>NC_041749.1:52927262-53527262 GCF_004115215.2 Ornithorhynchus anatinus
GGCAATAAATAGAGTCAAGGGGAAGAACATCTCATAAAAACAATGGCAAATAAATAGAATCAGGGTAATGTACATCTCATTAAACAAAATAAACAAAATAAAGAGGGTGATGAAGATATATACAGTTGAGCGGACGAGTACAGTGCTGAGGGGGTGGGATGGGAGAGGGGGAGGAGGAGAGGGAAAGGGGGGAGAAGAGGGTTTAGCTGCAGAGAGGTGAAGGGGGGCGTAGAGGGAGCAGAGGGAGAAAGGGGGGAGCTCAGTCTGGGAAGGCCTCTTGGAGGAGGTGAGCTTTAAGTAGGGATTTGAAGAGGGGAAGAGAATTAGATTGTCTGAGGTGAGGAGGGAGGGCATTCCAGGACCGCGGGAGGACGTGGCCCAGGGGTCGACGGCGGGATAGGCGAGACCGAGGGACAGTGAGGAGGTGGGCGGCAGAGGAGCGGAGCGTGCGGGGTGGGCAGTAGAAAGAGAGAAGGGAGGAGAAGTAGAAAGGGGCAAGGTGATAGAGAGCCTTGCAGCCTAGAATGAGTTTTTGTTTTGAGTGGAGGTTGATAGGCAACCACTGGAGGTTTTTAAGAAGGGGAGTGACATGCCCAGATCGTTTCTGCAGGAAAATGAGCCGGGCAGTGGAGTGAAGAATAGACTGGAGCGGGGCGAGAGAGGAGGAAGGGAGATCAAAAAGAAGGCTGACACAGTAGTCTAGCCGGGATATAACGACTACCACATAGAGGTGGTAGTAGAAGCCATGGGAGCGATTGAGTTTTCCAAGGGAGTGGAGGTGGATGGAGAATAGAAGGGGATCCAGAATTAAACCTTGAGATACACTCATGGCTAGGGGGTGGGAGGTAGACGAGGAGCCCACAAAAGAGTCTGAGAAGGAGCAACCAGAGAGGTAAGAGGAGAACCAGGAGAGGACAGTGTCAATGAAGCCAATGTCAGATAATGTTTCCAGGAGAAGGGGGTGGTTGACAGTGTTGAAGGAAGCAGAGAGGTCGAAAAGGATTAGGATCGAGTAGAGGCCCTTGGATTTGGCAAGAAAGAGATCATTGGTGACCTTTGAGAGAGCGGTTTCTGTGGAATGAAGGGACAAAAGCCAGATTGGAGGGGGTCAAGGGGAGGAACCTGAGAAAGCAGACGTAAACAACTCGCTCAGGGAGTTTGGAGAGGAGGGAGGGAGATGGGGTGATAAGTCGAGGGAACCGTGGGGGTCAAGGTAGGGTTTTTTTTAGGATATAAGACACATGGGCATGTTTGAAAGTCGTGGGGAACAAGTCACTGGAGAGTAAACAGTTCAAGATGGCTGTTAGGGAGGGGGCAAGTGTTTTGATAAAGTGCGAAGGAATGGGGTTGGATGCACAGGTGAAGGGGATGGATTTTGAGAGAAGGCAGGCGATGTCCTCTAGAGATACTTCTGGGAAAGATAGAAAAGCTAAAGAGGGGGCAGGAGCAGAGAGGGACTGAGGAGAAGCAGGGGAGATTTGGGGGAGATCATGCCTGTTAGTGTCAATTTTCTTAATAATGAGGTGGCCAGATCATTGTGGGCAAGGGATGGGAGATGCGGGGGGACAAGGGGCCTGAGAAGGGAGTTATATGTCTGGAACAATGGGCAAGGGCAATGGGCATGAGTGTCAATAAGGGTGGAGAAATAATTTTGCCAGGCAGAGGAGAGGGCAGAGTTAAAGCAAGCAAGGATAAACCTGAAGTGGACTAAGTCGGCCTGATATTTGTATTTCTGCCAGGAGCGCTCTGTGGCTCACGCATAAGAGAGGAGGTGGACTGTGCAGGTGATCCCGGGCTGTGGGTTAGTGGTACGAGATCAACAAAGGGATAGGGGAGCAAGTGAGTTGAGTTCAGTAGAGAGGTTGGTGTTGAGATTGTCAGTTTGGTCATCAAGGGAAGGTAGTTTGGGTATAGAGATTAAGTGGAGCATGATGAGTTGAAAGAATTGTATGGGGGTCAAAAAATTGGAGGTCTCTGTGGGGGAACAGTACAGATTTATGGAGAGAAGGTGTGTGAGAGAGGAGGCAAGTGAGGATGTTGTGGTCAGATAGAGGGATTTCAGAGTTGGTGAGGGTCGAGATTGTGCAGTGGCTAGAGATGATGCCCTCACACTTCGCTCTCTAATGCTATTCTACCCACTAGACTTCAATCTCATCTATCTCGCTGCCAACTTCTCTCCTATGTCTACCTCTGGCTTGGAGTGCCCTCTCTCTTCATATCCCTTCATATTCATATCATATATGGGAAGCAGCGTGGCTCAGTGGAAAGAGCCTGGGCTTCGGAGTCAGAGGTCATGGGTTCAATTCCCAGCTCTGCCACTTGTCGGCTGTGTGACTGTGGGCAAGTCACTAACTTCTCTGTGCCTCAGTTACCTCATCTGTAAAATGGGGATTAACTGTGAGCCTCTCGTGGGACAACCTGATTACCCTGTATCTACCCCAGCGCTTAGAACAGTGCTCTGCACATAGTCAGCACTTAACAAATACCAACATTATTATTATCCCACAGATGATCATTCTCCTAACCTTCAAAACCTTATTAAAAGCACATCTCCTTCAAGAGGCCTCCCCTAAGTCCTCATTTCCTCTTCTCCCACTCTCTTCTGTGTCACCCTTGCACTCGCAATTGCACCCCTTATTCACCATTCCCTCAGTCCGACAACACTTACATACATATCCATAATTTATACTGATGTCTGTCTCCCTCTCTAGACTGTAACCACTGTGTCTACCAACTTATACTGCACTCTTCCAAGTGCTCAGTACAGTGCTCTGCACCCAGTAAGCATTCCATAAATATGATTGATTGATTAATCCAAACTGCTATCACACTGGTTGAAGCATTTGTCGTTTCCCACCTCAACTACCGCATCAGCCTCCTCGCTGACCTCCCTACCTCCAGCTGCTCCCTTCTCCATTCCATATTTCAGACTGTTGCCAGATCATTTTTTCTAAAAAGTAATTCTGGGCACATCTCCCCACACTTCAAAAACTTCCAATCCAGCGATGCATCTATCAGAAACTACTAATTATCGATAAAGGCACTCACCCAGCTGCCCCCCCCCCCCACCATGTAACCATCCACTACACTCCTCTTCCACTAGAACCCAGCCCACACACTTTGCTCCCCTAACACCAACCGGCTGACTGTGCCTCAGTCTCATCTGTCTTGTCCACCCAAGTCTTGCTCATGCCCTTCCTCCTCCCTGGAACTTCTCCTTCATCAATCAGTGGTATTTATTAAGTGTTTATGGTGTGCAGAGCACTATACTAAGCACTTGAGAGAGTACAATATAAAACAGAGTTGGTACACATGTTCCCTGCCCACAGTGAGCTTCCTATGCTACAGACCAGCACTCTTTCTGTTTTAAGAGCCCTTTTAAAATCCTATTTTCTCCAGCAGCCTTCCCTGACTAACCTCATCTCCTCACCCTCTTCTCCATCTCTTCTGCATCACCTGTGCACTTGGGTTGGTACCTTTTAAGCACCTTGATACCCACCCCTCCCCCCCTGCACTTAGGGATATATTCCTATACTCTGTCCCTTCCCTTATCTGAAATTTGTTTTAATGTCTGTCTCCCCCACTAGATTGCAAGCTCCTTGAGGGTAGAGATTGTGTCTACCTACTCTAATAATAATAATAATGTTGGTATTTGTTAAGCACTTACTATGTGCCGAGCACTGTTCTGCAATACTGTTCTGCACTCTACTGTATTGCACTCTCCCAAGTGCTTAGAAGAGTGCTCTGTACACATTAACCATTCAATAAATACCATTGATTAACTTGAGAAATCCAGTCAGCATCAGTTTAATGTCCTGCTGGTGCTAAGACATACCTTTGCCCTCTAAACCACTGGCATCTGAAAAACACTCGCCCCGAATGCAGGACCAGAGGGTGTTCTACTGCATTTTCATGGGCACAATGTGCAAGTGTGCGAGAGATTATCTGTGTGATGCTCACACTCGTTGACACATTTTCATTCTCAGCAGTGTCACCTTCAAACTAACAAAAAGATAACTCTAAAATCAAGAAAAAGTAGGTGGATACCCCTGAGAGAGTCCCACAATGAGAAGAAATTACTGCAAAGAAAGGAAGGAAAAGAAAGGTGGTGGGGGGTGGGTGGGGGAAAGGAAGGAACGAAGGGAAGGAAAGGAAAAAAGGAACAGTTTCCAAAAATATTTGAACCTCAGGAAAAGAGATAGCCCAGTTTCCTTAGGAGCTCAAAGAACCGTATGGTTCACCACACAGAATCCCACTTCTGAGAAGAAATCTGAATGTATTTGTCAGCAGAGAAATGAGATAACAACTTAGAAAGAGGAGTGCCAACATGGACTTGTTTACCCTAATGCTTCTCCTCTAAGTAAACTAGTTTCACCTCAAAAATCTACAAACCCACAATAGCAGAAGTTGTCCTGAGGGAGAAAACAAACAAACAAAAAGCCACTTTGTTGTGTGGTTAGATATGAATCATTGTTCTGTAGAGAACATGAAAAATTAATTAGAACAGTTTCCTATAATATTTAATCTCAATAATCATGTATTCCACTGATGTATTCCCAGTCACCTTGTAAATTTCTGAATAATTAAAATACCAGGATTGTGATTCTGTCTTAAGACAAAGCTTCCAGGGCCTTGCACTGCAGTAAAGATGAATATAGCTTTATCACCTCAGGAAAATATTTCCAGTAACAATGCCACTTCTCCTCTATCATCCCTTTCCTGGGGGTAAGGGAGGCAGAAGCCTGCCTCCCCCTACTGCTTGAACTCTAAGTAGATTGTGACTGCTGTGATCAGGGTTAGCTCTGTCCGGAGTGGTGCCAAGCCCAAAGACTATTCTCTCACAACCATTATGTACTGCTGCTTTGCTTCCTGTTATTTACTGAATTTGCCCAGCTAATTTTTTTTTCCGAGTATGTCCCCCAGTCCAACCCCCACACACATGCACACATTTTTCAATTATGGGGTCCCCTGCAAGACAGGGATCATGTCTGATTCAGTGTCTGTCTACCTTTCCCCAGCACTTAGTATGGTGTTTGGCCCAAAATAAGTGCTTGACAAGTGCCAGAAATAAACAAAATCTAAAAATATAGTGATTCAGAAATCCTGACAACCTTGAAAGCAACTGTAAAAGCCACCATAATTAGTCCTGAAGCAAAATGGACTCAGTTATGTGAAGGAATCCATCTCTTCATACCCAAACTTCAATGAATGAACCATAGACAGCTTTTCTTTTCTTCTACATAAGGCAATTTAACATACTTGGCACTGTACTAAGCTCTTGGAAGAGTACAACGGAGTTGACAGATACATCCCCTGCCCAAAATGAGCTTACTGTCTAAAGGACAGTTTACCATCTAGAATGGATCTTACAGTCTGGAGGGGAAATCTAGGATGGGGAGATGAGCAATTAATCAGGGAAAGCCTCTGGGAGGAGATGTTTCAGAATGGTTATGAAGATGGGGATGGGTGTGGTCTGTCAGATATGAAGGGGAAGGAATTCCAAGTACGAGGGAACAAAAAGCCCACCGCAGGAGAGATGAGAACATGGCATGGTGAGTAGGTTGAGAGGAAAGAAGAGTTCAAACTGGAATGCAGTGGGAAAAGAGCTATAATGAGACCAGACAGAGGTCCTTAAAGCAAATAGCTAAAAGTATATATTTGATGCAAAGGAGAATGGGCAATCAGAGGGAGTTTTTGAGGAGAGACATGCACAAAGCGATGTTTTAGAGAAGTGATCTGGGCAGTAGAACGAAGTATGGACCAGAGTGGAAAGAAACTGGAGGCAGGGAATTCAGCTGATGCAGTAGTAAAATCAGTAAAATCACTCACTCCCTTGGTGAACTCATTCGCTCTCACGGCTTTGACTACCATCTCTACGCAGATGACACGCAGATCTACATCTCCGCCCCGGTCCTCTCCCCCTCCCTTCAGGCTCACATCTCCTCCTGCCTCCAGGATGTCTCCACCTGGATTTCAGTCCGCCACCTAAAACTCAACATGAGCAAAACTGAGCTCCTCATCTTCCCTCCCAAGCCCGGTCCTCTCCCAGACTTCCCTATCACCGTGGATGGTGCGACCATCCTTCCCGTCTCTCAGGCCCGCAATCTCGGTGTCATCTTTGACTCGTCTCTCTCGTTCACCCCACACATCCTATCCGTTACCTAGACCTGCCGGTTTCACCTTTACAATATCGCCAAGATCCGCCCTTTCCTCTCCGCCCAAACGGCTACCTTACTGCTACAGGTTCTCGTAATATCCCGGCTAGACTACTGTGTCAGCCTTCTCTCTGATCTCTCTTCCTCCTCTCTCACCCTGCTCCAGTATATTCTTCAATCCGCTGCCCGGCTCATCTTTCTGCAGAAACCATCTGGGCATGTCACTCCCCTTCTTAAACACCTCCAGTAACAAAAACTCCTCACTCTAGGCTTCAAGGCTCTTCATCACCTTGCCCCTTCCTACCTCTCCTCCCTTCTCTCTTTCTACTGCCCACCCTGCACGCTCCACTCCTCTGCCGTCCACCTCTTCACCGTCCCTCGGTCTCGCCTGTCCCACCGTCGACCCCTGGGCCACGTCCTCCCGCAGTCCTGGAATGCCCTCCCTCCTCACCTCAGACAATCTAATTCTCTTCCCCTCTTCAAATCCCTACTTAAAACTCACCTCCTCCAAGAGGCCTTCCCAGACTGAGCTCCCCCCTTTTTTCCCTCTGCTCCCTCTACCCCCCTTCACCTCTCCGCAGCTAAACCCTCTTCTCCCCCTTTTCCCTCTCCTCCTCCTCCTCCCCCTCTCCCGTCCCACCCCCTCGGCACTGTACTCGTCCGATCGACTGTATATATCTTTATCACCCTATTTATTTTATTTTGTTTAATGAGATGTACATCACCCTGATTCTATTTAGTTGCCATTGTTTTTATGAGATGTTCTTCCCCTTGACTCTATTTATTGCCATTGTTCTTGTCTGCCTGTCTCACCCGATTAGACTGTAAGCCCGTCAAAGGGCAGGGACTGTCTCTATCTGTTGCCGACTTGTACATTCCAAGTGCTTAGTACAGTGCTCTGCACATAGTAAGCACTCAATAAATACTATTGAATGAATGAGGGTCATGGCGTAAGTGACTGGATCAGCATAGTGGCTGTTGGGATGGAGAGGAAAGGGTGAAACCTGAAACCTAGAAGCTGAATATATTTTATGGAGCACTTTATGAAGAAATAAGTGCGTTATGAGTCACAAAATCAGCTCTTTTTAATTCAAAGGCACTGGAATATCTTCTCAGAAACCCCAACCCAGCAACATTTCCCCATAGATTAGCTAAAATGAATGATTGACTTACAATCTCTGTCTCCATCTCCACCCCCTACTCACTGCTTTTCTCCATTCTCAAAATGCTTGTTACTATGCTGATTGCTTCTGCTTTAATATGGTCATGGCCCCCAAACGTTTTGAGTCCTGTAAAATGAAGCTCTAGCTATGGTGGATATATTTTTCCTGCATGTTAATCTTTGGATCTGATACTCCAAAATATCCTAGAAAGGAGACTCTTTTGCTATCTCCTACCTCTCCCATCTGCCTTCTACCTCCTTATTACATTTGTTGAACATTCCACATAGATAATTGTGTATTCAAGTGTTTACTATGTGCCAAGTACTGTACTAAGCACTGGGGTAGATATAACATGATTGGGTCCCAACACGGGGCTTATAGGCTAAGTAGGAGGGAGAACTGGTATTGAATCCTCATTTTGCAAATGAGGGGACCAAGGCACAGAGAAGTTAATTGACTTCCCCCAAGGTCACATGGCAGGTACCTGGTGGATCCAGGATTAGAACCCAGGTCCTCTAACTCCCAGACCCATGCTCTTTCCTGACAGATTTGAGAAGAATAAATTGACAGCTGCAAATAATCTCTCACATTCTAGGACCCTGAGCTTATAAATATGCTGAAATGAAAATTGTTGCTCAAGTCTTGATCCTCATTGTCAACTACCTGTCATTACTCCTCAAACTATTAGGGTTAGGGAGATTAAAAAGTTAGCTCATTACTTGATGTTGCTTAGAAGATGCCCCCATAATTGTGGGTTTGTCTGTGTGTGTGTGTAGGGGTTTGAGAGATGAACTGTGTTTGAATCAGTAATAGAAATAAATCACTAACCAAACTATTATTTTACAACAGTCTTAAACTGTTTCAAATGCACAGAACAAAAAACTCCCTGCGAGCAAGCGTTTTCTCCAGGAGAGATTCTCCTTGGTCTAACTTGATGCAGTGACAGAGTGGTAGAATGCATCTATTCTTTCAAGACAAGCAACTCATGAAGAATGCATCTATTCTTTCAAGACAAACAACTGCTGAATGCTGTAAACAATAGAACAGTAAGTTGCAAGGTCAGCTCATCTTTACTACATGAAAAACCAACATAAAAATGAATTAAGCAGTAATAATAGTATTAGTAGTTTTTGAGCATTCACTCGATAAACAAAACTTACTTTGCTTTAATCCAGGCTCTACCACTTGTCTGCTGGTGACTTTGGGCAATTCACTTAACTTCTCTGGGCCTCGTTTACCTCATCTGTAAAATGGTGATTCATACTGTCAGCCCCATTTGGAACATGGACATGTGTCCAACCCGATTAGCTTGTATCTACCCCACCACTTAGCACATTATATTGCATTTTTTTCATGTTTTTTTTTCGCTTACTATGTGCCAGGTACTGTACTAAGTGCTTGGGAAGTACAAAAAAAAGTGGATACATTCAAAGATATTTACAAATAGAGTAATCCAGATAAATAGCACTTAAATACCATAGAAAAAGTTGAATGTTCAAATGAATAAACATACAGTGCTAGGTGCATAGTAAGCACTTAA
The DNA here is from genome assembly GCF_004115215.2 of Ornithorhynchus anatinus. Taxonomy (NCBI): domain Eukaryota; kingdom Metazoa; phylum Chordata; class Mammalia; order Monotremata; family Ornithorhynchidae; genus Ornithorhynchus; species Ornithorhynchus anatinus. The sequence continues at coordinate 52,936,121 of NC_041749.1, forward strand.
GTACCATCATTATTATATAGACCAAAGTGTTGGAGGGGGGTATAAATGAGTTCATGAGTGCTAAAGGTGGCTGATGGGGCTCTAAAACCTGGGGTGCTGAGTATTAATCAGGGAAAATTTGTTGGAGGAGATGGGATTTTAGGAGGGCTTTGAATATTGGAACTGCTGCGGTCTGCTGAATTTAATAATAATAAAAATAAAAATTGTGGTATTTGTTAAGTGCTTACTACATGCCAGGCACTGTACTAAGAGCTGGGGTGTATATAAGCAAATCGGGTTGGACACAGTCCTTGTCCCACAAGGGGCTCATAGTCTTAATCCCCATTTTACAGATGAGGTAACAGACACAGAGAAGTGAAGTGACTTGTCCAAGGCCATCGCATTAGACAAGTGGTGGAGCTGGGATCAGAACTCATGACCTTCTGACTCCCAGGTCCATTTCAATCCAACAGAACACAGAGGAAGGAGAGTAAAAGAATGAGAATGATTTTGCTGGTTAGTTTGGGAGGAATGGAGTGAGCGAGTTGGTGAAGAGAGCAAAAAGGTAAGTGGTGATAAATTGGAGATTCTTATAGCCGATTAAATGCATCCTACCCCAATATCTCCCATGAGAAAATCTTTCAACTACTGGAAGTAGAATTCTTCCTTTTCATCTCGCTGTTCTGAACGACTCTATGAAAATGTCAAAATTTCCTTTACATTAATTTATGTCCAATACCTTTTTGTCTAGCTTTGTATGCAGAAGTTCTGCCTTCTCTATTTTCTTTCAGCAGCATACTGTAGTGTGCTTTGGGGGTATTTAACATTCAGACACACATGCATTTAAATGTTTCAGATGTTGATGTATACTTTGTGGAATTGATTGAGCAGTCCTGAACTGACAGGCATCCAACCCTTGGAACAATTCAGTGGATATCGAATGATACCTGGACAAAAGGTCAAGGGGAGGATTTGAACCCATGTGTATCCATCAACATTTTAATAGTCATTCATCATCAGCCATGACAATGGTCACAATAGGCTATCCCCATTATTTCAACATCCAGTGTAGTTATATATGCATACTAAATATATATTATGTCCTTATTTCACACTTTTTATATTTACATAAAATGGTATGTCATTATTTTTATTAATAATTCCTTCCCACTGCCCTTCACAATAGGTTACAGAAAAGCCAATGTGGGAAGCTCTCCAGCATAAATTGCATGAGGTGTTAAGATTTGCTTTTTTAATCACAGAATGTTTAATCCACCCACCATCACTTTATTTCATTCATTACTCCTTGAGTAGTGGAAGTCGTATGCCTAATTGGTTAGATTAATGCATTATACTCAGTAGTCTGATTTTAATCCACGTGACTTTAGAAAGTTGCCATAATATCACAAAAGATTGATACTATAAGGCCTCCTCTAGAACCTACCTGCAAAAAGTAACCTTCATCCAGAGAACTGAAGATCTCCTCAAAGTCCTTTGTGGACTGATTAAAAAAAATGTATTTCATCACTTGAGACAAAAGCTATAGAATTCATTGTCATTTATATTCCCCTTTGCTTGAACACTAACTCAGAGTCAGAATTCAAAGCAACTACACAGGGATCATAATTATATCACTCTTTAACCTCCTCCCCATAAAAGAACCCCCTGGTTTTAACAAGCACTTACTGCCTATGGTTTATTTAATGATCCAGTGCCAGCTCAACCAAAACCTCATATTGATAGCAGTTTGAAAACCCAACAAAATCCAAGATTAGGTTCACACAACCATGAATCCATCTCTTTACCCCATGGCCCCACCCCAGCTTCCCAACCCTAAAATCAGCTCTAAATTTTCCAGGTGGCACATTATCAAGGACAGATTCTCTTCCCTCCTGTTGCCTGTATGGGGACTATTCCTCTGCTAATTAGCCCCACCCCTGGATGAGGAACAGGGGCAGCTGGGAAAATTTGGTCAATTTTCTTGCTCACAGTTTTGGGTTTTGTTTTTTTTTATAGCATTTGTTAAGTGCTTACTATGTGCCAGGCACTGTTCTAAACACTGGGGTAGATAATCGGGTTGGATATAGTCCATGTCCCTCATGGAACTCACAGTCTTAATTCCCATTTTGCAGATGAGGGAACTGAAACCCAGACAAGTGAAGTGACTCACTCAAGGTCACACAGCAGGCGAGCAGCAGAGGCGGGATTAGAACCCAAGTTCTTCTGACTCCCAGGCTCATGCTCTATACTCTAGGGCACACTGCTTCTGATTAAAGGTCTGGTGGGGAAATGATGTGAAATTAGCTAAAATGGGGGGGTTGGAATGCTGATGACCTGGCCAACCTGGCCTCAACAGATCATTCATACATTCATTCAATCATATTTACTGAGCACTTACTGTGCACAGAGCACTGTACTAAGCTCTTGGAATGTACAATTCGGCAACAGATAGAGACAATCCTTGCCCAACAACGGACTCACTGTCTAAAAGGGGGAGACAGACAGCTAAACAAGTAGTCAGGCATCAATACCATCAATATAAATAGAATCATAGATATATACACATCATTAATAAAATAGAGTAATAAATAATATATACAAATATACACAAGTGCTATGGGAAGGGGAAGGAGGTAGAGCAGAGGGAGGGAGTAGGGGCAAGGGGGAAGGTAGGAGGGGCAGAGGGAAAGGGACGGCTCAGTCTGGGAAGGCCTCCTGGAGGAGGTGAGCTCTCAGTAGGGCTTTGAAGAGGGGAAGAGAGTTATTTTGGAAGATGTGAGGAGGGAGGGCATTCCAGGTCAGTGGTAGGACATGGGCTAGGGGTCGACGGCGGGACAGGTAAGAATGATGCACTGTGAGAAGGTTAGTGGCAGAGGAGCGGAGTGTACGGGATGGGCTCTAGAAGGAAAGAAGGGAGGTGAGGTAGGAGGGGGCCAGTGGATGGAGAGCTTTGAAGCCAAGGGTGAGGAGTTTTTGCTTCATGCAAAGGTTGATAGGCAACCACTGGAAGTTTTTGAGGAGGGGAGTGACATGCCCAGAACATTTCTGTAGAAAGATAATCCAGGCAGCGGAGTGAAGTGTAGACTGAAGCAGGGAGAGACAGGAGGATGGGTGATCAGAGAGGAGGCTGATGCAATAATCCAGTCGGGATATTATGAGAGATTGTACCAGCAAGGTAGCAGATCCATAAGCAGGCATTAGAATGGGTGAAATGTATATTGAAGTGCCAGTTCTTGCCCAATCAATCATTGGCAATTATTGAATGCTTACTGTACACAGATCACTCTACAGATTTGACATCCTTTAGGCACCTACTTCATTTATATAGCATGTCTATCGTTCACATGACGGCATTAGCTGGACCTCATCCAAATTAGAGAGAGGATTTGGGCAAAGGGGTGAGGTCAAGGGAGAGTTAAAAATACAGGTGGACAGGAGGTAAAGGGTATTTTTCTGCCCTGGAACTGAAACAGAGAGGATCCCAGCCACTGTGGTTGGAGAAATCATGTGAGCAGCAGAACAAAAGGGAAAACTGCTAAGTGGATTTTAGCAGCATTTTAGGTAAATTAAGGACAAGTCCATGATGAGGCAAAGTCTGTATCTTAATCCAAGATTTGTTTCAAAATTCCATTTGCCCTTTTACTATTGGTTTTTATTAATAACTCCCATAATTTATGCAAACGGCCACTTGAAATTTTGATTTTACACTTTTTGGAACCTAAGAGATACTTCTTTATTTCATTCCCAAAGAGGGCACCTATGTATGTATTATTATTTATTAAGTGCTTACTGTATGTGGTGAACCACATCAACCCAGAGGGATTACACTATTATTTAAGGAGGAAGAGTAGCCCATAAAAACACCCTGTCTACCTCAGATGTCAGCCCCACAGGGGGCAGGATCGGTTCGTTTAACCCTGAACATTTACTGGGCTTTCAGAGGGGACTTTTTCCTCAAAAATCATGAGAAGGTTAAGCATTTGACCTGGGTGATCTTGGCATGTACTGACGGGAGCCGTTTCTGACAGAGTGATGAAAGCTGGGATCTTGGCCAATTTCGATCAGGGAAGGAGCTTACTGTGCAGGTTGGTGGTGAGCCTGACGCAGGGTGGGTGAAGAAGTTTGGGGTTTATAAACAGGGCTGCAACCCAACTGGGGCCCCAAGAGGGTCCCTGCCCCAAAATGTCCCACTCTGTGGCTCTTTACAGCTGAATATCAAAGGACCATCTTCAGCCAAACCCAGTCAAACATCTCTCAAAAAGCGAAGAAAGCCTCCGGGGCCTCACCTGAGGATTTTAATTCCCTATCCCTGTCTCCTGTGGTCACAGATCAATAAGAGTTAATATAGGCCAAACTTCATCTGCCACTGGAAAGATACTCTCCATTCTGAACCCATGAAAGCATCAGTTTTTCCCTTTTATCTTCCCCCTGCACTGCAATATTTGTTAAGTGCTTATTATATGTCAAACACTGTATTAAGCACTGGAGTAGATACAAGTTAATCAGATCAGACACAGTCCCTGCCCCACATGGGGCTCACAGTCTAACTGGGAGGGAGAAGAGGCATTGGATCCCCAGTTTACAGATGAGGAAACTGAGGCACAGAGAAGTGAAGTGACTTGCCCAAAGTCACTCAGCAGGAAACTGGAGACAGTATTAGAACCTAAGTCCTCTGACTCCCAGACCCTTGCTCTTTCTACTAGGCCACGCTACGTCTCTGCCACCAAATAGATAGTGATTCTATGAAGGTAGTGATTCTATGATTCTAACAAGCCTGTTATATTGGACTCTCCCAAGTGCTTTGTAAACAGCACTAAATAAATACCACTGATTGATTAGATATTGATTCTCCAACCATCTCCACATTGATTTGATTATATTATTGAAACACCTGCTTAATTAACTCTTTTTTAAGCCAAATAGCCAAGTCCCTTCCCTTTGTTCAAAATGCCTACAAACACTATTAATGAGTTTGGGGCCCATTAGGATAAAGTTTGACAGAGTTGTTAAACCAGAGCCAGATTTGGCAATTCACAAAGCAGTGCTTGACTCACTGTTACTTTAAATGTGTTAGCGAAAATAACATGACAGGTTAGAGAAATAGCCACCTGAAAACAGAATTTGCCACATCACTGAAGAGTTTTGTGCCTGAATGTATCTCCAGAGACTCTCTTTTAAGAAATAAATTCAGTTCTGGGAATAACTTCTGGTAAAGACGGCCAGACTCATTTTCAAAACTACCCGTGAGGAATTGTATTTGCAGTTTCTAGACCTGTTTCCTCTAGTCTCCTGCAGTCAAGTGGTGAGGCCCATTTGATTTAAACACCACAGGCAGTTGTATTGAGCTAAACAATAAGTTTGTTTTACCTCTGCTTCCTGAAGTCACAGGCTCAAACTTGGGTCTGGCTAACATACCCTCTTATGTCCTTGGGAAGCTGGAAACTGGGAGCTATGAAGTTTATGGTGTGATTTCTTTCTGGGGAGACTGATGGTCCTATTCCTTTTCCTGGACCCTCAGCTATCTATGTCCCACCTGGAATGCACTGGAATGAACGGTATTTACACAAAAGGTAAAATATTATGAGGAACTACCAAGTCGCTTGCAAAAGGCAGTGCCTTTGCTTAAACTGAAATTATATCACACTCCAAAGATTCCATACAGTGAGTGAATGGAGCTGAGAGTGCAATCTGGACTCTCCTTAGGCACTTTACTATAGCAGACTATCTCCCCGATGTCTCTAGATGAACCCCAGGCATCCTTGCAGTAGCACTAAAAGTGTGTGTGTAGGGATGGGTGGGGGGGCTAGAGCCCCTAAAATGAAAGGGACAGATATTTCAGCACACACACCCTCCCATGTGGCTGGGTAGGGCTGCGCCCCCATTTCTCTGAGACATTCCCCCCTTGTGGAGCACATTCTTCCTGAAGGGCCCCCAGAGGAGGAGAAATTCCTTGACCCCGCATCCTGACACTGGCCTCCAGGCCTCCAGGCTGTGGGGACGTGCCTCCCACCAACCCCTTGACGGGGCTGGAAGCCCCAAGAGGGTGCTGATGGTGACTTCTGTCCTAAACGACAGGTGAGCCTCAGCCCAGGCCTGGAGACCTTGGGGATCAACTGTAAGCTCGTTGTGGGCAGGGAACATGCCTACCAACTCTTGTAGTGTACTCTCCCAAGCTCTTAGTACAGTGCTCTGCACACAGTAAGCGCTCAGTACATACCATTGATTGAATGATCGATTGATGACGGTGGTAGGTATCTGCACGGCACCAGCCATGGGTCCCACGGATCAGGGGTTGCAGCACAGAGTGAAGGGTACACAGGTATTTTAGTACAAAATAAATGTTTGCCACCTAGTGGCCTAGACCTGCAGGTGGTTGCCAGAGAAGCAGCGTGGCGCAGTGGAAAGAGCATGGGCTTTGGAGTCAGGGCTCATGAGTTCGAATCCCAGCTCTGCCACTTGTCAGCTGTGTGACTGTGGGCAAGTCACTTAACTTCTCTGTGCCTCAGTTCCCTCATCTGTAAAATGGGGATTAAGACTATGAGCCCCACGTGGGACAAGCTGATTCCCCTGTGTCTATCCCAGCGCTTAGAACAGTGCTCTGCACATAGTAAGTGCTTAACAAATACCAACATTATTAGAGTAGCCACTGCAAGCCTCACCACCCGTTCACCAACTATTTTCAGGATTCTTGCAGGGCCTACCCATCCCATAAGATGCCCTAGATGGTCCTCCAGTCAGAAACTCTGGGTTCTAATCTCAGCTCCACAACTTGTCTGCTGTGTGACCTTGGGCAAGTCACCTAACCTCTCTGCGCCCCCAGTCAATAGTATTTATTGAGTGCTTACTAAGTGCAGAGCATTGTTCTAAGCACCTGGGAGAGTACAAGAAAATTAGCAGATACTGTGGAACAAGGACTGTGTCCAATCAAATCATCTTGTATTCCCCCTTAATGCTCAGTATAGTTTCTGGCCCATTGTAAGTGTTTCACAAGCATCAGGAAAAATAAATAAATAAATAAATAAAAAGAACCAAACTCAAATTTCCAACATTTTAGGATACAGTAAAACCTCACGTGGCACAACTTCACAAGACATGAAATCACAAAGAAACCGTCAACATACTTCTACTAAATCCTAGGAGACACAGTGGTTTACTCCAATAGGATGTGGTTTTGATGAGTTGAGTTTTAAACTACTCAGTGGGGTTGTTTTTGGCATTAAAGGCAAATAAAGAGCCAACCACCTTTCCAGAAAATGCTTTCAAGCTAGAAAGTGAAAGTGCATCTGCAAGAGTCAAGCTGATCCTGGCCACAATCCCTCAAGTCATAAGAGATGGACGAGATCCAGGGGGAATAGTGGAGGAAAAATGATACATTTATGAAGGTGGCTAAAGGCTTCTAAATGTTCATTTGCCCAGTGGTCCTCTATCCTCCTGGAGGCTGACCTGATCATTCATTCAGTTTTATTTATTAAGCACTTACCATGTGCAGCTTTTAACTCTCTCCTCAGGTCCCCGTTCCTCCCCCTCCCCCATCCCTCACCCCCAATGATCTGGCCACCTACTTCATTATGAAACTTAACACCATCAGGTCTGAGGTCCCCAAAGTCACTCCTACCCCTTCTCCAGCCCCCCCACTCTCAACCCTCTCCTTTACTTTCCCATCCTTCCCAGAGGTATATCCTCAGAGGAGATGTCCTCCCTCCTCGCCAGTGCCACCCCCTCCACCTGTGCTTCCGACCCCATTCCCGCTCACCTTATAAAAACTATCGCCCCTTCCCTCCTCCCCTCCTTAACTTCCATCTTTAACCACTCACTCTCCTACGGCTTCTTCCCCTCTGTCTTCAAACATGCCCATGTCTCCCCCATCCTAAAAATCCCTCTCTTGACCCCACGTCCCCTTCCAGTGATCATCCTATCTCCCTCCTGCCCTTCCTTTCCAAAATCCTAGAACGTGTCATCTACACTCGCTGCCTTGAATTCCTTAACTCCAACTCTCTCCTGAACCCCCCTCCAATCTGGCTTCTGTCCCCTCCACTCCACCAGAACTGCCCTCTCAAAGGTCACCAATGACCTCCTTCTTACCAAACCCAATGGCCTCCTTCTTGCCAAACCCAATGGCTCCTCCTCTATCCTAATCCTCCTCGACCTCTCAGCTGCCTTTGACACTGTCGACCATCCCCTTCTCCTCCACACTTTATCTAGTCTTGGCTTCATGGACTCCGTCCTCTCCTGGTTCTCCTCTTATATTTCTGGCCATTCATTCTCGGTCTCCTTCGCAGGCTTCTCCTCCCCCTCCCAACCACTAACTGTAGGGGTTCCTCAAGGGTCACTTCTTGGCCCTCTTCTGTTCTCCATCTATACTCACTCCCTTGGTGAACTCATTCGCTCCCATGGCTTCAACTATCATCTCTATGCAGATGACACCCAAATCTACATCTCCTCCCCTGTTTTCTCCCCCTCCCTCCAGGTTCATACCTCCTCCTGCCTCCAGGGTGTCTCCACCTGGATGTCCACCTGCCACCTAAAACTCAACATGTCCAAGACTGAGCTCCTTATCTTCCCTCCCAAACCCTGTCCTCTTCCTGACTTTCCCGTCACTGTGGACAGCAAGACCATCCTTCCCATCTCACAGACCCGCAACCTTGGTGTCATCCTTGACTCTGCTCTCTCATTCACCCCACACATCCAATCCGTCACCAACACCTGCCGGTCCCACCTTCACAATATCGCCAAGATCTGCCCTTTCCTCTCTATCCAAACGGCGATCGTGCTGGTACCAGCTCTCATAATATCCCGACTGGATGATTGTGTCAGCCTCCTCTCTGCTCTCCCATCCTCCTGTCTCTCCCCACTCCAGTCTATTCTTCATTCCGCTGCCCGGATCATCTTCCTACAGAAACGCTCTTGGCATGTCACTCCCCTCCTCAAAAACCTCCAGTGGTTGCCTATCAACCTTCGCATGAACCAAAAACTCCTCACTCTTGGCTTCAAAGCTCTCCATCACCTTGCCCCCTCCTACCTCACCTCCCTTCTCTCCTTCTACAGTCCACCCCATACACTCCGCTCCTCTGCCGCTAACCTCCTCACGGTCCCTCGTTCATGCCTGTCCCGCCATCGATCCCTGGTCCACGCCCTACCTCTGACCTGAATGCCCTCCCTCCTCACATCCACCAAACTCTCTTCCCCTCTTCAAAGCCCTACTGAGAGCTCACCTCCTCCAGGAGGCTTTTCCAGACTGAGCCCTCCCTTCCCCTCTGCTCCTCCTCCCCTCCCCATTCCCCCTTCTCCCTCCCTCTGCTCTTCCCCCTTCCCCTCCCCACAGCACTGTGCATATTTGTATATATTATTTCTCTATTTTGTTAATGATGTGTATATATCTATGATTCTATTTATCTTGATGATATTTATACCAGACTACTTGTTTTGTTTTGTTCTGTTTTGTTTTGTTGTCTGTCTCCCCTGTTTATACTGTGTGCCAACTGTGGGGCAGGGATTGTCTCTATCTGTTGCCGAACTGAACATTCCAAGTGCTAAGTATAATGCTCTGCACATAGTAAGTGCTCAATAAATATGATTTAATGAATGAATGAATGAATGTACTAAGCTCTTGGGAGAGTACAATACAATAATAAACAGACACAATGAGCTTACGGTGTAGAGGGCTTCTAGTCATCAGAAGCCGGCCTGGAGTCCTCTAGATCCAGAAAAGGATCAGTGGAATTGGGAGCCCTTCTGAATTCAAACCATCCCAGAAGCAATAGCAGCTCCAGGAAGTACTCACAGGGGTACAGGAGTCAGCGGAAGGCAGCGTGGCCTAGTGGAAAGAACACAGAGCTGGGAGGAAGAGGATCTGAATTCTAATCCCAGCTCTACCAACTGCTTGCTGTGTGACCTTGGGCAAGTAACTCAACTTCTCTGTGCCTCAGTTCTCCCTCCTACTTAGTCCTTGTCCCACATAGGGTTCACAGCCTGTGCCCAACCTAATTCATTTGTATCTACCCCAGTGCTTAGAATAGTGTTTGACATATAATAAGCACTTAATAAATACTATTCAAAAAGGCAGCTGGCATGAGAAAAGCAGGAAAAGGAGACAGAACCAGTGAGAGAAGGCAGTATGAGGCTCCCAACCTTTCTTCTCCTACATATAATTTAAGTTCCATACTCAAAATCTTATCCCATTTTTTAAATAATGAAAAATTGAAGACCTCCAAACCTAACTCCCCCTCCTCCTTTCCTAATAATTCAATGCTTCAAAAGAAGCAATTTCATTCACACAATAGTTTCTCAGCACTTGACTACAATGCTATGTGAGGTTGTGCTGTATTTCTATAGCTTCAGGAAATGTTGGAAAAAATTACAGGCCAAGGCACCTAAAAATACAGGAAGACCCAATCAAGGTACACAGATTCACAGGCCGGGTCTGCGAGGAGCAAGGAATATTTTTTTAAGGATTTCTTTGCAGAAAATCTCCATTTCTGACAAGAATCCACATGGCAAATCTATCCTTCGGTACCAAACGTGCATGGGGAAAGTTTTAGGCAGACAAGGATAATGCCTTTAGGGCTTTTCCAACCCTGAGGTCTATCCCTACCTCCTGCAGCCACACCGGGGGAAATAATGGGAGGCCCTGAGTCCTGGCAAACTGACAAAGCGCAGAATATTCAGCACACGTGGAAGGCCATTGCCAATCAAGCAGACACCCAGGCCAAGGAGGAGGCATGCAGGACTGGCTTCAGAGTGTAAGCCAGAGTGGGCAGCAATCCAGCCACTCACAGAGATGGTGGCCACAGAACTATCTTAAAGACAGCATAGTGGCTGCCCTTCATGAAAACATCAGCCATGAGTCCCCAGCACAAAACAGTAGCGGCCCTGCCCTTCGACAAATGTAGCCATGTGTGGGATTATGAGAGGGGTAAGAGCAGTGCGATACAATCTCTGAGGGGGTGGGGGTGACCCAGTGCAATTTACTGATGTCATGTGAAACGTCCCCCATGCAGCATGACACAATGCATCACGTGGAGCACGTGAGACGGCCGACTGTCTGAAGCTAAGCCCAGAGGCATGCTCGACTTGCCACCAACCTGTTCAAACATTCAACCCTGGAAGGGCACAAAGAAATGAGTTTCGGCAGTCGCGAAACACTGCTTACTTTGACTTTACGAGCACCTTTTGGATGACTAACAAGGAAACTGGACATATTTACCCGTTTGGTCATATGAGGGTTTGGGATGAACCTCAGAATTCACAATAGCACCAAATAATATCCAACCACTGCTGTTGCTGCTGCTATCAGCTCAGTTAGTCGGTGCTACTTATTTAGCACATACTGTGTGCAGAGCACTGTACTGAGAACTTGAAAAACTACAGTAGAGTGAGCAAACACATTCCCTGTCCTCCAGGACCATACAATCTAGCAGGGGAGACAGACATTAATATGAAAATTACAGGAAAGGGAAGCAACTGAGTATAAAGATATTATAATAATATTAATAATTATGGCATTGTTAAGTACTTACTCTGTGTCAAGCGCTGTTCTAAGCGCTAGGGTAGATACAAGCTAATCAGGTTGGACACAGTCCATGTCCCAAGTGGGATTCCCAATCTTAATCCCCACTTTACAAATGAGGTAACTGAGTCCCAGAGAAGTGAAATGACTTGCCCAAGGCCACACAGCAGAAAAGTGGCAGAGCTGGAATTAGAACCCAGGTCCTTCTGACTCCCAAACCTGTGCTCTATCCACTAGGCCACGCTGCTGCTTACTAAATGCCAAACACTAAAGCACCAGGGTAGATACAATATAATCAGATCAGGCACAATCCATGAACCATGCAGGGTTTACAGTCTAATAATAATAATAATAATAATAATAATGGTATTTGTTAAGAGCTTGCTATGTGCCAAGCACTGTTCTAAGCACTGGGCAAACACAAGGTAACTAGATTGGACACAGTCCCTATCCTACATAGGACTCACAGGCTTAATCCTCATTTTACAGATGAAGTAACTGAGGCACAGAGAAGTTAAATGACTTGCCCAAGATCACACAGCAGACAAGAGGCAGAGCCAGGATTAGAACCAGTGGCCTGCTGATTCCCAAGTCCGGGATCTATCCACTACACCATGCTGCTTCTCTAAAGTGCACAGGGACACAGTCGGGAGGGAAAATAAGATGGAGAGATGAGAGGAATTTCCCTCTGCGCTGTGACCTCGTGGTGGGCAGGGAATGTGTCTGGTATATCGTTGTGTTATACTCTCCCAAGCACTTAGTACAGTGCTCTGCACACAGTAAGAGCTCAATAAATATGATTGATTGAGAAACTATCAGGGAAAACTTTCTGAAGGAGATGTGATTTCAGAAGGACTTTGAAGATGGGTAGAGTAGTGGTCTGTCAAATATGAAGGGGGAGAGAGTTTCAGGCAGGAGCGAAAGTGTGAGCAAGGGGTCAATGGCAAGGAAGATGAGAGTGAAGCACAGTGAGTAGGATGGTATTAGAGGAGAGAAGTATGCGGGCCGAGTTGTAGTGGGAGAGGAGCAAGGTTAGGAAGGAAGGGGAGAGCAGATTGGCCGATGGTGAAGAGCTACTGCTTGATGTGGAGATGAATGGGCAACCAAAAGCTCATGGAAGAAAAGGTAAATGTTTGAAAAGGGGAAAACAATAACATCACTATGTCAGGATTTTTGCGAAACAGTGGAAAACTTGGACTATCTTGGTAATAGAAGATGCCTTTACAGCTTATGACTACCAAGTATTTACAGCATAATTGAACTGTTTAAAAAAAAGTCAGACTGTCATTCAGTAGTAGGTCCACATAGCACTCAGTTTTTTGGTACATTTTATATTTTTATTTGTTTTTACCAATTATGTTATATTGATAAATATCTGTACAGGACAAGTAGCGATTACAGGTAAAGGCAAAAAATAGATTTATTCAAATTTTTGTCCATGTAGTATTGAATCATGAGTCTTAATCATACAGCTCTGTGAAACACTTCTCTATAAATGTTAACTTGACATACAAATGAAACTGCAATTATTTCAACTGGGTTTTAAGTCATGACCAGATTCTGGTGCTAAGTAAGCATGGCCAGATGGGCAAAGTCTTCTTCAGCCCCAAAAAACATAAAATAAGATGCTCCCCTGGAACTTCAGCCTGATTTGGGGAAGTTTCATTTCAAAGCATGAAAGGTGAACAGAATATCTCCTGTCTCAGGGCTTGAGCACAGGACACAAATTTCCCCTTCCACTTCCACTGCCTAGTAGAGTTTAATTGAAAAGCAAGTTCCCAAGTGGAAAAGGAGAAAACTGTCTGTCAGTTTCAATCAGTCAATAGTATGCATTAAGCACTTACTCTGTGCAGAGCACTGTACTAAAAGCTTGGGAGAGGTCAGGAGACTTGAGAGGCACAATCTTGCCATAAAGGAGGTTGCAGTTTAGCAAGGGAGATGGACACTAAACTAAATTGCAGGTAGATCTGAGTGCTACAGGCAGAGGGGATGCAGGGTGAGTACCTGAGTGCTAAGGTGACATGGAAGTGCTGGAGTGGTCGTGAGAGGGGAAATAGGGAAGAGAGATGAGAGATAAATCAGGGGAGGCCTCCTAGAGGAGATGTGCTTTTTAGAAGGGCTTTGCAGATGGGGAGAGCAGTGGTCTGCCAGAGGTGATGGGGGAGAGAATACCAGGAGGAAGGAAGGTGTGAGTAAGAGGTCGGCGGCAAGAGAGATGAGAACAGAGCACAGTGAGTAGGTTGGCTTGAGGAGAGAAAAGCAGCCAAACTGGGATGTAGTGGAAGGAGTGAGAATAAATAGTGGGGAGAGAGCTGACGGATGGCCTTAAAGCCAAGTCTTTAATATAAAATGCCATTTAATCCCCAAATAAAACTCCCCCAAAGAAAAACTAGAAACACATAGATGAATCCTCACTATTCAGCCCCTTCCCCTGGGAAGTCCTGACTCCAGGCCTTGGGTTCTTCCTTCCTTTAAGAACCAGAAGAAACCAGAACTCTCCCCTTGTATGTGGCTAAAGTTTCTCTTCATTATCCCACTTACCTCATTCTATTCTTAATATGCTCACAAACTCCCACAGCCGTCCTTGACAGGATTTGTTCAGTGTTATTGTTGTCTAAGAACCCAGGCTTCCTTCCCCTATTGTCTCTTGGTCTGTCTTCCGTTGACCTATAGGCATAAGACCCAGTCCTAGCTCTTAATAGCTGAAGAACTTGTTGACTTCAAGGTTCCATTCTCAGAACATTAAATTGAGAGTCCCCAGACTGGAATAAAGCCATACTGAAAAAAGGATAGAAATGTGTTCCTACCACAACAAAAAAATAAGAGTAAAGCAGCCCACCCCTTTATCCTTAGAGAGCTGATAGAGTCTCTGTCTATAATGGCAGATGAGCTCAGTCCTGATACTTCAGGACAAAGAACCTGCATAGGGGAATTGATTACAGTGCTGCCTCACCTTTGCACTTTTTTATGGCAGTTTTTAAGTGCTTACTATGTGTCAGGCACTGTACTAAGCACTGGGGTAGATACAAGGTAATTGGGTTGGACACAGTCCCTATCCCACATGGGGCTCAGTCTTCATCCTCATTTTACAGATGAGATAGGCTCAGAGAAGTGAAGTGGCTTTCCCAAGGTCACTACTACAGAATTTTATCAGAGAAACGACTCTGATCTCGCAATCGCACGAGAGAGTTTTGTGACCTTGGTGTAGGAATGAACAGACCCAAGAGAGTGAGCCGAGAGAGCAGGAAAGGGCGGAAAGTGGCTGCCGCCTGTTCACCCAGGGGGGTATGAGTGACCAACAGCCCTGAGCCATCCTGAACCTGGTACCTTTATTTGCAAGCATTTCCGCATTCCAATGGATCGCGCAACTCTTCCAGCGAGCACCCAAAATCCTACCCAATCCCCTTGCATTGCCCGTACTCCACCCTCCAATCAGAACCAGTTCTTAGGAGTGGTCCGTATAAGGTAATGTAATTGACACATCGCTACCCAAACTTAAATGATTGATCTACCACAGGAAGGAGATTAAACAGAGACAGGATGTCTAGTACAATATTGGAAGGAGATAGAATGGAGACGGGATGGTCAGTTGCCTAGTACAATATGGGAAGGAGACAGAACAGAGACAGGATGGTAAATCGTCCAGTACAATTCCCCCTTTGATTGTAGGTGAGCTAACCACCGCAGGATCACAGATCATTCCTATAATGGCGGCCGAAGGTCTCCTGAGTCTCATGAGATTGTCCATCCAGTCGAGGACCGTCTGAGACGTAGAGCAGGAATTGGAGTGTGGGGTTGTTGATTCTCCGTGGGGTCAGTTCCACCGTCCGCAGGTCACTCACCTGGAGAACCGTCCACGACCGCTGGCTTGACTGTCTAAGGATACCGCTTGGCAGCTGATGGCATCCCCCTGGAGGGCGTTCAATTCCTCCTGCAGGGACACCAGGTACTTTGCCAGGGTTTCATCTCCTCCCATGAGAGTGATAGACTGATCTGGTCTTGGGACCTCCCCCGTGGGAGGGCGGTGACCAAACAGTAATTCATGTGGGGAGACCTTCAAGTCCCCTCGAGGATGGGAACACAGTCGTAACAGTGCAGTGGGGAGGACCTGAGGCCACTTTAAATGTGTCTCCATACACAATTTCCCTAACATAGTTTTCAATTTCCAATTAGCTCTCTCAACTTTTCCTGAGCTCTGGGGATGGTAGGGAGTGTGCAGGCTCCTCTCAGTACCTAGACAGCGATAGACCTCAGCCAAAACGGATTCGGTAAAATGGGAACCCTGATCCGAATCAATGACGTAAGGGGGCCCAAATCGCGGAATAACCTCCCGTAACAACACCTTAGCAACAAACGCAGCATTGCATGCTGGGCCGGGGAAGGCCTCTAATCAACTGGTAAGATGGTCGATGATGGTCAGAACATAATGGTACTCTTCATCCCTAGGAAGGGTAATGAAATCGATCTGGAGACCCTCAAAGGGGTGGTGAACTCAGGCTCGGCCACCCCGGGGAAGGGCCCGAGGTCAGTTGGCATTAAAGCTCTGGCAGATGGGACAGGCCATCGTTACTCGCTTGGCTACAGGATGGATACCAGGAGCAAACCAGTTATGTAAAACTGCAGCAGCCAGGGCACCGGCTCCATAGTGGGTATTCTGGTGAGTCTGCAGACAAACGTCTCTACAGGCACTTGCAGGAAGTATTGGGCGGCCATCCGGAACCCAGAAAAAGCCATTACGCTCGACAGCCTCATATTTAGTGGGCCATTTGGATCGTTCCTTGTCCATAATCAGAAAACCGGGCTGAGGCACAGTGACCACGGTGTTGAGAGCCTCCAGAGGAGGGTCGGGCATGTGTCGCGCAGCCCAGCAAGAGGCTTGGTCAGCTTTATGGTTTCCCAGACTAACCGAGTCCTTTCCCCAGCTGTGTGCTCTAATATGGATAACAGCGAGAGCAGTGGGAAGTCTGATGGCAGCTAAAAGGTGGGCTACTCGCTCACCATTCGCTACCGGCTTTCCTCCAGAGGTCAAGAAACCTTGGCTCTGCCACAAGACACCTGTTGCATGGCAAATGCCAAAGCCGTACTTGAAATCCGTGTAAATATTAGCATGCAATCCCTTAGCCAGGTGAAAGGCCTGAATCAAAGCCTGGAGCTCAGCCACCTGAGCACTGCACGAGGAAGGGAAAGATCCAGCCCATAAAACAGAATCGTCAGTGACGACCGCAGCCTCAGTTTAGCGTTTACCCTAGTCCATAAAAGACGAGCCATCGGTGAACAAATCCACATCTGCCATCTCCAAAGGAATATCCCGGAGATCAGAGGGGGCCACCACCATGGTCTGAACAACCTTCTCACAGTTGTGTTCCTCCCCACCCCTAGCCAGGAGATCTGGGCCCATGAGTGTGGTGGGGTTCAAAACTCCACCCCTTTCCACTTGAACCTGGGGATTTTCAAGCAAGGCCAGCTCATACTGGGTTAAACGAGAAACTGACAGTGCCTGTGTAGCAGCACCCCGTAGCAAAAGGATTACATCACGTGCAGCGCGCAGAATAACCCTGTGTCCCAGAAGGATGTCCTGCGCCTCTTCTAAAAGCAGGACCGCTGCAGCAATACAGTGTATACAGGGGATCTGTCCCAACATCACTGGGTCGAGCTGGACCGAATAATATGCAACTGGGCGGCAGTGCGGGCCCAATGTTTAGCAGAGGACACCAGAGAACACCCCCATCTTCTCATGCACATAGAGTAAAAAGGGTTTTTTGTAGTCCGGCAGCCCTAGGTCAGGGGCTGAATTTAAGCTGACTTTAAGGTTGTAAAAGGCAGACTCCGCCTTTGAGGACCAATCAAGGGTGTCAGGAGACTCCTTCTTCAGGAGCTGAAAGAGCAAACGAGTTATCAATCCAAATTCAGGGATCCAAACCCAGCAAAATCCTGCTGCTCTGAGGAAAACCTGAAGCTTACGCTTGGTGGTGGGCCGGGGCAAGGCCTGGATGAGGTTGGCACGTCTAGGGGCAATTGCTCTCTCCCCTGCTGGGAGAATGAACTCCAGGTATTTTACCTGCCTTTGACACCCCTGCAACTTCTTACGGCTAAGCTTGAGACCAAGAGCAAACAAATGCTGCAGAAGCATCAGAGAGGCCTGCACAATTCCTCAGATTCCCCAGTAATGAAAATATCGTCTACATATTGTAACATTCCCACTCCACTGGGAAAGCGGACCAGTAAAAGAGCCTTGGAAAGAGCTCTGAAAAAGATAGTAGGGGAATGCACGAACCCCTGGGGCAATTGTGTCCAGGTCAGCTGACGGTTATCCCAAATAAAGGCAAAAAGGCACTGACTTTCAGGGGATACTGGGATAGTGAAGAAGGCCCAATCAAATCAACACAGGTAAATGCCCGAGCCCATTACCTAATTCCGCCAATTACTGAGGTTGGGCTAGGGAATAGGGGTGACATAAGCATTAATGGCCCTCAGGTCCTGTATGAAATGGTAAATCGGGGGGGTTCCCTGGCTTATGTATTGGCAACACTGTAGTATTGCAGGGAGAACTGCATTCAACAAGGGTTTTGTTTTCCAAGAATTCAGAGATAATTGGGTCCAACCCTGCACAGCCCTCAGGTGACATAGGATATTGCCGGACACAGGGAGGAAATTTCTCGAGCAGGGTATTGATCTTAACCAGTTCAGTTCCCAGGAGGAAACCCATGTCTGATGGGCCAGAGCTCCAAAGGCTTGGTGGCAAAGTAGGCAAAACGGGGTCATCAGTTTCCATGGGGACTTCAGCAACTACCATCAGAAAGCCTTGGCTCCTTGGGCTCAGCAGGTCCAGTTTACCAAGGAGACTCCCAATAGTTAGCATGATTCCCTCCTCCTCACATTTAAGCGTGGCCTGAATTTACAATGGGGCTAGAAGGGCAGTATCTGCCGGGAGGGTGGAAGGGGTGCCATAAACTGGCGGTAGCGGGGGAGGGGAGACCGGCAGAGGTGGATATAATAATGCATTTGTTAAGCGCTTACTATGTGCAGAGCACTGTTCTAAGTGCTGGGGTAGATACAGGGTAATCAGGTTGTCCCACGTGAGGCTCACAGTTAATCCCCATTTTACAGATGAGGTAACTGAGGCACAGAGAAATGAACTGACTTGCCCACAGTCACACAGCTGACAAGTGGCAGAGCTGGGAGTCAAACTCATGACCTCTGACTCTGAAGCCCAGGCTCTTTCCACTGAGCATATAAGAAAAGTCCGTGGGCTGGGCAGTCCAGGGGTTTTATCGGGACTGCCGAGGACTGACCACAACTTAGGTCTATTAAGGGATGCTCAGCATCTGCCTTCTCTGGTGGGTTCGCATTAATTTTAGTAAGCAGGTTTTTATCTTGGGTTTTCATGGGCGCCGTTAATCCCTCTGACAATTTTGCCCAACAATACCAATTAACACAACTCATCGGGTCTTAAGTAGTTCAGAATTTCACATAAAGTCTGTAGGGCTGTAGGATTAAAAATATCCCCTTCTGGCCAAAAATAGAGACCCTGCCAATCAGTTAAGTTTGTTCAAGAGTCATGGCACCATCTCAATTGCCTTTTTCGTCATTCCTTTTTCTTTTTTTTTTTTTTTTAACGGAAGATGACTTTGATCCCAGGATTGGAGAACTTTTGAATACAGGAGCCGTCTCTAGACTGATGAGACCCCATCCTTCCCTGTACCGAGAAGCCCCTTCCCTTCAACCAGGAAAGACCCTCTGGGACGTCTCCCAGAGCCCCCTAGGATCTCCTAGGGTGATCCCCTTCTCCAAACCCGAAGTCCCCTCTCCATGGGAACTGCATAGAGAGTCCCCTCTCTGTGAAACACAGAAAGAATCCTAGCAGCTTACCTGCTCAACCCGTGGGTGCTACAAATTAGACTCGAGAGATCTCAAGGAAGGGGTGTCCGGACCCTAAAAGCGGGCTTACTTACACTTTTCCTTTGAGCGCGCTTGGGCACATGGTTCCTGGAGATTCTCGAGCTGGTCTGTCCAATCCTGAGCACAAGGTCCCTTCGTGGTTGCCAAAACTGTTACAGATTTTTAACAAATGACTCTGATCTCGCAATTGCATGAGAGGGTTTCGTGACCTTGGTGTAGAAATGAACAGACCCAAGAGAGTGAGCCGAGAAAGCAGGAAAGAGTGGAAAGTGGCTGCCACCTGTTCACCCAGGGGGGTACGAGTGACCAACAGCCCCGAGTCATCCTGAACCCGGTACCTTTATTTGCAAGCATTTCCGTGTTCCAATGGACCGCACAACTCTTCCAGCACCCACCCTAAATCCTACCCAATCCCCTTGCGTTGCCCGTACTCCACCCTCCAATCAGAACCAGTTCTTAGGAGTGGTCCGTATAAGGTAATGTAATTGACACATCGCTACCCAAACTTAAATGATTGATCTACCACAGGAAGGAGATTAAACGGAAACAGAATGTCTAGTACAATATTGGAAGGAGATAGAACGGAGACAGGATGGTCAATTGCCTAGTACAATATGGGAAGGAGACAGAAGAGACAGGATGGTAAATTGTCCAGTACAGTCACACAGCAGACAAGTGACAGAGACAGGATTAGAACTCAAGTCTTTCAGACGCCCAGGCTTGTGCTCTTTCCACTAGACCACACTGGTTCCCTGCACTTGAATTTGCACCCTTGATTTTGTTATCAACAAAAATACGGAGGGTTCATTTAGTCGATGAAGAGACGAAAGACTCTAAGATAACGGGTCAAAGAGCAAAGCAGTAGGAAAGTGTGGAGCAGCCCGATGACCCCGGCGGGGTACGACTGACTGCTGCAGCGCCCCCATCCCAGCCTGCCCTCCCGGCTTTATCCGTACGGCGGAACCTGACGCTGGCACAGGGCGCCCAATCGGGGCTCGGCACACGGAGGGACAGTAGCCAATCGGTAAGCACTTCCGTGATCCCGTGACACCCGACCGCTTCCCGTAATGATTCCCGTCACACCTGACCTGCCCGTGCAAAAGTGGTGCACGTGCGAGGTTTGAAAAGGGGCATGCACATGAAGTTTGAATGGGTCACGTGACACGATGGAGCCATCTTGCAGTTCACGGGACATGGGCTTGAGGTTGGCCTCAACGTCGCCATCTTGAGGTTAGCCTCACCATTGCCATCTTGGGGCGGTCCGCAACAGTGCCCCCTCTGCATCCTTGGGGCCAAGAGAACACCCGAGAGACACACCAGGGGTCCTGGCTGTTATCGGGGCGAGGCTGGGCAAGCAGCCGGCAGATAAGGACAGAGACATGGCCCGGAGGGACTAGGGCAGGCCGTACATTTGCAACCGGTCCTCGGAGTTTATGGTCAGGAGCAAGAAACAGTCCTCGTTCAAAAACAATGCACAGCGCAATGCCAGAGGAGTTAGGCGAGGAGCAGGAGCACCAAAATGGGGAGCAAGGAGGAGAAAAAGGTAGGAGAGAAGAACCCCAAGCCCCCCAAGATCTGGGCAGCCAGTCCCACCAATCTCAGGACGAGCCCGGGGTGCCCGAGGCAAATCCAGAACAGAGGAGGCATTAAGGAAATTGAAGCAAAAGTCAGCCATGCCGGCGGGTAAAACCCAGACAGGGGCCTCATGGCGGCACTGAGACAAGCAACCCGCACATGAGGTCCAAGACTGGCCCCAGCGCTCAGTCTCGAAAACGCAACAGGAGGCATTCCACCCAGATGCGGAGACGTTCCCCAGGAAAATGGTAAGGTTCATGGAAGGCCATAGAGGCTGGCGGAAGAAGCAGAGAATGCCAAGGATCCAACCCACGCAAGGGCTGCTAGGGGGTGGCTCAGTGCCTTGGGAGCAATATGCAATGTAACCTGCAACCCACCCTGGAGCGCCCAGAAGAGGACACAACCCAGAGACACAACCAGGAAAACACAAAAATATACACCAGACACCAGCGGAGCACAGTCAAGGAAGCGCAACCCATCCAGATGAGGACCAAAGAAGCCGTAGAGGTGGAATGCGGGCGGCTTGTGGGGATGGAGGCGCTGAGGGAAGGCACGGGGCAGCCGTCGGCGCGGGAGGTGATGGCGCAGGTCCTCCGGGAGTCGCCGCAGGGAAATCCACAACAGTTGCTTTCACCTGCAAATGATGGATCCACGCCAAGTGTTTGGCAACACGAACTGCGGAGAAAGTGGTTAAGAGAACCATAAAAGGGCCCTCCCAAGAGGCAGAAAGTGGGGCACGCATGGACATCCGACAAACCCAAACCCAATCCCCAGGGCGGTAAGGGTGGAGAGCGCATTGCAAGGGGGCGGTCTGTTGCAGGACCACCGCGCGGTGAAGGTCATGGAGTGCAGATTGTAGACCAAGCACATAATCCACCAAAGAGGGCTCCCCTCCCACAAAGGTGATCTGGGAAGGCACAAGTGCCCCATAAAGAGGAGGCGGGTGGCCAAAGAGGAGCTCATAATAATAATAATGTCGGTATTTGTTATGTGCTTACTATGTGCAGAGCACTGTTCTAAGCACTGGGGTAATCAGATTGTCCCACATGAGGCTCACAGTATTCATCCCCATTTTACAGATGAGGTAACTGAGGCACAGAGAAGTTAAGTGACTTGCCCACAGTCACACAGCTGACAAGTGGCAGAGCCGGGATTCGAGCCCATGACCTCTGACTCCCAAGCCCGGGCTCTTTCCACTGAGCCACGCTGCTTCCCTTCACTCATAGGGCGAGAGCCCCAAGGCTTTTGATGGTCGGCACCATAAATGAAACAGAGCTATGGGAAGGACCTATGGCCACAGCAGGTGTGTCTCCATGCAGACTTTACCAAGGAGAGACTTAAGGTCCCAGTTCACACATTTGACTTTCCCCGAGCTCTGTGGGTGGTCCGGAGTATGAAGCCGACGCTCAAGGTCCAGGGCATCATACACAGAATTAAGGAAGTACTTGGTAAAGTGGGAACCCTGATCCAAGTCGATAACCCAGGGAGGGCCAGAGCGCGGAACAATGTCACGGAGTAGAGCACGAGCAACCATGAGGGCTGTACAGGCCCTTGCAGGAAAAGCCTCAACCCAGCCCGTCAGGCGGTCCACGATAACCAGGGCATGGCGGTAACCCTCGGCTCAGGGAAGGGTAATAAAATCAATTTGGAGCCCCTCAAAAGGGAGATAAACCCAAGGATGCGCTGCCCCTGCCCCTGGCACAGGGTGGAACCAGAGGGCAGGCCTGATTAAATGAACGGCAGATGGGACATGTCTCTGTGACTCGGCGCACCACCGGGTGAATGCCAGGGGCAAACCAGCAATGGAGGACCGTGTCGGCTAAGGACCCTGCTCCAAAATGGGAAGACCTGTGGATCCACTGACAAACAGTGAACAGGGCTGAACAGGGGAGGATGGGGTGGCCGTCGGACCCAGAAGTACCCGCCTCGCTCGATAGCCTCATACTTGGTCCGCCACGAGACCCTCTCCTCAGCGGTAACAGGCGTTACCCAGGCTCATAGCGTCTCAGGACCCTGTGTGAGCCTGAACATGGAGACGGCCACTGCAGCAGGTTCCGCCAGAGCCTGAAGCAGCCCCGCAATGAGGTTGCCACGGGCAAAGCCATCCAGCTGAAGTGACAGCCACGGGCTCGCCAAAGGGCCCCGGTGGCATGGCAAACTCCAAAAGCGTAGCGAGAGTCCATGTAGGCATTCACACAGTGGCCCACCGCCAAAAGGAGCGCCCGAGTAAGAGCGATTAGTTCCGCAGCCCGAGTGCTATAGGAAGGAGGTAAGGCAGTCGACCAGAAGGTGCCAGCGGAGGTAACAACTGTGGCCCCGGAGAACCAGACCCCATCCTCCACATAGGAGGAACCATCTGTGAAGAGAGCTCGGGGTCAGGGTCCAGTAGATGTATGTCTGTTAAGTCTGGCCAGGCCACGGCTACTGTCGAAGCGACCTGGACACAATCATGCGGGCCCTCAGGCGGAGCCACTGGGTCTACTGACCCAGCCCCCAGTAGGGTGGCGGGGTTTAGAGCGCCGCAGCGCTCCACAGTGACAGTGGGGTTACCAATCAAGATGAGCTTGTAATGAGTCATACAGGCAGCAGATAATGCCTGTGTGGCCCGTGAACAAAGAAGGGCTACAACGTCGTGCAGGGCGTGTAGGACGACCCCATGCCCCAGAAGCAAGTCCTGGGCACGGTCAAGGATATTACAGGCGGCTGCAATGCAACGAATACAGGGGACCTGGGCCTGGATAACAGGATCCAATTGTAGGGAATAGTATGCCACCAGACAAAGGGAAGGGCTGAGGTACTGGCAGAGGATCCAACACGCTCATGGGTGAACAGGTGGAAAGATTTTGAATAATCAGGGAGCCCTAGGGCGGGGGCGGTTCCTAATGCGGAACATAAATGATCGAAAGCTTGGCGGGTCTTGGTATCCCACAGGAGGGGCTCTGGGGACCCGGCTGTCAGAAGGGCATATAAGGGTTTGGTGAGGAGGCTGAATTCGGGAATCCAAGAGCGACAGAAACCTACCACTCCCAGGAAACCCCTCAACTGCCACTTAGTATGTGGTAATTGTAGGACACAAATGGCAGACACTCGGTGGGGTGCAATAGAACGTTGGACCGCCTGAGGGCAGAAACCTAAGTATAGAACTTGGGGTGTGCAACACTGAAGCTTCTTTCGACTAACCTTCAAACCCAAAGAATGTAGGTGGTGAAGGATAGTCAATGAGGCCAAAAGGCACAGATCGCGGGTATCCCCTGTGACCAAAAGGTCGTCAATGTATTGGATCAATGACACCCCCTCAGGGAGGGCCAGCTAAGCGAGGGCGCGCCACAAGGCCCGAGAAAAGACAGGGAGTGCACGAACCCCTGAGGGAGATGGGTCCATGGAAGCTGTTGGCCCTCCCAGTTGAAGGTGAATAAAAATTGGCTCTCCTCCACCACCGGGATGGAGAACAAGGCACCTGTAAGGTCAATAACAGTGTAGGCAACAGCTGTCGTTGGGACAGAGGCAATAATCGTCCCCGGGCTTGGAACTTCCACATGAAGTAGGTCCATGTATTTGTTAATGGCCTGGAGGTCTTGAACAAAGCAGTAGGTTGGGGTGCCCCCCTCTCGATGGGGCTTAACCACCGGTAGGATGGGGGTATTACAAGGGGAGGCACATGCCACCAGAACCCCATCGTGAAGGAAATTCTGTATCTGAGGGTATAGCCCTTCCATATGCTCTTTAGGCAAAGGGCATTGTCGAATACAAGGGGGCCTGTTGGTGGAGGAGAGGGGGACAATTCACGGGAGGGTGTCTTTTAGGAGACTTATGTCCATCGGGCCCGAGCTCCACAGGTCAGCTGGCATGGTTTCCAATGCCGATAAGAGAGAATCACCTGTCAGGGTCATCGGCAAAAAGGGGGCAGTAGCCAGTGAATAATCGGAGGTAGACAAGGGATCAGGCTTTGCACAAATCACGAGACGAATACCCGCGGGGTCACACTGGACCCAAGCGCCCAACTTAAAGAGCAGGTCCCTTCCCAGCAAATTATCAGGGGCCGAGGGCATAACAAGGAAGGAGTGATGAAAGGAGGACCCCAGGAGGGAAACGGCAAAGGGGTTAGTTTGGGGAACAGTCTGTTCATGGCCACTCACCCCAACCACGCGTAGCCTCCCGACCTCCCTCGGTCCCCGGGGAAAAGTCCTTAAGACTGACTGGGAAGCCCCAGTGTCTTATCAGTCAAAAGGTAGTCTGGCCCTCGATGGACAGGGCCCAGTGGGCATCTGGCAGGGCATCGGGAAGAGTGGTGGCACAGAGTCAGTAATTGGGGTTATCCCAGGGTCCAATGGGTCCAAAGTCTGGGCCCGAGACAGGTTTAGGCTGCACCCCCGGGGCAGACCTAGGGGTAAGGGCTCATGGCGGCACAAAACAGGTTGATCGGGGAGCAGGACCAAGGGCCGGGGTGAGAGTTGGGGACGGGAGATGATCCCCACGATGCAGCATGGGGCAGTCCTGCCAGAAATGTCTTGGGCGACTGCAGCCATAACATACGGGAGCCTGTCGAGAGTGCAGGGGCCGTCTATGGCCTCTGGTCCCAGGCAGGGTCTCGACTGGTACCAGGACTTGCACCCGGAAACTCGGGGAAATGGAGTCTATGTGGCGGGCAATGGCCCGGATTTTTGCCAGCGACTCCTCCTGCCATCCGGGACAAAATTTTTTAAAGTAAGCCTTGTACCGCCCTTGACTGACAAAGGCACTCGCTAGAGCCTGGGTATCCCAGTTACCAGTGGGATCTAACTGAGCCACGGTGGTCCCAATCTCAGATGGGCAGGAAAAGTAATCATCCGCTGTCTGTCTCTCTCGTTGTACCATTCCCCGGAAAGAGTCCCAATCAGGAGGTTTGTGCCCTAGTTCTAGTCAGCGTATCATGAGCCCGTCCCAGGAGAGCCCAATCGGTGGCATTGTTCAGATCCCAGTGGGGGTCTTGAAAGGGCCAAGCCACTTGAATGTTCGTCCCCTGACTTAGGATGTGCATCCGCTCACAAATGTCCCTATGCTCATCCCCTGAGAAAAAAGCCTCTAGCAGCTCCTCCACATCCCTCCATGTGGGGGAATATCCCTGGAAAATAGCGGTCAATTTTCGAATCATCCCCAGGGGATCCTTAGCAAATGGTTGTAACTGTGATTGCCAGAGGACCAAAGTAGCAGGCTCCCAGGAGGAGTGATGGCCAGCAATCACAACTATCGGCTGGCCTGTGGGGCCCACGAAGGGTCCCTGGGGGCCTACCAGGGGTTGGTTAGTGGTAACCACAGGACAAACAGGTTCTACAGCGGACTCTTTCCCTTCCGGGAGGACCGGATAAAGTCGGGGACCTGAGAAAGTCACCGAGGCCGATGGTGTGCCAGGGGTCACCATTGCATAAGGTGGAGGCAGGAGTTGGGGCCCCGGGCCAAATGAGTCAGCAGGGTCACCCGTGACATCTGGTACCGGGGTGGGGTTGGAGGGAGGTGGGCTCGGGAGCCCGGAATCTGGCTTAGGCAACCCCTCACTTAAAACAGCCCAACATTTCCAAAAGCAAAATTCATCTGGACGGAGCCGGACAATTATTTTCCGCAAGGATTCCAACTCCAAGGGGTCAAATGTACCCCCCTCTGGCCAAAAATAAAGACCCTCCTCATCAGTTAAGTGTTCTCAGTCTTTACAACACCATATTAATTAATTTTGGTCATTCCCC
The DNA here is from genome assembly GCF_004115215.2 of Ornithorhynchus anatinus. Taxonomy (NCBI): domain Eukaryota; kingdom Metazoa; phylum Chordata; class Mammalia; order Monotremata; family Ornithorhynchidae; genus Ornithorhynchus; species Ornithorhynchus anatinus. The sequence goes on from NC_041749.1 coordinate 52,962,797, forward strand.
TTTTTAGAGGAAGGCAACCCGACTTCCATGATTCCAAAACACGAGTAACGCAGCATTCCGGCTCGGGGTGACTATTTCCCATTTCATTCAGACATCCCTACCGATGAGGACCCTTGGACAGTGCCACTGGACAGCCTCACCAGGGGTCTCAGTATTCAATGTCGGCCAGGGTCCCCGATCCCCTTCGACTCCCCTTGCGCAGGAGTTTTTCCCAACGTCAGCCCGGGTCCCTGACTCCTTGACGTTTCACCAAAATTTAGGAGCCTCCCCACCGAAGGACTACCAGGGCTTCCCTAAAAGCGGGGTTTGGGCTTATCAGTCAACTAGTCTTCCCTATTAGGCGTCGGTTATAGCGGGGATAACTCACGGTCCCACCTTCCCTCGTGCGGAATCAGTCAGTCAACATGACAGGGTCCCTTCGCGGTCGCCAAAACCGTTATCGACAAATTTAGGGAGGGTTCGTTTAGTGGATGAAGAGACGAAAGACTCCGAGAGAACGGGTCAAAGAGCAGAGCAGTAGGAAAGTGTGGAGCAGCCCGATGACCCCGGCAGGGTACGACTGACTGCTGCAGCACCCCCATCCCAGCCTGCCCTCCCGGCTTTATCGGTACGGCGGAACCCGACGCTGGCACACGGAGGGACAGTAGCCAATCAGTAAGCACTTCCGTGATCCCATGACACCCGACCGCTTCCCGTAACGGTTCCTGTCACACCTGACCGGCCGTGCAAAAGTGGTGCACGTGTGAGGTTTGAAAATGGGGGTGCATGTGAAATTTGAATGGGTCACGTGATATGAAGGAGCCATCTTGTAGTTCACATGACACGGAGGTGAGGTTGGCCTCACCATCGCCATCTTGAGGTTGGCCTCACCGTCGTCATCTTGGGGCGGTCCGCAACAATTCACCCCACCCTCAGTTCCACAACACTTATGTATATATTCTGAATTGATTTTAATGTCCATCTCCCCCACTAGACTAAAAGCTCCTGGTGGGCAGGGAACATATCTACCAACTAAGCAGCACGACCTAAAGAAAAAAGTCCAGGTCTGGGAGTCAGAGAACTTGGGCTCTAATCCCAGCTCCACCACTTGTCTGCTGTGTGACCTTGGGTGAGTCATTTAACTTCTCTGTACCTCAGCTCCTTCATCTGCAAACTGGGGATTCAATACCTGTTCTCCCTCCCACTTAGACTGTGAACCCCATGTGGGACCTGATTATCTTGTATCTACCCCAGTGCTTAGTACAGTGCCTAGCACATGGTAAGCATTTAAATACCACAATTATCATTACTATTATTACTCTCCCAAGTGCTTAGTACACAGTAAGTGCATGGAGTGTAACGTGTAAGTAGGCAGGCAAAGAAGCAGTGCATTGCCTAGTGGAAAGAGCGTGGGTCTGGTAACTAGAACATCAGGGTTCCAATTCCAGCTGCTCATCCTTTGCAAGGGTACTCTTTATATTTCCTCCTGGGGATTCTAAGTAAACTTAATGAAATAAATCAGTTCGGGAAAACTCTGCTTACGTTTTTCTTTCCTGAAATGAGAGATCCACCCAGAAAAGGAATCAGCCTTGAACTTTTAGCACCTACATAAGAAAGAGGATAAAAAGAAACTGTAGTGGAACAGAGAAAGCATGTAGAAGAGATGTAAATGTTCAAGTCGAATCTGAGGTCGGAGAAAAGAGCAATAAATGAGTTTATAGCCTTGTAGCTTAACCAATTTACATTTCCCAGAGAGTGTCAGAGGACTTTTCTTTTACCAGTGAGTCCGAAGCAAGTCATTTTATTATAGTCAGAGTGGAAACAATGGGGATTTTAACTCTTGGTCTGAATGAGAGGCTCTCAAACAATATAGTGCTTTTAATATGTTTACCAACTCTGTTGTATTGTACTCTCTGAAGTGCTTAGTACAGTGTCCTGCACACAATAATATGATTATTTTACCAAACCAGATGCAAGTTTTACTGGAAAATCAGAGTAGTATGTAGGAAGCAACATAGCTTAGTGGGAAGAGTGTGGGCCTGGGAGTCAGAGGACCTGGGTTCTAATCCCAGCTCTGCCACTTGCCTGCTGTGTGACCTAGGGCAAGTCATTTAACTTCCCTCTGCCTCAGTTTTCTCAGCTGTGAAAAACATGGGTTCCACACCTGTTCTCCCTCCTACTTGACCATGAGCCCTATGTGGGACAGGGACTGTGTCCAACCTGATTATCTTGTATCTACCCCAGCGCTTAGAACAATGTCTGACACAAAATAAGTGCTTAACGAACACAATATATGTCCCTGACCATCCTCAACCTCCTCCTGTATGACTCTTCTCACATAAAATAAATGAGAGCATGCCACACCCAGGAAAATGCCTGTAAGAATGCAGCTGTAACCCAAAGACTCCCCTGATTTCATAGAGAACATGAAGGGTCAGTTATGGACTGAGGCTTCTCTGACAGGTCTGCTTGTACGCTGACCCTACTGGTGTCTGGAGTTGATTAAAAGACAGCATATGAGAACAGTTATGGTAGTCTAATTCAGTTATGTTTTCCCAGCCAAACTCTGTGGAGAAAACATATCCAGGGGGCCTTCACTAACACCCAACAAGTCTCCTCCAAATCAATCAATGGTATTTGAGTGCTTAGCACAACACTGTACTAAACGCTTGGAAGGGTACCATACAACAGAATTAGCAAACAGGCTCCCTGCCTGTAATGAGTTTATGGCCTAGAAGAGCTTAAGAATCCTGAAGAATGCTGAAGAATGCTGTTTGTCAAGGAACACTCCTTTCAGTCCCCGCAAAGCCAGAATGTGTGGAGCAGGCATATTTTTTAAACAGAATGTTTCTATGGAAAAAATCCATTTGTGAGGATTTTGCCCCCTGGGAAATTTAACTCTCAACTCCAAGTGAATGTTAGGTGACAGTGGTAATGGCTTTGGAGCCATATTCTGCTAGCCCTTCCTCAGAACCCATCTAGGGAACCCTACCCAAATCATTCCTACCACTTGTTTCTTTATCTTGTACTTGGCTATCACACCTGCCAGTTCTGCCGCCACCTGTTTGGCTGCTAAGTCACTTTTCCCTCGGATCTCACCTCCCTCTCCATCCCTTCTTCTCCCCTTCTGGGCCCAGTGGCCTGGCAGCTGTCTGGTATTTTAGAAGGCAGGGAGACAGGAAAGGAGCAGAGGAACATGGAGGTGGGGCAAATCCATGGAAGGTTGTGGAAGAGAGTGAAAATGTCCCTTGTCATGGAGATAGTGGTGGAAAGGAGAAAAAGGAGGGAGTGGTGGGGATGGGAATGGAAAGAGGTGCTATTAAATAAAAGTGAGCAAAAGGAAAATAGCCCAGAAAAAAAATCCTACATGCAGTTACAGGCCAAGACCTTATTAAAATGAGAAAAACCTACACAGAAAAACCTCATCATAATCGGAGAAAATAAGAAGACTGCATCCTACTGATATTGCTACATTTAGCACAGAACAGATAAACACAGTGAGGCGTGGATTTCTTTTCTTCTTATTTCCATCACACCTTGGTTTTCCTCCTTCCAAACTAAGCCAAAAAATGCACATGGTCTGCTCTGGACCAGAACCTTACATACCCATTTGCAGTGTGGCCAGCAAGTCTTCTTTGACTACTCAGAAGACTCATAATTATCTGCATCCTTGTTCACCATTGCTGATATCAAGGTCTTATGATAAGATCCCATCATCTGACTCAAAGGGACAACTTAGATCTGGAGGATTTGGAGATTACTCTAGACTGTAAGCTCCCTGAAGGCAGGGAACATATCTATCAATTCCATAATATTGTACTCTCCCATGGTAAATGCTCAATAAATACCACTGATTGATTGAATAGCATTTGTTCAAGGATTGTAAACTCCTTATGAGCAGGAAACACGTCCACCAACTGTGTTGTATTGTGACAAGCAGTGTGGCCTAGTGGAGTGAGCCCAGGCCTGGGAGTCAAAAGGAGCTGGCTTCTAATGCTGGCTCTGCCACTTGTCTGCTGTGTGACCTCAAGCAAGTCACTTAACTTTTCTGTTGCCTCACTTACCTCATCTGGACAATGGGGATTAAGACTGTGAGCCCTGCTTGGGATGTGGACTGTGTCCAACCCAATTACCTTGTATCTACCCCAGCACTTAAATACCACAATGATTATTATTATTCCAAGCATGTAGCACAGTGCTCTGCACACAGTAAGCACCCAATAAATACCACTGATTGATCGATTGCTGCTTGCCATGATCCTTTGTAGGGACTACCTCTGGTCAAAGCAACCCTTCTCATCTGCTTTCCTGCCACTGTCAGGAACAAGAGTGAAAACTTTACTTCTATATTATATCATTTTTCAGTTAGCTCTGCTGGAGACCATCAGCTTCCCAATCAGTCCCCCAGCTCTCTCGCCTCTCCTACCACAATGAAAGGAGCAGCTGAACAAGTGGCACTTAAAGCTTTCTTTAGAGGGCAAAAGGAGAAAAACGGTTAAAGGGAAGGAGGGAAAGAAGTTGAAGATGACACTACAGACTATTATTATCAATCGATAGTACTAATTTAGGAAGTACTCTGGTAAGTACTTGGGAGAGTACAATAGAGTTGAAGGTCTAATGCCTGCTCCTGAGGAGTTTATAAATTAGTGAGAAGGACACGCACAATAAAACCCACAAATAGAAACTCCTTACCATTGGCTTTAAAGCAATCACCTTGCCCCCTCCTATCTTACTCCCTAATTTCCTACTACAAATCCAGCACCCTCACTTGGTTCTTCTAATGACAACCTACGTACTATACCTCTATCTCATCATTCTCCCCGCCGACCCCTCATCCACGTCCTGTCCCTGGCCCGGAACTCCCTCCTCTTTTGTATCTGACAGACATCACCCACCCCACCTTCAAAGCCTTATTCAAAGCCCATCTCCTCCAAGAGGCCTTCCCTGACTAAGCCCTCATTTCCCCTCCTCCCTCTCCTTTCTGCCCTGCCCTTGCGCTTGGATTTGTACCCTTCATTCAACCCACTCTCAGCTCCACAGCACTTATATACGTATCTGTAAGTTATTTTAATGTCTGCCTCCCCTCTAGACTGGAAGCTCCTTGTGGGCAGGGTACATGTCTACCAAATCTATTATACTCTCCTAAGTACTTGAGTGCTCTGAACATAGTAAGAGCTCAATAAATGTCACTGATTGATAGGAAAAAAGTGTTTGGAAAGATGGAAATTTGAGTGCTTAAATAGTAGAGCATGTGAGTCTATATGTAAAGAAGTTCTACAGGTGGTCGTGAATGCCTATGTTATGTTAAAAAAAAAGCCACTGGATTTCCTGCAAGTAGGGTAGCTACAGTCTGCAGCATTCTGTACTGGATCGATTAAACATCTGCTCTGGTGAAGTGGTTGAGGCAGGAGAAGCCAATATTGAAAGTCCAAAATGATTCTAACTGGAATACCAGCTACCAGTAATGCCCCCCTTGCCCCAGCGGCAAGCAGAGTGGCCAGCCAACCAACCAGCCCCTGAAGAAGAACCCAGACACACAACCCAGGGCCTTGGAGCAGACTGAAAATGGGAGAGGACTGAAAACTGGAGAGGTGGAACTGCAGTTGCTCATGATCAAAGAGACAGTGGGGGGCTGGGGAGGGTGGGGTTGTCAACACCATCTCTCAAGAACATCCATTCCACTATTTTTTCTTATTCTACAGCTGTTTGGACCAAAAAATACAATCGACTAATGGACCAGTTTCAACTTCCAGCACAGAGAGAATTCCAAGAATTGGGAATGATCCCAACTCCCCTCCTCTCTCTCCACCGCCCCCCCACCCCCCACCCTCTCCTTATCTACACCAGGACCACGAGGACACAGCTCCTTGCAGGATTCACTTCTAAAGGTCACAGTTGCACCCCAAGCTGAAAAATTCAGAGAGCACAGTTCAAGGGACCTTGTATCAGCACTAAGCTGAGCTGGGAAAGGAACCTCAAGTAGGGACACAATTCTGCTGGAAGTTGCTTTCTCCTATAGCTGTTCCCACTCTGCAGAGCTTTAGCCACTGCTCTTGTGGCCCATTGTTCTCACCTTTGCTAAATTCCCCTCCCCACACTTACCCTGCTGTAATACCATCATATGCGGCCTTTGTCAGTGCAAAGGCCTCACAAAACTTTGTGAGAGTCTAATGACCTGATATAAAGCAAACACAGACTCTCCCATTGAGAACTCCTAAGGATCCTTGGATCTGAGATGTCATTCATTCAATTAATTCATTCAATCGTATTTATGAAGCACTTAGTGTGTGCAGAGCACTGTACTAAGCGCTTGGGAGAGCACAATACAACATAAACAGCAATAAACACGAAGCAATAAGAGCTTCAAAGCTCTCCATTATCTTGTCCCTTCCTACCTCACCTCCCTTCTCTCTTTCTACTGCCCACCCCATATACTCCACTCCTCTGCCGCTCACTTCCTCACGGTCCCCCATTTGCGCCTGTCCCGCCGTCGACCCCTGGCCCACATCCTACCGCTGTCTTGGAAAGCCCTCCCTCCTCACATCCACCAAACTCTTTCCTTCTTCAAAGCCCTACTGAGAGCTCACCTCCTCCAGGAGGCCTTCCCCAACTGAGCCCACCTTTTCCTCTGCTCCTCCTCCCCTCCCCATTCCCCCCTCTCCCACCCTCTGCTCTTCCCCCTTCCCCTCCCCTCAGCACTGTGCATATTTGTATATATTATTTATTACCCTATTTACTTTGTCAATGATGTGCATATCTCTGATTCTATTTCTTAATGATGTTGTTTTGTTTTGTTCTGTTTTTCTTTGCTGTCTGTCTCCCCCGTTTAGACTGTGAGCCCGTTATTGGGCAGGGATTGTCTCTATCTGTTGCCGAATTGTACATTCCAAGAGCTTAGTACAGCGCTCTGCACATAGTAAGCGCTCAATAAATACTATTGAATGAATAAATGAATGAACAGACATATTCTCTGCCTGCAACAAGCTTACAGTCCAGAGGCAGGGAGACAGACATCAATACAAATAAATAAATTACAGATATGAACTTCAAGACCTAGAACTGCGTGAAGAACTCTCGGTCTCTGTCTGTCATATATGTTCCTGCCGGAATGGAGGGTGTAATAAATATGTAGGCAGGGATGCAGCACATTGCGTGGCTTAGTGGAAAGAGCACGGGCTTGGGAGTCAGAGGTTGGGGGTTCTAATCCCTACTCCGCCACTTATCAACTATGTGACTTTGGGCAAATCACTTAACTTCCCTGGGCCTCGGTTACCTCATCTGTAAAATGGACATGAAGACTGTGAGCCCCACATGGGACAACCTGATTACCTTGTATCTACCCCAGAGCTTAGAACTGTGCTTGACATATAGTAAGCGCCTAACAAATACCATCATTATTAGAGAAGCAGTGTGACTAAGTGGAAAAAGCATGGGCTTGGGAGTCAGAGGTTGTGGGTTCTAATCCTGGCTCCACCACTTGTCAGCTGGCACACAGTAAGTGCTTAACAAATGCCATCATCATTATTATTATTATTGCAAAGTGCACACAAAGGTGTTTGACATACAGGAGCCATGTATGGTCTTCATGTGTCAATGCTTGGGCACCATGATCCACTGTGGTATTCATTCAATTGTATTTATTGAGCACTTTCTGGGTGAGGAGTTCTGTACTAGGTGCTTGGGACAGTACAAGGTAACAATAAACTGACACATTCCAGTCACCGCAGTCTTTGCTGCCCACATTAGCCAAATTATCTTTGAGGAATCTTATTTGGATTTGCATCCTTTATTCTCCCCTCCCTCAGCCCCACAGCATGTATGTACATATCTGTAATTTATTTATTCATATTCATGTCTATCTCCCCCTATAGATTATAGGGAAGCAGCATGGTCTAATGGCAAGAGCACAGGCTTGGGACTCAGAGGACGTGGGTTCTAATCCTGGCTCTGCCACTTGTCTGATGTGTGACCCTGGGCAAGTCACTTAACTTCTTTATGCCTCAGTTCCCTCATCTATAAAATGGGGATTAAGACTGTGAGCCCCATGTGGGACAAGGACTATGTCCAATCTGATTCCCTCATATATACCCCAGCTCTTAGAACACCGCTTGGCACATAGTATGTGCTTCACAAATACCATAATTATTATTATCATTATTAAAACATGCAGGGAATATGCCTACCAACTCTGTTATATTGTACTTTCCCACGTGTATAGTAGTGCTCTGCACACAGTAGGTGACCAATAAATGTCAGTGATTGATTGATTGATTTACTGTGCCCATCCACCTCATGCAGTGTCCTAAGTGGGTCTTTCACTACCAATAGCTATAACTAGGTCTCCTGATTCCCAGAGCAATGATCTTTCCAGCCGGCATAGTGGATAAAGGACAGGTCTGGGAGTCAGAAAGTCATGGGTTCTAATCCCGGCTCCTCCACTTGTCTGCCATGTGACCTTGGGCAAGTCACTTCACATTCTCTGGGCCTCAGTTACCTCATCTGTAAAATGGGGATTGAGACTGTGAGCCCCATGTGAGACAGGGGACTGTCTCCAACCTGACTTCCTTGTATCCACCCCAGAGCTTAGTACAGTGCCTGGCACATAGTAAGTGCTTAATAAGTACCATAATTATTGTTATTATTATTCTACAGGATCAACAGCAGGGCTGCAAAAAGTACACTGTAGTGAATTCTATATCACAGCCATCCCAGGGACTTGTAAATTCTGTCAGCTGCCGGAATGTCTTTTGGGTGCTCCCAGCTGCTCTAATGATAATTATGGTATTTATTAAGTGCTTACTATGTGCCAAGCACTGTTCTAAGCGCTGGGATAGATACAAGTTAATCAGGTTGGATGCAGTCCCTATCCCACATGGGGTTCACATTCTTATCCCCATTTTACAGATGAGGTAACTGAGGCCCAGAGAAGTGAAGTGACTTGCCCAAGGTCACACAGCAGACATGGGGGAGCCGAGATTAGAACACAAGTCCTTCTGACTCCCAGGCCCAGGCTGTATCCACTAAACCACACTGCTACTAAGTCTACATTATGACAACTGCTTAGGTCAAGGAGGTTAAAGTGAAAATTTAAGAGCACCTTTATAGTATGGTTGCCACAGAAACTGCTTACTTAATATCCATATGCTCAGTATAATTGTTTCTACTTCTGTCTAGATCTGCCTAAAACTCGACCTAAAAGCAAGGAGTTTGGTTAAAGAGTTGTTGGTACCTATTCCTTTTTTAATAAAATTGTATTCGGTAAGTGCTTACTGTATGTCAAGCACTGTACTGAGCACTGGAGTAGATACAGTCCTATCAGTTTGTGCCCAGTCCCTGTCCCATATAGGCTCACAGTCTAAGAAGAAGGGAGTGGGATTGAATCTCCATTTTACAGATGAGGGAACTGAGGCCCAGAAAAGTTAAATGACTTTCTCAAGATCACACAGAAGACAAGTGGCAGAGCCGAGATTAGAACCCAGATCCTCTGACTCCCAGGCCTGTGCTCTTTCCACTAGAACATGCCGCTCCTCTGCTTCCTAAACCCCGGACTCCCACCTTAGGATGTAGAATGGGCTTGGGAATCCATTCATTCATTCATTCAGTCAGTCAGTCAGTCAGTAAGCGCTTAACAAATACCAACATTATTATATTTAATAAGTACTCATTGTGTTCGGAGAACAGTACTAAGTGCTTGGGAAAATATAATAAAACAATAAACAGTGATATTCATTAATTCATTCAATAGTATTTATTGAGCGCTTACTATGTGCAGAGCACTGTACTAAGCACTTGGAATGTACAAATCGGCAGCGGATAGAGACAGTCCCTGCCCTTTGACGGGCTTACAGTCTAATTGGGGGAGACAAGCAGACAAGAAAAATGGCAATAAATAGAGTCAAGGGGAAGAACATCTCATAAAAACAATGGCAAATAGAATCAGGGTGATGTACATCTCATTAAACAGAATAAATAGGGTGATGAAGATATATACAGTTGAGCGGACGAGTACAGAGCTGAGGGGGTGGGAGGGGAGAGGGGGAGGAGGAGAGGGAAAGGAGGGAGAAGAGGGATTAGTTGCAGAGAGGTGAAGGCGGGGTAGAGGGAGCAGAGGGAAAAAGGGGGGAGCTCAGTCTGGGAAGGCCTCTTGGAGGAGGTGAGCTTTAAGTAGGGATTTGAAGAGGGGAAGAGAATTAGATTGTCTGAGGTGAGGAGGGAGGGCATTCCAGGACCGCGGGAGGACGTGGCCCAGGGGTCGACGGTGGGATAGGCGAAACCGAGGGACGGTGAGGAGGTGGGCGGCAGAGGAGTGGAGCATGCGGGGTGGGCAGTAGAAAGAGAGAAGGGAAGAGAGGTAGGAAGGGGCAAGGTGATGGAGAGCCTTGAAGAGTGAGGAGTTTTTGTTTGGAGCGGAGGTTGATAGGCAACCACTGGAGGTTTTTAAGAAGGGGAGTGACGTGCCCAGAACGTTTCTTCAGGAAGATGAGCCGGGCAGTGGAGTGAAGAATAAACTGGAGCGGGGAGAGAGAGGAGGAAGAGAGATCAGAGAGAAGGCTGACACAGTAGTCTAACCGGGATATTACGAGAGCCTGTAGCAGTAAGGTAGCCATGTGGGTGGAGAGGAAAGGGCGAATCTTGGTGATATTATAAAGGTGAGACCGACAGGTCTTGGTAACGGATCGGATGTGTGGAGTGAACGAGAGAGATGAGTCAAAGATGACACCAAGGTTGCGGGCCTGCGTGACGGGAAGGATGGTTGTACCATCCACGTTGATAGGGAAGTCTGGGAGAGGACCGGGCTTGGGAGGGAAGATGAGGAGCTCAGTTTTGCTCATGTTGAATTTTAGATGGCGGGCAGACATCCAGGTGGAGACATCCTGGAGGCAGGAGGAGATGCGAGCCTGAAGGGAGGGGGAGAGGACAGGGGCAGATATGTAGATCTGCCTGTCATCTGCATAGAGATGGTAGTTGAAGCTGTGAGAGTGAATGAGTTCACCAAGGGAGTGAGTGTAAATGGAGAACAGAAGAGGGCCAAGAACTGACCCTTGAGGAACTCCAACAGTTAAAGGATGGGAGGGGGAGGAGGCGCCTGCAAAGGAGACCAAGAATGTCCAGTCAGAGAGATAAGAGGAGAACCAGGAGAGGATGGAATCCGTGAAGCCAAGGTGAGATAAGGTGTGGAGGAGAAGGGGATGGTTGACAGTGTCAAAGGCAGCTGAGAGGTCAAGGAGGATTAGAATGGAGTAGGAGCCATTGGATTTGGCAAGAAGGAGGTCATGGGTGACCTTAGAGAGAGCAGTCTCAGTAGAGTGGAGGGGACGGAAGCCAGATTAGAGGGGGTCCAGGAGAGAATGGGAGTTAAGGAATTCTAAGCAGCGATTGTAGATGACTTGTTCTAGGATTTTGGAAAGGAAGGGTAGTAGGGAGATAGGGCGATAACTGGAAGGGGAAGTGGGGTCGAGAGAGGGTTTTTTTTAGGATGGGGGAGACATGGGCATGTTTGAAGGCAGAGGGGAAGGAGCCATTGGAGATTGAGTGGTTAAAGATAGAAGTTAAGGAGGGGAGGAGGGCAGAGGCGATGGTTTTTATAAGGTGGGTAGGAATGGGGTCCGAGGCTCAGGTGGAGGGGGTGGCACTTGCGAGGAGGGAGGAGATCTTCTCTGAGGATACTGCAGGGAAGGAAATTTATGATCTGATCCCAGACCTGCAGGATTTAGACCTGTAATTTTTGCCTCTCTGCTCTTCCCCGCATCCCATCATCGTCAACGAAAAAACAACATGCATTAGGTGTATATGGTGTTATCTCGAGTGCTACTGAAAGCAACTTAAACAGATACTATCCCTTTCCAGATGCTTGCCATTCGCTATCCACCCCATCATTCTCTGCCTATCTGTGTTTCCTTCCCAAACCTCACTTCACTTGAAATCAAACAATAATGGTGCCAAACAATAACAAGCACTGTACTAAGCCCTGGGGTAGATACAAGGTGATCCCATTGGACACAGTCTTAGAAGCGGGAAGAGCAGGTACTTAATTCTTTAAATCGTATGCTCGTCTCTAGACTGTAACCTTGTCTCTAGACTGTAGGCTCGTCTTGGGCAGGGACCGTGTCGACCAACTCTGCTATATTGTACTCTCCCAAGGGCTTAGAATGGTGTTCTACACATAGTCGGTGCTCAATAAGTACCATTGATTGATTAATCGCCATTTTACAGATGAAGAAATTGAAGCACACAGAAGCAAAACGACTTGCCCAAGGTCACGCAGGAGGCAAGTGGGAGAGCCAGGATTAGAACCCAGATCCCCTGACTCCCAGACCCGAGGTCTTTCCACTAGGCCACTCTGCTTCTCGAATGAGATGATGGCAACCACTTTTACAAACAGTAGAACAAACACTACACTCTGCTTTGTCATCATAGCCCAGGTTCTATGACAATATCAGTGAGGGCTTGAGACTGGGCACATTCAGAAGGGAGACAAGACGAAGAATGAAACCCAAATTGAATTGCGTAGTAACTTAGCGCGACTAGATAGTAACTACCTGACTTCATGAGCATGAGTCTCAGAGACTAGAATAGGTCAGAACCTCCCCAAGCAGAATTCAGCCGGCTGGCCACGGAAAAATGCCAGTGGTGCATTCTCTTTAAAGGGCAAAATATTTTCTCTTTGTCCATTAGTGAGTGATGATATCTTATTTGTTGCCCAGCAAATACAGTCCCGGGATTGGGGATAATGTTTGTGAATCCATGGGGAGTTGCAGCTTGGGAGAGTAACTGTCTGTATGGAATGTATATATTCATATATTAGCAGATAAGCAGAGAAGCAAGCCTTGATTGCTGTTGAAACCCTAAGGTCGTGTTATTCAGCAATCCACAGGAATCACAGCACTGCAGCAAATAGCTGTTGAGAAGGAAAAAAAAACTTATGGAGGAAAAATACTTCCGAACTCAATTTTATTCTAAACCAGCAGAGAGTTCAAACGCAATGGAATTATCAGTGCTAGACGAAGTGACAAATGAAGAGAGATGAGATGTAGGACAAGTAGCAAAGAGATCTATTTCAAAGTGCAAAGATTTCATCTGGGTTTTCACAATAAAAGATGAGTTTCTTATGTGGAGCCATTTGCCGAGCTTGGGTACTGTTTTTGTCAATTATCTCTGAAGTTTTACTCACCTAAGTCTTTTGTCTGCCACTGAGGCATGAAATAGAAAGCCCCAGTAAACTAAACAAATTCTCCTGCTAAGGGCCCCTTGCACAGCTAATGAAAAGCTTTGAGATGATCAGATCAAAGCAGCCATCTGAGAATGAAAAACATACGAAAAACCTGGTATGTCATTTACAAGGATAAGCTAGAACCGGATGATGTTTCTAAAACATGGTGCTTGAGTGGGGGGTAAAGCTCTCTCCAACACACTGGCTCTTTGTATGTTTCCCTCTCAAACCTCACTTGACCTCTTCTTAGCTAGGAAGGGTAGCCAACTCTAGAAAAAACAGACAGGAATCTGGTAAATTCAAGACCAGCTTCAAACATTTGGCTGCCCAGAGGTAAGGAAAATTGTTCCACTCCTCACCAGGTCCATTTAACATCATGTAGAAGTCCATTTGAACCCTCAAATCCAGAGTATTTTTTCTGTGGGACTCAAGACCGCCCTCATGCTCCAGTCTCCCACTCTCAGGTCCTTGTTCACAAAATGCCCTGCTTGTATATTAGACAAGAGAAGTGCTATGGGCAAGTGGTTAGAGCATGGGCCTGGGAGGCGGAAGGACCTGCGTTCTAACCCCGGCTCCACCACTTGTCTGCTGTGTGACCTTGGGCAAGTCATTTCACTTCTCTGTGTCTCAGTTACCTCATCTAGAAAATGGGGATTAAGACTGTGAGCCCCATGTGGGACCAGGGCCTTGTCAAACCTGATTATCATGTATCTATCTCAACTCTTAGTACAGTGCCTGGCTCTTACTAAGCACTTAACAAATACCATAAAGTAAAATAATTGGGCTGACGCTTTCCATTTTTTAACTGTCTGCTCCATGCCTCCACCGCTGCCTCTGTCATGGGCAGTTGACTCACTTGCTGAAGCCATTCTTAGACATCTTAGGGAAACATAATTATGTGTTGTTTAGGTTAGATTAATGGTGGTATTTGTTAAGCGCTTACTATGTGCCGAACACTGTTCTTGCTGGACTAATTTATCATGGTAATTAATTTGCCTAATGACATTAATAATAATTATATTTATTGAGTGCTTCCTATGAGCTAAGCACTGGGGTAGATGGACACAAGATAACCCTATCAGACACAGTCCTTGTCCCACATGGGGGTCACAGTCTAAGAGAGAGGAAAAAAGAGGTATTTCCTTCCCATTTAATGGATGAGGAAGTGAGACACAGAGCAGTAGTGACTTGCCCCAAATCACACAACAGGAGATTGAAAGATCCAGGATTAGAATCCAGGTCTCCTGATTCCCAGTCCTGTGCTCTTTCCACTAGGGTGCAGCGTCTTTTTTTTTAAAAAAAAAAAAAAGACATTTGTTAAAGGATTACTATATGTCAAGCACTGCTCAAAGCTTTGGGGTATACACAAGTCCATGAGGCTGGATACATTCCCTGTCCCACAAGGGGCTCACAGTCTAAGTAGGAGGGAGAAGAGGTATTGACTTCCCATTTGGGAGTTGAGGAAACTGAGGCACAGAGAAGTTAAGTGACTTGCCCAAGATCACACAGCAGACAAGTGTTCGAGCCAATCAATCACTTGATTTATTGAGCGCTTACTGTGTGCAGAGCACTGTACTAAGCACTTGGGAGAGTACAATATAACAGGGTAACAGGGTTGACAGACGCGATTCCTGCCCACAACAAGGTCACAGTCTAGAGGGGGAGACAGACAATAACATAAATAATTAGTTATGTACTTTAGGGAAGTGGGGCTGGGTGGGGAGGTGAATAAAGCGAGCAAATCAGGGTGAATCAGAAGAGGAAATGAGAGTTTAGTCGGGAAAGGTCTCTTGGAAGAGATGTGCCTTCAATAAGGTTTTGAAGGTGGAGAGAGTAATTGTCTGTCAGATACAAAGTGGGAGGGTGTTCCAGGACAGAGGCGGCACGTGGGTGAGAGGGCGGTGCCGAGATAAATGATATCAAGGTACAGTGAGAAGGTTGGCATTAGAGGAGCGAAGTGTAGGGGTTGATTGTAGTAGGAGAGTAGCGAGGTGAAGTAGGAGAGGGCAAGGTAATTGAGTGTTTTATAGCTGATGGTAAGGAGTTTCTGTTTGTTGTGGAAGTGGATGGACAACCACTGGAGGTTCTTGAAGAGTGGGGAAACATAGATTGAATGGTTTTGGAGAAAAATGATCCAGGCAGCAGATTGAAGTACGGACTGAAGTGGGGAGACACAAGGTCAGCAAGGAGGCTAATGCGGTAATCAAGGTGGGTTAGGATAAGTGGTTGGATTAACATGGTAGCAGTTTGGATGGAGAAGAAAGGATGGATTTTAGCAATGTTGGAAAGGTTGAAGTGACAGGATGCAATGTTGGAAAGGTTGAAGTGACAGGATTTAGTGATAGATTGAATATGTGGGTTTGAGTGATTAGTACAGTGCTAATAATAATAATAATAATGTTGGCATTTGTTAAGCGCTTACTATGTGCAGAGCACTGTTCTAAGAGCTGGGGTAGACACAGGGTAATCAGGTTGTCCCATGTGAGGCTCACAGTTAATTCCCATTTTACAGATGAGGTAACTGAAGCACAGAGAAGTTAACTGACTTGCCCACAGTCACACAGCTGACAAGTGGCAGAGCCGGGAGTCGAACGTGCACACAGTAAGTGCTCAATAAATTCGATTAAATGAATGAATGAATGAGATGAATCAAGGATAATGCCAAGGTTATGGGCTTATGAGACAGAAAGGATGGTGGTGCTGTCTACAGTGATGGGATAATCCGGGGGAGGACAGAGTTTGGTTGGGAAGGTAAGGAATTCTGTTTTGGACATGCTAAGTTTGAGGTGTTAGCAGGACATCCAAGTAGAGATATCTTGAAGATAGGAGGAAGTCGCCCCAATTCCAGGGCATTTAAATCAATAGCATTTATAAAGTGTCTACTATGTGCAGAGCACTTGGGAGAGTACTAAAGTTAAAAGATATAATCCATTCCCACAAGGATCTTACAATCTAATGGAGAAGACAGATTTTTTAAAAAAAAAATCCAAAAAAGAGGTAGTGCACAAATAATAGAGTATGCAAATTGATATGTTCAAAATGCAACCAAGACCTAACCCAGCGCTTAGGACAGTGCTCGGCACATAGTAAGCGCTTAACAAATACCAACATTATTATTATTATTATTATTACTCATGCCTTGCTGTCCACCCTGGCAGCTATTGGTATAGAAGAGAGATGCAATAAAGGAGTCAGAGCCTGGTTTCTCTTTCTGGTTTTACCATTGACTCTGCAAGTGTTCTTGGACAACACTGTGGTCCCTATGGATCTGTGTGATGATTCCTCAGCACTTTTATAACTAGCAAGGGAGGTATTTTACAGATTACGATTATGGTTACCGAGCCCCTTGAGCTGTGAGTGGCACAAATAGTCAGTACTCGTTTGGAGAGAGGCTATGATATCCACTTCAGACATAGTAGCCTAAGAGATGATCATCAGTGAGTGCAACCAAGACCTTACTAGTACCTCGAGAAGCAATATGGCCTAAGTGGAAAGAAGCGACCTGGAGAAGCAGTGTGGCCTAGTGGAAAGAGCACAGACCTGGGAGTCAGAGGCCCTGGGATCTAATCCCAGCTCTGTTACCTGTCTGCTGTGTGATCTTGGACAAGTCACTTCACCTCTAAGGGCCTCGGTGATCTCATTTGTAAAATGAGGATTAAGACTGTGAGCCCCTCGTGGAACAGGGACTGTGTCCAACCTGATTAGCTTGTATCTCTTCCACCACTTAGTACAGTGCCTGGCACCTATTAAATGCTTAACAAATACCATGAAAAAAAGGAAAAAAAGGAGAACAAAAGTGCTAAGGTAGTGCCAAAGTGCTGAGATGACCCCAAGCTGCCCAAGATGACAAGGATCATGGCGATCGTGGCTTGGTGTGTCCTACAAGCGGAGAGCCGGCAGCCCGACACCCCAGCCGGCAACTTCTTGGATGAAGACCGGTGACTCAGTACGGTCTCCCAGTATGACAAGGACAAGTACTGGAACAAGTTCAGAGATGTGAGTGCCGCCCTGCCGGGGCGCAGGCACAGGGGGGTGGGCAGGGAGAGTGACAGTCAGGGGGGTGGTTTCAGACAGGGGGAGAATGCAGGTAAGGCCGATGGCGCCATGGCCATCACCCCAGATCCCGGCTCCAGTCCGGGGTGTCCTGTCTGGGAGCTTTCCTGGGAGCTCTCCTGCAGGGCTGCCCCCGGAGGGGATGGCCACAAGACTTCCTCAGGAAGCCTCTGGAAACCGGGGATGATTCAGGAAAGTAGCAGCAAGTGCCCACTCCAGGTGATCGGGCCAGTCTGTATGGCCACCATGGGCATCTCAGGTGATAGCCGTCTCCCAGGCATGGGTCCTGACCCCTTTACCCGGTTGCCTGGGCAGTCCAGGGTGGGATTAGGGACTGCCGGGACAGTGGGCCCATCTAGGGCTGGGGAGTCGTGGGACTCCCCGCTCCTTGGGACTGGAGGGTGGTGGTGCTGGGGGTTGGGGCCAGACCTGGGTGAGGCCAGCCCTGGGGCGCTGCGCACCCCAAACAGGGAGGCCCCACAGATTAGGGGCCAGACCCTGGGGGCGGGGAGAAGGGAGACTTTAGTTGGCGAATGCACTGCCAGGAGAACGGTGTCCAGACGATCTGGTGTACTGGGGACACTCTGTGCAAGTCTACCATTACACGAAACATGGGCTCTGCTCTCTACTTCCTGGGGCTCACATGGGTTGGACAGCAAACGTGCGAGGTGATGGCATTAGGATGGCTCCAGGCAGAGAGACCCTGGGTTTGTGTGGTCAGTCTGTCCTCCACAGCAGAGGTCGCTGGCTGTTTGGTGATCCTGGATTCTGGCCCAGGCAGGACAGCCCAGCTCTAGGTCCAGGTGGGAGTGGGGCAAAGGGATGTCAGGTTGGTGTCACAGTCGTCCACATGCCACCACTCAGAATATCGCCAAGATCCGCCCTTTCCTCTACATCCAAACTGCTATCGGGCTGGTACAAGCTCTCATAATATCCCAACTGGATTACTGTGCCAGCGTCCTCTCTTATCTCCCTTTATCCTGTCTCTCCCCACTCCAGTCTATTCTTCATTCCGCTGCCCGGATCATCTTCCTACAGAAATGCTCTGAGCATGTCACTCCCCTTCTTAAAAACCTCCAGTAGTTGCCTATCAACCTTCGCACAAAACAAAAACTCCTCATTCTTGGCTTCAGGACTCTCCATCACCTTGCCCCTCTTACCTCACCTCCCTTCTCTCTTTCTACTGCCCACCCCGTACACTCCACTCTTCGGCCGCTCACCTCCTCACGGCCCCCCGTTCATGCCTGTCCTGCCGTCGGCCCCTGGCCCGCATCCTACACTGTTCTGGAATGCCATCCCTCCTCAATCCGCCAAACTAACTCTCTTCTCCTCTTCAAATAATAATAATAATGTTGGTATTTGTTAAGCGCTTACTATGTGCCAAGCACTGTTCTAAGCGCTGGGGTAGACATAGGGGAATCAGGTTGTCCCACGAGGGGCTCACAGTCTTAATCCCCATTTTACAGATGAGGGAACTGAGGCACAGAGAAGTTAAGTGACTTGCCCACAGTCACACAGCTGACAAGTGGCAGAGCTGGGATTCGAACTCATGAGCCCTGACTCCAAAGCCCATGATCTTTGGAGCCACGTTGCTTCAAAGCCCTACTGAGAGTTCACCTCCTCCAGGAGGCCTTCCCAGACTGAGCCCCCCCTTTCCCTCTGCTCCTTCTCCCCTCCCCTCTCACCCTCTGCTTTCCCCTTCCCCTCCCCTCAGCACTGTGATCATTTGTACATATTATTTATTGCCCTATTTATTTTGTTAGTGAGGTGTTTATCTCCTTGATTCTATTTATCTTGATGATGTCTTGTTTTGTTTTGTTTTGTTCTGTTTTGCTTTGCTGTCTGTCTCCCCGTTTAGACTGTGAGCCCATTATTGGGCATGGATTGTCTCTATCTGTTGCCGAATTGTACAATCCAAGTGTTTAGTACAGTGCCCTGCACATAGTAAGCGCTCAATAAATACTATTGAATGAATGAATGAATGTAGGGAGGATGTGATCTGAGGGGAATAATTAATTGGGGAAAGTCCCCTGGAAAAGCTGGGATTTCAAAAGGGCTTTGAAGATGGGGAGATGTGGAGGGGGAGGATATTCCAGGCAGCGGGGGTGGCATGAGCAAAAGGTCGATGGCTAGAGAGACTAGAATGAGACATAGTGAGTAGGTTACCTTGAGAGAACAAACTGGGGTGCAGTGGGAGAAGAGAGTGGATACGTAGGAGGGAAAGAGCTGAAAGTGCCTTATAATATATTGTCAGGATTTTCTGCTCAGTGTGGAAAAGAATGGTCAACCCCTGGCCAGTTTTGAGGAGTGGGGATGTGAGCATAGAATGACATATTAGAAAAATGATTCAGACAGCCAGATGAAGCATGGACTGGAGAGGGGAAAGATGGTAGGCAGGGAGCTCAGTGAGGAAATGGATGAGGTGGTTAAGCTGAGACGTGACAAACTCCTGGACCAGCGTGGTGGCCATTTGGATGGAGAAGAAGTGGTGGGTCGTGGAAATGTTGTGGAGGAAAAACTGACAGGATGTGGTGACCATCTGATTATGGGGTTTGGAAGAAAGGGGAGGAGTCAATGATAATGCTAAAGTTCTGGGCTTGAGAGATAACAATAACAATAGTAGTAATAGTAATAATGATAATATTTGTTAAACCCTTACTATTTGCCAAGCACTGAGAGCTGGGGTAGATACAAGATAATCAGGTTCCACATGGGGCTCACAGTCTGATTAGGAGGGAGAACATGTATTGAATCCACATTTTTGCAGATGAGGGAACCAAGGCCCAGAGAACTGAAGTGACTCTCCCAAGGTCACACAGCAGACAACTGACAGCTCGTTGTGGGCAGGGAATGTGTCTTTTTATTGTTTATATTGTACTTCCCTAAGCATTTAGTACAGTGCTCTGCACACAGCAAGCACTCAGTAAATATGATTGAATGAATGAATGAATAATTACAACCCAGGCCTTCTGACCCCCAAGTCTGTGTTCTTTCCACTAGGCCACACTGCTAGTGGATGGTGCTGTTGTCAACTGTGATAGGAATGTTAGGAGGAAGAGAGGATTTGGAAGGGAAGATGAGTTCAGATTTGAACATATTGAGCTTGACATATGGAGATGTCTTGCAGACAAGAGGAAATGTGAGATGGCAGATTCAGAGGGAAGTCGGGAATAATGAGATATATTTTGAGAATCAACTGTATTTCCCAAGGGCCCTTAGGACTAGAGAGTTGATGTGGGCCCTGTGGCATAGGAGCCATTCCTCAAGAGAGCCCCAAGCCATGTGTGTCCTAACTCCAACTAAAGGGTTCAGCCCAAACCAGAACAGCCTAAGGAAAGTACACTCGGCTCTGCCATGACACATGGTCTCACTACACATTTTGGCTAGAATGTTGCTTTTGAATTAGGAGACTCTGGCCTGACCCTACAAGCCTGTTTGGATTCAGAGGGCCGCAGCATCACAAGAAATGACTTTTGTGCATGTGTGTGTGTGTGTGTGTGTGTGTATGCCTCTCTGGGTGTCCACATGCAGTGTCTGACTCGGCAAGTACCGTTTTGTGAGCTTTCTTTCACACAGGCTTTGGCAAAAGCACAACCCCCATGCTATGGGAGGTACAGTCATTTAACCCTCCAAATTGCTCCATTCAGGCAGCATTGCGTGCTTTACTTCTATTCTGTGCTCCTAGGGGGCCAGTTGAGGTAGTAGCTATTGGAGGTTTTCAAAAAGTGGAAAGATATATGCCAAATGTCATTTTAGAAAGATCATCTGGGCAGGAATGGGTAGTGTAGATTTAGCGTGGTGAGAGAATCTGAGAGTCCAATGAGGAGGCTGATGCTGTGGTCACTAGGCCACGAGAAGCAACATGGCCTAGTGAAAAGAGTTTGGGCCTGGGAGTCAGAGGTCCTGGCCTCTAATCCTCTCTCCGTCCCTTACCTACTGTGTGACTTTGGGTAAGTCACTCAATGTCTCTCCGCCTCAGTTTCCTCATCTATAAAATGGGGATTCAATAGCTGTTCTCCCTCCTACTTTGACTGTGAACCTCATGTGGGACCTGATCATCTTGCATCTATTCCAGTACTTAGTAATAATAATAATAATAATTGTGGTATTTGTTAAGCGCTTACTATGTGCAAAGCACTGTTCTAAGCGCTGGGGGGATACAAGGTGATCAGGTTGTCCCACATGGGGCTCACAGTCTTAATCTCCATTTTACAGATGAGGTAACTGAGGTACAGAGAAGTTGAGTGATTTGCCCAAAGTCACACAGCAGACAAGTGGCGGAGTCGGGATTAGAACCCATGTCCTCTGACATGCATGCCCGTGCTCTTTCCACTAAGCCACGCTGCTTCTATCTAGTAAGCACTTATTACTAGTCTATTCACATTAATATCTGTCTCCCCTTCTTGCCCATAAACTCGTTATGGATGGGGAATGTGTCTGCTAAATTTGATGTAGTATACTCTCCTCCAAGTGCTTAGGGCTGAGAAGCAGCATGGATAGATAGTGGATAGAGCACTGGCCTGGAAGTCAGAAGGTCATGGGTTCTAATCCTGTTCTTCCAATAATTTGCTGTGTGACATTGGGCAAATCACTTCACTTCTCTGTGCTTCAGTTACCTCATCTGCAAAAATGGGGATTAAGACTATAAGCCTAATGGGGGACAGAGACTATGTCCAGCTCGATTTGTTTGTATTCCCTCCCCCCCACCCCTTAGTGCTTAGTACAGTGCCTGGCACATAGTAAGAGCTTAACAAATACCACAGTTAGTACAGTGCTCTGCACATAGTAATTGGTCAATAGATGCCATTGATTGATTAACAATTATTATTACATTAATCTAATCATGAGGTGACAAGAACTTGCACCATGGTGGTAGACATTTGAGAGGCGAGGAAGGGGCAGACTTGGGAAATAGGGAGTATTTAGCAAATCAATTCATTGTGATGATGAATATCAAGGTTGCAGACTTCTGAGATAGAAAGACAGGCAGTGTTATTGGCTGAGTTTGAAAAGTTAGGAGGAAGAATGGGTTTAGGAGGGATGATATGAAGTTGTGTTTTAGACATATTTGAGGTGCTGGCAGAATATCCAAATGTAGCCAAAAGAAATTGCAAGTCTGTATCTCAGGAGAGTGAGATTGGGGCTAGTGAGGTAAATTTGGGAGCCACCCTCATAGAGGTGGTAATAATAATATTACTGATGGTATTTAAGTGCTTACTATGTGCCAAGCACTGTTCTAAGCACTAGGATAGATACAAGATAATCAGATTATCCCACGTAGGGCTCACAGTTCTTAATCCCCATTTTATAGATGAGATAACTGAGGCATAGAGAAGTTATCAGCTGTGTGACTTTGGGCAAATCATATAAGTGGCGGAGCCAGAATTAGAACCCACGACCTCTGACTCCCAAGCCCGGGCTCTTTCCACTAAGCCATGCTGCCTCTCTGGTAACTGTAGCCATGCAAGTGGATGAGCCCCCCGAGAGAATAAGTGAAGAGTGAGAAAAGCAGGAAGACCCAGATTTGATTTTATTGACAATTTCATTTTAGTTGCTTTATTTCGGACAATTTGCCATTTACAATTTACCCCACTAAATTTCTTGTTCCTTTTACTCTACAAAAGATAGGCATTCTCTTGAATTTATGTAGCTAGACAATTATAATAATTATGGTATTTGTTAAGCACTTACTATGTGCCAAGCATGTACTAAGTCCTGGGGTAGATACAAGATATTCAAGTTGGACACAGTCCCTGTCCCACATGGGGCTCACAGTCTAAGTAGAGGGAGGAGGATTTAATCCACATTTTACAGATAAGGAAACTGAGGCCCAGAGAATTTAAGTGATTCACCCAAGGTCACACAGCAGGCAAGTGACAAACCTGGGCTTGGAACCCAGATCTTCTAACTCCCAGGCCCATGTTCTTTCCACCAGGCCATGCTTCTATTTTCCAGTGAAGAAAAATACTATTCCAAATCTTATCCTCCTAAACTGTGATGGGAAAATGTGCTGTTTCTGGTGCCTCAATCACTCGGCTCCAGGACTGAACAGTAATAGCTCATTCTTGGGCATTTTCCAGAGCCTCTTCTGGATGCCACTTTTCCTACTGCTGTAAAATCCAGGGCAGCTCGTCCTGGTGGCTGGGAATAGACAGGAGAACCACACTACCACCCCAACTAAATCCTGCAAAGGCTCAAACTGTCACCTTGATCTCTTCTGGCCCCAGATTGATTAAAAGGCCAAAAGTCATGAAGTTGAATGCCAGGATTTTCTTCACAGCAGAGTTCCCATAAACAATTCCTAGTAGCCTTCAATTGGCTATTAGTCATGTGTTTGAAGCACTGGTTTTAATGATTAATTATTGTAGCACTAGGGAAATTGCTAAGAAAAAAAGCTCTTGGAAGGTAAACAGTGAGCCTGGCTGGGAAGCTCAGAATTGAAAATTGCAATTCAATTCACTAATGAGCCAGATGTGAATTAACCTTGATCTGCCGATGACCATCATAATCGGAAGACCCTCATTTTGTCATGTAAAATCCTTAGAGATGGTTTTTCAGTGACTGGGGGATTTGGAGTTAGAGTTGCAGGAAATGAATAATTTTTCCAGGTTTATCCATCCCATTAAGAACTCCACTGACTCTGGGAGCAATAAACTCAGGAAAGGACTTAGAGGAGAAGTGTGGCCTAGTATGGGCATGGGAATTAGGGGACCTGGGTTCTAATCTGATCCGTGTCTGCTGTGTGATCTTGGACAAGTCACCTAACTTCTCTGCTGCTCCAGTTTCTCGTCTCTGAACTGGGAATTCAATAAACCTGTTCTCCCTCCTACCATGAGCCCCTTTGTGGGGCAGAAACTTGAATCTACCCCAGAGCTTAGAACAGTACTTGACACATACTGAGTATTGAACAAGTACCATAGTTAATAATACTCTTCCACAGTTTGGGAGTCAGAGATTTTCCCTGTGCATTTTCCCAGAATGGCATCCTGAGGAAAAATCCCCGAGGAGCAATTTGAAATGGGTGAAGAACTATGGGAAGCTCTGCCCCCAACCTCAGCTCACAGTACTCGTGGATGATATCACAGCATGGCCTACTGGAAAGAACATAGGCCTGGGAGTCAGAGGACCTGTGTTCTAATCTCGGCTCAGCCAAATGCTTGCTATGTGACCTTAGGCATGTGACTTAACTTCTCTGTGTTTCAGTTTCCTCAACTGTAAAATGGGATTCTTCCTCCTATTTAGACTGTGAACCCCATTTGAGACAGAGACTGTATCCAACCTGATTAACGTGTCTACCCCGGCGCTTAGAACAACATATAGTAAGCACCTAACAAACACCACAAAAAAAAAAGGTTGCTGCTCTCACTGGCAAACACAGGAGTTCATTGGTTCAAAAAGTTAGATTGTTCCTAGAGTACTCCAAAACCATAGGAATCATGTCGTTCATTAGGCTGTGCTAACACAACAGGGAGTCATCCGAAAGGAAGAACAGTCTGAAGGTTGCTGTGCACACTTAATATTGCTTTTGTGTTCAAAGATAAATGGCCAAGATTCTGACTACTTGAGTCTCTTTTAGAGGTGTCCAATATTTACTTTCCACATTGTCTTCCATTTTAACACCCACTTCCTTGCCACAGATGAAGGACAACCAATTCAAACCAAAATTTCCCTACGTGTTCCTTTTCTTTATCTCTCATTTGAATGACTGATTTTCTGATACTCAAATGGAGTGGGGACCCACGGCCACTGCCTAATGGGTGGACTCTTGCTCAGCACGATCCACCAAATGCTCAACTAGTGCCAGGCGGAGCCTGTTTTCATTCTGCCTTGGGACACAACTGGAACAAGGCAGGGAACATTGTGTCCTTTTTAGAGCTTCACCATCATAACCTCAGTTTTTAAGACTCACATTGCTACCATCTCCTAGGAAACTGGGTGAAATACTTGCCCCTTCAATGTAATTCTCCAGATCCCACACCGTCAGGTGACTCTGGGGGTATTTTTAGCATCTTGACCCTATCTCTACAGGAATAATGATTTGTTCAGTGATAATAAACCAATTAAATGAATTTGAAAACTGGCACTTCCTTGGCCAGAAATAATCACTGTCGCCACTAACAAATCCACTGACTGGCGGGACCAAATATTCTTTGTTCTAACCGCTTACACAAATATTTTGTTCAGTTCTTTACATTCTGCCACTATGCTCAGTTGAGATATTTGTCAGAGCTTTCCGTATTCAAGTTAGAGAAGCAGCGTGGCTCAGTGGCAAGACCCCGGGCTTTGAAGTCAGAGGTCATGGCTTCGAATCCCAGCTCTGCCACTTGTCAGCTGTGTGACTGTGGGCAAGTCACTTAACATTTCTGTGCCTCAGTTACCTCATCTGTAAAATGGGGATTAAGACTGTGATCCCCACGTGGGACAACCTGATTCCCCTGTGTCTACCCCAGTGCTTAGAACAGTGCTCTGCACATAGTAAGCGCTTAACAAATACCAACATTATTATTAGAGTGGAAGAATAAGATTTCAATGAACAACCGAAACCCCTAATAACCCTTAAAATGAATGTACAAATGATGAGTTTGGGGGCATTTGTTCCCAGATCAGGAACATTTACCCAACCTGGAGGCTGATGTCCATGGCCCTGTATCCCCATTTGAAGCCTGTGGAAAATCACACTTGTATCTATAATATCTAAATCTATTATGCACTTAATATGGACTAAGAGCTGAGGTGGATAACTAGATTGAGCGTAGCCCCTATCCCATCTCAATCAATCCATCAATCGTATTTTTGAGCGCTTAATGTGTGCAGAGCACTGTACGCTTGGGAGAGTACAATATGACAGAGTTGATGGATGCATTCCCTGCCCACAACAAGCTTACAGTCTAGAGGGGGGCAATTCTTGATACGGAGTAAGCACCTAACAAACACGACCAAGAAAAAGGAGGGTACTGTTCTAACCGTTCACTCAATCAGAGGCCTTTTTCTGAGCATCTACTGTGTGCAGAGCTCTGGACTTGGGAGAGTACCACAGACTTGAAAGACATGTACCCTGTCCTCAAGAAGTTATCAATCTAGTAGAGGAAGAACAGAAGGACAGCAGAGAGAGAGAGAGAGCACTATACAGGTGACCTATTGAAAAGATCTGCTATCTCCTAACCCTGGGATCTTTTCAATAGTTCATGTTGAAAAGTGTGTTGCTTACAGTCTAGAATGTGTCATGAGGGAGAAAATGGAAGACACCTTTTCATCAACTGATGGTATTTACTGAATGCTTACTGTGCACAAAACCTCACTCCCAAACACCCTGACTTTCTTTAGCGTTTGAGAGGCAGCATGGTGTAGTGGATAGAGCACAGGCCTGGGAGTCAGAAGATCAAGGGTTCTAATATCGTCTCTGCCACTTGTCTGCTGGATGACCTTGTGCAAGTCACTTGACTTCTCTGTGCCTCAGTTACCTCATCTGTAAAAGGGGGATTGAGACTGTGAGCCCTTTGTGGGACAGAAACTGTGTCCAACCCAATTTGTTGGGTGTTTGGGAGAGTACAAGTTGGTAGATATGATCTCTGCCTTCGAGAAGCTTATAATCTAGTTTGCAATCTTCCATCCAAAATGCCAGACTATACTGTCACTGGGCCAGCACTGTAGCTGTAAAACAAGGATTGCTGCAGCAACGTTTCTCTTAAACTGTCGATTTGTTTCCAATCCAGAGTGACTCCATGGACACATCTCTTCCAGAACACCCCAGCTCCATCTGTTTTGGTAGTATATCCATATAGCTTTCTTGGTAAAAATAGGGAAGTGGTTTACCAATGCCTCCTTCCGTGCGGTAAACCCAAGTCTGGCCTCGACTCTCTCCCATGCTGCTGCTGCCCTGCACAGGTGACATTACAGCAGGCTTAACGGAACAAGAAGCCCTAATCACAAACTCCAACATCAACAGTGAGTGGGTATTTCTCCACGATATCCTTCTGCCTGCCCCTACATGTTTTATCCTTATTCTTCTTCCTGCTTCCACTGTTAGTAAATAATTTAGACCAGAAACACTTTAAGGGCAAGAACTTAAAGAACTTGAGAAGCAGCAGGGCCTAGCAAACCGAGACCGAGCCTGGGAGTCAGAAGGAGCTGGGTTTTAATCCTGGCTGTGCCACGTGTCTGCTGTGTGACCTTGGGTAAGTCACTGAACTTCTTTGTGCCTCAGTTACCTCATCTGTAAAATGGAGATTAAGACTGTGAGCCCTATGTGGATAGGGATTGTGTCCAACCTGATTCTCCTGAATCTACCCCAGCGCCTGGGACATAATTAGCACTTAACAAATACCATAAAAGAACTGTTTGACTTTTATCGTCCTCTTATGAAGTTTACCATAAGTAAGGAGCAACAAAGACCACTGATGATGATGAAAATCAAATCAAGAAGGCACAGACAGAAGACATAGTTTACCATCAAACTCATGACAATTGATTCCTGAAAACTGTGTCAAATCAAATGTCACTAAGTTGGAAATGATTTTCCCATAGAAACAATATTATAAATGAAGGGATGGTTTCTGTATTAAAGCCAGGGATCCAACTTTTACCTCAATTATCAAGAATTGGGCACCCAGTCAAAGCTAGATCAGTAATCTAGCCACATGAATGTATTTATAAAGGGACACAGGGGTCCCATGATAGGGTAGCTAACTTAAAAGTCACTTCATAAAAAGTAAACTTGATTGGAAGTAAAATGGATGGGCCAAACATCCTTGGTGACTTCACATGAGATTAGGTAACCCTCCCCCTTGCCTCACTAGCTTCACTAGCTGTGACTTCTCTGTGCCTCAGTTACCTCATCTGTAAAATGGGGATTGACTGTGAGCCCCACGTCGGACATCCTGATTCCCCTGTGTCTACCCCAGCGCTTAGAACAGTGCTCGGCACATAGTAAGCGCTTAACAAATACCAACATTATTATTATTATTATTATTATTAGCTTCTTCCATTCCCTTTCCTCCCCGCAAAATAAACTTTACTTCCTTTTTTCTTCCCCCAATGCTTCTTTTAAATGTATTCCCCTATTTTTCCAGGATTCCCATATGCACCCTCTGACTCCCAATACACTCACTCCTCACCCAAAGATTGTGTCATAAAGGAGGCTAGTGCTGTAAAGTCAAAACTGATGTCTTACAAAACTGAAACCAGGAAAATTTGAAAATGTTTAAAGTGCTATCTGTCTTAACTGAAAAGTCATATCATTCTCAGTCTCATTCTCATATTCAGTCTCTTTCGCGGGCTTCTCCTCTGCCTCCCACCCCCAATTCAATTGTTCATTCATTCAATCGTATTTATTGAGTGCTTACTGTGTGCAGAGCACTGTACTAAGCACTTGAAAAGTACAATTCGGCAATAGATAGAGACAATCCCTCCCCAACAACGGGCTCACAGTCTAGAAGGGGGAGACAGACAACAAAACAAAACAAGTAGACAGGCATCAATAGCATCAAAATAGATAAATAGAATTACAGGTATATACACATCATTAATAAAATAAATAGAATAATAAATATGTACAAATATACACAAGGGCTGTGGGGGGGAAGGGGGGGTAGAGCAACGGGAGGGAGTAGGGGCGATGGGGAGGGGAGGAGGAGCAGAGCAAAAGGGGGGCTCAGTTTGGGAAGGCCTCTTGGAGGAGGTGAGCTCTCAGTAAGTCTTTGAAGGGGGGGAAGAGAGCTAGTTTGGCGGATGTGAGGATGGAGGGCATTCCAGGCCAGAGGTAGGATGTGGGCCAGGGTTCGACGGTGGGACAGGCGAAAAAGAGGCACAGTGAGGAAGTCAGTGGCAGACGAGTGGAGTGTGTGGGCTGGGCTGTAGAAGGAGAGAAGGGAGGTGAGGTAGGAGGGGGCAAGGTGATGGAAGGCTTTGAAGCCAATAGTGAGGAGTTTTTCCTTCATGCGCAGGTTGATAGGCAACCACTGAAGGTTTTTGAGGAGGAGAGTGACATGCCCAGAT
The DNA here is from genome assembly GCF_004115215.2 of Ornithorhynchus anatinus. Taxonomy (NCBI): domain Eukaryota; kingdom Metazoa; phylum Chordata; class Mammalia; order Monotremata; family Ornithorhynchidae; genus Ornithorhynchus; species Ornithorhynchus anatinus. The sequence continues at coordinate 52,992,033 of NC_041749.1, forward strand.
CGTTTCTGTAGGAAGATAATACGGGCAGCAGAGCGAAGTATAGACTGAAGCGGGGAGAGACAAGAGGATGGGAGATCAGAAAGGAGGCTTGATACAGTAATCCAGTCGGATATGATGAGAGATTGTACCAACAAGGTAGCAGTTTGGACGGAGAGGAAAGGGAGGATCTTTGCAATGTTGTGAAGGTGAGACCGGCAGGTTTTGGTGATGGATTGGATATGTGGGGTGAATGAGACAGCAGAGTCAAGGATGACACCAAGATTGTGGGCTTGTGAGACGGGTAGGATGGTAGTGCTGCATCCACAGTGATGGGAAGGTCAGGGAGTGGACAGAGTTTGGGAGGGAAGATAAGGAGCTCAGTCTTAGACATGTTGAGTTTTAGGTGGCGGGTGGACATCCAGGTGGAGACGTCCTGAAGGCAGGAGGAGATATGAGCCTGGAGGGAGGGGGAGAGAACAGGAGGAGATGTAGATTTGGGTGTCATCTGCAAAGGGATGATAGTTGAAGCCATGGGAGCGAATGAGTTCACCAAGGGAGTGAGAGTATAGATGGAGAACAGAAGAGGGCCAAGAAGTGACCCTTGAGGAACCCCTACAGTTAGGGGATGGGAGGGGGGAACAGGAGCCCGTGAAGGAGACTGAGAATGAACGGCCAGAGAGATAAGAGGGGAACCAGGTGAGGACGGAGTTCGTGAAGCCAAGGTTGGATAACGTTTTTGTGGTAGTCCCTTGACATTCAATTCTGGGTCCCCTTCTATTCTCCATCTATACTCACTCCCTTGGAAAACTCATTCACGCCCATGGCTTCAACTACCATCCCTATGCAGATGATTCCCAAATCATCCCAGATGATCACCTCCAACGCTGATCCTCTGCAATCTCATATTTCCTCCTGCCTTCAGGACATCTTTACTTGGCTGTCCCACTGAAACCTCAAATTTAATATGTCCAAAATAGAATTCCTCATTTTCCCTTCCAAACACCATCCTCCCCGCTAACTTTCCCATTACTGCAGACAGCACCAGCCTCCTCCCTTGTCTCACAAGCTCATAACCTTGGCTTTATCCTCAACTCCTATCTCTCATTCAACCCACATATACAATCTGTCACCAAATCCTATTGGTTCAAACTTTACAACGTTGCTAAAATCTTCCCTTTCCTCTCCATCCCAACTGCTACCACGTTAATTCAAGCATTTATCCTATCCCACCTTGATTACTGCATCAACCTCCTTGCTGATCTCCCTCCCTCCTGTCTCTCCCCACTCCAGTCCACATTACAGTCTGCTGCCCAGATCAGTTTTCAACAAAACCATTCAATCTATGTCTTTCCACTCCTCAAAACCTCCAGTGATTGGCCATCCACCTTGGCATCAAATAGATGCATCAAATAGGTGTCAAACCATTGACTTTAAAATACTCTGGGGCAGATACAATTTAATCAGTTCAGACACAGTCCCTGTCCCACACAGAGCTTACAGTCTATGTAGGAGGGAGAACAGGTATTGAATCCTCATTTTACAAATGAGGAAATTGAGGCACAGAGAAGTTCAATGAATTGCCTAAGATCACACAGCAGGCAAATGGCAGAGCAAGAATTAGAACCCAGGTCCTATGACTCCAGGTCTGTGCTATTTCCACTAGAGCATGCTGCTTCCCTGTGGGAAGCATCCTCCAGCCTTATTGACACCCATACCCACTGTCCATGTGAAATCTTTCAGAGGTTTAAATCCCTGCTCAAACCCCCTTGCCCTCTCCTCCTCCCATCCCTTTCCCCCTCTCCAGCCCCTCCCTCCACCTCCCCCTTCTTTGACTCTCAATCGGTCATCAATCAATGGTATTTATTGAATGTTTACTATGAGCACAGCACTGTACTAAGCACTTGGGAGTGTATGATACAACATTACCCTATTTATTTTGTTAATGAGATGTACATCACCTTGATTCTATTTATTTATTATTGTTTTAATGAGATGTTCATCCCCTTGATTCTATTTATTGCTATTGTTCTTGTCTGTCTCCCCTGATTAGACTGTAAGCCCATCAAAGGGCAGGGACTGTCTCTATCTGTTACCGATTTGTACATTCCAAGTGCTTAGTACAGTGCTCTGCACATAGTAAGCACTCAATAAATGCTATTGAATGAATGAATACAACAGAACTGGTGGATACGTTCCCTGCCCATAGTGAGCTTAATAATAATAATAATAATAATAATAATGTTGGTATTTAAGTGCTTACTATATGCAGAGCACTGTTTTAAGCGCTGGGGTAGATACAGGGTAATCAGGTTGTCCCACATGAGGCTCACAGTCTTAATCCCCATTTTACAGATGAGGTAACTGAGGCACAGAGAAGTGAAGTGACTTGCCCACAGTCACACAGCTGACAAGTGGCAGAGATGGAATTCGAACCCATGACATCTGGCTTCCAAGCCCGTGCTCTTTCCACTGAGCCACTCTGCTTCTCTACAGTCCAGAGGACGAGCATACAGTCTATTCTCCCATCTTTCACAGTAGGAGCTCAAGAGGCGATCTCCTGCCTCCTCTTAAAATCCACTCCCTCCACCCGCACATCAGACCCCATCACTTTGTACTTTATCAAAGCACTTTCTCCCTCTCCTTTTCCCTCCCTAACCTCCATCTTCAACTGTTCACTCTCCAATGCCTCCTTTCCTACTGCTTTCAAACAGGCCCATCTATCCCCTACCCTAAAACAAACCTCCCTTAACTCCAGGCTCCCTCCAGTTATCACCCCATCTTCTAGAGAGCTGTTTGCACCCACTGTCTCCATTTCCTCTCCTCCAATTCTCTCCTTGACGCCCTCTGAGGCTTCCTCCCCCTTTGCTCCTCAGACCACTATCCTCTCTAAGGTCACCTATGACCTTCATCTTGTCAAGTCAACAATCTCTACTTCAATCTCATCTTCTTTGACCTCACAGTTGCCTTGGACACTATGGATCCCTACTCTTTGAAACATTATCCAACCCTGGTTTCACTGACACTGTCCTCTCCTGGTTCTCCTCTGATCCCTCTGAATGCCCATTTTCAATCTCTTTCACAGGCTCTTCCTCTGCCTCCTACCCTCTAACAGTGGGAGTCCCTCGAAGCTCAGTTTTGGATCCCTTTCTAGACTCCATCTATATAGGCTCCCTTGGAGAACTCATTTGCTCCCATCCCTTCAACTATCATCTCTACCACCATCTACGCAAATGATTCCCAAATCTACCTTTCTAGCCCTGATCTCTCTCCTTCTCGTCAGTCTCACATTTCCTCCTGCCTTCAGAACATCTCTTCCTGGATGTCCTACTGACACCTCACACTAAACATGTGCAAACAGAATTCTTCATTCTCCCACCCAAACCCTGTCCTCCTCTTGTCTTTCCCATCACTCTAGACAACATCACTATCCTCCTTATATCACAAGGCCATAACCTTGGTATTATCCTCGACTCATCTCTCTCATTAAACCCACATATTCAATCTGTCAGCAAATCAACTGTGTGATTTTCACATCGTTAAAATCCACCCTTTCCTCTCCCTCTAAACAACTACTATGCTGATCCAAGTACTTATCCTATCCTGCCGTGATTACTGCATCAGCCTCCTCACTGACCTCCCTGCCTCCTGTCTCTCCCCACTCTAGCCCGTACCTTTTTATGGTATTTGCTAAGCATTTATTATTTTCCAGGGACTGAACTAAGTTCTGGAGTAGATACAAGCTAATCAGGTTGGATGCAGTCCAAGTCCCACATGAGGCTCAAAGTCTTAATCCCCATTTTACAGATAAGGTAATTGAGGCACAGAGAAGTCAAGTGACTTCCCTAAGATCATACAACAGAGGAGTGGTAGAGCCAGGATTAGAACTCAGGTCCTTCCAACTCCCATACCAGTGCTCTATCCACTAGGCCACGTATCCTTCACTCTGCTGCCCAGATAATTAAAAATAAAAAACAATCATTCCATGTGTCCCCACTCCTCAAGAACCTCCAATGGTTACTCATCTACCACCGTATCAAACAGAAACTTCTTACCACAGGCTCTGAAGCACTTCATCAGCTCGCCCTCTTCTATATTAACTCACTGATTTCCTACTATAACCCAGTCGGCACACTCGTTCCTCTAATGCCAACCTACTCACTGTAGCTTGATTTCATCTATCTTGCCACTGACCCCTTGCCCACGTGCTTTCTCAGGCCTGGAACTTCCTCCCCCTCCACATACGACGGATGATCACTCTTCTCACCTTCAAAATCTTATTAAAATCTCATCTCTTCCAAGAGTACTTCCCTGATTAAGCCTTTTTTTTCTCCTAGTTTCTGTTCCTTCTGCATCACCTGGGCCCTTAGATCTGTACCTTTTAAAGTACTTGATATTCCCCCCAACCTCAGCCCCATAGCACTTATGCACATATCCATAATTTCTTTTTCATTCATTCAATCGTATTTATTGAGCACTTTGTGCAGAGTACTGTACTAAGCACTTGGGAGAGTACAATATAACAATAAACAGACACATTCCCCGCCCAAGCTTACAATCTTGGGAGGGAAGCGGAGGAGACAGACATTAATATAAATAAATAAATTACAGATAGGTACATAAGGGCTGTGGGGCTGTGGGGTGGGGGGAAGAGCAAAGGGAGCAAGTCAGGGTGACACAGAAGGGAGTGGGAGAAGCGGAAATGGGGGTGGGGGTGGGGGCTTAGTCAGGGAAGGCCTCTTGGAGGAGATGGGCCTTCAACAAGGCTTTGAAGGAGGGGAGAGTAATTGTCAGTTACTTTTAATGTCTTTCTCCTCTAGACTGTTAGCTCCTTGTGGGCAGGGAACTTGTCTACCAACTCTTTGTAATGTACTCTCCCAAGCACTTTGTACAGTGGTCTGCACAGAGTAGGTGCTTAACAAGTATCACTGATTGATTTCCACACTACATACTTATAAAGGTATACCTTTGGCTTGGGAGACTTGTTGCTGTTTGTATTTCTGCCTCCTCTCTTTACAGGTTACTTTGTATCTTTGCATAAAATGAAGCACCATTCTTCTGACTGCTGTTTCCCATACCCCTCAGGAGTGACACTGTGCTTGAAGAACAATGACTTTTCACTGAGTTTCCCATCAGAAGGGTAGCTTACTCTGTTCACTTTCGAGTTTTGCAGCACATTTATCTTAGAAAAATAATACAAATGAAGATCGATTGTTAAAGAACTACTCTTTATAACCTTCCTTCCACAGCAGAAAATGTTGCATATCCTTTCTTATGATATTGGAAAATCCCTATTGGACAAGTGAGAAACTCAGATAGCTTCAAACTCCAGACCCCAGGGTTGAGCAACCCAGAGTCAGATTAGCATTTAAAGGACCTATCTTTGAGAAGTTTGCACACTGCCCTGGGAATGGGTAAAGGAAGTGTATTACCATAGAAACAGATAGGCCTATATTAGAGATCGAAAACCCAAGAAAGGCCTTAAAATTCCAGGCACCAAAGTATCCCATTTGCTATTACCCTGAATAATCCAATTACTCCAGACTTGCCCCTTGAGCAGCGTTGTAGAGGAGAGGAATCCTTACCTTCCCATTAACAGAGTTCAGCTCCACCACTTATCTGCTGTGTGAACTTGGGCAAGTCACTTCACTTCTCTTTTCCCTCATTTACCTGATCTGTAAAATGGGGATTAAGACTGTGTCCAACCTGATTAATTTGTATCTACCCCAGTGCTTAGTAGAGTGCCTGGCACATAATAAGCACTTAACAGGTACCATTAAAAAATGCCCATTTACCACTTTTCATTTTATTTTCATAGAAACAATTCCCAGTGTGGATCTTTTTCTCTCTCTCTGGAAGAACATGGCCTGGAGTTTCCCCATTGTTGGGATTCTGGGTCTGCCCAATTCATTCATTCATTCAATCACATTTCTTGAGTGCTTACTGTATGCAGAGCACTGTACTATGTGCTTGGAAGGTACAATTCAGGAGTAAAGAGATACAATCCCTGCTTACACCGCGCTTACAGTCTGGGGTGGGGAGGAGACAGACAGACATCAAAACAAGTAAACAGGCATCCATAGAAATAAATAGAATTATAGATATATACATATCAAAACATGCAAACAGGCATCAATATAGACTTATACATATGTACATATATACATAAGTGTTGTGGGGTGAGGAGAGGGGAAGAAGAGCAAAGGGAGTGAATCAAGGTGACGCGGAAGGGAGGGGGAGATGAGGAAAAGGAGGGCTTAGTCTGGGAAGGCCTCTTGAAGGAGGTAGGGCAGTTCTGTTTTTGCCCACCCACCATCAACAAGGAGAGGTCTAGCCCTTTGCAGGAATTGAGCTGAGAGGAAGCGTTCACCTAATCCATATGAAGACTTTTAGACTGTGAGTCTGTTGTTGGGCAGGGAGTGTCTCTATCTGTTGCCAAATTGTACATTCCAAGCACTTAGTACAGTGCTCTGCACATAGCGCTCAATAAATATGATTGAATGAATGAATATGAAGACTGTTCCAAGGCAGCCAAAGGTAGCCAGAGACTGCCCTAGATTGAGTAGCAGGAAGCCTGAGGGTTATTCTCTCCCAACAGTGTAGCCAAGTGAAAAGAGCCCAGTCCTGGGAGTCAGAAGACCTGGGTTCTTATCCCAGCTCCTCCACTTGTCTGCTGGGTGACCTCGGGAAAGTCACTTAACTTCTCTGAGCCTCAGTTTCCTCAACTGTAAAATGGGGATTCCATGCCTGTTCCCCCTCCGAGCCCCATGTGGGACAAGGGCTATGCCAGAACTGATTAACTCGCCCCCCTTGACCTCTCAGCAGCTTTAGACACTGTCGACCATCCCCTTCTTCTGGAAACATTATCCTACCTCAGTTTCACTGACACTGTCCTCTCCTTGTTCTCCTCCTATCTCTCTAACCGCTCATTCTCAGTCTCTTTTCTGGTCTCTTCCTCTGCCACCCACCCCCTAACTGTGGGGGTCCCTCAAGGTTCAGTTCTGGGTCCCCTTCTATTCTCCATCTACACCATCTCCCTTGGAGAACTCATTCACTCCCATGGTTTCAACTACCACCTACCACTACCAACTACCAAATCTATATCTCCAGCCCTGATATCTCTTCTTCTTTGCGTTCTTGCATTTCCTCCTGCCTTCAAGACATCACTACTTGGATGTCCTCCCGTCACCTCAAACTTAACATGTCCAAAAGAGAGCTCCTTATCTTCCCACCCAAACCGTGTCCTTCCCCTGATTTTCCCATCACTGTAGACAAAACACCATCCTTCCTATGTCACAAGCCCTTAATCTTAGCATTATCCTTGTTTTTTCTCTCTCAGTCAGTCAATCGTATTTATTGAGTTTTTACTGGATGTAGACCATTGTACTAAGCGCTTGGGAGAGTACAAAATAAAAATATAACAGACACATTCCCTGCCCACAGTAAGCTTACAGTCTAGAGGGGTAGACAGACATTAATATAAATAAAGAAATTAGAAGTATATACATAGGTACTGTGAGACTGGGAGAGGAGATGAATAAACAGAGCAAGGCAGGGTGACTCAGAAGAGAATTGAAGAAAAGGAAAAGAGGGCTTAGTCAGGGAAGGCCTCTTGGAGGAGATGTGCCTTCAATAAGGCTTTGAAACAGGGGAAAAGTAATCGTCAATTGGATATGAGGAGGAAAGGCGTTCCAGGCCAGAGGCAAGACGTGGGCAAGAGGTCAGTGGTGAGATAGATGAGAACGAGGTACAGTGAGAAGGTTAGCATTAGATGAGTGAAATCTGCAGGCTGGGTTGTAGTAGGGGAGAAGCGAGGAGAAGTAGGAGGGGGCAAAGTGACTGAGTGCTTTAAAGCCAATAGTGAGGAGTTTCTGTTGGATGCAGAGGCGGATTGGCAACCACTGGAGTTTCTTGAGGAGTGGGGAGACATGGCCTGATGTTTTTGTAGAAAAATGTTCTCGGCAGCAGAGTGACATATGGACTGGAGTGGGGAGGGAGAGAAGTCTGGGAGGTCAGGAAGGAGGCTCATGCATCATTCAAGGTGGGATAGGATAAGTGATTGTATTAACGTGGTAGCAGTTTGGATGGAGAGGAAAGGGTGGATTTTAGTGATCTTGTTAAGGTTGAACCGACAAGAATTAATGATGGATTGAATATGTGGGTTAAACAAGAGAGGTATCAAGGTTTCATTCATTCAATCTTATTTATTGCTTACTGTGTGCAAAACACTGTACTAAGCACGTGGGAGAATACAATGTAACAACAAACGGACACATTCCTGCCCTCAACGAGCTCACAGTCCAGATAATGCCAAGCTTACAGGCTTGTGAGACAGGAAGGATGGTGGTGCCAGCTACATTGATGGGCAAGTCAGGGAAAGGACAGGGATTGGGTGGGAAGATAAGGAGTTCTGTTTTGGACATGTTAAGTTTGAGATGATGGGAGGACATCCAAATAGCAATGTCTTGAAGGCAGGAGGAAATGCAAGACTGCAGAGAGGGAGAGAGATCAGGGCTGGAGACATAGATTTGGGTATCATCTGCGAATAGGTGAGATTTGAAGCCATGGGAGTGAATGACTTCTCCAAGGGAGATGGTGTAGATGGAGAATAGAAGGGGACCCAGAACTGAACCTTGACCCCCACAGTTAGGGGGTGGGAGGCAGAGGAGGAGCCCATGAAAGAGACTGAGAATGAGAAGCCAGAGAGATAGGAGGAGAACCAAGAGAGGACAGTGTCAACGAAGCCAAGGTTGGATAATTGTTCCAGGAGGAGAGGGTGGTCAATGGTGTCAAAAGCAGTTGAGAGGTCAAGGAGGATTAAGATGGAGTAGAGACCATTGGATTTGTCAAGAAGGAGATCACTGGTGACCTTTGAGAGGGCGGTTTCTGAGGAGTGAAGCCAGATTGGAGGGGGTCGAAGAGAGAATTGGAGGAAAGGAGAGGAACACTCAATTCACATATTCAATCTATTACTAAATCCTGTCAGTTCAAACTTCACAAAATTGCTAAAATCTACCCTTTCCCCTCCATCCAAACAACTACCATGTTAATCCAAGCATTTATTCTATCTCACCTTGATCACTGTATCAGCCTCCTTGCTGACCTCCCTGCCTTTCCCCACTCTAGTCCATACTTCACTCTGCTTTCCAGATCATTTTTCTACAAAAACTTTCAGGCTATGCTTCCCCATTCCTCAAGAAACTCCAGTAGTTGCCTATCCACCTCCGCATTAAACAGAAACTCCTTACCATTGGCATTCAAGTATTCCATCACCTTGCCTCCTCCTCCTACCTCACCTCACTATTCTCCTACTTGGGCCAAGCCTGTACACTTTGCTCCTCTAATGCCAAACTACTCACTGTACCACCATCTTGTCTATTTAGCCACTGACCTCTCGCCCACATCCTGCCTCTGGCCTGAAAAGCCCTCCCTCTTCATATCTGACAATTACTCTTCTCCCTTTAAAAGCCTTATTGAAGGCACATCTCTGCCAGGAGGCTTTACCTAAACTTCTTCTCCTCCCTCATCGACACTCATGCCCGTCACCCCCGCCAATTGTTCTGGACCTTTAACCCTCTCCTTAGGCCCCCTGTTCCTCCCCCTCCCCCATCTCTCACCCCCAATGATCTGGCCACCTATTTCCTCATGAAAATCAACACAATCAGGACTGAGCTCCCCAAAGTCACCCCTCCGCCTCTCCCCTCCCCCCCCACCAACCCTCTCCCCTACTTTCCCATCCTTCCCTGCAGTATCCTCAGAGGAGATCTCCTCCCTCCTCGCAAGTGCCACCCCCTCCACCTGCACCTCGGACCCCATTCCCTCTCACCTTATTAAAACCATCACCCCTGCCCTCCTCCCTTCCTTAACTTCTATTTTTAACCACTCAATCTCCAATGGCTCCTTCCCCTCTGCCTTCAAACATGCCCATGTCTCCCCCATCCTAAAAAAACCCGCTCTTGACCCCACTTCCCCCTCCAGTTATCGCCCTATCTCCCTACTACCCTTCCTTTCCAAAATCCTAGAACGAGTCGTCTACGATCGATGCTTAGAATTCCTTAACTCCCATTTTCTCCTAGACCCCCTCCAATCTGGCTTCCATCCCCTCCACTCTACCGAGACTGCTCTCTCTAAGGTCACCCATGACCTCCTTCTTGCCAAATCCAATGGCTCCTACTCCATTCTAATCCTCCTTGACCTCTCTGCTGCCTTTGACACTGTCGACCATCCCTTCCTCCTCCATACCTTATCTCACCTTGGCTTCACGGACTCCGTCCTCTCCTGGTTCTCCTCTTACCTCTCTGGCCGGTCATTCTCGGTCTCTTTCGCTGGCGCCTCCTCCCCCTCCCATCCTTTAACTGTTGGAGTTCCTCAAGGGTCAGTTCTTGGCCCTCTTCTGTTCTCCATTTACACTCACTCACGCAGATCTACATCTCGGCCCCGTCCTCTCCCCCTCCCTTCAGGCTCGCATCTCCTCCTGCCTCCAGGACGTCTCCACCTGGATGTCGGCCCGCCACCTAAAACTCAACATGAGCAAGACTGAGCTCCTCATCTTCCCTCTCAAACCCGGTCCTCTCCCAGACTTCTCTATCACCGTGGATAGCACGACCATCCTTCCCGTCTCTCAGGCCCGCAATCTCGGTGTCATTCTTGACTCGTCTCTCTCGTTCACCCCACACATCCTATCCGTTACCGAGACCTGCCGGTTTCACCTTTACAATATCGCCAAGATCCGCCCTTTCCTCCCCACCCAAATGGCTACCTTACTGCTACGGGCTCTCGTTATATCCCGGCTAGACTACTGTGTCAGCCTTCTCTCTGACCTCCCTTCCTCCTCTCTCGCCCCGCTCCGGTCTATTCTTCACTCCGCTGCCCGGATCATCTTCCTGCAGAAACGATCTGGGCATGTCACTCCCCTTCTTAAACACCTCCAGTGGTTGCCTATCAACCTCTGCTCCAAACAAAAACTCCTCACTCTATTCATTCATTCATTCATTCAATAGTATTTATTGAGCGCTTACTATATGCAGAGCACTGTACTAAGCGCTTGGGATGAACAAGTCGGCAACAGATAGAGACAGTCCCTGCCGTTTGACGGGCTTACAGTCTAATCGGGGGAGACGGACAGACAAGAACAATGGCACTAAACAGCGTCAAGGGGAAGAACATCTCGTAAAAACAATGGCAACTAAATAGAATCAAGGCGATGTACAATTCATTAACAAAATAAATAGGGTAACGAAAATATATACAGTTGAGCGGACGGGTACAGTGCTGTGGGGATGGGAAGGGAGAGGTGGAGGAGCAGAGGGAAAAGGGGAAAATGAGGCTTTAGCTGCGGAGAGGTAAAGGGGGGATGGCAGAGGGAGTAGAGGGGGAAGAGGAGCTCAGTCTGGGAACGCCTCTTGGAGGAGGTGATTTTTAAGTAAGGTTTTGAAGAGGGAAAGAGAATCAGTTTGGCGGAGGTGAGGAGGGAGGGCGTTCCAGGACCGCGGGAGGACGTGACCCAGGGGTCGACGGCGGGATAGGCGAGACCGAGGGACGGCGAGGAGGTGGGCGGCAGAGGAGCGGAGCGTGCGGGGGTGGGCGGTAGAAAGAGAGAAGGGAGGAGAGGTAGGAAGGGGCAAGGTGATGGAGAGCCTTGAAGCCTAGAGTGAGGAGTTTTTGTTTGGAGCGGAGGTCGATAGGCAACCACTGGAGTTGTTTAAGAAGGGGAGTGACATGCCCAGATCGTTTCTGCAGGAAGATGAGCCGGGCAGCGGAGTGAAGAATAGACCGGAGCGGGGCGAGAGAGGAGGAAGGGAGGTCAGAGAGAAGGCTGACACAGTAGTCTAGCCGGGATATAACGAGAGCCCGTAATAGTAAGGTAGCCGTTTGGGTGGAGAGGAAAGGGCGGATCTTGGCGATATTGTAGAGGTGAAACCGGCAGGTCTTGGTAACGGATAGGATGTGTGGGGTGAACGAGAGGGACGCACTCTAGGCTTCAAGGCTCTACATCACCTTGCCCCTTCCTACCTCTCCTCCCTTCTCTCTTTCTACCGCCCACCCCGCACGCTCCGCTCCTCTGCTGCCCACCTCCTCGCCGTCCCTCAGTCTCGCCTATCCCGCTGTCAAGCCCTGGGCCACGTCCTCCTGCGGTCCTGGAATGCCCTTCCTCCTCACCTCCGCCAAACTAATTCTCTTCCCCTCTTCAAAACCCTACTTAAAACTCACCTCTTCCAAGAGGCCTTCCCAGACTGAGCTCCCCTTCTCCCTCTACTCCCTCTACCGCCACCCCTTCACCTCTCCGCAGCTTAACCCTCTTTTCCCCCCATTTCCCTCTGCTCCTCCCCCTCTACCTTCCCATCTCCTCAGCACTGTACTCGTCTGCTCAACTGTATATATTTTCATTACCCTATTTATTTTGTTAATGAAATGTACATCGCCTTGATTCTATTTAGTTGCCATTGTTTTTATGAGATGTTCTTCCCCTTGACTCTATTTATTGCCATTGTTCTTGTCTGTCCGTCTCCCCCGATTAGACTGTAAGCCCGTCAAACGGCAGGGACTGTCTCTATCTGTTGCCGACTTGTTCATTCCAAGCGCTTAGTACAGTGCTCTGCACATAGTAAGCGCTCAATAAATACTATTGAATGAATGAATAAATGAATGAATGAACTGAGCCCTCTTTTCCTTTTCTTCCACTCCCTTGTTTCCTTTATTCATCACCACCAACCCCAGCCCCACAGCACTCATGTACTTTTCCATAAATTACTTATTTATATTAATGTCTGTCTCCCCCTCTAGACTGTAAGCTCCTTGTGAGCAGGGAATGTGCCTGTCATATTGTTTTATTGTATTCTCCCAAGGACTTAATACAGTGTTCTGCACACAGTAAGTGCTCAATAAAATTTTTTATGGTATTTGTTAAGCACTTACTATGTGCCAGGTGCTGTTTTAAGCACTGGGGTAGTTACAAGGTAATCAAGTTGGACACAGTCCCTGTTCCGCAGAGGGCTCTCAGTCTTAATCCTTATTTAAAAGATGAGGGAACTGAGGCACAGAAAACTGAAGCAACTTGCTCAAGGTCACACACAAGACAAGTGGTGGAGCCGGGATTAGAACCCATGACCTTCTGACTCCCAGGCCTGTGCTCTATCCAGTAGGCCATTCTGCTTCCCCATCAATTGATTGATTGAAGAGACATTTATAAACCCCAAGCAAAATATCAACTGAAGAAAATTAATCATGTAATGAGAGAAGAATAAAAATAATGAAATTTAAAATAGATTAACTTCAAATGAAATTAATTAGTATCCAGTTTCTTTAATTACATAGGTGTTCTAGAAAAAAATCTACTTTCAATACTCTTAGTAGTGTCAAGACCTGGTAATGCAAATACTTTATTAACCATACCCTGATTAAATCCTGCTCTGGAGCTATCTACTTCACTCTTTGACTGAGCTGAGCAAGGGTCTTTAGTGCAAGGCTGTGGATAAAAAGAGTCTATACCTAATTCCCACTATTAACTCCTGTCCCAGAGCTTAGCCGAATAGGGAAGCAGCATGGTGTAGGGAAGCAGCGTGACATAGTGGATAGAGCACGGGCCTGAGAGTCAGAAGGTCATGGGTTCTAGATCCAGCTCTGTCATTCGTCTGCTTGTGATATTGAGCAAGTCACTTAGCTTCTCTGTGCTTCGGTTACTTCACCTGTAACATGGGGATTGAGACTGTGAGCCCCACTAGGGACATGGACTGTGTCCAATCCGATTTGCTTATATCACCCCAGTGCTTAGTATAGTGCTTGGAACACAGTAAATGTTTAACAAATGCCCTAATTATTATTATTATTATTCTATTGACAACAAACTCTACTATTAGCAAGAGGTAAAAGTTCTTGATCCCGTGAAAAGCCAAAAATCTCTTTGGTACTCACAGGCTTCTGTTTAAGTACATACACCCACTCACCCCGCCCCTCCTTTCTTCCCCTCCCTCCCTTTCTCTCTTCTCCCCCACCCCTTTACTGAAAAGTGACTTTTTCATCTCAGAGTCACTTCCACTGTCTCTGTCTTGGTAGTGTTCTCTCACCCGCATGTAAGAAAGGGAGGTCAGAGAGAAGGCTGACACATGTTCTCATGCCCGCAAACAGGCACATTGGCTGCTGTTGCAGACTGTGAGAGTGAGGCCAACCCCGAGATGGTTACGGTGAGGCCAACCCTGAGTCCATGTTATGTGAACTGCAAGATGGCTCCTTCGTGTCATTCTAACCGCTCGCGGCCATTCTAACCGCTCGCGCGCAGGCAGGTCGGGTGTGACGGGAACCAGTCGGGTGTCACGGGATCACGGAAGTGCTTACTGATTGGCTACTGTCCCTCCGTGTGCCAGGGTCAGGTTCCGCCGTACCGATAAAGCCGGGAGGGCAGGCTGGGATGGGGGCGCTGCAGCAGTCAGTCGTACCCCGCCGGGGTCATCGGGCTGCTCCACGCTTTCCTACTGCTCTGCTCTTTGACCCGTTCTCTCAGAGTCTTTCGTCTCTTCATCCACTAAACGAACCCTCCCTAAATTTGTCGATAACACTGTGCATGATGGTATTACAAAGAGCTGGGAGTAGGTTTTCCAACAATGTGGCAAGGGCTTGGTCAATTCATGAGTGTTTCCTGATTTTAGTGCTCTGCTCATAGTAAGAGCTCAATAAAACCATTGACTGACTGATTGATTTTGCCATTCACATGGGTTACTGTAACATCTCTAGGTGCAAGTCCTGCAGAGTATTGCGGGTGAGATTTGGACCAGGAAGGCATAAAGAGCAACAGAGAAATGACACTCATGGGGATTCATCTTAGGTCTGGGGCAGGTGGGGAGGAGGAAAAGGGTGTGGGGGAAGAGAGGGATAGGAGTCTCAAGGTCCTCTTCTTATCTCTCTGGCCGGTCATTCTCGATCTCCTTCGCAGGCGCCTCCTCCCTCTCCCATCCTTTAACTGTTGGAATTCCTCAAGGGTTAGTTCTTGGCCTTCTTCTGTTCTCCATTTACACTCATTCCCTTAGTGAACTCATTCGCTCTCATGGCTTCAACTACCATCTCTACACAGATGACACGCAGATCTACACCTCTGCCCCTGTCCTCTCCCCCTCTCTTCAGGCTCGCATCTCCTCCTGCCTCCAGGACGTCTCCACCTGGATGTCGGCCCACCACCTAAAACTCAACATGAGCAAAACTGAGCTCATCTTCCCTCCCTAGCCCGGTCCTCTCCCATACTTCCCTATCACCGTGGATGGTACGACCATCCTTCCCTTCTCTCAGGCCCGCAACGTCGGTGTCATCTTTGACTCGTCTCTCTCGTTCACCCCACACATCCGATCCATTACCAAGACCTGCCGGTCTCACCTTTATAATATCGCCAAGATCCGCCCTTTCCTCTCCACCCAAACGGCTACCTTACTGCTACAGGCTCTTGTAATATCCCGGCTAGACTACTGTGTCAGCCTTCTCTCTGATCTCCCTTCCTCCTCTCTCGCCCCGCTCCAGTTTATTCTTCACTCCGCTGCCCGGCTCATCTTCCTGCAGAAACAATCTGGGCATGTCACTCCCCTTCTTAAAAACCTCCAGTGGTTGCCTATCAACCTCCGCTCAAAACAAAAACGCCTCACTCCGGGCTTCAAGGCTCTCCATCACCTTGCTCCTTCCTACCTCTCTTCCCTTCTCTCTTTCTACTGCCCACCCTGCATGCTCCGCTCCTCTGCCGCCCACCTCCTCACCGTCCCTCAGTTTCGCCTATCCCGCCGTTGACCCCTGGGCCACGTCCTCCCGCAGTCCTGGAATGCCCTCTCTCCTCACCTCTGACAATCTAATTCTCTTCCCCTCTTCAAATCCCTAGGGCTCAGACTTCTGATGGAAAAGGAGCAGCAGAGATCAGAATGCAGAGCTGGTGCTTCAAGGGCTGATGCAGAAAGCCTCTAGAAAGGATTTGGCTTTTAATCTATCAATCAATGTTATTTATTGAGACCTTACTAGGTGCAGAGAGCTGTACCTTGGTAGAACACAGTAGAGTTAGTGGACCCTTTCCCCGTCCATAACAAGCTTACACTCAAGAGGACAGTGAGAGGTCTCAGGTTCTTGTTCAGCCCTATCGCTCTCCATTTTACTTCAAAAAGATGATTCGGGGGCTGCCTTGGAAGTGTTGTGCTGTGGGAAGGAGCGGGGCCTAGTGGTAAGAGCCCAGATCCAGGAGCCAGAGGACCTGTGTTACCTCAGCTGACAAATGGCAGAGCGGGGATTAGAACCCATGACCTCTGACTCCCAAGCCCGTGTTCTTTCCACTAAGCCAATAGTAAGCACCTAATAAAAACCATAATTATCATTATTATTCTTTAGTTTTTCATATGGTGTGATAAAACCTGGGCAGAGAGCTAAACACTGAGCTCCTTCAAATGGGGGAAGAGAGACACAATTATTTGCTAATTGAAGGCTTTTTATATTTTTGGTGGGTTTTTTTTAAAACATTTAAGATTGGGTGTCACTATTTCTTTAGAATATTTCTTCTGCCTTTCCGTTTATCGGTTCTCTCATTTCGGAAATATTGGTTTTGTCTGCACAAGGCCATCTGGTCTTAATGTTATGTTTGCCCCATCCAGATTCAGGGTGGAAGCAGTCTGTAATTGCCTCCTGCAAAACTCCAACCGAATGCCAAAGCCTCCCATGTCCATACAGACCTGGTCATTGGATTAGGGTACAAAAAATATGATATTTTGATGCCATAACGATAAGCACTACTCTCTTTATCTGGGAACTTTTGAAAAGGGGTAAATCCTTCTCACTCTGCCACCACCATTTGAAATCTCTCTTATAATAAAACCTCTCTCACTAAAGTTACTTATAAGAAAGGACTCATTTACCATTTGGGTTGACAAATATGAACCTCAAACTAAATAGCAATGTAAGAAATTTACTGTGCTTAGAGATCATAAATAAAACAATTCAAATTTCAAATGACTGATTTTTTTAAAGAAAAACTTTAATTCTTGGATGTCCACTTTCCTTTACATTTAACACATCTACAGGGACTTTTTGAAACTCCATGGAAAATACTAATCTAAGAAAATTACTGTGACTAGAAAAGAGAGAAAATAGATATATTATATGTGACACTGATGAAAAATTTATCTAGGAATATGTGAGTAAATAAAAATAGTAAAATATATTAAAATGAAAGTCAAGCAAATTTTTAAACATCTAATCCTTATGGGTCCAGTATATTTGACACTTGAGTCATCACAAGGTCCTTTCTAAACCCCACACAAAATAGCAATGTAATGAAAATTGCTGGGATTAGAAAGGAATGAATATTAAAGTTATGAAAAATAAAACTGATGCAGATTATTAATTAGAAGATATCTGCATTTAAAGAAAAATACTAATATAATTTAAAATTAAATTGAAAAATTTAGTCTACTATTAATGTGACCAGTCTACTTAACATTTCAGCCATACACTGGGGTATTTCTATACCCCACACACAATAGCGGCATAAGAAAATTGATTAGAGAACAAAGAATGAGAAACTCATTAAATATATTAATTAAGAAAAATTAAGGTCACTTATTAGGCAGGATTCACTTGCCATTAAGATTGACATTTATAAACCCCAAGCAAAATAGCAACAGGAGAAAATTACTGTGATTAGAGAAATAATGTTAAAATGATTACAATTTTGAATAATTTAATTTTTTTTAAAGTTTAAAAGTAGACTGAAGTGTCTACTTTTCTTTAACGCTGACCATTCAGAGACACTGCTACAGCTCACTTAAAATAGCAATGTAAGAAAATTACTTTGATCAAAAAAGAAAATGAAAATATTAAGAATGAAACTCGTGTTTTTCAATCTAAAAAAATGTGATTTAAAATTAAAATTCAAGCTAAGATTTTTTTAAATCTAATACATTTGTTTCCAATTTGCTTAATATTTGAGACATCCACACGGACATTTCAAAACCCATCATAAAATAACAATGTAAAAAAATGACTGATTATCAATCAATAGCATTTATTGAACACTTACTATGTGCCAAGCACTGTATTAAGTGCTTGGTAGAGTATAATATAACAATATAACTGGGTTGGTGGACACATTCCCTGCCCACAATGAGCTTACAGTCTAGGAGGGGAGGCAGACATTAATATAAATATATAAATTACAGGATATGCACATAAGTACTGTGGGGCTGAGGGAGGGGTGAATAAAGTGAGCAAAACCAAGTAATCTGTTCTATGATTAGAAAAGAACAAATCATAAAATTATTAAAAATATAACAAGCAGATATTTATACATATAAAAAACACATGATTAAAGAAAAATGCTAATCCAATTAAAATGAAAGTAATCTGTGATTAAGGAAAAAATGAAAATAAGTTAAGAAAACTTTCAAATTCGAATATTTTTGTGTCCTGTTTAAATAACATTTGAGCCATCCACAGGGACATTTCAGAAATCCATGTGAAAAAGCAATGGAGAAAATTACTGTGATTAGAAAAGAATGAATAATAAAATTATTTAAAATAAAACTGATATAAATAGTTCTAAATGTATAAAATGTTAAAAGAAAAATACTAATCTAATTAAAGACACAAGTGATCTTTTCAATCTAGAAAATGGCATTAAAATAATTAAAATAAGTTAGAAGTTAAGCAAAGATTTAAAAATCTAATATTTCTATGTCCAGTTTACTTGACAGTTGAGCCATTCATAAGGACATTTCCAAAACCCAGGGAAAATAACAATGTTAAGAAAATTTACCATGATTAGAGAAGAGCATAAAAACATTTAAAAAGATTGAATTTTTAAAAAATCTAATACCTATGTCCCCTCCTCTTCACACTTCATTCATTCATTCAATAGTATTTATTGAGCACTTACTATGTGCAGAGCACTGGATTCATTCATTCAGTAGTATTTACTGATCGCTTACTATGTGCAAAGCACTGTACTAAGTGCTTGGAATGTACAAATCGGCAACAGATAGAGACAGTCCCTGCCCAGTGACGGGCTTAAAGTCTAATTGAGGGAGACAGACAGACAAAAACAATAGCAATAAATAGAATCAAGGGGATGAACATCTCATTAAAACAATAGCAATAAATAGAATCAAGGTGATGTACATTTCATTAACAAAATAAATAGGGTAATGAAAATATATACAATTGAGTGGTCGAGCACAGAGCTGAGGGGAGGGGAAGGGAGAGGGGGAGGAGCAGAGGGAAAGGAGGGAAAAGAGGGCTTAGCTGAGGGGAGGTGAAGGGGGGTTAGAGGGCGAGCAGAGGAAGCAGAGGGAAAAGGGGGAGCTCAGTCTGAGAAGGCCTCTCGGAGGAGGTGAGCACTAACTAGGGTTTTGAAGAGGGGAAGAGAATTAGTTTGGGGGAGGTGAGGAGGGTGGGCATTCCAGGACAGCAGGAGGACGTGGCCCAGGGGTCAACGGCGGGATAGGCAAGAACGGGGGATGGTGAGGAGGTGGGCGGCAGAGGAGCGGAGCCTGCGGGGTGGGCAGTAGAAAGAGAGAAGGGAGGTGAGGTAGGAGGGGGCAAGGTGATGGAGAGCCTTGAAGCCTAGAGTGGGAAGTTTTTGTTTCGTGGGGAGGTTGATAGGCAACCACTGGAGGTGTTTAAGAAGGGGAGTGGCATGCCCAGAGCGTTTCTGCAGGAAGATGAGCTGGGCAGCGGAATGAAGAATAGACTGGAGCGGGGCAAGAGAGGAGGAAGGGAGATCAGAGAGAAGGCTGACACAATAATCCAGCCGGGGTATTATGAGAGCTTGTACCAGCACGATAGCCGTTTGGATGGAGAGGAAAGGGCAGATCTTGGTGATATTGTGAAGGTCTGACCGGCAGGTTTTGGTGACGGATTGGATGTGTGGGCTAAATGAGACAGCTGAGTCAAGGAGTCAAGGTTGAGGGCCTGTGAGACAGGAAGGATGGTCGTACCATCCACAGTGATAGGGAAGTCAGGAAGAGGACAGGGCTTGGGAGGGAAGATAAGGAGCTCAGACTTGGACATGTTGAGTTTTAGGTGGTGGGCAGACATCCAGGTGGAGACGTCCTGAAGGCAGGAGGAGATACGAGCCTGGAGGGAGGGGGAGAGAACAGGGGAGGAGATGTCGATTTGGGTGTCATCTGCATAGAGATGATCGTTGAAGCCATGGGAGTGAATGAGTTCACCAAGGGAATGAGTCTAGATGGAGAACAGAAGAGGGCCAAGAACTGACCCTTGAGGAACCCCTACAGTTAGTGGATGGGAGGGGGAGGAGGAGCCCTCAAAGGAGACAGAGAATGAACGACCAGAGAGATAAGAGGACAACCAGAAGAGGACGGAGTCCGTGAAGCCAAGGTCGGATAAAGTGAGGAGGAGAAGGGGATGGTTGACAGTGTCAAAGGCAGCTGAGAGGTCGAGGAGGATTAGGATAGAGTAGGAGTCATTGGATATGGCAAGAAGGAGGTCATGGGTGACCTTTGAGAGGTCAGTTTCGGTGGAGCGGAGGGGACGGAAGCCAGATTGGAGGGGGTCCAGGAGAGAGTTGGAGTTGAGGAATTCAAGGCAGCGCATGTAGACCACTTGTTCTAGGAGTTTGGAAAGGAGGGGTAGGAGGGAGATAGGACGATAACTGGAAGGGGAAGTGGGGTCGAGAGAGGGTTTTTTTAGGATGGGGGAGACATGGGCATGTTTGAAGGCAGAGGGGAAGAAGCCAATGGAGAGTGAGCAGTTAAAGATAGAAGTTAAGGAGGGGAGGAGGGAAGGGGTGATCGTTTTTATAAGGTGAGCAGGAATGGGGTCGGAAGCACAGGTGGAGGAGGTGGCACTTGAGAGGCGGGAGGAGATGGAATATTTCTAAACCCCACACAAAATAGCAATAGAAAAAATATCTATTAGAGAAGAAAGAATTATACAACTCTTACAAAAGAAACTGATTAATGTTTTAAATTCTAGACACTACCAGTGATCAAAGAAAAATAATAATTAAAAATGCAAGTTAGGACTTTTTTAAAAAGGCCCATATCTAAAAGTCCTGGCTCAATTAACCCTCGAGCCATCCGCAGGGGCAATCTTGGACTCCCCACAAAATAGTGATGTACAGAAATGGCTGTGATGAGAAGAGAAGGAATAATAAAATGATTAAAAATGAGATTTATAATTTTTTCCAGTTAGAAAGTATCTGTGATTAAATACTAAAATAATTAAAAAATCAAACATTCAAAAGTATTTGTTGAGTGCTTACTGTGTGCAGAGCACTGTACTAAGCGCTTGGGAGAGTACAATGCAATAATAAACAGACACTTTCCCTGCCCACAATGAACTTACAGTCTAAAAATGCAAATTAAGAAAAATTTTAGAAATGAAATGGATGATTTAGGTGATAGCCTCACTGGAGGAAGGGGACTGGACTAAATGATTTCACAAAGCCCCTTGCAGTACTATGATTCAATAACCCCACAGCTACAAATAGGCTTACTCCAAAAAAAAAACACTAATTTTCCAAAATTTTAATCAGTAGCCCACAAACAGGTCAACACAAGTCACCCATGCTTTAAAAAAATGAGTAATAATTGTGTTTTTGTTCAGCGCTTACTATGTGCCTAGCAATGTACTAAGCACTGAGGTAGGTATAAGATAATCAGGTCCCACAGGGAGCTTCCCCTCTCAGGTTTGCACCTGGAGAGTTTCCAGTACTCTACCCATCTCAATTATGGGAGGGAAAGTCAAGCAGAGGCATATCCATTCCATTCCTAGCTTGGTCAGTGGAAGGCGAGTGGAAGGCAATCTGACCCAAGTCAAAACTCACTTTTTCTGGGCAGCAGCGGCATGGTCTTGTGTCAAGGGCGGAGACTCAAGTTGACTGCGTGGAAGGCGGCAATGGTAAACTACTTCTGGATTTTTACCAAGAAAACTCTATGGATACACTACCGGAACAATTGCAGATGGAGAGCGGGGCGTTCTGGGAGAGATGCGACCATGGCGTCGCTAGGGGTTGGACACTACTCGACAGCATAAGACAACAACAACAACGTGGAGCTTAAGATCAAAGTAGGAGGGACAACAGGTCTCAAATCCCCATTTTGCAGATGAGGGAACTGAGGCACAGAGGTTATGTGACCTGCCCAAGGTAATACAGCAGGTAAGTGATGGAGCCAGGATTAGATCTAACTCCAAGGCCCGTGCTCTTTCCACTAAGTCACAGTTTCTCTGGATAAATATAACTCCCCTTATATATACTCCCAAGACACACCAATTTTCGCTGCCTATTCTTTTCTGGTATTGAATTTTTGTTAGATAATTATTTTATATGGGCATTCTCTATCAATCTCTTTCATAATATAGCCTTTATTAAATTCTTGATCACTGAACGGTTTACTCTTCTTTGCAATATCATGTGCTGAGATATTGCACTGCCCCTAGAACAACTTTTACAGATTGCTGAGCTGAAAGATCTTTACGTAGCTGTTCATTCATTCATTCATTCAATAGTATTTATTGATGCCTTACTATGTGCAGACCACTGTACTAAACGCTTGGAATGTACAATTTGGCCACAAATAGAGAAAATCCCTGCCCAGTGATGGGCTTACAGTCTAATCAGGGGAGACAGATGGACAAAAACAAGACAACATAGTCATGATAAATAGAATCAAGGGGATGTACACCTCATTAACAAAATAAATAGGGTAATAAAAATATATACAAATGAGCACGGTGCTGAGGGGAGAGGAAGGGAGAGGGGGAGAAGCAGAGGGAAAGGGGGCTTAGTTGAGGGGAGGTGAAGGGGGGAGGAGGAGAGAGCAGAGGGCGGAGGGGGAGCAGAGAGGGAGCAGAGGGAGCAGAGGGAAAAGGGGAAGCTCAGTCTGGGAAGGCCTCTTGGAGGAGGTGAGTTCTCAGTAGGGCTTTGAAGAGGGGAAGAGAGTTAGTTTGGTGGAGGTAAGGAGGGAGGGCATTCCAGGACAGCGGTAGGACGTGGGTCAGGGGTCGATGGTGGGACAGATGCAAACTGAGGACCGTGAGGAGGTGAGCAGCAGAGGAGCGGAGCGTGCATGATGGGCAGTAGAAAGAGAGAAGGGAGGTGAGGTAGGAGGGGGCAAGATGATGGAGAGCCTTGAAGCCCAGAGTGAGAGGTTTGTGTTTTGTGAGGAGGTTAATAGGCAACCACTGGAGGTTTTTAAGGCGGGGAGTGACATGCCCAGAGCGTTTCTGTAGAAAGATGATCTGGGCAGTGGACTGGAGTGGGGAGCCCAGGAGGAAGGGAGATCAGAGAGAAGGCTGACACAATAATCCAGCCAGGATATTATGAGAACTTGTACCAGTACGATAGCCGTTTGGATGTAGAGGAAAGGGCAGATCTTGGCGATATTGTGAAGGTGATAACGGCAGGCACTGGTGACGGATTGGATGTGTAGGGTGAATGAGAGAGCTGAGTCAAGGATGACACCAAGGTTGCGGACTTGAGAGACGGGAAGGATGGTCGTGCCATCCACAGTGACAGGGAAGTCAGGGAGAGGACAGGGCTTGGGAGGGAAGATAAGAAGCTCAGTTTTGGACATGACGAGTTTTAGGTGGGGGGCAGACAGCCAGGTGGAGACATCCTGGAGGCGGGAGGAGATACGAGCCTGAAGGGATGAGGAGAGAACAGGGGAGGAGATGTCGATTTGGGTGTCATCTGCATAGAGATGATAGTTGAAGCCGTGGGAGCGAATGAGTTCACCAAGGGAGTGAGTATAGATGGAGAACAGAAGAGGGCCAAGAACTGTTCAAGTTCTTGGATTCTCTGATCACTCACAAATGTGTTGCAAGAGTTCTGATTAGTCTCAGAAGGATCCTTGACTTAATAATGACAACTTCACTTTTTACATTCCAAGTCCAGGACCTTTTCATCTTTTCCCCAATAGGAATTACTCTACTTACCTTGCAATTTTATTTGTCTCAGAAAAAAATGCAAGCTTTCATGTTTTAAGAGGAAATCCTGCGATGGAAGAACCTCGGGGATTAGAACCATGCAGTCAAATGTGTGTTTGGTACTTGCTGGTTGTTTTTATATACTAAGAGTTTGTTTTTTAAAATTGCAGTGTGGCCTAGTGGAGAGAACACAGGCCTGGGTGTCAGGAGGCCTGGGCCCTAATCCCGGCTTCACCACTTGCCTGCTGTGTGACCTTGGGCAAGTCACTGGACTTCACTGGGCCTCAGGTTCCTCATCTGTAAAATGGCGAGTGAATACCTGTTCTCCCTTCCCATTAGACTGTTAGCCCCATGTGGGACAGGGATTGTGTCCAATATGCACATATTGTATTTACCCCAGTGCTTGGCACACAGTATGCATTTAATGAATACCCAAATTACTATTACTATGATTACGCCCAGCACACCTACACATTGCTGTGTGAATCCAATCACAGTGGTGTCTCAGCCAAGATTGAAAGCTCCTCCAAGGATACAGGCCATATCTCCTACTCTGCTATAGATGAGAAGCAGTGTGGCCTACTGGATAGAACATGATGTTGGTATTTGTTAAGCGCTTACTATGTGCCGAGCACTGTTCTAAGCGCTGGGGTAGACACAGGGCAATCAGGTTGTCCCACGTGGGGCTCACAGTCTTAATCCCCATTTTATTCATTCATTCATTCATTCAATAGTATTTATTGAGCGCTTACTATGTGCAGAGCACTGTACTAAGCGCTTGGGATGAACAAGTCGGCAACAGATAGAGACAGTCCTTGCCGTTTGACGGGCTTACAGTCTAATCGGGGGAGACGGACAGACAAGAACAATGGCACTAAACAGCGTCAAGGGGAAGAACATCTCGTAAAAACCGATGGCAACTAAATAGAATCAAGGCGATGTACAATTCATTAACAAAATAAATAGGGTAACGAAAATATATACAGTTGAGCGGACGAGTACAGTGCTGTGGGGATGGGAAGGGAGAGGTGGAGGAGCAGAGGGAAAAGGGGAAATGAGGCTTTAGCTGCGGAGAGGTAAAGGGGGGATGGCAGAGGGAGTAGAGGGGGAAGAGGAGCTCAGTCTGGGAAGGCCTCTTGGAGGAGGTGATTTTTAAGTAAGGTTTTGAAGAGGGAAAGAGAATCAGTTTGGCGGAGGTGAGGAGGGAGGGCGTTCCAGGACTGCGGGAGGACGTGACCCAGGGGTCGACGGCGGGATAGGCGAGACCGAGGGACGGCGAGGAGGTGGGCGGCAGAGGAGCGGAGCGTGCGGGGTGGGCGGTAGAAAGAGAGAAGGGAGGAGAGGTAGGAAGGGGCAAGGTGATGGAGAGCCTTGAAGCCTAGAGTGAGGAGTTTTTGTTTGGAGCGGAGGTCGATAGGCAACCACTGGAGTTGTTTAAGAAGGGGAGTGACATGCCCAGATCGTTTCTGCAGGAAGATGAGCCGGGCAGCGGAGTGAAGAATAGACCGGAGCGGGGCAAGAGAGGAGGAAGGGAGGTCAGAGAGAAGGCTGACACAGTAGTCTAGCCGGGATATAACGAGAGCCCGTAATAGTAAGGTAGCCGTTTGGGTGGAGAGGAAAGGGCGGATCTTGGCGATATTGTAGAGGTGAAACCGGCAGGTCTTGGTAACGGATAGGATGTGTGGGGTGAACGAGAGGGACGAGTCAAGGATGACACCGAGATTGCGGGCCTGCGGGACGGGAAGGATGGTCGTGCCATCCACGGTGATGGAGAAGTCTGGGAGCGGACCGGGCTTGGGAGGGAAGATGAGGAGCTCAGTCTTGCTCATGTTGAGTTTTAGGTGGCGGGCCGACATCCAGGTGGAGACGTCCCGGAGGCAGGAGGAGATGCGAGCCTGAAGGGAGGGGGAGAGGACAGGGGCGGAGATGTAGATCTGAGTGTCATCAGCGTAGAGATGGTAGTCAAAGCCGTGAGAGCGGATGAGTTCACCGAGGGAGTGAGTGTAAATGGAGAACAGAAGAGGGCCAAGAACTGACCCTTGAGGAACTCCAACAGTTAAAGGATGGGAGGGGGAGGAGGCTCCAGCGTAGGAGACCGAGAATGATCGGCCAGAGAGGTAAGAGGAGAACCAGGAGAGGACAGAGTCCGTGAAGCCAAGGTGAGATAAGGTATGGAGGAGGAGGGGATGGTCGACAGTGTCAAAGGCAGCAGAGAGGTCAAGGAGGATCAGAATGGAGTAGGAGCCATTGGATTTGGCAAGAAGGAGGTCATGGGTGACCTTAGAGAGAGCAGTCTCGGTAGAGTGGAGGGGACGGAAGCCAGATTGGAGGGGGTCTAGGAGAGAATGGGAGTTAAGGAATTCTAGGCATCGATTGTAGACGACTCGTTCTAAGATTTTGGAAAGGAAGGGTAGTAGGGAGATAGGACGATAACTGGAGGGGGAAGTGGGGTCAAGAGCGGGTTTTTTTAGGATGGGGGAGACGTGGGCATGTTTGAAGGCAGAGGGGAAGGAGCCCTTGGAGATTGAGTGGTTAAAAATAGAAGTTAAGGAAGGGAGGAGGGCAGGGGCGATAGTTTTAATAAGGTGAGAGGGAATGGGGTCCGAGGCGCAGGTGGAGGGGGTGGCACTTGCGAGGAGGGAGGAGATCTCCTCTGAGGATACTGCAGGGAAGGATGGGAAAGTAGGGGAGGGGGTTGTTGGGGGGGGAGGGGAGAGGCGGAGGGGTGACTTTGGGGAGCTCAGACCTGATCGTGTTGATTTTCGTGAGGAAATAGGTGGCCAGATCATTAGGGGTGAGAGATGGGGGAGGGGGAGGAACAGGGGGCCTAAGGAGAGAGTTAAAGGTCCGGAACAATCGGCGGGGGTGACGGGCATGGGTGTCGATGAGGGAGGAGAAGAAGCTTTGCCTGGCGGAGGAGAGGGCAGAGTTAAGGCAGGAAAGGATAAATTTGAAGTGTGTGAGGTCGGCTTGGTGCTTGGACTTTTGCCAGCAGCGCTCAGCAGCTCGAGCATAGGAGCGTAGGAGGCGGACGGAGGAGGTGATCCAGGGCTGTGGGTTAGTGGAGCGAGAGCGGCGGAGGGAAAGGGGGGCGAGAGAGTCGAGATGAGTAGAGAGGGTGGAGTTGAGAGCGGAGACCTGATCGTCAAGAGTGGGAAGAGAGGACAGGGCGGCAAGGTGAGGAGAGATGCTATTGGAAAGACGGATGGGATCGAGAGAGCGGAGGTCTCTGTGGGGCCGTAGCGAAGATTTGCAGGGGGAGGGAGTGTGAGAGATGAGGCAGGTGAGAAGGTTATGGTCCGAGAGAGGAATTTCAGAGTTGGTGAGTGAGGAGATAGTGCAGCGGTAGGAGATGACGAGATCGAGGGTGTGACCGAGTCGGTGAGTGGGCGCGGTATGGTGGAGGAGGAGGTTGGCAGAGTCGAGGAGGGATAGCAGGCGGGCGGTAGAGGAGTCGTCGGGTACATCCGTATGGATGTTGAAGTCTCCGAGCTGGGATTCGAACCCATGACCTCTGACTCCAAAGCCCGTGCTCTTTCCACTGAGCCACGCTGCTTCTCATGGTGCTGAGCGTCAGAAGGACTTGGGTTCTATTCCCCGCTCTGTCACTTATCTGCTGTGTGACCTTGGGCAAGTCACTTCACTTCTCTGTGCCTGAGTTCCCTTATCTGTAAAATGGATATTAAGACTGTGAGCCCTATGTGGGACAACCTGATCACCTTGCATCTCCCCCAGTGCTTAGTACAGTGCCTGGCACATAGTAAGTGCTTAACAAATACCACAATTATTCTTTATCCTAAGCACCTAGTGCAGTGCTCAGCCCTAGTAGGTACTCAACTTAGGACTGGCTGACTCCTCACTCAAAAGCCTAGGAGATCTTAAAGCCCAACTCACCCTGCACCAATTTTAAGGACAAAACTGACTTCTTCTGGTCCAGGAAACAGTCTTACAGGGGTGGACTGCAAACTGTAACTTTAGATTGTAAGCTCGTTGTGGGCAGGGAACATGTCTGCCAACTCTGTTGCACTGTACTCTCCTGAGCTCTTAGAAGAGTGCTCTGCACCTAGTAAGCACTCAATAAATACCATCGATTGATTGGAGTTTCCGAACTGTATTCAAGACCACTAGATCTTGAGTCTCTACAAAATTTAATATGTTCTTAAAAAGGTAACAACCAAAACAAATCCAGTTCACACTGCCTTTCCATAGGTCTACTACTTTCTCCTCCAGGATCTTCTCTACTTGCCTGTAGGTGCCACAGGGCTCATGTTCTGGCCCTTGGACCCTTGGGAGTCCCTGGCTGCTGGATTCCAACCCACCATGAATCCTTTCCAACCCCTGCCTCTGTTCATCCAGGGTCTACAGCAGGAGCTCTCCCCCACTTCCCCTAGCTTCCAGATGACCGAGGTTTTCCTCCTTCTTCTTCCCAACCTCTACTTCTTCCCCAGTCCCTCTCTCTGTGACTGGTATGGCTTACACTCCAGGGAGGGACACCAAGGAGTAACTCTCCTCCCTCTCCTAGGTGATTTGAAAGGATTCCTTTACAGGCCCTATCTTCTGATTGGTGCCCACCTACAGATCTTATTGGTTGGCCCATCTGCCAATAATTAAGACCACACCTTCTGATTGGCTCCCATGGCCAGAATCTTATTGGTGGGCACAACTGTCAGCCAGATCCACCCCCTCTGGTATCCTCAAAAGGATCCGGTAAGGGTGGGGAGGAAGAGTGGAGGAATGCACAATGGCGGCAGCTTCTACCTGAGGTGTGTGTAGTGTCTCCGGCCTACGGTCTCCAGTCAAGGTGGGTGGCGGCTCTCGTCCCTCTCCCAGCTCTCACAGATGGAGACCAGGCCCATCGGGGTAGACGGCCTAGATGTGGTATGCCCCTCGCCGAGGACCTCCACCAAAGTCAATCCCCTATGGGCTCAGATCTGCCCTGTGGAAGCTGGAGCTCTATTAATTTCAGTAATTCATCCAGAAATTCAGAACAGTCCCACTGCAGAGTTCCCTAAGGGTTATTAATAATAAGAAAGATAATTAATAATCGTGGTACTTGTGAAGCGCTTACTAGGTGCCAGGCACTGTACTAAGTGCTGGGATAGATACAAGATTTTCATTTTGGACGCAGTCCCCGTCCCACATAGGGCTCATAGTAGTAGTTGTATTTTACAGACAGGGTTCCATCCCACCAATGGCCAAAAAGGTTCCATAAATTAGGCAGGGGTTGGTGTCTGTTGAGCTAACCACCGCAGTGTCCAGGCATTGAGGGCGGCCCACCCTGCTAGACAAGCGCCCTCTAGAAGCCTTCACTGTGAAACAGCATATCGCGTTCCGCTCCAAGGTGGAGGGATGGGCCCAGAATAGGTGGTTGGGCAGGAATGTGGGCCGGGACCTTTCCTTCAGACTTCAACCGCAGTGGCTGGGAGCAATGGTAGTAAAATGACTGCCCCAAGGCATCCCAGAGGCAGTCCTGGAGCTCAGAGAAGTTTTGAAGGGGGAGGCGGAGAGGGAAGAGATGATATTTTTCAGTCAGTGCTTTTCAGTTTACACTTGCTGAAACTTAATTAAAATAAGTTAAAAGAGCACAAACCATCTTTGGGAAAGCAAACTGATTTTCAGGGAATGGTGGGATGACAGTGGGGCCCACAGAGATAGAAAGAGACAGAATGTCTCTAAAAAAATCAAAGACAGTGTGCCTCCTCACTCCCATTGTGCTGCCACGCTCATCTCCTCCCAGCTGGGCACAGAGAGCGAAACTGGAGGCCTGCTCCCAGGACCCCCTTCCTGCTGGGTGCGGAGAGCCACCAAAGACTGTATCTGAACTGATTATCTCATATCTTCCCCAGATCTTAGTACAGTGCTTGGTACACAGTAAGTGCTTAACAAATACTATATTATTATTATTATCAAATACCACCATTAATTGGAACGAGAGACCATAATCAATTCCTTTGTGCAGATTCTTGGACCTGAAAGTCTCAGTACTCAGGCTTGTCTGTCATTCTCGAGTGACTGTTTACTTGTTTTTTTTTGTTGTCTGTCTCCCCTCTTCTACACTGTGAGCCCGTTGTTGGGTAGGGACTGTTTCTATTTGTTGCTGAACTATATTTTCCAAGTGCTTAGTACAGTGCTCTGCACACAGTAAGTGCTTAATAGATATGACTGAATGAATGAATGAGTGGAAGAGTGGAAGTGACCTCACCTGGAAAATAGGGATTAAGACTGTGAGGTCCATGTGGGACAAGGACTGTGTCCAGCTTGATTAGCTTGTGCTTAGTACAGTCAGTGCCTGGCACACAGAAAGGGCTTAACAAATACCATGGGAGGAAAGAAAAATCAGCAGTATCAATCGTATCCCTGAGCACTTCTTCTGAGCAGAGCACTGTACTAAACACTTGAGCAAGTACAGTAGCATTAGCAGACATGATCTCCGTCCTCAAAGAGTTTACAATCCAGAGGGGGAGATAGACTCTAAACTAAATGACAGGTAGGGGAAGCAGCAGGGGTGGGGAGAGTATCCAAGTGCAGAGGTGATGTGGAAGTGTTGGAGTGGCAGTAGAAAAGAAGCAGTGGGGAGGATGAGAGAGGAAACAGGGAGGGCCTTTGAAGGAGATATGACTTTTAGAAGGGCTTTGAAGAGAGGGAGAGCAGTGGTCTGCTGGTTGTGAAATGGGAGAAAGTTCCAAGCAGAAAGGAAGGTGTGAGCAAGAGGTTGAAGGTGAGAGAGATGAGAGCGGAGTACAATAAGAGGAGCAAAGCAGCCAGACTGGGGTGTAGTGAGAGGAATGAGGCTAAATAAGTGGGGAGAGAGCTGACGGACAGTCTTTAAACCAGCGGACTCCACGGCTCTTCCCAAACTCTTTCAGCTGTTAGGACTTGATCTCGGGCTTGGTCCTTGAAACCTGCAGTTTTCCCCAAATCCTGACTATGGGGTTGACTGGAGCAGCAGTTTTAAATGTCCCGTCGTACTGCACCCAGCTCTCCATCATGACAGTTGGGAATTTCAAGGATCCAATATACAGATCGTAATGGCATCTCCTTTAAATCCATTGGCTCCAACCCTCATTCGAGGCTGTCTTTTTTGCTTTTGCCCTTTGGGCTTCCCAACTTCACAGTCTTCCCATTCCAACCTTCATAACACTGTACCATGGCAAGCAATTTGTACCATTTCCTCAACTATTCATCCTGTCTTCTGTTTTGCCTATGCACATGGGTCTGTACCCCTTGAGCACTCCGATAGCCCACGCCCACCATACTTAACATGCAGATCCTTATTCTCCACTGTTTCCTCTATCTGTAATTTATTTTAATGTCTGTCTCCCCAACTAGACTGTAAGCTATTTGTATGCAGGGCTCATGTCTACCAATTCTGGCGTGTTGTACTCTCCCAAGTGCTTAGCACTTTCTGCACACAGTAAGTGCTCAAAAAATAAGATTGAATGAATGAATATCATTGAATGATTGATAGCAGAAAATCTATGATAATTCAATATATTCATGCAACGTCTCCTGATGAATAAAGTGAAAACTCAGATCGAAATGTTCTATTTTAGCTTATTGGGTCTGATCCTTTTCTCATTTTCTAGGAGAATAAAGTTGCCTTGGGATACCACAGCCAGCATGAAGTTTTAGAATCTTCCTTTAGTTGACTGTAAGGCGTATTTTGAGTGCTCGGTGCTCAGAAGCAAGAAGGGCAGCACTCACAGCGGCTGGAGCTGAAATACTTAAGCAAAATGGAAGAAATGGACCTGGATCTGACTCCATCCAAAGCTCCAGAGGGCTCTCCTCAAGCCGGCCCAAGTGTCCTGCAGATGGACACCAATGCAAATGCCTCATCTCTGGGGTCACTCGGCGACTCCGAGTTGAGGGAGCTTGTAGAAGAGGCGGCTTTCCAGACACTGGCTGAAGAACCCTTGGTAAAGAGACACCATTATAGTTCGTGTGATGCTGGATCAGTAAATGACAATCAATTACATTTTCTCACCTTTTCAAAAAAGCTTTGGAAATTAGTTGAAAGTGATGAATTTAAATCAATTTCATGGGATGATGATGGAAATTTTGTAGTGATTAATGAGGAACTGTTTAAAACGGAGGTACTGGGAAGGAAAGGCCCTCTCAAAATCTTTGAAACAGAATGTATGAAAAGTTTCATCCAACAACTTAATTCTTATGGCTTTAATAAATTGCAACTGGATTTTCAGAGATCTGCTTCCCTTGCTGAATTTTTAGCAGAAGAAAATGAAGTCTCTGCATTAAGCAAGGTAACCAAAAAAGCCTCTAAGTGATGACATATAAACTGTCCCTAGATTAAACTTCAGGTATAAACAGAAAGAGCATAACAGTGTTGTGGCTACACCTTACCAAAATTAGGTGACTCTGTCTGGAATATATGGGGAATGACATTTTACATTTATTAGGATACTTCTACGTGACTGAATTTGAGAACGTGCTAACAAAACAATTAATTGCATGTCTTTCATCTTTAACATAGTTTTTATTAAGCTAACTCAAAGCCTCTAGGGTAAAACTTGATAACCTAAATTCTGAAAATTCTCAATAAAAGTTGCTTAAACTGGTGGGGGCGGGGGGAAGAACATGCAATCACTAGTTGATATGGTGTCTGTATTGTGGCCAATCAGGAATTCATGAGTGAGAATGGTTAATAAAACACAGAGTTGCTCAAAAGCCCCTTTGGATGTAGTGTGGCTTTCAGTGAATCCTATTCCCTCTGATACTTTAGGCCTATTTAATAGGCTTATCATTATTATTATTATTATTAATAGGCCTAACTAACAGGCCTATTAAATTACAAGGCAGCCAATAGAGTTTTGCCATCAGCTGTTCTTCTTCACCCAAGTTAATAATTCTGTTTGTTTTCAGTTGCAGTTCTACTACAGCCCTAATTTTCAAAGGCAGTTTCCTGAGCTGATGAAGAAGATAAAGAGACTAGGAGTTAACAATGGATACTCTCCCACTGTCAATCAAATGACCAGAAAGACCACTGAAAAAATGCAGGATCAGATAGCAGCTTCTCAGCCCACTGGAAAAAAAAGTTCTTCTAAACCACCAAATGAAAACCAGCAAAAATCTAACGACAAAACACCTGCCAAAAACAAGAAACCTGATCCAACCAGGCCCCAACCTGAAAGCTGTCCCTCAGTTGCACAGGCAATTTCAGTGAAAACAGCAGAGAGTGTTGCTGCAGGTGAAAATGGAAGATTAAACCAGCCAGAGCTGGCCCCTATCCATGTTCAGCAAAGCAACCCCACTCCGGTTAATGCTCAAAATGTAGTCTTGCCTGTAGTAACTTCCCCAGTTTACCATATCATTCCTGCTTCACAGGATAGTTCTTTTAGCTCCGTAATAGGAATTCCTGCGTTCCAAATCATCTATCCCAATTTGTTAGTGGTGCCTACTAACCTGCCTGACGGGCTGCCGGTTTACAACTCATGGCTCTCTGTGCCTGTGATAGCTGCTCCACCTGCCACCCCAATGGCAAGTGATCCCCAAGGTATACACCACCACTGTCCTACCTGCAATTGCTTTGCAAACAATGTTTCAGCTCCTGCAGGCCCGCCTGAGTCCACGGGAGCCACAGGATTCCACAGCTAAACAGCTCATTGTTTAAAAAAAAAATGAGGCATCAATGAAGTTGTTTCATCTTGACTGTTTTGTTGGAAAAATAAAACCAATTGTTCTTACTTTTGTTTCAATTTTATTTCTTTTCAGTGATATTGCACCATAGTATTCTTTGGTTTTTCTGGGAAGGCATGAGTTTGAATGACATTATGGGAGCTTCTAATTATAATCAAGCTTGATTCCAGCCATTTAAAATAGAATTTTAAAAGTGCCTGGTGAGATGTCAGAACCATGGTACAGGCAGGTCACAGACACATTTTTTTCTGCTCATTCAGGCATTGGTTTGCCTGATAACTGCTGCCTATGGTCCCATTTTATAGAAAAGCTAAAAGTACAGCACTGAAGTTCTTATCTCAGAAAACAAAAATGTTGGTTTTGGGGTTTTTTTCCTAATTTTCATCAGCGTCTGCTGTCTCCAAGAAAGGATCAGTTAAGAAACGAAAACGCAAGAAAGAAATGGGTGGGGAATTTGGGTCATAGGAAGGGGTCGGGGCAGGGATGAGGGAAGAAGTTAGGAGGAGAGGGCTGGGTAGGAACTGTTCCATCTAATCCTGTCAGACAAATCATCAGGGATGGGGTTTATTTATGCTCGGGTAACTCAGTAAACAGTATAGCACCTATTCCCAGGTTGCCCCTATTGTAGGCTACACTTTTTTTCTTCAGTGGTATTCGTTACCATTTGCTAGGCACTGTACTAAGGGCTGGGGTAGAAACTGTTATAGACAAATAATGGGTGCGGGTTCATTTAGTCGATGAAGAGACGAAAGACTCCCAGAGAACGGGTCAAAGAGCAGAGCAGTAGGAAAGCGTGGAGCAGCCCGATGACCCCGGCAGGGTACGACTGACTGCTGCAGCGCCCCCATCCCAGCCTGCCCTCCCGGCTTTATCGGTACGGCAGAACCCAACCCTGGTGCGGGGCGCCCAATCGGGGCTAGGCACACGGAGGGACAGTGGCCAATCAGTAAGCACTTCCGTGATCCCATGACACCCGACCGCTTCCCATAACGGTTCCTGTCACATCCGACCGGCCCACCCAAATGTGGCGTGCGCGTGAAGTTAGAATGGGTCACATGACACGAAGGAGTCATTGTGCAGTTCACGTGACAAAGGTCACATGACACAAAGGAGCCATCTTGCAATTCACGTGACAGGGACTAAGGGTCAGCCTCACGGTCGCCATCTTGGGGTTGGCCTCACTATCACAGTCTGCAATAATTCAAAATCATCAGGTTGGACACAGTCCCTGTCCCACAGGGGACTTACAGTCATAATCCCCATTTTACAGATGAGGTAACTGAGGCCCAGAGAAGTGAGGTGACTTGCCCAAGGTCACACAGCCAGTAAGTGATAGAGCTAGGATCACAACCCAGGTCCTCCAACTCCAAGGCCTGTGCTCCATCCACTAGGCCACACATCTTGTAATCAGTATGCCCTGTATTCATTGGGGAGACAGAGCGTCCCCTTGGGAACGACATTTTCGGAAAGAGGGTCCAATCTTAACCCCCAATCTCATTATTAACACTCAAACTGAACCCCTGTTATGAATAGGGTTGTTCATTCATTCACTTGCACTTATTGAGCACTTACTAAGTGCAAAGCACTGTACCAAGCGCTTGGGAGAGTACACTATAACAATAAACAGACACATTCCCCACCCACAAGGAGTCCTAAAACTGCCTCAAGAGATTCTTCACCCAAACTATACTCCATGGAACAAAATTCTTCAACATGTGCAGCGCCTGCCTGGTTGCCACATTCAATCAAGTCTTCAGGTGGAAATGATCGACCAGGTGCCACAGTCCTGCTGAGGTGAAAGGGAATTTATTTTTACACATGTCCTTAGCTAACCGTCCTATCAGGAGCACCTCTCATCAGACTCACGGACCACAGACCACTGAGGTAGAGGAAATAATCCTGCTTTGGAGTAGAGGCTACAGAACTAATCAGTCATTTTGTGCCAAGGCAAGCCGCCCAGGAGAAAAGCTGCCCAATCCCCATGCCAACAAGGGTTCCCAACAGGCCCTGCTCCATCTGGCAGCATGAGGCCTCAGCTGGTCTCTTTAACATCACATCAGAGCACCGAGGCCTGCTGCCCAGGCTCCATGCCATCCAGGACTTCTATCAACCCCTTCTCCAGCTGGTCCAGGATTGCCAAGTGCTGAGAGTGATTTTTGCAAACAATGAAAATAAAAATTATTGACCTTCAAACTTACTTACTGCCATTATTTTCCATGGTAATTGGGCATCGGTTGTGCAATCTATTTGGCCCATATCTAGGTGATGTCTAGTGCTTAACACATAAGGGTGGAATTCCACAGAATGTGCAAATCTTGAGGGGGGCAGTGGAGAGAGGGGAGGTGGGAGGGGTTGTTGGAGGGCAACTAAGAAAATGTCTAGAACCAGAGTTCTTCATGTCCTTCCTTCCTGCTTGCCTCCTGGATACCCCTTGCCACAGAACTCTCAGGTAGCTGCCCCCGGCTCCTTCCCACCAAAAAAAACTGACTCAGGTGCAGGAGGAAAAAGAAGAGAGGGGAGGAGGAGGGAGAGAGGTAAAGATAAGTCGCAGGAAAGAGAGGAGAGAGTCGGGGAGAAAGAGAGGGAGGGAAGGAAGGAGGGAGGGAGTAGGGGGAAGCAAAGGGGAAAGAGGAGAAAGAAAAGAAGGAGAAGGGAAGGAGGAAAGAAGAGGAATGGAGGGGGGAGAAGAAAAAGAAGAAAGGTGGGGGGAAAAGAAGAAAAAGAAGAAAGGATGGGGAGGGAGGAGAAATAGAAGGGGGAAAGGAACAAAGAAAAGTGAGAAAGAGGGGAGAAGGGGAGAAGGGACCCCCCCCCAACCTTTCCTCTCCATCCTCCCCACAGCCTGCAGCAAGACAGCTGCACAGCTCTACATCCACATTAGAAGAAGGGGTTGTGGGGTGAGAGAAGGGCTCCATAAGGTGTGGAGAAGAGGGATCACCTTACCCAAGTGAGGGCAATTGATGGCCCGTGGGAGCTCACAACTGGACCTGGGGCCCAGTAAGACGAGCCTGCTAAAATAGGTCAGTCAATCAATCCTTCATATTTATGGAGCACTTGCTATGTGCAGAGTATTAAGCACTTGGGAGAGTACGATATAAGAGAATTGGTAGACGTTCCCTGCCCACAATGAGCTGACAGTCTAGAGAAGGAGACAGACATCAATATAGAATCCGGTTATGTGTGTAAGTGCTGTGGGGCTGAGAGAGGGATGAATAAAAGGTACATATCCAAGTGAAAGGGCAATGCAGAAGGGAGAGGGAATAGGGGAAACAAGGGCTTAGTTGGGGAAGGCTTCTTAGAAGAGATGTAATTTTAATAAGGCTTTGAAGGTGGAGAGAATGATGCTCTGTCAGATATGAAGGAGGAGGGAGAAGTAGGACATGAGTGAGGGGTCGTCGGTCAGATAGATAATAGGTGAGTGGCTCTCTCCCCAGACATGGAGAGGAGGGGTCACCGTGGCTCAGTCTCTGGGCCTGGCACTGCTGCCCACGCTGAATGGTTAGGGAGGGCAGAGCTGAATGACAAATATTCTCCCTTCCCCGCCCTTCCAGGAAATGGAATCGTGGTTGCTGGGGCCAAGGGGTCGGCGGCAAAATAGATGAGATTGGGACACAGCAAGTAAGCTGGCCCTAGAGGAGCAGAGTGTGCGGGCTGGGCTGTAATAGGAGATAAGTGAGGTGAGAGCTGATTGAGTCAGATAGTATGATCTGACTCAACGCCACTGCCCCAGCAACCATGGCCACCTCATTTCCCCCAGGCAGTGAGGCTCCACACAGGGAAGACCCTGGCCCACGATCCAGGGCAAACGGGATTCCTCCTGCCTCTGCCCCACTGTGGCAGCCACCCAGATTTACAAACACTGAAATATTTTTATGGACTTTATAAAACTGACCTTGTTTAGTGACTCTGTGAATTTGCCCGGACTGGGCAGGGTGGAGGTTGAAGCAGCAGCAGGGTCAGTCCTTTTCAATGTGTGATTGGGAAGGTTGAGGCTGCAAGCTGTGGGTCTTGTGACTTTCGACCCAAAACAACTCAGCTTGAGCTGCAAGGAGCCTGAAACTCTGATTTTCCATTTTTATCATCTCATCTTTCCATCTGTGTCGGCTGGAAATCAACCTCTCCCCTCATTATTTTTAGACTGTGGGCCTCTTGTGGGGCAGCGACCATGTCTAATTCTCGCCCTTGTATTTTTTTCCCAACAGTCAGTACAGTGCTTTACACACACACACAGCCTTCAATAAACACAACTAAATGACAAAATGACCTGTCTTATCGATCAATCGTATTTATTCAGCGCTTACTGTGTACAGAGCACTGTACTAAGCACTGGGGAAAGTACAACAGAGTTGGTAGGAGGCCTTCCCAGACTCCAAGAGGCCTTCCCAGACTGAGCTCCCCTTTTCCCTCTGCTCCCTCTACCCCCCCTTCACCTCTCTGCAGCTAAACTCTCTTCTCCCCCCTTTCCCTCTGCTCCTCCCCCTCTCCCATCCCACCCCCTCAGCACTGTACTCATCCACTCAACTGTATATATCTTCATTACCCTATTTATTTTGTTAATGAGATGTACATCACCTTGATTCTATTTATTTGCTATTGTTTTAATGAGCTGTTTTTCCCCTTGATTCTATTTATTGCCATTGTTCTTGTCTGTCTCTCCCGATTAGACTGTAAGCCCGTGAAAGGGCAGGGACTGTCTATATCTGTTACCGATTTGTGCATTCCAAGTGCTTAGTACAGTGCTCTGCACATAGTAAGCGCTCAATAAATACTATTGAATGAATGAATGAATGAATGAATAAATGAATGAATGCGATCCCAGGCCACAACTTGCTGATCAAAAGAAACTACAGAACCTGTCCATTTATGTGCTAGGAAGTAAATCCAAAAAACAGAGAACAGTTGGAAACCTGTCCCCCACCAATCTAATGAGGCCCGGTTTTATTAAACTTAACTTTCATCTTAATTTGGATTGCACAAAGCTCTCTGAAACTGGATTAAAATTCAACTTCTCCAGGGGCAGTGGAATCAGATCCTCAGTGGAATTGGGACCAAACAATCCACCTGCCAGCCTGGGCCTCAGGAACTAGCCCTGTGGCTCATTATTCATCCCAGACCACAAACCACTGAGTAGGCCCCCATCTACATCTCACCTCCCATTCCACCGTTTTGTACTCAAGGAAAAAACATATTTTCAAAAATGACACATCTCCCTCTCCGCCCCCCCAGTGGAGTTTACATTTCCTCTTTAGGAAATCAGATGAATTACACAACACTCAGGTTTCCCTGGATCATACTATCTGACTCAATCAGCTCTCACCTCACTTATCTCCTATTATAGCCCAGCCCGCACACTTTGCTCCTCTAGCCCCAGCTTACTTGCTGTGTCCCAATCTCATCTATTGCTGCCGACCCCTTTCCCATGTCCTTCCCCTTGCCTGGAACTCCCTCTCCATCCATACACGCCAGACTGTCACTATCTCCACCTTCAAAGCATTATTAAGGTCACATCTTCTCCAAGAGGCCTTCCCCAATTAAGCCCTCTTTTCCCTGGCTCGTTCTCCCTCTGCATTGTCTATGCATTTGGATTATTTTTTTAATGGTATTTTTCAAGTGCTTACTGTATACCAGGCACTGTACTGAGTGCTGGGGTAGATACAAGCTAATCAGCACAGTCTATGTCCATATATCAGTTTATGTATTGATCCCATTTTACAGATGAAGGAACTGAGGCACAGAGAAGTTAAGTGACTTGCCCAAGGTCACGCAGCAGACAAGTGACAGAGCCGGGAATAGAACCCAGGTACTTCTGACTCCCAGGCTCATGCTCTATCCATTAGGCCATGCTGCTTCTCAATCTGTGACCTTTGGACATTTGATATTCGCTCCCCTCCCCCACTAACCCCACAGCACTTCTGTACATTTCTTTAAATTCTATAAATTATTTTAAGTTATTTATTCATATTAATGTTTGTCTCCTGATCTAGACTGTAAACTTGTTATGGGCAGGGAACCCATCTGCTAATTCTGTTGTAGAATTAATTGACGAGCTGGGATTAGGGAGTCAGGAAATCGGGGTTCTGATCTCGGCTCTGCCACTGACTTGAAGTGTGTCCTTGGGCAAGTTACTTAGCCTCTCTGGGCCACAGTTTATTCATCTGGAAAATGGGTATAATCAATCAATTAATCAATCATATTTATTGAGCACTTACTGTGTGCAGAACACTGTACTAAGCACTTGAGAGTACAATATAATAAAATACCTATTTTCCCCCCCTTCCTCAGTTTATAAACCCTGTGTGGGAGAGGAATGGTGTTTGATCTGATTATCTTCTATCTATCCCAGAGCTTAGCAGGGCTTTGACATATGGTAAATGCTTAACAAGTTTGATAATGACCATGGTTTCACCGTTTTCTTCAGTCAAAGTAAGGGACTAAACCAGCTTGTTGTCTTCATCATCACAGCTCGCCATCTTCATCATCACAACCGAAACCCTGCACTAAGCCCTGGGGAGAAGTTGTAGACAGTATCAAAGACACAGTCTTGATCAGCAAGGGGCTCTTCAAGATGCCAAGCTAAAATTCAACAATTCAGAAGCCTCCACAGCAGAAAATGTAACCATTCATTGATTGTGTAGATGGAGACAAAGAGGGCTAGGGAAATCCTAGTCCTCCAACTCCTCCCAGTTGATAACAGCAATGATAATAATTGCAGCTTTTGTTAAGCACTCACTATGCTTAACATTGTGCTTAACACTATGCTTAACACTAAGCAATCAGCATACTAGGCACTGGAGAACTACCAAGATAATCAGGTCTGACACAGTCCCTGTCCTGTATGGGGTTCATGGTAAATAGGAATGAGAAGGATTTAATCCCCATTTTACGATGGGGAACTTGACGCCCAGAGTAGTAAAGTGACTTTCCCAGGGTCACACAGCAGATGAATAGGAGAGCAGAGATTAGAAACCAGGTCTTCTGACTTCCAGGCCTGTGCTCTTTCCACTAGGCTACAATGCAAACCACCATTTCATGCCCAACATTTTACACGTGGACAGAGCAACTGGCAGGAAGCCTTTCAGATCACCATCCTCATCCGCCATTGACCAGGAACCATGCTGACAGGGAAACAGTGAGGGAATCAAGAATGACAATTTAAATCTCCGGCAACTGCTGTCTGAAGCTCTTACGGTTGTTAGTTTCAAGAAAGGATGGAAGGAGCAGGGGGCTAAGTGTGAAATGGAAGGCAAGAGCTGCCAAGACACTGAGATAGAACAGGTCACAACTGTAAACTGGAGAAAAGTCATGGACTGTTTTAAAAACAATGAACAGCTGTGAATGAGAAAGGGGAGCCAGTGTATTCGTGAGAGAATGTGGAGAGTGAGCCCTGGAGTTTGGATTAATAAGAAACCACAGAAGAGAATATGTGTATGTGTGTGTGTTTTGGAGGGGGGATGAGAGAGACAGAGAGACAGACAGATGGAGTTTGCAGCCACATTACTGAACTCAGCTTTTTTCTTGGATCAGAAAAATTGTTTCATTACAGGATAATGCTTCCCAAATGGACAACTGATGGGAAGATGGGACTAAAATCATCAAGTCTGATGAAAAAAAATTACTCCACACAGAGGTTATAAAAAAAAACCCTACTTTTCTTTTTAATGGCATTTGTTAAGTGCTTACTATATGCCAGACACTGTACTAACCACTGGGGTAGATACAAGTTAATCAGGTTGGACACAGTCCCTGTCCCGCATAGGGCTCACAGTCTTAATCCCCATTTTACAGATGAGGTAACTGAGGCACAGAGAAGTGAAGTGACTTCCCCAAAATCACACAGCTGATAAGTGGTAGAGCCTGAATTAGAACCCATGACCTCTGACTCCCAAGCCTGGGAAGCGACTTGCCCAAGATCACACAGCAGACAACTGGTAGAGCCAGGATTAGAAACCAGGTCCTTCTGATTTCCAGGCCTGGGTTCTAGCTATTAGGGCATGCTGTTTCACACTCAGTCACTAAATCCTGGTAAATCATTTCCATTGCCCCTTCCAAATGACCACCACTTAGTTCAAACACTCATCATCTCCTTACTTGACTACTGCATTGGTCTCCTCACTGATCTCACCATCTCTTCAGACTGTACTATAATCTGTGGTTCCCAGTGGTTTTCTAAAATGTCATCTGACACATATCTCTCCAACTCCTCCAATGGCTTCCCACTTCCCTCCCCTTAAAGCAGGCAAACTCCTGATCATTGCCTTCAAGGCTTTCCACCATATCTCATTTCTTATCTAGCTGCTCTCCTCACCTGCTATTCCCCAACTGTCATTCTTCACTTCACTCAAAATCCCTCCCCCAACAATCTAATTGTGTTTGGCTCTCCACTCATCTGCAAACTTTTGCTCACGCCCTTCCGCCCTCCCTGCAATTCCCATCTCCTTCAAGTCCTCCAGACCACAGCTCTGCTAATGCGCCCTTGCTGGACTGTAAACTCCTTGGAGGCAGGGTTTGTGTATATTAACTCTATTGTACAGTAGTCTCCCCCACCATCTTGTATCTATTCCAGTGCTTAGTGCAGTTCCCGGAACATAGTAAATGTATAACAAGTACCATTAAAAAAAATACTTTCCCAAGCACTTAATACAATGCTCTGCACACATGCTGTAAGTATTCAATAAATACCACTGATTGATGGATGGATGGATGGCCAAAAACCCCCTTCCTCCAGGAGACATTCTTCAGTTCGTTTCCACCACTCCATGATTATGTCTTCCCTACAGTCACTCTTAACAGTGTGGCCTAGTAGAAAGAGAACGGGCCTGGGAGTGAGAGGACCTGAGTTCTAATCCCAGCTCTGCCTGCTGTGTTACCTTGGGCAAGTCACTTC
Organism: Ornithorhynchus anatinus; assembly: GCF_004115215.2. Lineage (NCBI taxonomy): Eukaryota > Metazoa > Chordata > Mammalia > Monotremata > Ornithorhynchidae > Ornithorhynchus > Ornithorhynchus anatinus. Next base: position 53,034,448 of record NC_041749.1, read on the forward strand.
ACTTCTCTGTGCCTCAGTTCCCTCATCTGTAAAATGGGATTAAGACCATGAGCCCCATGTGAGACAGGGACTGTGTCCAATCTGTCTTGTATCTACCGCCGAGGTTAGTACAGTGCCTGGCACATAGCAAGACCTTAACAAATACCCTAAAAAAACACTGATTTTTATACTACACTCCTTAGCACTTATGCACAGATTTTTTTTATGCTGTTGACTACTTATTTTTTCATTTATCCATCTATAATCTTGTTACAATCAATTGTACCTTTTTCCTACTACTACTCCCACTATCTGAAAATAATTTGTGTCTGTCCATTTCCCCCATTAAAACATAAGGTCTTTGAGGGCAGAGATGAGCACTTTCACTATTATTGCACTCTTGGGGGTTCAGCACAACCCCCAAACTCACCGCCAGGGAAAAAACCTACTCAAGGGGAGGATCTAGCTGAATCTGTTTATTGGCTTCACCAGGAAAACCTGTTTAAAGAATAGATCTCGAGAATACCATTATACCATTGAAAGGCTTAGAAAATATTCAGTGGAGCTCCTGCTGAAATAATAGTCCCTTATTAAAACAAAGATTTTACACTTGGTTGAAGACAATATGATTCACTGATGGAATCGTAACAGCTAATATAAACACTAGAAATAAACTGTCGAAGGTTTGGGGGGCTCTTTGGAAGGAAAAAAAGGGTTCCCTTAATATGAATATTCACTTGTAGCATTTAGTGACCACACTAACAGTCCCAGTTTGTATACATTTTTCCCCAGGCACTTTAGAAACCTGGAAACATATGAAATACATATTTCAACAAAGCCTGGTGACTTGTTAAAAAAGAATTCTCAACAACTGCCACCAGCAGATTGTGTTTAAGTTATGTTATAGGTTGGCACTCATTTCAGATCACTTCAAAAGCTGGGAGAGACAAGACTGAAGAGAGATGCCAATAGCCAGCCCACCATTAGCTGTGTGTTAAAACTAATATCAGTAAGCAATTCTACACTGCAGTTTTCATAATTGGCAGGCGTAGCATTGAATTTAACTTTTTCAAAACACTAAAAAGTGTCTGAAGCAATCTGGTCTGAATCTTCAGACACAAGAGATGGCACCAGATGGAATACTTCAAGACCTGGTAAGATGTTCCACTGCTCCCTGAATTGCTGACTCAGATTCCTGAGCCTCATGTCCATGAACTATAAAACTGTGGGCTACTGCTTCTTGTGTTTATTATTTATGTCTTCTCTCACCACTCTTTCAGTTAATTGATTTTCACCCAATCATATCTCCGAGCAATAGTATTTATTGGGTGGCTACTATGTGCAAGGCATACACTAAGCACTTGGGAGGACATAGCTAAGTCAGAGATAGTCCTGCCCACAAAAGCACTTATTATTATAATTATCATTTAATATATATGATATAATTAGAATAATAATGATGGCATTTCTTCAGTGCTTACTATGTGCCAAGCACCATACTAGGTACTGGAACAGACACATGATAATCGGAACTGATTATCCTTTGTACCTCATCAAAAAAATTTGCCCCCTCCTTTCTTCCCTGCCTGACTGCCATCTTCAACCGTTAACTTTCCAATGGTTTCTTCCCTACTGCTTTCAACTATGGTCATGAACCCCTAGCCTAAAACTCTCCCCCAAAACCCTTCCTTGACACCGCCTCCCCTCCAGACTGCCTCCAGTTATTGTCCCATCACCTTCTTTTTGAGAGAGTTGTCTCCACACACTGCTTACACTTCCTCTCCTCCAATTCTTTCCTTGAACCCCTCCAACCTGGCCTCTGTCCCTTTCACTCCAAGGTCACCAGTGATCTCCTTCTTGCTAGATCCAACGGTCCCTACTCTATCCTAATTTTCCTCAACCTCTCAGCTGCCTTTGACACTGTTGACCACCCCCCCCTCCTGGAAACATTATCTAACCCTGGCTTAACTGACACTGTCCTCTCCTGGTTCTCCTCCGATCTCTCCGAATGCCCATTTTCAGTCTCTTTCACAGGCTCCTTCTCTGCCACCCACCTCTTAACTGTGTGAGTCCCTCAAAGCTCAGTTCTGAGTCCCCCTCTATTCTCCATCTCCACCCACTCCCTCGGAGAACTCATTCACTCCGATGGCTTCGACAAACATATCTATGTGGCTAATACCCAAAGTACATCTCCAGCCCTGCTCTTTATCCTTCTCCGAAGGCACGTATTTCCTCCTGCCTTCAGGAAATCTCTACTTGGATGTCCTGCCGACACATCAAACTTAACATCTCCAAAGAAGATCTCATCTTCCCACTCAAACCCTGTCCTCCCCCTGACTTTCCCATCACTATGGACAGTACCACCATACTCCCCTCTCTCACAAGCTCAAGGCCTCAGCATTATCCTCGACTCATCTCTCTCATTCAACCAAACATATTCAATCTGTCACTAAATCCCGTCAGTACTGCCTTCACAACATCACTAAATTCTGCCTTTTCCTCTCCATCCGAGCTGCTACCATGTTGATCCAAGCGCTTATCCTATCCCACCTTGACTACCGCATCAGCCTTCTTGCTGACCTTCCCTCTTCCTGTCTCTCCCCTCTCCAGTCCACACTTCACACTGCTGCCTGGGTCATTTTTCTACCAAACTGTTCAGTCCATGTTTCCCCCACTCTTCAAGACCCTTCAGTGGTTGCCCATCCACCTCTGCTTTAAAGCATTCAGTCACCTTGCCCTCTTCTATCTTATCTTGCTGATTTCCTACTACAACCCAGCATCTTCACCTCCCACCTCTAGCACCAACCTACTTGCTTTACCTCAACCTCGTCTATCTGTTGTGGACTGTGATAGTGAGACCAACCCCAAGATGGTGACGGTGAGGCCAATCCTGACTCTGTGTCACATGAACTGCAAGATGGCTCCTTCGTATCAGGTGACCCATTCAAACTTCGCACGCGTGCCATTTTTCAAACTTCATGACCGCGCCACTTTTTCACGGCCCGGTCGGGTGTGACGGGAACCAGTCGGGGGTCACGGGATCACAGAAGTACTTACTGATTGGCTACTGTCCCTCCATGTGCCTAGCCCCGATTGGGCTTCCTGCGCCAGGGTCGGGTTCTGCCATACCGATAAAGCCGGGAGGGCAGGCTGGGATGGGGGCGCTGCAGCAGTCAGTCGTACCCCGCCGGGGTCATCGGGCTGCTCCATGCTTTCCTACTGCTCTGCTCTTTGACCCGTTCTCTCAGAGTCTTTCTTCTCTTCATCGACTAAACGAACCCGCACCCATTATTTGCCAATAACATATCTCACCATTGATTCTGCACCCACGTCCTGCCTCTAGCCAGGAACTCCCTCCCCTATCATATCTGACAGAGCATCAATCTCCCGACCTTCAAAGTCTAATTAAAATCACATCTCCTCCGAGAGGCCTTCCCTGACTAAGCCCTCATTCCCTCTACTCACTCTCCCTTCTGCGTAGCCCTGGCACTTAGATTTGTGGTACCCCTTATTCACCTCACTCTCAGTCCCACAGCACTTACGAACATATCTGTAATTTTTTTTCAAGTCTATCTCCCCCTCTAGACTGTATGCTCTGTGTGGGCAGGGAACATGTCTACCAACTCTGTTATAGCGTGCTCTCCCAAGCTCTGCATATAATCCTCTGCAGATAGTAAGTGCTCAAAAAATATTATCAATTGATTGGGGTTCACAGTCTTAGGAGGGAGATCAGGTGGCTTAGTGGAAAGAGCACGGCTTGGAAGTCAGAGGTCGTGGGATCTAATCCTGGCTCTGCCACATGTCGGCTGTGTGACTTTGGGCAAGTCACTTAACTTCCCTGTGCCTCAGTAACCTCATCCGTAAAATGGGGATTAAGACTGTGAGCCCCACGTGGAACAACCTAATTACCTTGTATCCACTCCAGTGCTGCCAAATCCAATGGCTCCTACTCCATTCTAATCCTCCTTGACCTCTCTGCTGCCTTTGACACTGTCGACCATCCCCTCCTCCTCCATACCTTATCTCACCTTGGCTTCACGGACTCCGTCCTCTCCTGGTTCTCCTCTTACCTCTCTGGCCGGTCATTCTTGGTCTCCTTCACTGGCGCCTCCTCCCCCTCCCATCCTTTAACTGTTGGAGTTCCTCAAGGGTCAGTTCTTGGCCCTCTTCTGTTCTCCATTTACACTCACTCCCTTGGTGAACTCATTCGCTCTCACGGCTTTGACTACCATCTCTACGCAGATGACACGCAGATCTACATCTCCGCCCCGTCCTCTCCCCCTCCCTTCAGGCTCGCATCTCCTCCTGCCTCCAGGATGTCTCCACCTGGATGTCGGCCCGCCACCTAAAACTCAACATGAGCAAGACTGAACTCCTCATTTTCCCTCCCAAACCCGGTCCTCTCCCAGACTTCCCTATCACCGTGAACGGCACGACCATCCTTCCCGTCTCTCAGGCCCGCAATCTCGGTGTCATCCTTGACTCGTCTCTCTCGTTCACCCCACACATCCTATCCGTTACCGAGACCTGCCGGTTTCACCTTTACAATATCACCAAGATCCGCCCTTTCCTCTCCACCCAAACAGCTACCTTACTGCTACGGGCTCTCGTTATATCCCGGCTAGACTACTGTGTCAGCCTTCTCTCTGATCTCCCTTCCTCCTCTCTCGCCCCGCTCCAGTCTATTCTTCACTCCGCTGCCCGGCTCATCTTCCTGCAGAAACGATCTGGGCATGTCACTCCCCTTCTTAAACAACTCCAGTGGTTGCCTATCAACCTCCGCTCCAAACAAAAACTCCTCACTCTAGGCTTCAAGGCTCTACATCACCTTGCCCCTTCCTACCTCTCCTCCCTTCTCTCTTTCTACCGCCCACCCTGCACGCTCCGCTCCTCTGCCGCCCACCTCCTCACCATCCCTCGGTCTCACCTATCCCGCCGTCGACCCCTGGGCCACGTCCTCCCGCGGTCCTGGAACGCCCTCCCTCCTCACCTCCGCCAAACTGATTCTCTTCCCCTCTTCAAAACCCTACTTAAAACTCACCTCCTCCAAGAGGCCTTCCCAGACTGAGCTCCTCTTCTCCCTCTACTCCCTCTACCACCCCCCCTTCACCTCTCCGCAGCTTAACCCTCTTTTCCCCCCATTTCCCTCTGCTCCTCCCCCTCTCCCTTCCCATCCCCTCAGCACTGTACTCGTCCGCTCAACTGTATATATTTTCATTACCCTATTTATTTTGTTAATGAAATGTACATCGCCTCGATTCTATTTAGTTGCCATTGTTTTTACGAGATGTTCTTCCCCTTGACTCTATTTATTGCCATTGTTCTTATCTGTCCATCTCCCCCGATTAGACTGTAAGCCCGTCAAACGGCAGGGACTGTCTCTATCTGTTGCCGACTTGTTCATTCCAAGCGCTTAGTACAGTGCTCTGCACATAGTAAGCGCTCAATAAATACTATTGAATGAATGAATGAACAGTACTAGGCACATAGTGGGCATTTAACAAATGCCATCATCATCATCATCAGATAGTAAATCCTTATCTTACAGGTGAGACACAGAGAAGTAAAGTGACATGCCCAAGATCACACAGCACTCGGGTCACAGAGTCAAGACTAGCTTACAGTCTAACAGGGGACTCTGACCAACACAGGCATTCATAAACAGATGGAGGAGAAAGAAATGGCACAGCTGCTGCTAGCAGAGTCTGTCTGATTTGATAAATAATAATAATAATAATGTTGGTATTTGTTAAGTGCTTACTATGTGCCGAGCACTGTTCTAAGCGCTGGGGTAGACACAGGGGAATCAGGATGTCCCACGTGGGGCTCACAGTCTTAATCCCCATTTTACAGATGAGGTAACTGAGGCACAGAGAAGTTAAGTGACTTGCCCACAGTCACACAGCTGACAAGTGGCAGAGCTGGGATTCAAACTCATGACCTCTGACTCCAAAGCCCGTGCTCTTTCCACTGAGCCACGCTGCTCAAAAAGCAAGGAAAAGGAACAGGCGACAGATACGTGAGGCGAGATGAAACAATACAAACACTAAAATGGCAGAAAGCAAGGATAAATATGCACCAAGTGAAAACCAACAGAACAAAAGAGCAGCAGGGGTACTGTGGCTAGAGGTTCGGGCTCTTTGTGGCTCAGAATCCACCAGTCACAACCTCCACCACAGGACCTGACATAGCTGTAGCGATTTTCACGGCCTTCCCGACTTTCAAATTTCAGTGGAGGCCTCCGGTCCGCCGATACTTCCCAATCAATCAATCAGTGGTATTCACTGAGTGCTTACTGTGTGCAGAGCACTGCGCTAAGCCCTTGGAAGAGCACAATACAACAGTTGGTAAACACGATTCCAGCCCTCATGGCACTTACAGTTTCGCCGTGGTGGTGCAAGGCAGGATGAGATGGAGGACTGGGGATGAGGAGAAGGAGACCGGGGGTGAGGTAGACAATTGCCAGTGGGGTGGGAGGCCGGGGCTGATGGCCTTGCTGCTGCTGTCGCCCCTGGCCCAGGGTATGGCCACTGAGATGGAGAGGAAATGTTGTGGAGGAAAAAAATTGTCATTAGGGTGTGAAATCCTTGAGGGATCGTGTCTTGCATTTTGAGAAGCAGGGTGGCTTAGTGGAGAGAGTGCGGGCTTGGGAGTCAGTGGTCGTGGGTTCTAATCCCGAATCTGCCACTTGTCAGCTGTGTGACTTTGGGCAAGTCACTTAACTTCTCTGGGCCTCAGTTACCTCATCTGTAAAATGGGGATTAAGACTGTGAGTTCCACGTGGATAGCCTGATTACCTTGTATCTACCCCAGCACTTAGAACAGTGCTTGGCACATAGTAAGTGCTTAACAAATACCATGATTATTATTATTATTATTTCTTCTGTAGACCTCTCCAGTGTCTCTGGACAATGGTCTGCACAGCTAGAGCTAGAGGACAGAGCACGGGCTTGGAAGGCAGAAGGACCTGGGTTTCTAATCCCCACTCCGCCACTTGTCTACTGTGTCACCTTGGGCAAATCATTTCACTTAATAATAATAATAATGTTGGTATTTGTTAAGCGCTTACTATGTGCCGAGCACCGTTCTAAGCGCTGGGGTAGACACAGGGGAATCAGGTTGTCCCACGTGGGGCTCACAGTCTTAATCCCCATTTTACAGATGAGGGACTGAGGCACCGAGAAGTTAAGTGACTTGCCCAAAGTCACACAACTGGCAAGTGGCAGAGCCGGAGTTCGAACCCATGACCTCTGACTCCAAAGCCCGTGCTCTTTCCAGTGAGCCACGTCACTTCTCTGTGTCTCAATTACCACATCTGTCAAATGGGGATTATAAGACCGTGAGCTGACTGAATCCAACCTGATTAGCTTCTATCTACCCCAGCGCTTAGTACAGTGCCTGACGTATAGTAAGCATTTAACAAATATCATAAAAAGATGTCCGATAAATACTGCTAAGGATGGCAAATCATAATCAAATGATCCACTGTGACTAAAACCCTATTGGTAAGCATATTGTTCCCATTTAGAAGTTGACTTCATGCTCTTGCAAGCCAATAGAAGGCAATGAGCAAATGAGAATACTGCAGGTATGGAAGGGAGGTGCAAACTCCCTTCATGCTCTGCCTGCTTTGCACAGCCGGATGGACTCAGTTTGATTTGATATACTAGCCAGGGCAAATCAGTGGAAGTTAGAGAAGCAGCATGGCTTGGTGGACAGAGCACGGGCCTGGGAGTCAGAAGGTCATGGGTTCTAATCCCGGCTCCGCACCTTGTCTGCTATGTGACTTTGGGCAAGTCACTTAACTTCTCTGTGCCTCAGTTACCTCATCTGTAAAAGGGGGATTGAGACTGAGCCCTATGTGGGACAAGGGTGTGTTCAACCCGATTTGCTTGTGTCCATCCCAGTGCCTAGTACAACGCCTGGCACATAGTAAGCGCTTAACAAATACCATAATAATAAGAATTATTAAAGCACTTCCTTAGAGCACATTACCATGCGGATGTCATTCACCAAAAACGCAATGCCTTAATGACCAAAGAGGAAAAATAATTATTAAGAAAAGGTTTCTATTTGGTTTTGAATTGTATGACAGTTTTGCCACCTTGAAATAGATAGCCTCTTATAAGGATGCAGGGGCCTGAGGTTCTGAAGTGAAATTGTAGACTCTGCCATGTTTCTTTCAAGCCATTGCCAGCCACTGCTCTCAGGCCATGGAAGATTCTTTTGTTCTGTGAAGCTGAGGACATTTTGATTCCAGCTTCCCTTCTTTGGTACCGCTGTTCCCAAGTCCTTAGCTGTGCATTGGTTTCTGGTGGCAACTGGGCAGGTGGGAGAAGGGGATCTACAGTCTGATCCTGGCAGAGGAGGTACTTGGAAATCTTGGTCAATTCACTTCACAATCTGCACCTCATTATTCCCATCCTGTTCACTGGAATGTTGTTAGCATTTAATTAACATTTAGCAAATGGTAATGTTTAATAAACACTTTGGGATCACAGGACGAATGTTGCCATGGATCTGTTAATTATCAAAATGAAATTTTTTTTTTCCTTAAACCATATTTGGTTGGGGAGGCTCGTGCTACAAGCAAGGTTAATTAAGCCCTTACTCAAGCAGCACATGTCCCATTTACTTCACGAAGAACTTTGTACACCCTTATTTGGAAACCAGAAGCAGTTTCACTTATTACCACAGCCTCTAGAGTGAGAGAGCTGCCAAAATGTGCTGGTTGAATTTGTTCTTAGCAGAGAGAACTTCAAATTTTGTCAAAAATTGGTTTCAATGTCATTTGTTCATATTTTTTCAACACACGGGACAGTGAGCCCCATTTCAAATGACAGCTCTGGAATGTTCTGGGTACACACTGGAGGAATATATTCCAGTGGCTCTTGCAATTGGGAAAATTTGCTGTATGCTTCTGGAAAAGCCAATCACACATTACAAGCAGGTTAATGCATCCCACATGGCACTCTCGAGAACGACTGAAGTAAGCATTCCCTCCCAAAATAGCCTCTGAAAGGCACCGTCCATCAATCACTAGTTGTATATTCAGCCCCTTACTCTGTGCGGAGCACCATACTAAGTGCTTGACCATGCAGACCAAGCACCAAACCCCAGAGCTTCTCCTTCTCCCCTGTTACTGCTACGAATCTTTCCCAACTTCTCCTACTACGTTCTTCCCCCTCCTTACTTTTTTTCCTTTCTGCCTTCTAGATGGTATTCATTCATTCAATAGTATTTATTGAGGGCTTACTATGTGCAGAGCACTGTACTAAGCGCTTGGAATGAACAAGTCGGCAACAGATAGAGACAGTCCCTGCCCTTTGACAGACTTACAGTCTATTTGGGGGAGACAGACAAGAACAATGGCAATAAATAGAGTCAAGGGGAAGAACATCTCATAAAAACAATGGCAACTAAATAGAATCAAGGCGATGTACATTTCATTAATAAAATAAATAGGGTAATGAAAATATATACAGTTGAGCAGACGAGTACAGTGCTGAGGGGATGGGAAGGGAGAGGGGGAGGAGCAGAGGGAAATGGGGGGAAAAGAGGGTTAAGCTGCGGAGAGGTGAAAGGGGGATGGTAGAGGGAGTAGAGGGAGAAGGGGAGCTCAGTCTGGGAAGGCCTCTTGGAGGAGGTGAGTTTTAAGTAGGGTTTTGAAGAGGGGAAGAGAATTAGTTTGGCAGAGGGGAGGAGGGAGGGCATTCCAGGACCGCGGGAGGACGTGGCCCAGGGGTCGACGGCGGGATAGGTGAGACCAAGGGATGGTGAGGAGGTGGGCGGCAGAGGAGTGGAGCATGCGGGGTGGGCAGTAGAAAGAGAGAAGGGAGGAGAGGTAGGAAGGGGCAAGGTGATGTAGAGCCTCGAAGCCTAGAGTGAGGAGTTTTTGTTTGGAGCGGAGGTTGATAGGCAACCACTGGAGGTGTTAAAGAAGGGGAGTGACATGCCCAGATCGTTTCTGCAGGAAGATGATCCGGGCAGCAGAGTGAAGAATAGACTGGAGCGAGGTGAGAGAGGAGGAAGGGAGATCAGAGAGAAGGCTGACACAGTAGTCTAGCTGGGATATAACGAGAGCCTGTAGCAGTAAGGTAGCTGTTTGGGTGGAGAGGAAAGGGCAAATCTTGGCGATATTGTAAAGGTGAAACTGGCAGGTCTTGGTAAGGGATAGGATGTGTGGGGTGAACAAGAGAGACGAGTAGTAGTGTAGTAGTAATAACGTTTATTGAACAGCCCAGTGGGCGTGATGCACTGGACTAAACGTTTGGGAAAGTGCCACAGAAGAGTCACATTCTCTGCCCACTAGGAATTTACACCACTTGAACTAGGATTTTATGGTATTTGTTAAGAACCTCCTATGTGCCAGGTACTGTCCTAAACTCTGGGGTAGGTACAGGATAATCAGCTTGGACACAGTCCCTGGCCCACATAAGGCTCATAGCCTTAATCCCTATTTTACAGATGAGGTAACTGAGGCACGGAGAAATTGGGTGACTTGCCCAAGGTCATGCAGCAGACAAGTGGCAGAGCTGGGATTAGGACCCACGTCCTCTGACTCTCAGGCCCAGGCTCTTTCCACTAGGCCACGCTGCTTCTCTAAGTTATTCAGAAACTCACTTGGACGTGATTTTTTCGCTACTAGGAAGACGGGCAAGAAAACAAGTTTATGCCTTTGCCTCCACCACCATCACTAGAGGGCAAGGAAGGACTGTTGGGGTACCCTCATTCTTGCTTCTATCTTGGTGCCTAAAGATGGGATTAGCTACTTCTCTGGACCTCACCTTCAGATCCTGCTCAAGTAAAACTGGACAAAAGATGGCTGAATAGAGTCGTGAACCACAGGAAGGTCAACTCTTATTGCAGCGAGTGAAGGGACTTATCGCTCACATTTGTCTGCTGTGTGATCTTGGGCATGTCACTTCACTTCTCTTGCCTCAGTAACTCATCTGTAAAATGGGGATAAAGACTGTGAGCCCCATATGGGACAGGGACTGTCTCCTCTAACCTGATAGGCTTGTTCATTCATTCATTTAATTGTATTTATTGAGTGCTTACTTTGTGCAAAGCACTGTACTAAGCACTTTGAAAGCACAATTCGGCAACAAATAGAGACAATCCCTACCCAACAATGGGCTCACAGTCTAGAAGGGGGGAGACAGACAACAAAACAAAATGAGTAGACAGGCATCAATAGCGTCAATATAAATAAATAGAATTATAGATATATATACATCATCAATTGAATAAGTAGAATAATAAATATGTATATATATACATAAGTGCTGCGGGGAGGGGGCAAAGAGCAGAGGGAGGGAGTAGGGGTGATGGGGAAGGGAGGAGGAACAGAGGAAAAGGGGGGCTCAGTCTGGGAAGGCCTCCTGGAGGAGGTGAGCTCTCAGTAGGGATCCTGTATCTACCCCAGTGCTTAGTACAGTACCCGGCACGCAGTAAGCACTTAATAAATACCATTTAGAAAAAAAGAGAGAGACCTCCTGTTGGCAGTAGAAAAGACACTTCATTTTCACAGGTTCACTCCTCCCTACCCTAGGAGGCACTGTCTTGCTAAAAGTTGGCTGAAAGGCATGTGAACTAATCACAAGGGGTCCTGTCAAAATCACATCTCTCTGTCTCTTCAATTTGTCTCTAAAAAGAACCAAACTGGTGGTATGACCTTCCCTCGGCCTTCTGGAACTCCACAACCCTGAGCAAACCATCAAATCTTGACATTCTGGGAATTACCCTCTGACAGATTCCTAGTCAAGGAGGATCCTTTCCCTATTATGGCTATGATTGAGATAGAAGTGGAAATGACTCTTCTCTGCTCTTTCTTTGGCAAGAAAATATCAGTGTACTTTCAATAGTTGTTCACACACACTATTTTCTTTCCTACCAGCTGTCTCCAAATTTTTTTCAGGTCCCTAATCACCACTCAGCTCCTTAAGTTCTTTCCCAAATGTTTTTTTTGGGAAACAGCACACTGTAGCTGGTGCAACTTCTTCCAGCTTCTCACGTGCAAGACTCACCAACCCAGGAAGTACAAAATGACTCATTTGTGCAAGAGTGAATAAGATAAAAAGACACTCAAGAGGGTTGCTAATAATCAGTGAGTAATTTCAGATCATTTCTAAGAATGATAAGAACCAGTGTGGTCTCCTGGAAAGAGCACAGGCCAGAGAGTCAAGAGACTTGGGTTCTAATCCCAGCTCCACCATTTCATTCATTCATTAAATCGTTTTTATTAAGCACTTACTGTGTGCACAGCACTGTACTTAGTGCTTGGGAAAGTACAATACAATAGTAAAGAGTGACAACCCCTGCCCACAACAAGCTCATAGTTTAGGGGTGGGGGAGACAGACAATCAGTACAAATAAATAAAATTACAGATATGTACATAAGTTCTGTGGGGCTGGGAGAGAGGGGGAAGAGCAAAGGGAGCAAGTTAGGGTGACGCAGAAGGGAGTAGGAGGTGAGGAAAAGTGGGTCTCAGTCTGGGAAGGCCTCTTGGAGGAGATGTGCCTTCAGTAAGGCTTTGAAGCAGGGGAGAGTAATTGTCTGGAGGATTTGAGGAGGGAGGGTGATCCAGGCCAGAGGCGGGACACAGGCTAGGGTTTGGTGCCAAGACAGATGAGATGGAGGGACAGTGAGAAGGTTAGCATTAGAGGAGCGAAGTATGTGGGCTGGGTTGTAGGAGAGAAGCGAGGTGAGGTAAGAGAAAGCAAGGTGATGGCGTGCTTTAAAGCCAATGGTGAGGAGTTTTTGTTTGATATTGAGATGGAGAGGCAACCACTGAAGATTTTTGAGGAGGGGGGGTGACATGTCCTGCAAGTTTCTGTAGAGAGATGATCCTGGCAGCAGAGTGAAGTAGGGAAGAGGGAGGAGGCTGGGAGGTCAGCAAGGAGGCTGATGCAGTAATCTGGGTGGGATATGATGAGTGTATTAATATGGTAGCAGTTTGGATGGAGAGGAAAGGGCAGATTATAGCGATGTTGTGAAGGTGGGACTGAGAGGATTTGGTGAAGAACTCATGGCTCAGTGGAAAGAGCCTGGGCTTCGGAGTCAGAGGTCATGGGTTCGACTTACGGCTCTGCCGCTTGTCAGCAGTGTGACTGTGGGCAAGTCACTTAACTTCTCTGGGCCTCAGATACCTCATCTGTAAAATGGGGATTAAAACTGTGAGCCCCAGGTGGGACAATCTGATCACCCTGTATCCTCCCAGCACTTAGAACAGTGCTTTGCACATAGTAAGTGCTTAACAAATACCACCATTATTATTATGTGGGTTGAATAATAATAATGATGATGGTATTTGTTAAGTGCTTACTATGTGCCTAGCACTGAGAGAAAAGAGTCAAGGATAATGCCCAGATTAGGGGTTTGTGAAACTGGAAGGATGGTGGTGCCGTCTACAGTGACGGAAAAGTCCGGGAGAGGACAAGGTTTGGGTGGGAAGATAAGGAGCTCTGTTTTGGACATGTTAAGTTTGAGTTGACAAGAGGATATCCAAATACAGATGTCTTGAAGGCAGGAGAAATGTTGTGTGACCTTGGGCAGGACACTTAGTTTCTCTGTATCTCAGTTCACTCATCTTTGAAATGGGGAGTCAATACTTGTCCTCCCTTCTACTTAGACTGTAAGCCCCATGTGGGACAGGGACTGTGTCTGATTCATTCATTCATTCAATAGTATTTATTGAGCGCTTTCTATGTGCAGAGCACTGTACTAAGCGCTTGGAATGTACAATTTGGCAACAGATAAAGACAATCCCTGCCCAATGATGGGCTTACAGTCTAATCGGGGGAGACAGACAAAAACAATAGCAATAAATAGAATCAAGGGGCTGTACATCTCATTAACAAAATAAATGGGGTAATAAAAATGTATACTAATGAGCAGATGAGGACAGTGCTGAGGGGAGGGAAGGGGGGAGGAGCAGAGGGAAAGGGGGGAAAGGGGGCTTAGCTGAGGGGAGGTAGGGGAGGGGCAGAGAGGCAGCATAGGGAGCTGAGGGAAAAGGGGAAGCTCAGTCTGGGAGGGCCTCTTGAAGGAGGTGAGCTCTCAGTTGGTCTTCAAAGAGGGGAAGAGAGTTAGTTTGGCAGAGGTGAGGAGGGAGGGCATTCCAGGACAGCAGGAGAACGTGGTCCAGGGGTCGACGGCGGGATAGGCAAGAACGGGGGACGGTGAGGAGGTGGACGGCAGAGGAGCAGAGCCTACGGCTGGGCAGTAAAAAGAGAGAAGGGAGGAGAGATAGGAGGGGGCAAGGTGATGGAGAGCCTTAAAGCCTAGAGTGAGAAGTTTTTGTTTCGTGCAGAGCTTGATAGGCAACCACTGGAGGTTTTTAAGAAGGGGAGTGACATGTCCAGAGCGTTTCTGCAGGAAGATGAGCCGGGCAGCGGAATGAAGAATAGACTGGAGCGGGGAGAGACAGGAGGAAGGGAGATCAGAGAGAAGGCTGACACAATAATCCAGCCGGGATATTATGAGAGCCTGTACCAGTAAGATAGCCGTATGGGTGGAAAGGAAAGGGTGGATCTTGGCGATATTATAAAGGTGAGACCGGCAGTCTTGGTGATGTGTGGGGTGAATGAGAGTCTGATTGCTTGTTCTCTTGTCTTATGCCATAGAGTTGTCTCCGACCCATAGCGACACCATGGACACATCTCTCCCATGCCCCACCTCCATCTGCAATCGTTCTGGTAGTTGGATCCATAGAGTGTTCTTGGTAAAAATACGGAAGTGGTTTACTGTTGCCTCCTTCCGCGCAGTAAACTCAAGTCTCCGCCCTCGACTCTCTCCTATGCTGCTGCTGCCCAGCACAGATGAGTTTTGACTTGTAGCAGATTGCCTTCCACTGGCTAGCCACTACCCAAGCTAGGAATGAATAGGCCTCTACTTGACTCTTTCTCCCATAGTCAAGACTGGTAGAGTAGTGGGAACTCTCCAGGTGCGACTCTGAGGGGAAAGCTTGTTCTCTACCTGTCATCCGTCGCCGGGGACAGGTTCTTTCGGAATCAGCGCAGCGAGAGAGAGAGAGAGGCTGGGGATGGAAAACTTGAGTTTTGTATATAATTTATTCTGCGGGGCGAATTGAATTAATTATTTAGATGCGACAATCAGCCTTCCCTTTTGGGGGGAAATATGGTGTTAAAGCTTCCCCTTTGGGAGGAATATGGTGTTAGAGCTTCCCTAACAGGAGGAATACACTATGTTACTCGCGTGTGGGCAGACACCCGAGCCCACTCATGATTTACTCACAACGTGGTGAGATGGCTGGCTCCCACCATGTGCTCACCCCTCCCAGGAGGAATCCACCTTTGCGTTAAATACACTTATGCATTAAACACTAATGAGTTACATACAGTTATGCGTTAAACCCAGTTATGCATTACCCACTTATGGTTACTCGCACTTGGTGAGGCGGCTAGCTCCCACCCTGTTCGTGTCCCACTCGGGAAGCACCCACTTAGACATCAAATCCACTTATGTGCTACTTGCTCTTGGTGAGGCGGCTAGTTCGCACCCTGTTCACGTCTCCCTGGGGAGGCACCCACTTGGACAACAAATCCATTTTTAAACGTTACATACCCATGGTGAAGCATCTGGCTTCCAACCCCACGAGCTCTCAGCAGGACGGGATACTCACCCATCCCACGGCTCCTCACTTGGTGCAGGCAGAGCGGCCTTCTCACGCTCTGGACAGAGGCAACCTGCAGCCGGCTGCTGCAAGCCCCATTCCTCTGCCCAGAAGGTTAGAGGCGGCAGGTATTTTATCACCTGTGCCCTTAGGCCATTCCAGCTTCCGGCCTCAGTTTATCCAATCTCTGCCCTCCCCTCCTCCTCCATTCCTAATTTGATTGGCAGGGGGGTGAGGGGCACCTTCTGTATTCTCAGTTTGGGCTGTCAATCTGGCAGTTTCGGTTGTGGGGGCCGTGTCCCAACCTCACTTCCGAGTTCTGCCTGCTGGCTCAGGAGGTCACGAGATAGCATTTGACCTTGAGATGGTCGGTACCCCACGGTCACGTTGGGACACTACCCCGGTGTTTAATAAGCGCTTAACACCTACTAGGATTCTTAATGATGGATTATAAACTTTCAAGGTAGAAACCATGATTCTCCTTGCTCAGGCAGTGGCTAATATTCAGTTAGTAAGTCAAATATTTGATTTACAAAGACTGCACTTAGGTGCCAAAACATTCCCTCTTATACAAGTCGGTTGAGTTTATTGACTGTGGCTCCTCCCATTTGTGACTTAAATAGGCCACAGTGAAGAGTTGGCTGCCACTGGGGAAAGTTGAATCACAACCTATCATGGATACTTAGGAAAAAGCAGATGAAAGAGAATAAAGGACATTGGTTCTATTACTTGAACCTGGGGTCCAATGGAACAGCAAATGTTAATGAATTCAATTACTTGATACAATTTAAATCTAAACATCCAGAAATCAAGGACAGATAGAAGCAGGATCCTGATATATGCAATAGCAAAACCATGTTCCGCTGAACATAAGCAGTATTCCAACTCTTCTAGGTAGATAAATATTTCTCTCCATAGTGAAACAATTAATAACAGGTGTGATACATTGCTTTAAAACGAATAAGAGAAACAATCCTCTGTGACACTATATAATTTCATGGCAGACTACCAGATTATCTTTATTTACAAGAAAAGCCAGAATCCCTCTAGGATAATTTACAGGAAAGTCCTAGAATGTAGGAATTCTTCCAATTCAGTTATGTCTTCTTCTTGTGGATTTGTAGATCTGTCCTTAGGTTCAAATATGGTGTTCTTAGCAATGAGATTGCAAAGGCAAAGCCCCCTGACTCAAAAAGCATCCTGTGGCCTAGTGGAAAGGCCTAGGCATCAGAAGACCAAGGTTTTAATCCTGGCTCCACCATTTGATAAATTAGTGGTATTTTTTAGAGCGCTTACTGTATTCAGAGCACTGCATTAAGTGCTTGGGTGAGTACAATCCAATAGAGTTGGTAGATACCATCTCTGCCATCAAGGAGCTAACAATCTAGTGGGGAAATCACTTAACCTCTCTGTGGTTCCGTTTTCTCCTCTATAAAATGACCCTTAGACTGGAGGCCCCGACATGGACAGGGACTGTGTACAACCTGATCATCTTGTAACTACCCCAGCGTTAAGCACAGTATTTGGGACATAGTATGAGTTTAACAAATGTCACAGTTCTTATTATAATAATCATCTTCATCTTGAGAGAAGCAGCATGGTCTAGTGGAAAGAGCATAGGCTTGGAGTCAGAGGACTAACATTCTGGCTTCACCACTTACCTGCTGTGAGGCCTTGGGCAAGTCACTTAACTTATCTGTGCTTTGATTTCCTCATCTGCAGAATAGGGATTCAATACCTGTTCTTTCTCCTACTTAGGCTGTGAGCCCCATTTGGGACCTGATTTTCTTCTATCTACCCTGTGTTTAGTACAGTGCTTGGTTTGTGGTAAGCATTTACAAATACCACAGTAATTATTATTATTAATCCTTACTGAACACCTTAGAAGTGTGGAGGAAGAATTAGCTGTCAGGATCCTGGGCTCATTTCAATCTAGTGGCCAGAGTGGGAGACTCTTGGACAGAGCAGATTCAAAGCCCCACTCAGCAGGGCCTCTGGGGAAGAGAGGGAAGGAGAGTTAAGGTTAAGACAAGAAAGAGTGGAACAGTCTCTCTTAGTACCAGTAAGACACACACTTGAGTTGTTTTTGCAGAAATGGTGATGGTCTGTGCTGATGCATTCTTTCTTTCTCTCTCTCTCTCATTCTCTCTCTTTTGTCCCAGTGGCACACTTTACAAGATTGCTGGCAGCAAAGGCAAGAGCAGAATGTGGTCATGGAGAGAATATCTCAGGGATCCTATCAGCTGCCTACACCTTTGCCCTTGCCCACTTCCTCGCTGTCGCACTCAACGGAGTGGTTGAGAAGGCGCTGAGGGGGCTTTCTGCACTTTCTTGGGAAACCAGGGGAAAAGGAAAAACAGAAATATACCATTATCCTTCACAGAACTAAACAGATGAGAACAGGAAAACAGCAGGAACGCGAGGGCAGGCCAAAAGTAGACAAGAGCTGTTCTTTCAGGGGATAGTACAGGGTCACCAGGTACCACTTTTTAAGACCCCTGGGTGGATTTGGATGGCCCAAACCCAGCAAGTGTCTGACTACAGGATCACCCCTCACCAGCTGCCTCCCTGGTGCACATAGGCCCCTCAAAAAGGAAGTTGCAGCCATTACCCATGCCCACAAGCCCCGCTCCAGTGGGAGAGGTACAGCCTCATGCCGCACTGTGATTTTGCCTCCGCATGGGGCAGGCCCATCCATTCAAACTGCCATCCGCCTTTCTGGGCAATGCCTTTTATCGCTCAGCGCCCTGATCTGATCCGACGGGGGAGCGTATGGAAGCAGTGGCAGCAGGTAGTAAAAGAGTGGGATAGGAAGAGTTAAAAACCTAAAACAAGTTTAAAACCCACACTCCGCTCCTTGTTTGACCATTCTTTACCATTAATAATAATAATAACAATAATAATGATGGTATCCGTTAAGCACTTATTAGGTGTCAAGCACTATTCTAAGCACTGGGGTAGATACAAGCTGATCAGGTTGGACACAGTGCCTGTCACACATGGAGCTCACAGTCTTAATCCCCATTTTACAGATGAGGTAACAGGCACAGAGAAGTTAAGTGACTTGTCCAAGGTCACCCAGAAGACAAGTGACAGATCTGGGATTAGAACCCAGGTCCTTCTGACTCCCAGGTCCAGGCTCTATCCACTAGGCCATTCTGTTTCTGGCTTTAAGGCACTCAATCAGCTCTTCCCCTCGCTGATCTACCACTATCACCCAGCCCGCACACTTCACTCATCTAATGCCAATCTATTCTCTGTACCGCCATCTCATATCCACCCACTGGCCTGAAACTCCCTCCCCCTTCATATCTGACTGACCACCATTCTCCCCATCTTCAAAGCCATCCAAAAATCACATCTCCTCCAAGATTTTTTCCCTGTCTAAGCTCTCATTTCCTTTCTATGTCACCTATGTATTTGGATCTGTACCTCTTAAGTACTTGATATTCACCCCACTTTCAGTCCCACAGCACTTATGTACACATCTTTATGCTCTGACATTTCCCCATTCTGTAATTTATTTTAACATCTGTCTTCCACTCTAGATTGTGAGCTCCCTGTGGGCAGGGGCAGGTTTACCAACTCTACTGTATTGTACTCCCCCAATCAATCATATTTACTGAGCACTTACTTTGTGCAGAGCACTGTACTAAGCACTTGGGAGAGTATAACAGAATTACCAGATACACTCCCTGCCCATCTCAAGTGCTTAATCCAGTGCTCTGCCCAGAGTAAGTCCTCGGTGAACACCACTGATTGATTGATTGCTTACTAGGAAGTTAGGAGCACGACACCTAAGGTCTCCAAACAGGTAGTCTCCTTCATCGGGAACGATGGACAAGCCTCCATCTTGAAATTTCAGGATCAATAATCCTATGCAAAGGAATTGATTATAATGAGAGAGATTTCCTCAGTGACACTCACATTCCTTTTCCCTGACAGTCAGGAAGATGTCTTAACACTGCTTGTTGTCCTCCTGTTGCCTGTTGCATTGCCCTCTCTCAAGTGCTTACTACAGTGCTCTGCACCCAGTAAACTCTCAATAAATGTGAATGAATGAATGAATGGATCCAGTTCGTACACCACTATTTAGCAAGACCGTCACTTCTGCTCAGGGCTGGCTGAGGCAGGAGGGCACAGCATGACACACCTAGAACAGGCAGTATTCCATGGGCTGTCATCAGGTCACACTGTTTTGCTGTGTGATGCAACAGTGATTTTCAGACTTAATTAGACCTCTAACCCTGGTCCCGTACTTTGGACCGCAAAACAGCTCATGGTTGAGTCTACTGCATTCTTCCGGAAGCTCCACCCCCTGGTCCTTTTTCTCCCGAGCCTGAGATTGGCCTGAGTGGCCCTGCTCTCTCCCGGGTCTCTGTGTCCCTGGTCCGAGCCAGGAAAAGCATCCTCAAAGTCAGCTACCTCCAGCCCATGGTCTCCCTGGCTTACCTACCACCCTGTGCACCCCAAGGACCACCAGGAGGGGACAGCCAAGTCTGGGTTCCCCCCCGCCCTTCCCTGGACCCTCACTCTTGGCTGTCCAACAGCCAAACCTTGAACAAATAATAATAATAATAATGTTGGTATTTGTTAAGTGCTTACTATGTGCAGAACACTGTTCTAAGCACTGGGGGGATACAAGGTGATCAGGTTGTCCCACGTGGGGCTCACAGTTTTAATCCCCATTTTACAGATGAGGTAACTGAGGCCCAGAGAAGTGAAGTGACTGGCCCAAAGTCACACAGCTGGCAATAGTCACACAGCTGGCAATAAAGAGAAGTTCCCCTGGAAGCAAACAATCCTCTGCCTTTCCCAAGAGCCAAGGACAGAGGAGTAGAGGGGGATGGAAGAGAGAGAGAGAGGGAGGGAGGAAGAGAGAGGGAGGGAGGGAAAAAAGGAGGGTTTGGGGGAAAGGCTCCCTAGTACTTAAATTTAAAAAGACTCCTTTCTTTCTACGGGTAGAGAAGCAGAGGATCCATGGAGAAATAAAATTAAAGATGATTGTCACACACAACTCCCCTTAGTATCACACCTGGAGAGTTTCCAGTAGTCTACCAGTTTCAGCTACTGGAGGGACAGTCAAGCAGAGGCATACCCATTCCATTTCTAGCTTGGGCAGTGGCTACCAAGTGGCAGGCAATCTGTTGCCAGTCAAAACTCATCTGTGTTGGGCATCAGGGGCTTGGGAGAGAGTCGAGGGTGGAGACTCAAGTTGACTGCGTGGAAGAAGGCAGTGATAAACCACTTCCGTATTTTGACCAAGAAAACTCTATGGATATGCTACCAAAATGATTGCAGATGGAGGTGGAGTGTTCTGGGAGAGATGTGTGCATGGAGTTGCTATGGGTCAGAGACAACTTGCTAGCATAAGAGAAGACAAGGCGTACTTGCATAGGGGGAGAGGCGCAGGTCGGTGAGGATTCTGCAGAGGTCCATGGTCATCTTGATAAGGAGGCCTAATGTGGGCATCAGTATAAATGTCCCAAATCAAAGTAGAGAGGAAATGTGAGACTGCAGAGAAGGAGAGGGGTCAGGGGTGGAGAGTAGATTTGGGAAGCATCTGCAGAAGGATGATAGTTGAAGCCGTGGGAGCAAATGAGTTGTCCAAAGGACTGGGTGTAGATGGAGAATGGAAGGGGAGACAGAACTAAACACTGATGGGCTCCCACAGTTAGGAGGTGGGAGGCAGAGGAGGAGCCCTTGAAAGAGATTGAGAATGAGAGGCCCAAGAGATGAGGAGAACCAGGAGAGGACAATGTCAGTGAAGCCAAGGGAGAGGCTGGAAGCAGTCAAACAGGGGTGGCAGAGGGAGAAAAAAACTTCATTTCATTCTCCCGCTCTCTCACACCCTGATTCCATTTCCCTCTCTCCCCTTTCCCTTTCCTCTTTCCCTTATTATCTCCCTCCTCACCCAGCTTCTTCTGTTGGCATTAATGCAGAACTCACTCCAGAGTAAACAGTCCCAAGGACCAAGTAGGAGGAGGGGCAGGGCCAACTCAAAGGCTCACCCCCCATCTTCTTTCCTCCCAAATCCTCCCGATCTTCCCAAATGTCTCCCATCTTGGAAGGATCATAGGCATCAGGCTGCCCCTGCCACATGTCATCCAGAGTTGACCACTCTATCTTGCTTACCGTCTGAAGCCAGCCCTGCTTCTGCTGTATGAGGTATGAGCGATCAGGAGTTCACTAGAGAAATGTCACTGTAGATAATGAAAAGGTGGGAAAGAAAAATAACTATGTGGGGGTTCCATGGGCTAACACTAAACCGGATTGAAAACCAGATCGATGGCCTGAAATACGTGGAGGGGGTCTGGAGAGTGGAGGTCACCACTGAGGAGGAGAAAAGATTTGCAGGAAGGCGGGTGTTGTGTTGGAAAGAGGGCACTTAGGAGGTTGTGGGTGGGGAGTGGGATTTCAGAATTTGTGAGGTTAGAGATGGTACAAGGGACTAAAGGTGAGGAGATCCAGAGTGAGACCAAGTTGGTGAGCGGGTGATGTGGGGTAGATCAGGAAGTAGAGTGGAGGAGTGAGAGGAAGCGGATGACTGGGGAATCATCAGGAACATTCATGTGGATGTTGAAATCCACATGGATCAGTGTAGGAGAAGAGGAGAGAAGCTGTGGGTACGGAATGTGTCTGTTTACTGTTATACTGTACTCTCCCAAGCACTTAGTACAGTGATCTGCACACAGTATGTTCTCTATAAATATGGTTGAAATAATGAATGGAAAGTGCGAAAGCTGTTAAAAAATCACTCCAAAAATTAGCGGTAGAGCCAAGGGGATAGAAGATGACTGCAGCTAGCCATTGGCTGTTAGATGCAGATGACATGGGCTTCAAGAAGAAAAAAGAGAAGGATGAAGAGAGTGGGATGGTGCAAAAGTGGCACTGGGGGGGCAAGAAGCAGGCTGACTCCTCCCCCTTTCCCAGTGAGTTGGGAGCAGGTAGTGTGGGAGAAGGTGAGGCCCTCTCAGGAGAGAGAGACAGAAGAAACCGCCGGTCCCCCTCTTCCCAACCGAATCGGCCACCACATGGACTCGGGAGATCTCCTCCCAGGCGGCGGTTCCTTGGACTGCCTGCCCCCCATTTCCAGGCTAGCTCTTTAGCAGCCTTTTTGGCCACCAACCGCCGACTTTAGCTGCTTTTTGGCCACCGACCGCCGACTCATCCACGCCGGGACCGCCTCTCTCTCCTGGGAAGCTGAGCCTTGTCATCGCCCGGACCCTTGGAGCCATCACCACGTGGGCTCGGGATCTCTGCTCCCCTGAGGCGCAGCCTCGGCCCGCCCGGCCCCAATTCCCAACAAGCCCCCCAACTTTCGCCTGCCACTCGCCGACTCATCTGCGCCTCCTCCGCCTCCCCCCGGGGAGCTGAGCCTTGGACCGCCCGGTCCCGCGCCCGCCTCATCCTTTCCCAACCTGGACCTCTGCTCCCCTGCTTGGGAACTCCAACATAAGGATCTTCACCCCCACAGACCCCCAGCCACCAGCTCCCATTCCACCGCCCCTGCTCGGGCCCGGGGACATTGCGCTCCCCTTCTCGACCCTGGGGACATTGTGCTCCCCTGCTCGGCCCTAGGGACACTGTGTCCTCTGGGGACATTGTGTCCCCCTGCTCGGGCCCGGGGACATTGTGCTCCCCAACCACCCCCCCACTCCGCCTGAAGCGGCCATTTTGGGAAGCCCGCACTCCCTCTTCCCCCTTGAGGTGATTCATCTCCCCCACCCCCGCCCCGGGCAACGATGTCCTTGTTCTCACCATGTTACCTTACCTTAGCCGCCGCCTATGGCGCAACCCACCCCAGACAACCTCAGGGGCCCGCCCCCGCCGCCTCAGGGACATTTGGTCATGAGCTCTGGGACTCTCTCGGCCGCTAGCCGCTTGACTTTGAGTCTGATCGGGTAGGGTCGGGTCATCCCCGACCCTGGTCATCGCCTGCTTATTAACACTATTGTATTGTATCTAACTGTACCATGTTGCTATATTAGCAATTTCGCTTGTTATTGTTTATTGTCGTCAGTGCTGCCACCCACCTCTCTGGCCTCACCAGCCACCTGACATTGAGTTTGATCAGGTCGGCCCTTAATCGAGCCTACCCCCGACCCTGGTCATCACCCGCTTATTAACACTACTGTATTGTATCATACTGTATCATGTTGCTATAGTACCGATTTCGTTTGTTACTGTTTATTGTTGTCAGTGCTGCTACCCACCTCTCTGGCATCACCATGTCCCTCCTCCCCCCCTCCTCCCTCCCGCCCCTTCCTATCCTCCCCTTCCCCTTCCCCTCTCTCGCTCAGCTCTTTCCTGCTCTCTCCTCTGCCTCCTCCCCCTCTCCCCTCCCCCGCCCTAGAACCCCACTTTACCAGCGCTACCCCTCTTCCCCCTCCCCCTACTCTCCCCCCCACCAAACCACCTCCTCACCCCCTCCCCCCTTCTCTCTTCCCCACCCACGCCCCATCCCAGTCCTCCTGTCCCACCGCTACCCTCATCCCCCTCTCCCTGTCCAGGGCCCCGCCACCTCCTTCCCATCCAAACCCTCCCCTCCCCCCGCCCTTTCCCCCCCTCCCCCCCTTGCATCCACAGCTACTTTCAAGTGTGGCCTCTGGAACCCCCACTCTATTACAGGTAAGCTACCTTTCGTCCATGACCTTTTCCTCTCCCGCTCTCTCCTCCTCCTCGCCCTTTCGGAAACGTGGCTCACTCCCGAAGACACGGTCTCCGCCGCTGCTCTCTCCAGTGGAGGCCTCTCCTTCACCAAATCCCCCAGACTCACCGGTAAGGGAGGAAGCGTCGGCTTCCTCCTCTCACCCCGTTGCCACTTCCGCACTATCCCTCCTCCCCCCTCTCTCTCCTTCCCCTCCTTCGAAGCCCATATCATTCGCCTCTACCACCCCCTCCAGATACTTGTCGCTGTCATCTACCACCCTCCCGGTCCCACCTCCGACTTCTTCAACCATCTTGACCCCTTTCTCACCTTCCTTCTCTCCTTCTCTCTGCCCACTCTGATCCTCGGAGACTTCAACATCCATATGGATGTACCCGATGACTCCTCTGCCGCCCGCCTGCTATCCCTCCTCGACTCTGCCGACCTCCTCCTCCACCATACCGCGCCCACTCACCGACTCGGTCACACCCTCGATCTCGTCATCTCCTACCGCTGCACTATCTCCTCCCTCACTGACTCTGAAATCCCTCTCTCTGACCATAACCTTCTCACCTGCCTCATCTCTCACACTCCCTCCCCGTGCAAATCTTCGCTACTGCCCCACAGAGACCTCCGCTCTCTCGATCCCATCCGTCTTTCCAAAAGCATCTCTCCTCACCTTGCCGCCCTGTCCTCACTTCCCACTCTCAATGATCAGGTCTCCGCTCTCAACTCCACCCTCTCTACTCATCTCAACTCTCTCGCCCCTCTTTCCCGCCGCTGCTCTCACTCCACTAACCCACAGCCCTGGATCACCTCCTCTGTCCGCCTCCTACGCTCCTATGCTCGAGCTGCTGAGCGCTGCTGGCGAAAATCCAAGCACCAAGCCAACCTCACACACTTTCCTGCCTTAACTCTGCCCTCTCCTCCGCCAGGTAAAAACTTCTGCTCCTCCCTCATCGACACCCATGCCCGTCACCCCCACCAATTGTTCCGGACCTTTAACTCTCTCCTTAGGCCCCCTGTTCCTCCCCCTCCCCCATCTCTCACCCCCAATGATCTGGCCACCTATTTCATCACAAAAATCAGCACAATCAGGTCTGAGCTCCCCAAAGTCACCCCTCCGCCTCTCCCCTCCCCCCCACCAACCCTCTCCCCTACTTTTCCATCCTTCCCTGCAGTATCCTCAGAGGAGATCTCCTCCCTCCTCGCAAGTGCCACCCCCTCCACCTGCGCCTCGGACCCCATTCCCTCTCACCTTATTAAAACTATCGCCCCTGCCCTCCTCCCTTCCTTAACTTCTATTTTTAACCACTCAATCTCCAATGGCTCCTTCCCCTCTGCCTTCAAACATGCCCACGTCTCCCCCATCCTAAAAAGACCCACTCTTGACCCCACTCCCCCCTCCAGTTATCGCCCTATCTCCCTACTACCCTTCCTTTCCAAAATCCTAGAACGAGTTGTCTAGAATCGCTGCTTAGAATTCGTTAACTCCCATTCTCTCCTGGACCCCCTCCAATCTGGTTTCCATCCCCTCCACTGTACTGAGACTGCTCTCTCTAAGGTCACCCATGACCTCCTTCTTGCCAAATCCAATGGCTCCTACTCCATTCTAATCCTCCTTGACCTCTCTGCTGCCTTTGACACTGTCGACCATCCCCTCCTCCTCCATACCTTATCTCACCTTGGCTTCACGGACTCCGTCCTCTCCTGGTTCTCCTCTTACCTCTCTGGCCGGTCATTCTCGGTCTCCTTCGCTGACACCTCCTCCCCCTCCCATCCTTTAACTGTTGGAGTTCCTAAAGGGTCAGTTCTTGGCCCTCTTCTGTTCTCCATTTACACTCACTCCCTTGGTGAACTCATTCGCTCTCACGGCTTTGACTACCATCTCTATGCAAATGACACGCAGATCTACATCTCCGCCCCTGTCCTCTCCCCCTCCCTTCAGGCTCGCATCTCCTCCTGCCTCCGGGATGTCTCCACCTGGATGTCGGCCCGCCACCTAAAACTCAACATGAGCAAGACTGAGCTCCTCATCTTCCCTCCCAAGCCCGGTCCTCTCCCAGACTTCCCTATCACCGTGGATGGCACGACCATCCTTCCCGTCTCTCAGGCCCGCAATCTCGGTGTCATCCTTGACTCGTCTCTCTCGTTCACCCCACACATCCTATCCGTTACCAAGACCTGCTGGTTTCACCTTTACAATATCGCCAAGATCCGCCCTTTCCTCTCCACCCAAACGGCTACTTTACTGCTACAGGCTCTCGTTATATCCCGGCTAGATTACTGTGTCAGCCTTCTCTCTGATCTCCCTTCCTCCTCTCTCGCCCCGCTCCAGTCTATTCTTCACTCCGCTGCCCGGATCATCTTCCTGCAGAAACCATCTGGGCATGTCACTCCCCTTCTTAAAACACCTCCAGTGGTTTTCAGGCACCCTGAAAGGGATACCTGAGTGGACAAGGCCTATACACATTTTTGAGAGAGCGCGTATGTGCACGTGACGAGTCTGTGTGTACCCTAAACCGTACTCCAGAAAACAGATGGCTCCCCCACCACAGACAAGAAGGGAATCATAAAGAGATGGAACAATCTCAGTGTTCTTAAACACACTTTCCGCTACTAAGGATGAGGTTTGAATAGGTAACTTGCCAACAAAGGACTTACCACAGCAACATTTAATGAAGTCATCTTCACAGTTAGGGCCATGAAGAAAAGGGAAGCACCCTATCGGACGGTATACCGGCCGAGATCCACAAGCAGGGAGATGAAGACAGCTCAGATGTCTATAAATATGGAATGCTCAGGAAAATTCTCAGAATTTCAAAAATATCATACCGTTCTCACCATCTTCATGGTGACAGAGACTGTGAAAGCTAGCGAAATCTCAGTGCTCTCCGTTGCTGGAAAGATGCTGGTCAGGGTTCCCCTGTACCAACTACTGAGTTGATGATCAATCAATCAATGGTATTTGAGTGTTTACTATGTTCAAAGCACTGTACTAAATGCTTGGGGGAGTACAGTACCCACCTTGCCCCCATCTCTCTCACCTCCCTGATTTCCTACTACAACCCAACACGCTTATTTCGTTCTTCTAATGCCAACCTCTTCTCTGTATCTCGATTTCATCCTCCTTGTCACCTACCCCTCACCCACATCCTGGCTCTGACCAGGAACTCCATCCCTCTGTACATCCAACAGATCATCACTCTCCCCACCTTCAAAGCATTCTTAAAATGACCTCTTCCAAGATGCCTTCCCTGACTAAGCCCTCATTTCCCCTATTTCTTCTCTCTTCAGTGTCACCCCTGCACTTGGACTTATACCCTTTATCCACTCTACCTTCAGTCCCACAAGAATTACTTATGCTGTTTTATGCTTGTCTTATGCTGTCAAGTCGTTTCCGACCATAGCAATATTACAGACAGATCTCTCCTAGAATTCCCCGCTCGCCATTGGCAATCGATCTGCTAGTGTATCCAGAGAGTTTTCTTGGTAAAAATACGGAAGCGGTTTACCATTGCCGCCTTCCGCGCAGTAAACTCGAGTCTTCACCCTCGACTCTCTCCCATGCCGTTGCTGCGCAGCATGGGTGAATTTTGATTGTAGCAGGTTGCCTTCCACTAACTAGCCACTGCCCAAGCTAGGAATGGAATAGGTAGTCCTCTGCTTGACTCTCCCTCCCATAGCCGAGATTGGTAGAGGACTGGAAACTCTCCGGGTGCAACCCTGAGAGGGGCGAGACTTATGTACATGTCCATAATTGTTTTTAATGTCCATCTCCCCCTCTAGACTGTAAGCTCATTGTGGGCAGAGAACATATTTACCAACTCTGTTATACTGTACTCTCCTAAAAGCTTAATACAGAGCTCAGCACAAAGTGAGCACTCAATAAATACGACTGACTGTATCTGAGGTGAAAGTCTTTGTCTGATCCTTTCCACATTAGTATAAAGAGCTATGTATTAGGTCCAGTGTCATTTCACCTATTTTATTCTGCCATGCTTGAGGAGGCAAAAGAGAATCTGGAGGTTAGTTTTAGAATAAAATTCTAGCCCTCTGGGAAATTTGGGCTGAGCGCACCACTGAAAACCCTTGAATCAAGCAAAGAAGAGTTCCTCTTTGCTAATGACTGCTCTAAACAGAGCTCAGAAAACACAACTAAGCTGTTTCCTCAAGAGCTTCACTCGAACTGTCATACCCCTGCCCTTCTCAAAGAGGGTGGCAAGCCAGAAGTGATCAGTTAGCAGGGCTTAAGAAGAGATCTTGTAGTCAAACTGCCCAGGGCACTTGTTGAAGGGGCAGATAAGGAGATGTCAGTGGGGCAGCAGAAAAACATTCTGCCACACAATGTTCCCCATACATCAATAGTATTTGTGTGCCTATAGCATGCAGAGCACAGAAATACAACAGAATCAGTGGACATGATCCCTACCCTCAGGGAGATTACAATCCAGTGGTATGGTATTTTTGTGTAAATTATCATCAAGTGGGCGGCTCTTTTAATCCCACCTCAGGGAGTCAATTGTATGAAGTCAGCCTTGGCTCTAGACTGTGAGTTCCTTTCATTCATTGCCACCTGTGATACTTCACATCTAAGGACAGGACAGTATCACGAATTTTGAGGTCGCAAAGCACAGTCCCCCGGCATCAAAGTATTTCTCACTGTGCTGCACCTACCTTCGCCGGCTGATTTACGTGAGAATGGAAGGTTATCCAAATGATTGCTGAATAATAAGCTGAGGTGATATTACCTCAAAAAAGAGAGACAAAGGAAATGTTTTAACGACATCATGAAGAATACTACAAGCAAAATACCAGAGGCTGTGGCAAAGCTGTGGATAGTGGGGAGACAGCAGGAGCCGGTAAGCCAGAAGCCTTGAGAAAATCGTGACCATAAGAGACAGAATCTTGAACAGCCAGGGGTAGCGAACGCGACAGTGTGGTAAGGGATCATTTCTATGTGGTTGTGATGAATAACTGGCAATCCCTTCCACATTAATCGTAACAGCCCCAGACGCAGATTAAAATCTTACATCAGCAGCACCAAATTTGAACCATATGGACCATTTTTTACATACCATAGTCCCTTGGTATTCACAGGGGATTGGATTCGGGAATGAGTTGATGCCGCAAATGTCACGTGTGCCTGACGGCAGCTGGACTTATAACACAAAGAGGTTTATCCTGCAACTCATGGCCACTAGGGATTTCGGATGGGTGGGGAGGAGAGAGTGAGCAGAGGAGGTGGCCAGTCAGCCACTGAAAAGGTGGGGCTATGGTTGCCACCAGCCATCAGGGAGAGACAGCAGGAATCGGGACCCATCACCACAGCCTTATTAGTCCAGCCAAACGGCAAATAGACCAAACTGCCAAGAAAAATTTCTACGCTGCCAGAGGACTACTGGATAACAGGATCTCCCCTCCTCAGCCAAAAAAAAAAATCCTACCCTTGCAACACAAGCCTTTGCTTCAAGCAGAACTGGAGAATTTTCAAATGAGAGTACTGGGCCACTAAAAGAGTTTTGGGCTGGCTTTTATTGCAGATATTAAACAACATTTTTTTCATTACCCTAAAGAGGAAAGCAATTCACATAACTACTCTGACAAAAGCATCAACAGTCCTCTCTGCAAGAACAGCTTCTGTTGCCTGCCCAAATAATAATGTTCTCTCTTCTGGTGTTTTTTTGATTGGACACAGTAACGGATGATAGAGATTTCTCTGGAATCCAACACTTCTGTACAGCTGGGCAGAAAATACCACTCTTCCCATGGAATTCTTTATCTTTGGGAGTTTTCAGCTGTGTCCCTTATGAGTTCCACTGCATTAACTATAATAACAGCTATATGGTGGGAAGCAGCATGGAGTGGTGGGAAGTAGCATGGTGTAGTGGATAGAGCACGGGCCTGGGAGTCAGAAGGACCTGGCTTTAGTCCTGGCTCTGCCCCTTATGGCCTTGGTAAAGTCACTTAACTCTCTGTGCCTCAGTTACTTCATCTGTAAAATGTGGATTGAGACTGTGAGCCCCACGTGGGACAGGGACTGTGACCAACCTTATTTGCTTGTATCCACCCCAGCACTTAGTACAGTGCCTGGCATATAGTAAGCACTTAACAAATAGCATCATTATTATTCTCTTGGTTGTTCTATTTAATCAGGTTTTATAGATCCAAGAAAACCAGCAATCCTCATTTCACATTAATATATCAAAATCAGAAAACTTCCTTATGCTTCTCGGTCTCTTCTATATTCTTTTAAAAGTAATCTTTATGACCACATTTTGATATTCAATTATGAAGACAATCTATTATTATGCCTATGATAGATGCAACTTTCCCTGTAGTCACCTTATGCCTTAAATGTTTGAGTCTTTTATTTACAAGATATAGAAATATTAACTCCCCATAAGAAACACTTCAGTACATCATTTGGTCAAATTTTGAAGTTTTTTAGTGACTTACTAGCCACAACACAAAAAGTAAGGGAACATCCATGATCTCCATTTTCTTTTGCCCCAAAATGCCATTTACAAAAATAAGGGCTCATTTTTGAAAGTTTGGGTAATTCCTTCCAAAAGAAGCTTCAATTGGTCAACTTCTTTAAAGGAGCAATCACTGTAATTCTCAGCACAAAGACCAGAAAATGAGCATGCTTGTAGTTCTATACGAGAGACTGAAGGGACATTTCCTTCTCTAATTTCCAGCACCTCAATGTGGATTTTTGCAATGAAACATCCATGACAGTATGCTGTGAGGAGTAGCTTACAAATGGCTGATAGCATTTAGCTAAAGCTCTCCCTTATGTGCAAGATCACAGACCAAATATTTTTTTTAATGTTTCAAGTTAGATGAAAGGGGTCATGATTATTTTCTACATCAGTTGGCTGATTCTGCCTGCCAGGTCCTGGGCAATTCATTTCTCATTCATTTTTAACATGTTTGTCTTCTGAGGGCTTCCATTAGAAACAAATCAGACATCACTGTCCTCAAAAGACTGTCTTGTCTTATGCCGTGGAGTCGTCTCCAACCTATAGCAACACTATGGACACGTCTCTCCCAGAATGCCCCGCTCTCCATCCGCAATCATTCCTGTAGGGTATCCATAGAGTTTTCTTGGGAATAATCCAGAAGTGGTTTACCATTGCCTTCTTCCATGCAGTAAACTTGAGTCTCCTCCCTCGACTCTATCCCATGCCGCTGCTGCCCAGCACTGATGAGTTTTGACTGGCAACAGATTGCCTCCCACTCGCTAGCCACTGCCTAAGCTAGGAATGGAAATGCCTCTGCTTGACTTTCCCTCCCATAGCCAAGATGGTAAAGCACTGGAAACTCTCCAGGTGCGACCCTGAGAGGGGCAAAAGACTGTACTGTACTAGATAGTAAGGACGGATTTTAACTTTGTGAGGGGAAAAAAAAACCTCAAGTTCACACCTTGAGCCCCCACCTTAACTCTAAATTTTACCTAGCAGTTCTCAAAAAATAATTTTAAAAAAGCAGCATTTCTTTAATTTGAAGATGCCTGCCAGATTTGTAAGACCCATCCAAACTTTTCTATATTTCAATTTAAATATTTGTGTTGTCATGATTGCCTCTTTTTCCACAGTCTAAATCTATAAAAAATAAAGCTTTCAGATTTACATTTTACTATTTTATTTGTGAAAAAACTACAAGCAGAACTCTTAAATAGACATTTCTATTTGAAGCAGATAAAGCAAATGATAAAGTGGCTTCTAATAACATAGTCGTGCACATGCCAGTAACAGGAATATATTAACATCTTTTTATTTGCTAGACAAAGAGCAGTGCCCAATATAAATTTTCCCCAAAACATTTAAGACCTGTGAATTTCTGACCAGTTCACAAAACCACCAATTGACATTTTAGCATGAAGATAAAACAAACCTAACAGACTGTCAGCTCTAAAGACTTTACAGAGCAGAAACTTTCAAAAGCATTATACAAGCTGTCTTTCTGGGCAAATGAAAAATATAGCTCGTATAGTAACATTAACAAAAATTCACAAGATTATGTTTTGACATACTTAAACAAGCATTCTCTATTTGTCTCCAACAAACAAAGCTAAGGAAATAATGTAACCATCTTTACACAGTAAATTAAGGTTACAAGTCATACACAAGAACAGAACTGCTTGCGCATTAAAAACTGTTCAGCTCCATTGTCATACTCTTAAATGTTGGCTCTCAAAACCACTTTCGGTTACATACAAGCAAAGGTTATTATATATTCAGCAATGAATAAATCTTCAATAATTTGAGATACGGTGGCTTAAAAAACAGACTGAGAATGGTCTTGATAAGGCAGGTGAAACGTCTTAGTGGAAATAAACTCACAGAAGCTACTGCCGAATTTTAATTGTTAAGTTCTAAACTGAAGTGTGTGAATCAAAATCAATATTTTTTTTTCTACGTGAAAATGCAGTGACTTTTTTCATTGCAAAACTTACAAGTACAGCAAGTCAGGCAACCTATGTGTGTGACTCTGTGTGTTGGTGTAAAAATTAAAACTTGCAAACATAACACTGTGCTTTTATCATCTGCTTAATGTGCCACTGAATACCAAGTATTTCTGGTCCTCTTTATATACGCACATACATATATGTGTGCATATCATATATACGTATATATAGACACACACACATATATATATACACCCACATCCGTGTGTGTGTGTGTGTGTGTGTGTGTGTACACATATAATCTACACTAGTGTTCTTATGTGCTGCCTACTAACTGTAGGGCAAACTGCAAATGCAGGAACTTAAGGGAATTCCATATCCGAATATGTGCCTGGGGAGGTGGAATCAATTTCAGAACTAAAATGTCTAAAAGCACCTACTACCTCAACAGAAACTACACAAACAGCTAAAAGACTGGCCCAATAATTTTTGGTTGCTTAGCTAGCATCTTCCACTTCTTAATTTGCAATCGCTACTAAATGCAGAGTTTTTGCCCATTTCTTTCGAGGCAATCCACCCTTTCTTCCTACTCGCCAGATCCTTAAGAGACACCCTCTATCTATCAAGGAGGCAAAACTGAAAAACCAAGACGCTTGAAACAAATGAGTTAGCAGCCTCTGAGCAGCTGGCTCATCAGTTTTCCATTAATCTAGCGGTCCATTCACTTTACATGAAACTAATTTTGAAAAATGCACAGTGCTTAGAACAGTAACTGATTTATAAAGCAGTGCAACACACATTCATTTAGTGGCATTTAAAGATTTTGTGTAAAATGGACATAGAATTTTCATGCACCTCTGGAAAATAAATATGGCTAACCAGTTTTCCCTCCCTGAGACCCTTAATATAAAGAATATTAAAACTTCAGAAGGAATGTCTTTGCAAAGGTTCACTGGCCTTAAAATGTGAATTTTAAAATTCATAGTCAAACCACTATGTATAATAGAGGCTAATGCTTACAGAAAGCATCAAGTTTCCTTTGGTTTTTTTAATACTTGAAAAACATATTTTCAAAGGTAATTACCGCTTGCTCCTCTGCTACAAGCATAACTTTAAAGGAGGGGAACCCCATTTTATATGGGACCAGAGTAACAAATGGCACTGCTTTGGAATCTAGAACTTCAATAATAGAAATTAAATGTCTACATGAGAGAAATAGTTTGAATGTAAATGTGAAAGGAACCCTGCCTGATGGCTACTTGAAAAATACAATTGATCATTTGCCTCCATATGTACACAAGCTATTTTTTGTCACTAAATCAAGGTATCATAATCTGCTGCTTCACTCCAAATGGAAGGGGAACGACTCACGTTTGAATATCTAAAATGGGGCCACATGTACTGAACAACAACGGGTGTTGTGTTTGGAATGAATAAGGAGCACTATGGGCCACATGACAGAGGGTGAAAAGCCAAAGAAATCTGTGGGGGGTGGGAGGCGAGGTTGTGCAACTCAAAACATTTCAGACTAGTGTCTTCATGGGACCATAACAAACAGAAGGGCAATGCCCTAGCAATACTAAGATGTTTGGAGATAAGTTTCATATGGTTATTTTTATGTATAGAACAAAAGATACTGGCCAACACTGGACCTCACTTGCTGCTCAGTTGGTTAGCATGAAAACATCTTCCAACTTTTAGTTACCACAGCAAGATACATCTACAAATACTAAAAAGCATGTCATAACCATTGTGGTTCAAAAATTGCTTTCAGAAAACAAAGAGAACTAGATTTAACAACAATTTCTACAATAGAAGGGAAAAAAAGACCCAAGAAATTTAATTACAAAAGGTCTATGCACTGTCAAGCAAGAACAAGTAAACTCTAAAGTGTCAGCTGTCAAGCTTCTAGCCTTTACAGTTTCAGTTTAAGGTTTACTTGTGCCCGGAATCCTAAAACTAACAGGTACTCCACAGATTTTAACAATCATCTCAGTCATAAACCCAGGCCTGGAAAATGGAAGGAATTCATAGTTACAGAATACCATACTTTTATGAATGATTATGCAGGAGTTAGCAATGTTAATTAATGTGTAACAATAATACACATGGATACTTGGCATTCTTTAAGTCTGTTGAGTTACTTTTGAATGACTGAGCATTTTCCATTTGACAAGAACTTGTGATCTGTCAGTTATATTCTGTCTGTCGTGAATGCAAGATCTCTGGAGCAGACTTGTAATTGCAGATAGTATCGCTAAGGTGTGTATAGGTCTATCTTTTTTTTTTTGTCCAGTACTCACTAGATAAACATGAAAGAAGGGGAATCAAATTCCCACTGAGGTTGGAATACGCTTCATGTAAGACTAAATTTAATTTCAGCACTTTCATAGAAGGCTCTGTCCCGGTCTGTAACTGTTCAATGTTATTTCACTTCACAGTGTATCAAGCACCAGCGTTGCCATGTATTGGCTTCAAATAACCATATAAATATATAGTTATATCAAAACTTATAGCACATAATATAACTGGAAGAAAGAACTAAATGAATATTCTGAAAGGATGGAGTTTGTGAACGCAATAAATAAAGCCAAAACAAAAAAGCCAAAACCTCACACAAAAAAGGGTCTAATGTACATGGAAAACTGTGCACAGCAGATTTTTATAAAAAGGTAGATTCAGGAGCACATCCAATTATAAATGATTGTTAGGAAAAAAAATCATATAAAACAATGGAATACATAAAAGTGTCAAGAGTAATCGTCAGGGTGTGAAACTCCTTGGTGGCCAGATGCCCATGGCAAGCTGAAAACTATCCTGGTAGCATCAGTAAGAGGTCGACGTCCACAGAAGACTCTCCGGGGGATGGAAGCTGCATGGGCAGGTGGAGAATTTGAATTTCATACCCTGATTCATAGTTTTCACAATTCCATGTGCAATTTTCAGAAAGACTCATCATTTACTGCCGACATGTCGCCCTTTGGTGTTGAGGAACGGGATGAGCCCTTGTCTGTGCTCTCCGACCCAGAGCTGCTCTGATTCTGCTGTTCTGATCCTGCACTGGAGGTCACTGTGGATGACGATGTAGAAGAAGAACGAGTCTTTTCTTTAAAGTCTGTGATAATGACCGTGACATTCCCCACTGTTACTGCCAATTGCTGCGCGGTGCTTCGGTCCACATTTTTCAGCCTGGGCCTGGAAGGGAAAGGAAGAGTGAACAGTCTGTTAAAATTCAGTTTATAAGAGCTGGAATCCACGTCAAGGCCATACCTGGCACGATGCTAAGGCTCAGGGAAATGTTAATTGGACTCATACTATTTTCCCATCTTGGTGGAAATTACCATAGAAAAAGGACAGGTAACTTTCTCAACGTTTGTTTTGCAAATTTCCAGTAGGTCAAGTTCAAGTACAAACAGATGGGCTGGTCTTGACCACTTTGGTTTCTGCATCCATACAATTCTTTCTTTCACAAATTAGGGCAAGAAAAAAAAACCAATCTCAGTGCTAGGGAGGGGACACCACTAGCTGAAGAAAAACCAGAGTTGGTGGGAACCCAAAAAACCAAACTTGACCCTCTGCCATCAAAAGGTTGGTTTATGCGTGTGTGTGTGTGTGTGTGTGTGTGTAAGAAAATTCCAACTAAGTTCTAGTCAGTGTCACATATTCTGATATTGGTGGCTTAGAAATTGAAATATTCTATGGAACCATATCTAAAGGGGAAAACTGTAATTACAAAAACTCAGGTGTTAGCACATTTGGGCTTCACATCTTTCTCCTCATAAACTGAAATGGTTAAACTCAGTCTTGAATAAAGCTTTCATAAGAAGCTCAAAACAGATATTTATCTTCTCTGTTGTTTTTTTTCCCCCAAATTTACACATCTACTGATACCTAGACTTCAAAATTAAGTTGATTTTAATCTGGGTTCTGGCTACCTAGTTGCAAATCACTAATTGATTAACATATATTTTACAGAACTATTCAAAGGCTGAAAGGTATGGGGTACTGAAACAATGTTAGTGATTAGACTGGACTAAGGGAACTAGGAGGGTATGAAGAGATTAGAGGGAGAAACTGGGAGTGGAAGAAAAAGCCTTCAAGGATCACAAACAATAAAGCTATACATTCACATCTCCAAAATAAAAGGGTCTGGTGGGAATGAAAGGAAGAGAGGGGGAAACAGAAAAGCGGTCTGACTTTGAAATTGTTATCCAACAGTCAATAAACTGAGTAGCAGAAAAATCAGATATGAACCAAATTTCTTAAGTGGTCTTCTTTATTTCCTGGTTCAAACTAGGAGGCAATTTAAGATGTCTTCAAGCAAGGTTACAATGCTCTGAACATAGTAAGTGCCCGATAAGCACTATTGATTGATTGATTGTAAACCTATATGTGAAAAGAAAAAAGGTCTTTGGACTAATAACCTTCTAAATATTTTCTGTGATCTAAAAAGTTGGGAGTCTGTATTCTGCAACCAATTACTAGCTGACATATTTGAAGTGATTAAATATTATGTCCAGGATACGACTACTAGATATGGAAACCTGAATTACTGGCTGCATTCTCCACTGTCATTTAAAATATGTCAGAAATGAACTTATAAATTCCAGAAGAAATCAACATATCTATAAGTATCCTGGAGAGGGAGCCCAGGACCTAAAAAGCTAAATTTAGCCCTGCAGCAATAACAGTAAATAATACAAGCCTAACATTCAATCCATTCCAAATGACAATCCCTGCTTCCATTTTAATTATCGAATTTGTGCTCACTTGTACCTAGGAAATGATAATTATGTTATTTGTTAAATGCTTACTATGTGCTAAACGCTGGGGTAGATACAAGATAATAGAGTTACACAGTCCCTGTCCCACATGGGACTCATAATCTAAGTAAGAGGGAGAACAGGTATTGAACAGGATATCCTCTCTGAAGTATATTTGAAGTTCGACTGCAAGTTATTTGAGGTTTGGGATCATGTCTTATATTGATGGCAATGGGGGCCTATCAATCAATTGATCAATCAAGAGTATTCACTGAGCACCTACTACATGCTATAGGTATTGGTACTATAGTCCAACACCCTCCTAAGAACATAGTAGGTGCTTAACAATAATAATAATTTTTCAAAATTACAATAACAAGTGTAGTATTGTTAAATCTTGTTAAATCCTTACTATGAGCCAAGCCCTCAGATCATCAGGTCCCTCATGGGGCTCACAGTCTAAGTAGGAGGGAGACCAGGGACTGAATCCCCATTCTGCAGATGAGGGCATCAAGGTATAAAGAAGTTAAGTGACTTGCCCAAAATCACAGAGCCGGGATCAGAACCCAGGTCCTCTGACTCCTGGGCCTGTGTTCTTTCCACTAGGCATGCTGCTTCTCTGTAGAATGTAAGTTCCTTCAGGGCAGGGATCACATCTACCAACAATATTAGATTGCACTCTCCCACCCCCAAATATCCAGCACAGTGCTCTGCACACAGCAAGCACTCAATGACATCTCTTGAGTAACTGATACACTCCCATTGCCGTCAGCTTATATCTTACAGTCTCATCAACTTCATTTGGTTTCAGATTTCAAAAGCACATAATACTTTCTTAAAACCCAAATTTCTTTCAAGACGGATGATCTACAATGAGTCCTCCAGCCATTTATGGCTTAAGAAGGTTGGAAAGCAAGGAGAAACATAGTAATGAGTGCAAAGGCAATTCAAATCAAACGCTACAGAAAAGAAACACATTTTAAAAAAACACCAATATGCTTGAAAGATTTCCAATGTCTAAATGATGCAGCCAACCTGTGACTTTATGGATCCTTTATCCTCTATTTTTGCTGGAGCTGTGCAGAAGCGAGGTTTACAGAAATAAAGGTCAATACCAATTCTTGGTTTTCTTGCTCTTCTTGTAGCCAAAAAGTATACAAGATCACCCAACAATCAATCCTTTTTACTGAGCGCTTACTTTGTGCAGGGCACTGTACTAAGCGCTTGAGGGAGTACAACACAACAATTTCACAGACACATTCCCTGCCCACAACGAGCCACCAAATCACATTAGTGTTCACACACTCGTTTGGAAATTGGCATACTCTGTTCAAATTACCTTGAAGTGTGATTTGACTCACTGGTCTTTGCTGTAGCATTCCCAGACTGTATACTATTTGCTTCACTAGGAGGATCTTTCAGAATATCTGACTTTGGTCTAAATGGGAGGAAGACAAAAAGAAAAAAAAACTTAACATTTTATCTATTCCTTTGCAAGGTGGGGACAGGGAAGGGGGTGCACACGGCTGATTTTTTAAAATGACAATTTTACTGACTGGCTAGGGGAACTTACTTAGTCTTCTTGTTGGTGTTTTTCTTTGTAACACTTGGGCTAATTTCTTTCTCTTTATCAGATTTTTCTTTGTCCTGCTTTTCAACTTTTTCCTTCTTCTCCTTTTTTGGTGGTGGGGGTGTTGCATACTGCTGTGCCACTTGCTGTGCAACCAACTGGGAGTTTATTCTAGGTTTTCTATAAAGGGCAGGGGAGAGAGACCAGTTATCATTATTTTGTAAAGAATTGTGCTTTTAAACAAAATAGGAGTCAATTTACAATTTTCGTTAGACACATTTCATCCCAATGTTCAATAAAACTGGAAAAACATCAAGACACCTCCTTCCACACAAATGCCTTCCTATTCATCTGAACTTCTCTGATGGCAATTCACCCAATTCCCCATTCCTTTTTCAAATCCAAATTTAATCAAAGCAACCTTTCCCAAGAGAGTTTGAAGCTACACTTTCTTTAGGTTGCTAGGCTTCTTACCGACTTTCAACCATGCCTGCCTCACAAGGCTGATTTCATCTCACTAAATAGACACTGGTCACGTGTTAAACAGAGAATAAAATCATTCACTCCTTTTAATACAATTATGCAGAACGGGTACGGGCCCTTGCAGCTGTGTGCTTGGCGTGGAAAATACATATAGAGCAACAAAAGGTAACTCAGATTTACTTGGTCCCCCTGGGGATGAGAGAAATTCTTTGCAATGATTTTCTAAGGTAAACGTTTCACTCACAATGCCATTAGCAGTCATGTCAGTGCCAATCTCCAACAGACACTGGCTCCTAGCACTATTGTCTACATATTCTAAGTAGTGCCAAAGTGATTTTCACAATGCTCGCACATTCACACAAAAATGGAACAGGTGTGCAGTGCATTACATTTTGAAAAAGAATTTTCCAAAACATTCCCAATTAGTTAAGCACATGGGGCCGGCATAAAAAACAAATCGGAGGAGAAATATGGGGAACTAAACGTCAGA
Source organism: Ornithorhynchus anatinus (assembly GCF_004115215.2). Lineage (NCBI taxonomy): Eukaryota > Metazoa > Chordata > Mammalia > Monotremata > Ornithorhynchidae > Ornithorhynchus > Ornithorhynchus anatinus. The sequence goes on from NC_041749.1 coordinate 53,074,434, forward strand.
ACATTGCAACTGGTGTGAGAAAAAAAATTACACCACCAGAAATTTTACTGATAAAATTTATAAACAGAGTTGAATGAAAATTGACCAAGAGGTTTTACCAGGTTGTACAAGCGAGGCTAGATAAGACCGATGCCTGATCCACAAGGTTCAGGACTGTTTTTGTTTCTCCCTCACACACCCGCTGTTCACAGATTTGCCACATCGTTTAGGTCTGCGCTTTGCTGCGTCTTCAAAAATTTTATTTCTATCTTTGTTTACAGATGCACCTCTCTACCTCCCCCTTCAAGTCACCATATAGTCGCAGCTGTTATTCTCTCCAAATCTGACATTTAGTTGTTAGAGTGGCCCTTTGTGACACGATGGATTTATCACTAGTGAAAGCTTGAACCTTACGCCTGTCAGTCCAGCCCTTGATGCCAAGCACATCGGCAACTGCGTGAACTCTGTCAGGCAGGTCTCACTGTCTGACCATGATATTGCATGTGGCTACCACTATTTAGATCTCGGGTGCATTCAACAATTTTCTCTTCCTCGCTAAGTGCAACAATAAATTGGTGTCTACAAGTCGATGGCAGGCACCTTCGCTGATCGGGAGTAGACCCCCATTTTCTTGATGGCTAAAGAGCACTCCTTACATGTGCATAAAAATATCCAAACCAATAGCTTGTATGATAATGGCATTGTTATGAGTTTCTTGATATTTCCTCCTCACTGGTGCCCATCAGGGTAGATGCGGGCATACTACTGATAACTGTAGCACAGTGCTTCAGGTTTAGAGGTAGGCATAAGGGCATTATTTCTTATTAATGACTCTGGGCAGGTTGGGAAGTCTTAAAACAAGTGACTGACTGATTACAAACACTATGTGCCTTCACTTAGAAAACTGACTCGGTATTTAACTCACTTATGTGCAACAAGTGTGTGGCCTAGTGGATAAAACATGGGCCTGCAAATAAAAAGGACCTGGGTTCTAATCCCAGCTCCACCACTTTTCTGCTGGGTGACCTTGGGCAAGTCACTTCACTTTCTCTGCCTCAATTACCTCATCTGAAAAATGGGGATGAAGACTTGACTGTGAGCCGTATGTGGGACAGGGACTCTGTCCATCCTGATTATATTACATCTACCCCAGCTTTTAGTTCAGTGCCTAAGTAAGTGCTTAACGAATACCACGTTTTTGTTTTTTTTTTTTAAAAAAAAGTGCCATCATTCTTATTGGGCAACTGTTGTTCTCATCAGAGCGTGGGGGTACTGCCGAACTGGATTGCTGCCTTTTGCTGAAACTCTTCAGCAACCGATATCCTGGGTTTCTCTCAGTTTGTGGTTAAGAATCCCCACACCCCCACTGGGCAGAGAAGCTTCTCTCTTACCCATCCACAGCTCATCAAAGCTCCTTATTTGGTAGGAGTTGGGAGTCTCCTTTGGTTCTGTATATACAGTACTTTTCACCTAAACAATCTTACTGGGTTCCACTCCTCCCACCAATGGAAGAATTTAACCACCTGAGATAGGGTTCCAGCTCCAAACGCCTTAGATTCTTGGACCCGGACCTGGAACAGAGGAGGTCGCCGGGGAAAGTGGGGGGATGGGGAGGACAGGGTGAGGAACGGACGCCACTTCTGGGAGTTCTAGTGTCAAGTAGGGCTCAGAACACGCGTGCTGGAAATCCAAAGGAAAATATGATAGCGGGTGCACCCCCTAGGGCAGGCATCGGCCATCTTTTTTAGTGGTTGGGACAGTTTAGGTGAGAAGTCAGCAGAACACAGTAATGGATATGATGCAGTTGTTTCTGGCAGTGAGTCAGAAGCCGCCTCTTGTCCCATAGTGCCAATGTTTTCACAGTGTTTGTGCCACTTTCTTACCCCCAAGGTTGCCACTCCAGGATTCCATACCTGTCATGATGCTTCTGCGACTATGAGTGGAGGTGGGGCTAAACAGGGAAGAACTGTGAGACATCTGGGACAGGGATAGGATAGAAGCCACCTGCAGAAGCCCTGGGGTTAGCAGCAATTCCTGGCCCACCAAAGGTTTAGAGTCAGATAAGAATTAAAAGTCTAAAGGTCTTTTTGGCCCCTTAAGTTTCACAGGCCAAAAATCCTTCTCTATTCTCTCCATCCAGAAGAGAGAAGACAAGAAGTGAACAATACTACATAGAAAAGTAATCTTACAGATGTCCAATATGCCACTTAACTTTTATATTCAACAGAAATTGACTGCAATGACACAGACAGAATTATTTGTCCTGCACAGAGATGGCAAATATAATCAAAGTTTGCTTGTGTTGGGAACCACCCAGATTTTAAAAAAACCAAACACTTTCCCTTCAAAGGTGTTCACTTCCATTGCAGTCAACTATTAAGAGCATTTATGGAACATTACTGTGTGCAGAGCACCATTCTAGGCATTGGGGGACATACAGAAGTACAAGACAATTCTTACAATCAACCAGAGTTCCACCATTTCCCCACTGAGTGCACACAATTAACCTAAGCATGAAGGTTATGCACAGTGCTCGATCCCTACGCTCAGCGAGTTTACAATCTAATACAGACATCTGTTGCCTCTATCACATGTTCTAGAGGGAGACACACAAAACCCTTCAGCCCTTCAGTCCCACCCCTAGATCCTGCCTCTCTAGCCCATAGCTCTAAGAGTCGACACTGGTAGCCATGATTAAAGGAACAGGCCCTGGCTATTGGAATTCCTCAAATCCCATGCTCCCATTTCACAACACCAGAAAGTCAGCACAACAGCACAAGCAAGTTTTTGGCATGTCGACATTGTTTGGAAGGGAGGAGGGAATAGGAACAGAGAGGCCCCCTGATTCTGGGGCTACCTGCCCCATGCTTGATCCCCAGGAAATGGGAGGAAGGGCACTGCAGCTGCCAGTGAGGTGACAGAGTGAAGGTGGCCAGGGGACAGAGGATTATGTTAGCCGGGATGGCAGGTTCAGGATTTCAGAGGTAATACGAGATGACGGTTGTTACTATCATAAATTGTTTTCTTCATCCCACTCACCCCGGTTCCCCCTTAAAGAGCAGGGAGACCCAGAAGAGTTTCAGGGCAGGAGGATTCATTTGTCTGATTCTCTGAATTGGCAATTGAGGGTGGGAGGGAAATCACACTCACCTTAAACACAGAACCAGAGCTCCCCATAACAGAAACCACTTAGATAAATGATCTTCCCCCCACACATACAAAACACAGAGAAAGTTACACTGAATACTGGAATACCCATGAAAACAGAAAGTCATAAGCATACAGGTCATACATACAGGCATAATGACAAGAGAAACAAAGTATGACGGATGAGTATACGAGCAGAGAAGCAAAAAACAACAAATGTGAGTAATTGATCACAGCAAGTCTCACTCATCAGAGAAGGCTGGAAAGCCATACTAGAATAAGGAAAGAAGCGGTTAAAAAGTATTCAAAAAACTGGCTATTAAAACAGATAGGACCTGACTGACCTGCAGCCTAGACTGACTAAAGGAAGAGGCAGACATCACTGCAGAATTACTAGCTATGGTTTCACAGAGGACAGAATTCTCCAAGTATTCAAAAAAAAGTAAAAAAATGTTCTTTCCATCTTCAAAAAAAAAAAGATAATCATGGTAATTACAGACCAGTCAGCTTACTAGAAATACCTGGGGAGATATGAGAACAATTATCAATTTGCCACCACCACTTAGAAGAGCATAAGATTCTAGGAAGCCAACAACCAGGCTGGGTGAAAATAGTGAGACAAAAATCTCCTCTACTGACAGTAACAGACTACATAGACCAGGAAGAAGCAATCTGGATTTGAGTATAGCTATTGAGTGTCAGTCAATCAATCAATGGTATTTATTGAACACTGACTATGTGCAGAGCACTCTACCAAGCGCTTGGGAGAGTACGATACAACAGAGTTAGCAGACACAACCCCTGTCCAATAACAACATGGACCTGTAAAGTCTTGACTAGACTATACTGTTCGGTGACTGTACAGCTGATGTCCAGGTCACACTCCAAGGGCTATCACACTCAGTGGCTATCAACTTGATTCGCCTCACCCTCAGCCCCACAGCACTAATTATGTATCCATAAATATTATAAACTATTTATATTAATGACTGTCACTCCCTCTAGAATCTAAGCTCCTTGTGGGCACAGGGAACGTGTCGTCCAATTCTGTTGTACTGTACTCTCCCTAGTGTGGAGTACTGTGCTCTGCACCCAGTAAGCACTCAATAAAGATGATGATGATGATAACCCTGAGGGAAATATTGGTCCAGGGCCAACTCTACTCACTACTGACAAGACGCTCAAGTTTTCCAGTGCTACCTACTTGAACACAGTTGTCAACACTCTGGTAGGAAAAAAATTCAGAGGGAATTTAGACAAATGGGGAAAGTAGTCCTCCAAAAATGAGATAAAGTTCAACAGTTACTTGTAAAAACTATATACATATAGGTCCAAAAAATAAGTACACCTTTTGGCCTATTTGGTCACATTCTTGCAGAAACCCACATTAAGCAACTCTGGTATTGTTGTATTCACACCGTGTCCGACACCTTGGGCTTGCATATGACTGTTGTTTCTGACACCACACAGTGCTGTATCCGGACAAATCCACGTTGCTGGAAGAACGCTCCCTAATTCTGCTTTTGCGTTCTCCCCCAGACACATAATGAAAACACAGGTCATGGCAGAAATGAATTTACCAGAAGTCTAGATAGGGAAAAGACTGGGCAGGGACAAATATAGATGAAAAACAGTCTTGGGAGAGAGTGTTATGGAACCCATGTCCAATATGAGTCAGCAGCATAGTATTCTGGTTTTAGAGACTTCACATGGTACTGAGAATATACAAAAAGAAGTTTCACATAGAGATAGAAAGTAAGACTTTATACCCTGCACTAGTCTAACCCACATTAAGACTATTATGTTCAGTTTTGGTAACTGCTGGGAAGCAGGTGTGCGATCCTTGCTACGGATGCAGGAAAACTTTCACCATCCCTAGTGGTCCCAGACTGTCTCCATTAAGGCAAAAACAAAGTCACCACCCCCTTATCTATCACACATTTGCAGTTGACCCAAGGGTTGCTGGGAGATATGGTCCAGGGAATAAATGTACATAAATGAAACTATCTTCCCCAGAAAAGGAAAATCATGCCTCTTTACCTATGGCCAGAAGAAAAGCTGGAAATGATCCAGAAACCGGGTCCCAGACATCACACTCCACCAGGGGAACTGGGGAGCCCCCAGGAGGCTGCCTACATCTGATCGGGTTTAGCCTTAATGTCAGCCTGACCCATGGTCATAGAGGGGTGTGTGTGCGTGTGCGCGCACATGTTCTCACACACACACACACACGAAAAAAATTACATCAGGTTCCCACCCCAACCAGGTCATTAATCCCCTTGCTTCAATCAACAGAAGCCTGAATGAAAAGATTATCCTTTAAATGCTGACAGGCTCTGGCTTCGATGAACCAGAAACTCAGGTTACTCATCTGCAATAGTTATTCTCAGAACATATAGATAGCACACCAGATCAAATTATGGGATGAGCTCAGTCTCGGCCCCAGTTTCTGGATTACTTCCAGCTTTTTTGCTGGCCACAGGTAAAGAGGCATGATTTTCCTTTTCTGGGGAAGCTTTGAGGAGGAATGTAGGTTTGGTCCAGTGTGCAGCCTCATCGTGGAAGATAATGGGAAGCCAAAGGGAGGAGAAGGGAGGAATGGAGATGGAGGGAGAAAGAAAGGGGTGAAGGTGCTCAAGGTCAGGGCTTGTAACTCGTTGTTCCTGCAAGCTGAGGTCACTGCTACTGTATTTGGAAAACTGTTTTCCATCCCGTCTAATGGCAAGACCTGAAGGTTTCAAGTGTCAGAGGAGGGGAGAGTGCCCAGAGGTGACTGAAGATGATTCCTACAGGGGCTGGGTTAGGTACTCTGTTCCTGTTCAGTGCCCCACGGTAAAGGAGCCTGAGATGTTTGGTTTCCTTTTTGCTTTGCTGTTCTGGCTCCTGAGGTGACCTTTTTTTTAAAAAAAAAATTGCACTTATTATGTGCCAGGCACTGTACTAAAAGCTGGGGCAGACGCAGGCTATTCAGGTTGGACACGGTCCGTGTCCCAAGTGGGGCTCACAGTCTTAATCCCCATTTTACAGATGAGGGAACTGAGGCCCAGAAGTGACATGACTTGCCCAAAGTCACAAAACAGGCAAGCAGCGAAGCCGGGTTTAGAACCCAGGTCTTCCTGACTCCCAGACCCATGCTTTATCTCTACTGTCTTTCCACTAATGTCTATGCAGTTGGCTTTATTCATTCATTCATTCATTCAATAGTATTTATTGAGCGCTTACTATGTGCAGAGCACTGTACTAAGCGCTTGGGATGAACAAGTCGGCAACAGATAGAGACAGTCCCTGCCGTTTGACGGGCTTACAGTCTAATCGGGGGAGATGGACAGACAAGAACAATGGCAATAAATAGAGTCAAGGGGAAGAACATCTCGTAAAAACAATGGCAACTAAATAGAATCAAGGCGATGTACAATTCATTAACAAAATAAATAGGGTAATGGAAATATATACAGTTGAGCGGACGAGTACAGTGCTGTGGGGATGGGAAGGGAGAGGTGGAGGAGCAGAGGGAAAGGGGGAAAAAGAGGGTTTAGCTGTGGAGAGGTAAAGGGGGGGTGGCAGAGGGAGTAGAGGGAGAAGAGGAGCTCAGTCTGGGAAGGCCTCTTGGAGGAGGTGAGTTTTAAGTAGTTTTAACTGACTGAGTTAAGTGAGTTTTAACTGCCCCTTTATAGTGGCTCAGTGGAAAGAGCACGGGCTTTGGAGTCAGGGCTCATGAGTTCGAATCCCAGCTCTGCCACTTGTCGGCTGTGTGACTGTGGGCAAGTCACTTAACTTCTCTGTGCCTCAGTTCCCTCATCTGTAAAATGGGGATGAAGACTGTGAGCCCCACGTGGGACAACCTGATTCCCCTATGTCTACCCCAGCGCTTAGAACAGTGCTCGGCACATAGTAAGCGCTTAACAAATACCAACATTATTATAGTTGGGGCAGTTGCCCCAGGCCCTACCCTTTCTTTCCTGGATCCGTGGACGGCATGGATCTTTAGTAGGTATCACAGAGGCTTACCCTCGGCTGCAGGATGGCAACCAGAACTCCAACTCCCTGAAGAGGATCTCAGCGTTAGAACAGGCCCAGCTGGAATTCTTTGTTGAAGCTTGCCCAACTACAACTAGCATTAACTTCTAGTCCCCACCACAACCAAGGCGATGCTTCTTATTGGCTTTGCAGGCCTCTGACAGGACAGAGATAATAATAATGTTGGCATTTGTTAAGTACTTACTACGTGCAGAGCACTGTTCTAAGCGCTGGGATAAAGGGTAATCGGGTTGTCCCATGTTAGGCTCATAGTCCCCATTTTACAGATGAGGTCACTGAGGCACAGAGAAGTGAAGTGACTTGCCCACAGTCACACAGCTGACAAGTGGCAGAGCCGGGAAGTCCTCACCCTTCTCCATTGTGGCCTGGATGAAGGTTTGTGCTCTGATATGGTCCTCACGTAACTGCCATGTGGTGCTAGCCAGAGCCCAAAGGTTCTTCTGCCCAAAAGTGATGTACTTCTAGTAACTTAACAGCCTTAAGAAAAACGCTGCTAGAATCCCTTCACTGTTAACTGAATGAAACTGACAGATGACGAGATGGGTGGGTGGGGATTGCAAAGCTGCAGTTGCCAACACCCGTCAGGGTCCAGGACAGGCCTCAACAGTGTGGAGTTTCTAGAAACTGGGTTAGACGGGCCGTATTAATAAAAGCACCAGAGATGATGAGGAATTAGTCATTTTGCCCCCAGGGTAGGATGGAAGAGGTTGACTTGCCAATATTTGGCTATACCCTCACCCATTTCCTCTGGGATGTAAACTCGTCCACCTTGATCATTTCGTCCAAGGGCTAGTTCCCTGATGACATACATCACTGGCAGAGCTCCCAGAGAGGGGAGAGAGGCATTACCCTCTGCAAAGTTATCTGAGACCTGGGTCTCGCCTACCTATTCTTCATTCTTCCCCCGGATGCAGCCCCCCAGCAGCAGCATCTATAAAACCGAAATGACAACTCCAGCTCCCCTTCTGGAGGACTCTTAGGGATCTGGGTGTCCCGTGGAGAGCCAACACTGGGAAGAGTTCTCTCCAGTCCCGTGGCAGGGTGGGAAGGTGCAAATTGAGGTACATGGGGAGGACAGGCTATCCATAGCTTTGTGATAAACTCCGTCGCCGACTGTGGTTGCTCTCTTTTGCCCCATTCCGCTCCTCTGCTGCCCACCTCCTCACTGTCCTTCGTTCTCGCCTATTCCGCCGTCGACCCCTGGGCCACAACCTCCCGCGGTCCCAGAATGCCCTCCCTTCTCACCTCCGCCAAACTAATTCTCTTCCCCTCTTCAAAACCCTACTTAAAGCTCACCTCCTCCAAGAGGCCTTCCCAGACTGAGCTCCCCTTTTTCCTCTGCTCCCTCTACCCCCTCCTTCACCTCTCTGCAGCTAAACCCTCTTCTCCCCCCTTTCCCTCTGCTCCTCCCCCCTCCCGTCCCCTCAGCACTGTACTCGTCCGCTCAACTGTATATATTTTCATTACCCTATTTATTTTGTTAATGAGATGTACATCACCTTGATTCTATTTATTTGCTATTGTTTTAATGAGATGTTCTTCCCCTCAATTCTATTTATTGCCGTTGTTCTTGTCTGTCTGTCTCCCCCGATTAGACTGTAAGCCCGTCAGAGGGCAGGGACTGTCTCTATCTGTTACCGATTTGTACATTCCAAGTGCTTAGTACAGTGCTCTGCACATAGTAAGCACTCAATAAATACTATTGAATGAATGAATGAATGAAATCCATGTGGTTGGGGAAATGGTTAGGAGACTCTACAGCAAAGGAGCATGGGCCTGGGATGCTGAGAACCTGGGTCCTCTAATCCCAGTTCTGGCACTTGCCTATGTGACCTCGGGCAAGTCACTTAAATTCTGTATCTCTATTTCCTCAATTGTAAAATAGGGATACAATACCTGTTCTCCCTTGGACTTCGACTGTGAGCTGACGTGATTAACTTGCTTCTACCCCGGTGCTTAGAACAGTGCTTGACACATAGTAAACACTTGACAAATACCATAATAAAAGAAAAATACCCTAGATTGTATTATGGCTCAGTGGAAAGAGCACGGGCTTGGGAGTCAGAGGTTGTGGTTTTTAATTCCAGCTCCACCACTATTCAGCTGTGTGACTTTGGGCAAATCACTTAATTTCTTTGTGCCTCAGTTACCACATCTGTAAAATGAGGATTAAGATTATGAGCCCCACCTGGGACAACCTGATTACTTTCTATTTACCCTAGTGTTTAGAATAGTGCTTTGGCACATAGTAAGCACTTAACAGATATTATTATTATTATTATTACTATAATAAAGGAGGATTGTGGAGTCTTTCTCTGGCAGTGTTAAAGACAAGGGTCCTCAGGTAATCTAATAAAATGTCTTAAAAGCAGGCCTGTTTAAAGACTACGCAACACCTTGAATTTCTTTCATTCTGATACTATGAACATGAATACATCAGACTCATTCTAGATAATACTACACATGCACTCACACAAACAGTAGCTTCAGAGAAAGATGCCATACTAAAGCCTTCAAACCTTAGTTCTGGACACTGTTTAACGCACGACCCCAAATTGCCATCATACTATGTAAAACCAATGCCTCGGTCATACAAAATAAACAAACATGAAGTGAATTTAAAAAAAATGTTCAAAGTGTTGTGAAGTTCCCAAAGATGATCTCATACACGCTGCCCCTTAACACCATTCTCTGACTGATTCCTTGATTAAGACCTCAAACAGGGGTAGGAAAAAAAGATTTAATAAGGACATAGCTGTTGCATGACAGTTTATCAGTGTTCATACACAACATCAAAACCCCTGCCAGACATCTGACTGTGCGGATTGCTGGATCACAAGAAAGACAGACCTAAAGGAGAGAATCATAGCGTTTGTACCAGCACGAATGCCCGGTTTTCCCTAGAGTTAGGAAGGAGAGGAGGACAGTAGCGGCCTCTGTCCTCCACACACAAACTCCAGCCACTTTCTCCAACAGTCCCACCCTCACAGCCACCCACGCCCATAACCGCCTTCATACAGAAGGTAAGGAAATGGCAGCCAGAAGGGAGGGAAAGGGAAAAGATCGGCTTGGCCTATAGGTCCCGTTCAAGGAAGGACTTGTGCTGTGGTGGCAACAGCAGAAGGCTAAGAGAGGGATCTGGTCGGCCACCCCCAACCCCAAAGGGCTGTATCACCTCCAAATAAGCAATTTAATTAACTGTGAAAGCTAGGGAAAATGACAAGGAGCCAGCTGAAGCTGCGTCATTCCACTGAGAAAAATCCAAGTCATCAGTCCAGTGTCTGGTCTAACTAACTCTGGAGCAAGCAGAACACTAAATTAATTTCCTCCACAATAAACACATTCCTGGTCTTGCTCAGCATTTCACCAAAAAAAACCAAGTGGTTTTCTCACATGTTTCTTTCCCTATTATCACTATTTCAGTCAGCCCTTCTTCCCGGAATACACAGAAGACATAAGCCTCTTATCTTTCTTTTATGACAGTATACTTTACTAAAGATTAACCACTTCAAAGGACAAAAAGAAACGCAAGATATTATTATTGTTAGTCATTCTGAATGGAGCAAAAAGTATATCCAGTTGACTGGGGCTGGAAGCAGGAGCTAAGTGAAGGATGCAAACAGCAGCAGAGAGCTTGAGAAGATTGTAATGAACTCAGCCCCTTATTTTTATTATTAACATCTGGGACCGAACAGAATACAAACAGAAAGTTGTTTCCTCCATGTGATCGTACATTATAGCACACTCAATTATCCACATCAATACAGAGAAACCATTGCTCAGATTAATTTTTGAAAATCACAGATAATCCAAAATGATTCTCTACTCTAAGGAAAAAAACACCAAAAAACCCAAAGCAAAGCAAATTTTATAACACCCCCCTGCAAGGGGGTTCCCTGTGCTTCATGCAGAATGACTGTGGACTTCTGGATTTTCCCAGCCAGCAGCTGAACTGAGCCTACTTCCCTGGCTTAAGTAGCACTGGCGAAGCTCAGTGGGTTTGGAGCTGCTGTTCTCTTTGCCAAGAAGCCGGAATGTCCGTGCATGTGTACGGGAGGGTGTCCCCAGCCCTGACACATTGGTGACTGTCACTTAGAAGGGTTTTGTGGGGAGAAAGTCCTTGTGTGTGGAGGACTACAAACTTATTTTTATCACTTACAGTGGCAAGAAGTCCAGGAATTTAACTCTCCCCCAGTATCAGTTTTTTCCCCTCTTTCTTGTTTCCTTCTTCTGGCCAGTAATACTGGCAAAACACTGAAGAATGTAATACTAAGAACAACTCTCGCTGGAAAAAAATAGCTATCGAGGGTGATCGCTGTGCAGTAGGAGAAAGAGGGGGAGAATGATGGAAAATGGCTCAAAAATGGATAGATTGTTTTCCCCTGTGCATTACTGTGTTAATAGCTTTCTCTTCTTCCTGGGAAAAAGTGTCTTCCTTCTAACTAGACTTCCTGCAGGGATGTGACAAGATTTTCAGTTTTCGAAAACTTAGCTTAAGGCTTATACCTATTTAGAAGAAATTAGTTAATATATCACTTTTTCTTGTTGCAAAGTATGTTTGGATTTAAATTTTTTTTTTTAATTGAGCTCTAGAGTGTTAATTTAGTACTGCCATTAATTTGAACTTTTCAGTCTCTGAAGCGGTTCTGTCTTGCTCTCTGAAGCGGTTCTGTCTTGCTTGCCACAAGGGCAGGAAATCTGAAGGGAAGTTTGGTGCCTCCAATTTTAGCAGATGCTAAAGGAAACAACTTCAGTATACAAAGACACCCTCCCACCCCTCCTTTAAAAACTCTATTTTAGAGATCGTTGAAGAAGATCCATTAACAGCGGCTAGAAAAATGAATCAAGATATCTAAGCTCCTTGAGGCCAGAGATCACGTCCATGAACTCTACCGTACTATCCAAGGTGCTTATTTTTGCTAGGAAAAAACATTTCATGGCAATAATCAACTTTCAGCGTTGATCACGGCTTCAATTCTAACCTAAAGCCCATGGAAACCATTTCTTTACCATCACAAAACTGAAGCCTCGACTCTTCCCTTCAAAAATATCCCCCGCAATTGTTTTCAACCAACTATCTCTGAGTAATCATTGCTACCAGAATGTAACTTTTTCGGGCACCATTTGGAAGAATAGGGAAACAGAGGCATAAAGGGGCCATGAATTGGCCACAACATGATAGGGTGCTGCCACTGTGTTTCTGTATCAGAGACCCCAATAACAGTTCATTAACATTGTATAGGGAACACAATTGTAAGTGTTTAAGATTCACTGCTAACAGATGTTCACTGAAAACAGTGAACTTAAGCAATTACAAATTAGTTCCCTGTTAAATGCTAATGAATTGATAAAGTGTTTCCAATGCAGAAACACAGAGCAGACTGCTTAAACAAGTTTTAGGAGCAGAAACTCCCATTTGCAAAGCATCTCCCTCCAACCATTGAAATAATGGTTGACAATAGGTTTTTCAAGAGCATAACTATATGGCATTATATCAAGAATGACTGTGATGATTTGGGAAAATGAGTGTAGAGGATAACTACAATAAAAAAGCACTACTCTAAAAGCCAATTAATCTTCCAGTGCCTTACTGTTCTCCATATGTTTATAAACTAATTGCAATTCCAAAACATTTAAAGTGGAATTACATTTTAAGGACATGCAAGTGACCAATAAATTATTCCAAGAGTATACAAAATTACAGGCCGTAATGTGAAAATAATTATATATTCTTCCATTTTACTCATGCAGTTTGGATACAAATAAGAAATCTTAAGGCCCACTTTTGCTATGTGGCTTCCCACATATCCTCAGGGACTTTTCATTCCTTTAATGATACAATTAACTAAACTGTCCCAACAATGACCTCTGCGATACAGCAAACATCAAGAAAACTAGCAGAGACAGATCTTGGTATTTGCCCCACAGCACTTATGTACATATCTATAAATGATATTAAGTTATTTATATTAACGTCTGCCTCCTCCTCTAGACTATAAACTCCTTGTGGGCACGGAACGTATCCACCAACCCTGCTGTACCATGCTCTCCCAAGCGCTTAGTACAGTGCTCGGCACACAGTAAGTGCTCAAATACCTTTGATTTATCTTGGGGTTCACTAGGTGCTGACCCAAACCTGTGAACATGAGCCACGTGGCTGAACAGAGGGTCATTATGAAAACAGGAAGGAAAACCTAGACTAAATGTCAACCGAAGCACACCACAAGAAGCAACCCATAGCAAAAGATGAAGGCCCCTGTTACTCTCTGGGAGAACCTACACAATATGAGTGTGTATGCTTTGGGGGTTTTTTTTCTCTGTTGCATAATTAATTGTGTGGCTTTATTTTTAAACACAGTATGGATTCACTTCTACTTGGAACATGGTTAGAGAAGCAACGTGGCTCAGTGAAAAGAGTACGGGCTTTGGAGTCAGAGGTCATGGGTTCGAATTCCGGCTTGGCCACTTGTCAGCTGTGTGACTTTGGGCAAGTCACTTAACTTCTCGGTGCCTCAATTACCTCATCTGTAAAATGGGGATTAAGACTGTGAGCCCCACGTGGGACAACCTGATTCCCCTGTGTCTACCCCAGCGCTTAGAACAGTGCTCTGCACATAGTAAGCGCTTAACAAATACCAACATTATTATTATTATTATGGTAAATAAGGTGCACAGACTTGTCTAGAAACAAGCCTATGAGTCTATCAGTTATTTCGGGTAAATTAGAGGCTGCTTCCCAACTTTTTTTCCCCCACACTGCGCTTTGACTGTGCCATTAGCTATTGTCTCAAAAACATCATGTCTGCTTTCCTTTACCTCTAATTATCGCCCTTAATTAGTGTTTACCATGAGTTTATGTCCAAAGTTGACCGTGCATACAGTTTTGAGAAATGAGGCATAAATTAGAGTAGAAAGGCAGAAATGTCACCTCATGTTTGATTCTACTACTAAAGAAAAGATGAAGACCTAGACTAAGGCCCAAGCACAGAAAAGAATTCCACTGGGTGGGCCTACGATTTGAGAAACAGCCACGGGATTACATGATATCTTAAAACAGGAAGTGGTTTCCACTTTGGGAAAGTGAAGTGTAAGCAAAAAAAAAAAAAAGAAACAAAAACAAAAAACTACTTTTGCAGCCAACAAGGGATGGCATATCAGCTCCATTGGGAAAATAAGGATGGTCGAACTTCAAACCTGGCAACAGAGGCTACTTACCCAGAAACCTTGGTTCACCAAAGATGTGGGAATCTCATCAACTCATCAAATTAGGCCGGTTCCTTCTAGGAAGCCAGAGAGCATAGGCACTGCTGTGAAAAGCTTCAAGGGCTACCCTGCCAGGGAGGATACCGGAGACACCACCCCCTTCCCGACCTCCAACTCCCCAGAGGGTTTGGAACCCACCCACTCAGGGTACCTGCACTGGGTCGCCCCTCCCTCGCCAGAATTCCACACAGAGGGAAGCTGTGGGCTGTACCGGAAAAAATACAATCTAGCGGTTACTCATATATGCAGTTTATACACACGTACCGGAATTGGTCTGATCCGAGGGGAAGAGGGGCAGGATGCGATGAGCTGATGAAACCACACACACCTCTGTAGAACCAAGGTTACAAGCAAGTAACCTGTTTCTCTCGTAGATGGGCACAGGCCTCATCAGCTCATGAAATAGACCGTGCAACCCATGAATGTTCCCCAATATCAGAAGAGGTATTGGGGGACTGAGCTGCTGGAGCAAGTCTCTTAGTTGGGTGCTTGCCTATGTCATTTCTGGGTACGCTTCAGAGGTTAGGAACTGTGGTATCTTGTCCCCTGGTTGAACCAGTGGTCAACTGGTCATTCGGTCAGTGACGGCCTCGCTGAACCAGAACTAGGTGCAGTTCATGAGCCACTTGTTCAGCGTCTATTTGATGACTGGTTGCTCTATTGAATAGCAGGGGTGGTCAAAGGAAATGAAATGCTAGGCTGTCTGCCAAATACACTTTGTTCTGTCCAGGTACCAGCTGAAAGCCCTTCAAGCAGCAAGGGTAGGTGGTACTACTTGTCCATTCTCACCAAGAAGTCTGGTGAAGAAGTCTGGGAGGACAACTGGCTGATTTACGTGGAATCTAGTTGCCGTTTTAGGACGGAAAGCAGGATGAGTCCATCGTATAGCACGTTCTTCTCAGATCAGCAGGGTCTTTGGGACATAGGAAACCAGAGTCTGTGACTCGCCTATCCTGATGCCTGGATCCTCAGCTAGATAGAATGATGTTTTCCAAGTGAAGAATTTCAGCAAGCAAGAAGTGCAGTGGCTTGAAAGGCTATGCCGGTTGGGTACAGATGGAAGCGACCTGACAGGACGATAGAGCTTGACTAGGTCCCTCGTGAACATGGAGGTGAGGGTGTTCGGGCCTACTGAGGTATCAACCTCCTCCACCTGTTTTGTGGAAACATCTCGATTGATGATACATTAAATCCAGACTGCCAGGAGCCATGAGACATTTAAGCATGTCTTAGACGGGATGGGGAGAGATGTCAAGGGCAAAATGTTCAGATCAAACTGTAAATCAGAGCCACTTGTTACCGTCCACGGATTGCCTTCTCAGAATGAGCATTCCAAAGACTACTGGCTCAGGCATCCAGTCCGGTACAAAGTACCAGCTCAGAAACCAGGGTACATATTTGGTCACAGTCTTGAGAGGGAGGATGCCTTGGCTTAGTTTAGGTCTCGCGGGTCTGCCTGCCACCAATTCCAATAGGGTGGAGAACCAGTCCTAGGAGAAGCAGCAGGGCCTAGTGGAAAGAGCACAGGCTTGAGAGTCAGGTCACAGGTTCTAATCCTGGCTCCACCACTTGCCTGCTGTGTGACCTTGGGCAAGTCCCTTAACTTCTCTGGGCCTCAGTTACCTCATCTGTAAAATGGGGATTGAGACTGTGAGCCCCACCTGGGACAGGAACTGTGTCCAACCTGATTGGCTCGTATCCATCCCAGAGCTTAGTACAGTGCCTGACACATGGTAAGTGCTTAACAAATACCATTATTATTGTTATTATTCCTGCCTGGGCCAAACGAGGGTTATCAGGGGGAGGGTTGCTAGAGTTTGTGAGAGGAGGGGAACTGGGGGAAAAATGCATGGAGGCCCTCGTTCCGGGCCCGTTCAAGGCATCAGTGGTCGCCAATCGGGTTTGGCTGCCATGAGCAAAAGAGTTGAGCTTCTCAGCTCGCCTTGGGGGTGAACGAGAGGTTCCTCTTCAGACTGCCTCTCCTTGAGAATATGCTGCTGCTAGCAAGCTGCTTAATAACCGACCACTTATAAGGGTTCATTGCTTGTCTGCGATTTTTATTTTGCGCTCCTGTTAGGCAGGTGGTGGACAGCCAGGCTCGGTTTTCAAGCACCACTGCCAATTGTTCAGCTTCTCTGTCCAGAGACCTGGAATGGGTACCCCCTGCTCACTAATGTAGTGCGTCATTACCTGATTATCCATCTGGATCCTGACATGTGTTGACCTGGGAGTAGGTCTGGGAAGGTCTCAAGCCCAGCCTTTCCATCTCCAAGACACTGGTGAGGAGGTTCATCTTCTGGAAAACAGGTGCCTTGGGATCTTGTCCCTTGTAAATGGGCTCTCTACACCATTAGTAACGCATCCAGGTACACAGGGATTCTGAAGTTATTTCTAGACGAGAGGTTCTGAGTGGCTATCCACCCGTTAAAGGATCGGGCAATCATGCTGTGAGTTTTGAGGGTTTTTTTTTCCTTTGGGTTTTTTTTTCTTCTTTCAGGCCAAGGCATAATAATTATCATTAATAATAATAATGGTATTTTTATGCGCTTACTATATGCCAAGCACTGTTCTAAGTGCTGGGGTAGATACAAGGTAATCAGGTTGCCCCACATGGGGCTCAGAGTCTCAATCCCCATTTTACAGATGAGGTAACAGACACAGAGAAGTTAAGTGCCTTGCCCAAGGTCACACAGCAGACAAGTGGTGGATCTGGGATCAGAACCCACATCATCTGACTCCCAAACCCATGCTCTTTCCATGCATCAGACCAGAGAAACTTCAAACTTAATTAAGGTTTCCCCTTTTGATGCCTCACATATGGTATGACCTCTGGGGATAGGGATGGGGTCGGGGGAGGGGAGAGACAGATGGGGGACAGCAAGTAGGGTTGCCACCAACCCCAGCAACTGCAGTTGAGTCTGTTCTGGAGTCCTCCAAGAAAACAGCAAGGAGCAGCTTGTGTCTGTGAAAGTCAGCTACTAGAAAGAAAGCCCTTTAAATGAGTGTCCAAATGGGCTCCGTGAAAGGGCAATCAATCAATCAATGCCATTTTTTGAGGGCCTACTGCATGCTAGACACTGTATTAAGCACTTGGGAGAGTACAACAGTAGCGAGAAACATACTCATTCACTCATTCAGTAGGAATTGGGATTTAGGGTTACTTAGTTGGAAGCCCAGCTGGGTAAGAAGTTGTCATGTTTACAACCCTTCAAGCTGACTGTTCTAATCAGGTCTCAATGAGTCAGCCAGCCAGGTATGGCAACACACACAGTCCTTCCCCTCGACCCCCCAAATCAGGCTGCCAGACCAATTCAGCATATGGTAAAATACCCGAGTAACTGAGGGTAGCCCAAATGACAGGGTTCTGAGTCAGAAGTGGTGGTGTTTCACTCAGAATCTGAGATAACTCTAACAGGTCTGGGACACCGGAATGTGGAAGTTTGGCGTGCTTGCCGTCCTCAGTACATAGCAAGTGCCCCTGTTGTATAAGGGGAAACACCTTCCATCTGGAGGCCATCTTGAATCTTTCTTTCTTCACTAGAAGGCTGATCTCCCTGAAGGCCAGGACAGTCTTCAGGCCTCAGCAGACAAGTGGTGGAGCCTGGATTAAAGCCCATGACTTTCCAACTCCCAGACCTGTGCTCTTTCCACTAGGTAACACACACAAAAAAAGAGGAGCTGAAGTATTCGTCCTTTTTTCTGGGAACTGGCTCTTTTCTCTAATAGAGATCTTGCTTCTCAGAGTCACCTGCCACAGTCCATGTTCCACTTTGAGGCCCTGGAAAGGGGTGTCTAGAGATCCACCCAAAGGCTTCGAGGTCAATGCAATATCCATCTGTATGAGCGGCGATCTAGTAAGTCGGTTGTTATGAGTGATCATTCGCTCACCCAGCCCTGCAAGTCGCCCTCCCACCGTGCGGTTGATGGGTTGGGTCTGGCCTTGTGGATCTGCTGTTGGAAAATGCCTCCTTCTGGAGGTCAGGTATGTGACATCAGGCCTCGGTCCCAGAGAGATGGTCAGTACATCACAGAGATCTTTTACCCTTTCCGGAGGATTCACTGACGACCGGCCACACAGCTGGAAGTGAAATTTTGGGAAAACGCTTCTTGAAAACTGGGTGAAATAGGTGAAGTAGTCGGACCCTCCGACTGCTAGGCATCTGGATGTGATGTACCTGGGTGGGTGAACTGGTCTAGTGTTTTGGACACGGGACTGAGCGCAGCATTTGGAAGCTTAGGGGAGCATTTTCACTTGCTCTCCACTGAATCTCTGGCCAGAGTATTGGCTTCCGAGGTCCTCAACCTTCATTGCATCCTTGTGTATTGGGTATAACACTTCTGCCAGACTAACAGGCTTCTCAAAAGCCTCTGGGCAAGATGTCCATCTTGAGGAGGAATGAAACCGCCAGCTTGGACTTCTCAGGGAGGAAGTTGAGGTTCTGCTCCTGTTCTGTAAACTAAAGGTGCACGGGGTCTTTAAAGACATCCTCTTCTTCCACCTTCTCTAAGAAGGGCATAAAATCCAACTTTTTGTGGGGTCAGCGCCCTGTCCACTCGGCAAGATAAAACGAAGGTAATCGGTCTCTCGTTCCTCTGATTCACCAGTTGCCAAGAAAGGTGTGAGGGGACAGAGAGGGGGAAGGATAAATCCCTGGAGGATGAAGTCGCTGTCCTGGCTGTCTAGCCACCTGAGGAGCCACAAGATGAGGTTGTCGTCTGCGGTTTGGTGCAGTTCCTGCTCCACGTGGGAGGGGCCCGGTGAGATGGGGCCTGGAAGTGGGGTGGTGAGTGCTTGCTGCAGGACCACAGAGGCCATCATATCCTCAAGAGAGTCCCATAGTGGGTGGACCACGGCTTGTGCCAAGGTGCCCGCCAGGGTGGGAGCCTCTCTGTTGTCTTGGATGAGAGAGAGGTAGTGGGTAGGTTCAGGGGAACCGGGACAGGGTCAGCTGGGGCTGTGGTCGGCGCAAAGCAGCTTACCTCGTCCAGGGCTCCAATGGGAGGTTGGGGAGCGTCAGACTTCGGCAGAGCAGGTTGGGTGCATCGGACTCCAGGAGAGCGTTGCGATCCATGCAGCACTTGGACTGCTCCCTCTGTTCCTGGCAAGCCTTAATCCACGTGATAGGCCCTTTCAAACTGCAGGATTAGTAGTCGAAGCCATTGTACCTATAAGCAGGAGGAGGAAACCACCAGAGCAGCGAAAAAGCTGGCCTACGGTCTCTAGACGGGCTGCTAGTTGGTGGGAAAGGGTGAGGGGAGGCAAGGGGGAAACTCCAGAAAGGGGCTTCTCCCTTGGAAAACCAACCCTCAAGGGTCCCTATCACTAGGCTCCATCCTCCAGTCACCCTGGGAGGGGAGCTTTTCCCTAACAACTCCCTTCAATGTTAGCATACCCATTTCTCCGGAAGGAGGAGAAAAAAAGTTTCTTCTGCCTATTAAGAGGCTGAGGTGCCATGCTCATTCGGGAACAGTAGCTTGTTTCTTATGTGGGTCCCTCCACCATTCACCACTCAGAAAGGAGGACTAAAATGGCTCCAGCCTCCCTCGTGGCTATGCAAGATGGCAACCGTCACTCTAACCAGGAGGACAGTCCCAAATACAGAACAGAATCTATCAAAAATTTTTCTGCCACCTGAACTGGTAGAAAACTCCCTCCTCAGAGACACGAGACAGAGGAGCTGGTGTGGATCCAGTTGGGTGGGGGGCGGTGTAGGGGACCAGCTGGCGAGAAAGGGCAGTGGACTGCGGAAGGGGCCTCCCCGGGGGTGGGGATGGGGGGAGAGGGACCCTTCCCAAACCTCAGCAATGGGGAAAAAGGAGAGAGGGAGCTTGCTGCAAGGTGTGTGTGTGTGTGTGTGTGTGTTGGGGATGCAGGCTAGGCCTGGGACCAGTGTCCACCCAAAAGGCAGGGAGAACCCCAGGATGAAGAGGTTAACAAGGGATCCAGACCCCAGCAGAACAATGGGGAGATCAAGGAGAGTCTCCCAGGGTCTGTCTGTGGGGGGGAAAAAATCGGTGGAATCCCAGACCAGAAACCCCTCTCCCTCAACTTTTTCTCCCTGAGCAGGGGTGGAAGTGGGAAATGCTAAGGTGTGGGTACCCATTCTGCTAGGGGAGGAGAGGGGAGGAGGCAAGCGAAGCCCCCTGCCCTGTCCTGACTCAAAAGTATGAACTTACCTGGTAGTGGAAGCTTCTTCCAAAGTTCACCTGAGGAGCTTCAAATTGTTGTGTGATTCCTCTAGCAGAGAAAGAAAATCTGGAGAGGGAGAGGCTACCCTGAGCAGGTACACTGGGGAGGGGAGGTACGAGGGAGGGTGGGAGGAGGCGAGGTCTCAACCCACCTGGGTAGAATTCGGGGTTCTTCCCTGGTGGGGCAACCCCTGAAGCTTTTCACAGCAGTGCCGATCCTCTCCCAGAAGGACCCTACCTGACTGATGATCTGAGAGAGACCAATACACCCTCCTTTGAGAGAGCCTCTAAGCCTTCATTTCCCCAGAGATTCAAGATACCCGTACACATACGTTCTTACTTACGTGGTACTCGTCAAGAAAATAACCACAGTGGTAAATGGAAGGAAACCTGATTGTGTGCGTTGATATACTCACATACACTTTATCACATTATCCTAGCGGAAATATCAGGTTAGCACTCAGGTATCCACCCACACCTCTGCTCCTATCTCTACTCCAGCCCCATTCCCTGTCACTAGCGGTGCTCCTGCTTCCACAGCTGAACAGGCCTACTCTACCTCCCAACTCTTTCCCCAGGAGCTGGCCCTGCCACTCTGTTCTCTCCCCCAGTGGCTCTAGGCTCCAGCCTTGTTGTCTCCCTCTTCACCCCTCCCTCTTGCCCCTGCGCCTAACCCTTCCAAGACCCAGTTAATCAACCCTCAGAAGCCAGGCCTACAAGTCAAGTACTCAGATGTACTGTGACCGCGACAACTTCTATTTTATAGATAGAAATGTATTGGACAAGTAGCCACCAATCGCATTTCCTTGTACACACTAAGCAGTTTTATTTGGGAGTCTAATGGCAGGTTTACTGATTACCAAGATGAACTGTTACTTTGCATTACTTCAAGAGTAATTCTGGAATTACAACACCCTGCCACCACTGCAATTTCAGCCACATTTGGATCTTTTAGGTTGACTTCGCCTCCGCTCTAGCAGAAAAGAGCAATGACTTGGCAATAAAATACCCACTTACCAAATTCTTTGGGAGTTTTGATTAGGCCTCAATTTAATTTTACGTAAAGATGCTGCAACCAAATTCTGTGTTTTCAATTTATCCTGAACTGCTTCAGGGGTGGAGAGGTGGGCAGGAATTTGGTTTGTATCAAGATTAGGCAACTGCACATTTTCCACACTATGGCCAATGAGGGCTAACATTCACAACAGAAATCGTTCCTTGAAAATTTATGGAAATATGAGGCTAGGCTGACTTTCGATTCATGATTTGGTGAATCAAGACCTGCAAAGTCCCTCCACAAAAATGGACTTTTCACTTTTTCATGAATGTAATACACACATTTTTTAGATGCTGATAAAACTAGATTCATCAAATCTCTGAGACAAAAAGTACACCAAAACAATCCAATCTGCTCTGAAAATGATTATTTTCTGTCAGAAACCCCAATTAAGATGCATTTAGCAGACTAGACTATAGTTCACGTCATAAAGTCAGACATTTACAAAATGCAACAATTAGTAATCTTTGAAGGGGGGAAAAAAAGCACAATTAAAAGCCTGAAATAGCATCGAGTTGCCGAAAGCATATTGAGCAATCAAGACTCTCTAAGGGAAAAGGAAAATTGAACTGCAAAGCAAGTGCCACAGTATCTTTTGTCTGATCTTAAGTAAAGAGAACTACTCCATTGAAACTGCAAATATTAAATGGGGTACATGTCACCACTGGGGGCCTCCCTATTATACCAATGGTTGAGAGAAGGTCAGCTATACCCCAAGTCATTGCCCCTAAGAATGGGGGGGGGGGGAGTGGGATATGCCAATCGGTCAATCAATCAATTGATGGGATTTGTTGAGTGTTTACTGTTTGCAGAGCACTGCAACAAGCGTTTGGGAGAGTAAGGTACAACAGAGGTGGCAGACACGTTCCCTGCCTACAGCGAGCTAATAGTCCAGAGGAGTTTACAGTCTAAGAGGCAGTGCCTCCTGAACTAGAGCCTAAAATTCACCTGACCAGACCCGCCGTATCTGCAGTAGAACCAAGGGTGGGGTCAGATCGTCTGCACTTCAATGCGGGGAGGGGTGGATAAAATGGCTGAGGGAAAAGAGCTGGCCCCGATTACTCATTTACTCCCTGCAGGGGAAAAAGTGGGAAGATGATGAAGACTTGGAAGAATAGACTGGACAGGAACCGAACTCACACACACAGCCCCAACTTGATTCCAAACGGAGGTTGGGAAGGGTCACACAGGGAACGTTGAATGATGAGTCACTTGGAGAAGGTGCCTGTCCTCATGTGGCATCACTCCCCTCTCCCCCCAGAAGACTCACATATGTAGGTTTTCTTTTCAGTTACAGGTAGGGTACAAATAGCACATGGGAGTATATATGGGTGTAAAATACAGTAGCCAGAGCAGGCCTCTATCCTGAATCCCCAGCTAGTGTTTTCCATAGTCTGGCACTGGAGAGCATTAACATTAAGTAAAATTTAACAGAAACGCTAAGGAGGGAAAGATTGGAAGGTTTTTTTGTGGGGGGTGAGGGCTAAGCACCATTTTCTCCCACCATCCCAAGTTAGAATGATCTTAACTACCATCAAGACACTGATGCAGCAAGTCGCTTAACTTCTCTGGGCCTCAGTTGCCTCACCTGTAAAATGGAAATTAAGTACCCGCTCTCCCTCCACCTTAGACTGTGAGCACCAGGTAGGACGGGGACTGTGTCACATCCGATCGTACTGAGCCCCTACCCCCGTGCTTAGCACAGTACCACGGCTTTATTGGCTTTGAGTCCGGAATGAGGCTTGGCGTCACGCTCTGTCAGTTTCCCTAGGTCAGGCTGGCCTTCTCCATTTCCTTTCCTTAACGTGTGTGATTGGATGCTGTTCTGGCTGGACAGCAGAATTCAGTAATAATTTCAGCTCTGTGCTGTAAATGAAAATCAGTCATTGAGGCATCGCCTCTGTGCTGTAAATGAAAATCAGTTGTTGAGGCACCGCCAAGTACAGGTTGGTACATACCTTGGTTTTCTTCAAGATCTTTGCAGGTGCAGTGTATCCTACCATGGCAACTCTCCTCTCTATTTCATTTGGCTTGCTGCGGTCCAGAATTGTAAATTTTGAATGACTTTACTAGCTCTCCAAAGACTGGGAAGCCCGTCATACAATACAAGGTGAACACAGTAACCAATAAGCACATTATATGCCTGCCTGTGGAGATTAGTGTACTTTACATCATCTATCCCCACGACAGGATTCCGATCCTTCTGAATCTGTGCATGTGCAGGCCTTGCAACTTCACCTGCTCTGTTACCTCTGAGTGAAAGGACCGTGAACCTCTGAATTGGACACACACTGCTTCACATTACAAAGTCTCCTTTCACGAGTGTGAAAATCAAGGATAAGACTTCATCTCAAACAAAATGAACATAATTTTGTTGAAATTCTTCCTAGCACATTTGAAAATGGCAAGATTTTTCTAGGAGGGCTGAACCATAATAGCATCCATAGCTGAAATTTTGAGAAATGAAACAAGACTCTCGTTTTTGTTGTTGTTGTTGAAGTTACAAGGTTGGAAAAAGTGGAAAATACTGCAGTCGTTTAAATACAACAATCCCACTACACTACTGAGATTGGGGTCCCGATTTGGATGGGGCAGTCCTGAATAGAAACGAACTGTTCTCCTCTATCTCGAGTTGGGCTTTACTAGCCTCCTCCCCACTCCAACAGCCACTTAACACCAATTTTCGCATCTGATCCCTTACGTGGGATTCGGCTTAAATGGGCTCCAATCCCTATTGGAAACCTCCTCTACCTGAGGAAAGGAAGGGAGATAGTGTGGAGCATACCTCGTGCCCGGTTATGGAAGAGCTGTGGGCGTTGAAGAGAGAGGCCGGGCAGTCTGTTCATAGTATGCTGCAGGGGGCTGAGAGAGCATGCAGCGAGGACAAACAGTCGTAATAGACACTCTCGGAAAAGTATGTTGCGTACCGATTCACTGCTAATTAAGTACAGCTTTGAGGATAGATTATGCTAAGGCCCAGCCGGCAGGTGAGCCAATTCTCATGACCCTGGGATTGGGGACGGAAGAGGATGGGGTTGCCTCTCTCTTCCCTCCTTCTCAGGAATGGACAGATGGCTCCTCCCTGTACCTGGTTCTTCCCCGACCTTTTCAATTCCCATTCAACAGTATTTACTGAGAACTTACTGTGTGCAGAGCAAGGCTAGGTCTTAGGAGAATACAATATAAATCAAATACATGGTCCCTGCTCCTAAGGAGCTTACAATCTAATGGGGGAAACGGGTAAACACACTGGATACATACAGTGAGGAAAACAGAGATGCAATCAGTAGTAATAAGAGTATGGAAAAAACAAAGTAAATGAGTGGATTATGGAAATTTATGTATATACATAAAGTGCGGAGGGTGGGAGTGTGCAAGCAGCCACATGACTGAGGGAGGGGGCATCACAAGCTTCCCAGGTTGCATTACCATGCTGGATGCCATCCATTTTCAGTACCCTCTTCCCCGCTGGCTGGTCTCAGCAGCTCAGCCTAGAGAGGAAGGGTTAGGCAGGCAGGCAGGCAGGCAGGCAGGCAGGCAGGGTGAGAGGGAAGAAAGAAAAGAGAGAGAGAGAACAGAAGGATGGGGAGGAGGGAAGGAAGGGTGGGGAGGAGGGAGGAAGAGAAGGAACGGTGGGGAGGAGGGAAGGAAGGACGGAAGGATGGGAAGGAGGGAGGGAGAGGGCCCCAGCGAGTGAAATAAGATTGACTGCCGCTGATGGGAGAGGGATCCACTTTGTAGGAGCAGTAGGAAGACAGGAGAAGGGTACTGAAAGTCCCTATCTCACCCAAACCATCCAAGTGACAGCCGGGTCTGCAGCACTGTCCAGCCAGTGGAGTGGTCCCATTAGGCTTTTTCTTTCTACGTTGCACACAGTTTGCCACACTGTCGCGGCATCCAGCCACTTCACTTGCGGGGCCCGAACGCTACTCGGGGGCAAGGCTGCGGCTCCCTCCTGTGGGGAACTTGCCCGGGTCCACGGCTAGAGGACCAGGGGAATGTTTCCCTCCCCACCTTCTCTCCCTTGCCACTTCTCTGTCTTGGCTCCACTATGAAAGTGGGGCACTGAATAAACAGTGGTACGGGGACCTGATGAGAGAACAGGGTCTTCTGCCCTGTACCACCTGAGAACCGGAAGGAGGGAAGTCCATTTAAATCCTCTTAGTCATGTGCCACGTGCGGGGAGCGGGGTGGGAAGCTTGCACTGCCCCTTCCCTCCCTGGCAGAGGTCTCGGGTAGGGAGCGTGGCGGGGGGGAGTGCAAAAGGACCTACCTGGAATCCTGAGCAAGGGTAGGAGGAGAATGCTGGAGATCCTTCGTCTGCGGCGGACAGAGAGAAGTGGGGTCTGCCGGCTGGAGCCACGGGTGAGCCCCGGTCGGAGGGGAGGGGGCCCCTACCTGGACAGGAAAAATCCTCAATCATTGGCTCCAGCCGGCAGAGAGGCTGAACATCATCCCGATAACGGGGCTGGGATAGGGCTCATTCCATGGTTTTACCTAGCGGCTAGCTTCTTTTGGAGGATAGATAATCCGAGTGAGTAACTGGTTTGTAGAAAATGGAAGGGAAGAAGAGGAAAGTGGGGAAAGGGGCAGAAGGGGCAGGGTGGGATCGTCTGGTGACTGGCCTCTCTGCTTGCCAACTCCCATCATCTCCTCCTCTGCCCTGCCTTTATTTTCTCCTATTGTCCCCCCTCACCTCCACCCTTTTCCCACACATGCTTGGACCATTAACTCTGTTGCCCCATTTTAGACAGGATACATTCCGGCTACTAGGTACTAACCAAGCTTGTCAACGCATCTTCAAGGGCAATTCCTTGTTCATTCATGAGGTCCCTGCCCCCCCACACCACCCACTTACTGGTGGCCAGAAAGGGCAAGTGGGGTGGTGAACAAACCTGGGACCAGGGAATCCAGTGCCGGTTTACTATTCGGAATGGGAAGGGGAGGAGGGAGGAGAGGGGAGGCCCTGCCCAAGGTCTCTCTTAGTTGGGCATCAAATTGGGGGGAGGGATGGGGGACGTTTACACTGCTCCTTTCCTCCCTGACAGAGAGGCTCTGGATGCTGGGGGAGAAAGAAAAGAACCTACCTGGAATCCTGAGAAAGGGTAGGAGGAGAAGGCTGGAGATCCTTCGTCTGCAGCGGACCGAGAGAAGTGGGGTCTGCCGGCTGGAGCCACAGGTGAGCCCCGGTCGGAGGGGAGGGGCCACCTACCTGGACAGGAAAAATCCTGTATCATTGGCTCCATTGGCCACCTACGTGGACAGGAAAAATCCTGTATCATTGGCTCCAGCCAGCAGAAAGGCTGGAAATGACCTGTAAATAGGGGCGGGGTGGTGCCTAATGGGCCAGACCTTGGAGGGCAGTCCAAATTCCCGGGTGTAGTATTAGCAAAGTGAGGGAGTACGAAGACACTTAAGAACAGAAACACCGCCAGTACTGGGTCTCTCCGGCCCAGTATCCTGTCTTTGACAACGGATGCTTAGAGAACTGTGTGACAGTTGCCCTCCTTGACATCTGCTCTAATAGTTGGGGATGTGCCACCTATCAATCAACTGAGGTATTTATCAAGAGCTTGCTATGCGCAGACCACTGTACTAAGCGCTTGGAAGAGTACACTCCAAAAGAATTAGCAGACACATTCCCTGCCCAAAATGACCTTACACTCTTACCCTCCCTTCCCTTCCCCTCTACATCCCTAACTAGTAACTCAATATAGAGCTCTCATCCACGAATTCATCCATACCCCGCCCACCTGACGTTTTCAATACGCGACAATTTCCATGTGGTATCGAAGGCCGCCTGCTTGCTGCCAGCTGGGCAAAAAACATTATCCTTTGGTTGGCTTGCAACCGACCACCTTTTCAGTTTTCACCCGGTGCCTCTGGTCTGGTTGCCAATGGAATTGGGTGAAAAACAGTTCAGTGTTTGCCCTGTGCACCCACGCCCTTCACTATCTTGGAGACTTTGGGCACATCTTCTCCCAACCTCTGTCTTTCCAGAGGGAGTTCTACCTTTTCCGTCCAACCTTAAAAAGAAGATCCACCACCCCATCTTTTTGGTGAACCTTCTAAGAATTTGCTCCACCTCTTTTTAAGATGCACCAGTAGAAATCAAACACGAATGTCCAGGCATGGAGGTTACTGCCATTGTAAATACCACGAGACCCTGCTTTGTCCTCAGGATGCGGTCCTTGAAAAAGAGGACGCTAACTGAAAGAACGCTATACAGGGCCACTGCGTACAGGCCGGATAGTCATCCTCATCATCGGTATTTATGGTGTACCCGTGTGCAGAGCTCTGGACTAGAAATCCGGAAATGTGCAATAAAGGTAGACGATATGGTACCTGTCTTCAAGCTACTTACAATCTAACAGGGTAGAGAGGCAGACGCTGCCAGTATCCTTACGACAGGGAAGACAGATATGACTGGTAACAATGGAAGTCCCAAATGACAAAATAACACCTGGAACTGATAAAAATCAATATACGCCTATGTGCTGGGGGTGGCAAATGGTTTGACTTGATCAGGGCAAGTGCTTAGTATAGTGTTCTGCACTTGGTAAGCCTTCAATAAATACGATTGATTGATCGGGGAGGTGGAGATTTGACAGGGAATGTCTCTTAGGTAAGGAATTTTTAGTTGGGCCTCAAAGATACTGGAGGACTATGGTTTGGCCGATGGCGGGAGAGGGAGTTCCAGGCCAGCGGGTGGTGGTGGTGGGGTGGGGAGTATGCAAGGGGGTTGCATATCGAGTCAAAGATGGAAGAGTTCAGATCAAGGTACAGTTAGGGGCTCAGCCTGGGAGGAGTCAAGAGTGTGAGATGGGGTGCAGTGGGAGAACAGAGAATTAATGGCAAGAAGCAGGTGACTGGTGGAGAGCCTTGAATCCAATGACATGGAGAGGAGTTGCATTTACAAAGATGTTTTCCTCATCTGATGCCAGGACTTGGGGGAGCTGGGGGTCAGAGAACAGAATGCACTCCAACAAATAAGAACACACCTGGGGGGGAGGAGGTGTGTGGCCTTTGAGGGAGTTTGCTTTGGTTTTCTATCCCCTTTCTGATAATGCATATGTTTGGTTGGCCTTTGGGTTTACTCCCACACAATGACCCAATCAATGATTTGGAAAAAAAGGTCAGCCGTGTCTCCAAGATCTCTTTCCTGCGAGTGACTAAGAAACTCAGAGCTCATCGTGTGTACTCTGAGTCTGTAGTATTTTCCTCCTAAAGGTCTTACACCTTGCTTTGGCTCCTCAGCCATCCTGCCGACTCACTCAGCTTCATGCCACCCTCCCGTAGTTTAATCCCATCAGGAGAGCGTTTCGCCACCCGGAAGAGTTCAGTATCATGAGCAAATTTGGAAGCATCCCTGAACACTCTCTTCCTGATCATTTAGGAAAAGAGTCAATAAAACCAGATTTAACGTCAATCCCTGGGGAACTTCGCTATTTACATTTTTCAATCTGGAAAATGCATCGTGGCATTATCGCCAATGCTAGTTACTAATAAGTAACAGCAGAATCTACACCTTTAGCAAGAAAGCTTATAGTTTCTCTTTTCTCCCATACAACCACTCTACCTACGCAGTTTGGGAACCTCAGAAACTCCATGCCCCCCACCCCCCACCCCCAGCTCATTCAGCTTGGCCAAATTATTAGGCGTAGCATTAGGAAAGTGAGAGAGTAGGAAGACTTTTAAGAATAGAAACAGAAACATTACCAATACTGGGTCAGATCAATGTCTCTGCAGTCCAGTATCCTGTCTTCAACAGTGGCACCAGGATGCTTCGAGGAACCTTTGAGGGATAGCTGCCCCCCTTCCTGGGCTATAATTCAAAATGGGCTTCCAAGGAAGGGGGAAGCTGAGGGTGCACCGTCCAACAGACCTATTTACTACAGGCACACACTCAGATGATTGAGAAGCGGCATGGAGCAGTGGATAGAGCATGGGCCTGGGAGTCAGAAGGTCATGGGTTCTAATCCCGGCTCTGCCACTTGTCTGCTGGGTGACTCTGGGCAAGTCACTTCACTTTTCTATGCCTCAGTTACCTCATCTGTAAAATGGGGATTGAGACAGTGAGCCCCACATGGGACAGGGATTATGTCCAACCCGATTTGCCTGTATCCACCCCAGCGCTTAGTACAGTGCCTGACACATAGTAAGCGCTTAGCAAATACCATCATTATCATTATTATCATCGTTCCCAAGCACACCACTATGATTTACATATGACTTATTATAAATGATTTACGAATATTCACGTCTGCCTCCCCTTCTGGACTTTAAGCTCCTTCTGGGAAGGGAATGTGACAACTCTGTGGTAGTGCACTCTCCCCCGCACTTAGTTCAGGGCTCTGCACACAATAAACACTCAATACATACCATTGATTGACTGACTGATACCAGCATCAGGCAAGGCAGAGCCTGGGCTGCCCCTTCTCTGAGAAGGCTTGGCTTCTTGCTCTACGCTGGAAGGTCACTGCTATTGTTGCTCTTCCAAATATCTGGCACCTACAAAATATGGTGGCCATCTCTTTGCCAATCTCTCCCTCACAAACACACACGTTTCTTGAAATAAGAATTATTAAACATTAAAAATAAACACCAATGCGTTGCTTACTTCAGGGGGATTGATAAGTGAATGCACTTCTGGCTATTCCCGGTGACGTTCAAAAGATTTTCCTTTGGAAACAGCTAAGACAACTGCTTTCGCATTCATTTGGCGTAAGCAAAAGTTGCCACACTGCAGATGGGAGACCGACAATAAAAAAATGAAAAATGTACCCGACAAAGTTCCCAGACTACCCAGAATTCAGAGTTCTGGGCTTGAAACAGGTAGGTCCCACCCGGTGCATACTTAAGCCCCGGGCCTAAGAAATCCCAGAAATACCTAGGCCTTAAAAAAAAAAACCAAAATAAAAAAAACCTCTCCAAAACCTCAAGCTCACATTCATCCATCTCCATGGAAAAGGATCCCAAATGTAGAACTCTGCCCTGGACTCTCTCCTGCGGAGAGCCAACAGCTGGAGAGTTTTATGGAAAAGCATATACCTATTACGAGAGACTAGGGCCGGTGGAAATCTGCAACATGCCCTGGCCACTCATTTATATTCCAAAAGCCCTATGCAATTCGCACGTTTAACTTCTTATTCTGAAAGGCTATAAAATCCTCCAGAACATTTCCATACCAATAAGGATGGCATTTATTTAAGCACTCACTGTGCACTAAGTGGTGGGGTAGAAACTAGATAAATCAGTTCAGACACGGTCCCTCTCCCTCTCCCACACTGGGTTCGCAGTCTGCGAGGTAGGGAGAGCAGGTTGTATTGTTACCCCAATTTTGCAAATGAGGGAATGGGGGTCCAGTGAGGCTAGGACTCACCCAAAGGCTCAGCAGGCCTGTGGAAGGGCTGGGATTAGAACCCAGTTCTCCTGACAGCCAGACTCAATGCTCTTTCCACTAAGCAATGCTGATTTGGCTCTCTAATAAGCAATAGTACATCACTTCAGGGAGAAACAGGTTCAAATTCTCTTAATTGGGTTTATGAAGCCTTTCCAAGTTCTTAAATGTATTTTTATATACTTACATTCCTTGAGGGCAGAGTGCGTCTTTTATTTCCAGTTTATATTCGCAAACTGTGCACACGGAAGGTAAGAGGTTACCAGGGAAACGCTAAACCTGATGAGTAACCTTTAGATGGGACCTGCAATTAATCAACGGTACAGACTGAGTGCTTACTATGTACAAAGCACTGCACTAAGTGCTTGGGAGAATAAAGCAGAGTTTGTAGATGCATTCCCTGCCCACATTGAACTTACAGTCTAGAAGGGAGCAGCAGGCTAGCTGTACACCCACCTCGCAGTAGTAAAGTGAAGACCGTGTTTTCCTGGTTTATTCATTATATTTTCATTACGGTATTTATTAAGCGCTTGCTATGTGCCAAGCACTGTTCTAATCGTGGGGGTGGATACAAAGTTATCAGTTTGGACACACTCCCTGTCCCACTTGGGGTTCACAGCCCAGAATGGAAGGAAGTAGGATTTAATGCTCATTTTACAGATGAGGCGGCCCAGAGAACTGAAGTTACTTGCTCATGGTCACACAGTAGACAAGTGGTGGAGCTGGGATTAGAACCCAGGTCCTCTGACTCCCAGGCCTCTGCGTCTTCCTTACTGAGAAGCAGCGTAGCTTAGTGGAAAGAGCACAGGCTTGGGAGTCAGAGGTCGTGGGTTCTAATCCCAGCTCCGCCACTTGTCTGCTGTGTGACTTTGGGCAAGTAACTTAACTTCTCTGAACCTCAGTTCCCTTATCTGTAAAAGGGGGATTGAGACTGTGAGCCCCACGTGGGACAGGGACTGTATCCAACCCGATTTGCTTGGATCCACCCCAGCGCTTAGTATAGTGCCTGGCACATAGTAAGCACTTAACCTAGAATTCCTTAACTCCCATTCTCTCCTAGACCCCCTCCAATCTGGCTTCCGTCCCCTCCACTCTACCGAGACTGCTCTCTCTAAGGTCACCCATGACCTCCTTCTTGCCAAATCCAATGGCTCCTACTCCATTCTGATCCTCCTTGACCTCTCTGCTGCCTTTGACACTGTCGACCATCCCCTCCTCCTCCATACCTTATCTCACCTTGGCTTCACGGACTCCGTCCTCTCCTGGTTCTCCTCTTACCTCTCTGGCCGATCATTCTCGGTCTCCTACGCTGGAGCCTCCTCCCCCTCCCATCCTTTAACTGTTGGAGTTCCTCAAGGGTCAGTTCTTGGCCCTCTTCTGTTCTCCATTTACACTCACTCCCTCGGTGAACTCATCCGCTCTCACGGCTTTGACTACCATCTCTACGCAGATGACATGCAGATCTACATCTCCGCCCCTGTCCTCTCCCCCTCCCTTCAGGCTCGCATCTCCTCCTGCCTCCGGGACGTCTCCACCTGGATGTCGGCCCGCCACCTAAAACTCAACATGAGCAAGACTGAGCTCCTCATCTTCCCTCCCAAGCCCGGTCCGCTCCCAGACTTCTCCATCACCGTGGATGGCACGACCATCCTTCCCGTCCCGCAGGCCCGCAATCTCGGTGTCATCCTTGACTCGTCCCTCTCGTTCACCCCACACATCCTATCCGTTACCAAGACCTGCCGGTTTCACCTCTACAATATCGCCAAAATCCGCCCTTTCCTCTCCACCCAAACGGCTACCTTACTATTACGGGCTCTCGTTATATCCCGGCTAGACTACTGTGTCAGCCTTCTCTCTGACCTCCCTTCCTCCTCTCTCGCCCCGCTCTGGTCTATTCTTCACTCCGCTGCCCGGCTCATCTTCCTGCAGAAACGATCTGGGCATGTCACTCCCCTTCTTAAACAACTCCAGTGGTTGCCTATCGACCTCCGCTCCAAACAAAAACTCCTCACTCTAGGCTTCAAGGCTCTCCATCACCTTGCCCCTTCCTACCTCTCCTCCCTTCTCTCTTTCTACCGCCCACCCCGCACGCTCCGCTCCTCTGCCGCCCACCTCCTCGCCGTCCCTCGGTCTCGCCTATCCCGCCGTCGACCCCTGGGTCACGTCCTCCCGCGGTCCTGGAACGCCCTCCCTCCTCACCTCCGCCAAACTGATTCTCTTTCCCTCTTCAAAACCTTACTTAAAAATCACCTCCTCCAAGAGGCGTTCCCAGACTGAGCTCCTCTTCCCCCTCTACTCCCTCTGCCATCCCCCCTTTACCTCTCCGCAGCTAAAGCCTCATTTTCCCCTTTTCCCTCTGCTCCTCCACCTCTCCCTTCCCATCCCCACAGCACTGTACCCGTCCGCTCAACTGTATATATTTTCGTTACCCTATTTATTTTGTTAATGAATTGTACATCGCCTTGATTCTATTTAGTTGCCATTGTTTTTACGAGATGTTCTTCCCCTTGACGCTGTTTAGTGCCATTGTTCTTGTCTGTCCGTCTCCCCTGATTAGACTGTAAGCCCGTTAAACGGCAGGGACTGTCTCTATCTGTTGCCGACTTGTTCATCCCAAGCGCTTAGTACAGTGCTCTGCACATAGTAAGTGCTCAATAAATACTATTGAATGAATTAACAAATGCCATGATTATTATTATCATTATTATTATTATTATTAGGGAATCATGGGAGAATAGATTCCAAAGACTTGCTGAAGACTGAGAGCTTACAGGGATTGCTTCTTTCTTGTCTATCTGCTTTGTCATTATCATATTGGTAGATTAAATAGGTCTGGCCCAATCACCTCTATATAAAGCTGTGCAAACTGAAAATTGATGTTTGGCCATTTGCTCTATTGTCTCCCCACCATATATCAATATTGGGTTTGTCACTACTAGTATAGAATTACCAGGGATGGGCTTAGCAAATAACTTTGTTTTTCAGTCAAAAAATCATCACTCATCAGATGCTGGGTAGATCCTTGATTCATTCTTCCCCCATTAGGAAGGTTGGAGGCAAAAGGAATCCGAGTTAGTCAATTTCTTTCTTTTGTGCATTAGGAAACCATCATCAATGTAATCCAAAAACCGAAAGGACGACCTGTGGTACACCTAAATGCTTTTCCAACAAATGTGACTACAACAATCATTTCTTCTGTGACGTGGGGGTCGGGTTCCCCAAGAACGTGCATTCCAGCATGCTTGGCTTTGCTATAATGTGGGGGTTATCTTCTCGTCCAACCCCGCAGTAAGGAGGACTTGCATTAAAGCACGCACACTTTGACACCATTCGTACAGGGAAAAACTTTTCTTACATTGCACTGCATTGAGATGCTTGCTGTCGGAAGAATGTTCCCTAATTCCTCCATAGTATTAAAGCCAACACCTGGCATGAAATTACAAGTTACGGAAGAACAGAGGGTTTGCGCATTTTAGCTGGCACCACATGCCAGATCATTTCTTCAGACACTGCATCGCAAGGTACCGAGTCATTTCAAGTTATAAGAACGTTCCTTAATTTAACAGTGCTCTGTCAAAACCCGTAATGGAAACATGCTTCATAAAAGAACATCAAGTAGTTAAATGCCTCCTGTCATCCTATTCTAACCCAAAGACACCTCGGAAAGCTTTGCCAACTTTTGATCTGAAGATCGAGAATTGATCAGTGATATTTATTGAGTGCTTACTGCTGAGCACTGTGCTAAGCACTTGGGAGAGTACAAAAGAACAGAGTGTGTAGACACGTTCCCTGCCCACAATGAACTTTCAATCTAGGGGGAAGAAACTCCTTTGAGGATACTGCCCCTCAGTAGTCACTCCTGATAGGCTCTGAATGACAACTTGACAATGTTGCTCTTTTCCACACTGAGAAGTTACATGAGATAGCAATTGTCAAGTACTGTGAATACACAGCATTTCTGTATAACATTTAGGATCTGAGAAACAGCGTGGTCTAGTGAAAAGAGCACGGGCCTGAGAGTCAGAGGAACTGGGGTCTAACCCAGCTCCATCACTTGCCTGCTGTGTGACCAAGGGAAAGTCACTTCACTTCTCTGTGACTCAGTTCCCTCATCTACCAAATGGGAGTTCAACAACTATTCTCTTTCTTACTTAGACTGTGAGCCCCACGAGGGACCTAATCTCCTTGTATCTACCCCAGCGCTTAATAAAGTGCTTAGCACATGGTAAGAGCTTACCAAATACCACAATTATTACAATTATTTGTACACCCAGCAGGCAACATATTTTGCTGGATTCTTGTCTGGTCACGCAGAAAAATGCCACTGCCCACGAGCATCTTTCTCTGCCTTTTTTCTTTTTTGGGTGGGGGCACGGCAGGAGTGTCTTCAACTTTATTCCTCTATGGGTCTTGATTCATCAATCACTAAACTTTATTTATCAAGTAGTTACCCTGTGAAAAGCACTGTACTAAAAGTAAAAGAGTAAAACAGAGGAAGTAGACATGATCCCTGCCATCAAGGAGCTTTCAATCTAGCAGGGAGAGACAGACATTAAAACGAAATACAAATAAGGGAAACAACTGAGTATCAGGATATGTACAAGATTGCTGAGAGGCAAGTAGCCAAGTCCTTAGGGGGCTCAGACTCAAGTGCATGGGTGACCCAGTAGAGAGGGGAAAATAGGCTGAAAGATGAGAGATTAGTCAGGGAAGGCTTCCTGAAGACGTACTTTTCATAGTACTTTGAAGATGGGAAGAGTGGAGGTTTGTTGGATGTGAAGAGGAAGGGAGTTCCAGGGAAGGGGGAGAACGTGAGCAGGGGGTCAATGGCAAGACAGTCTTGAGTGAGCCACAGTGTGTAGACCGGTGTGAGAGGAGCAAAGTGTGCAGGCTGGGTTGAAGTAGGAGAGGAGCAAAGATAAGTAAGAGGGAGATAGCTGACTGGGTGCCTTAAAGCTGACGGTAAGGAGCTTCTGCTTGATATGGAGATGGATGGGCAACTATTAGAGGTTTAGGAGGAGTGGAGAGAGAAGCACAGAGTGCTGTCTTGAAAAATGATCTGGGCAAACAAGACTGAAGCATGGACTGGACCTGGGTTCTAATCCCGGATCTGCCAGTTGCCTGCTGTGGAACCTTGGGCAAGTCACTTCAATTCTCTGAGCCTCAGTTTCCTCATCTGGATAATGGGGATTCATTAGCTGTTCTC
This sequence comes from Ornithorhynchus anatinus, assembly GCF_004115215.2. NCBI lineage: Eukaryota > Metazoa > Chordata > Mammalia > Monotremata > Ornithorhynchidae > Ornithorhynchus > Ornithorhynchus anatinus. Next base: position 53,110,713 of record NC_041749.1, read on the forward strand.
CTTCCCGCTTAGACTGTGAGCCCCGCGTGGGACAGGGACTGTGTCCAACCTGATTATCTTGTATCTACCCCGGTGCTTAGCATGGTGCCGGGCACGTGGTAAGCGTTCAACAAATGCCGCGATAATATCTATTCGATTAAACCTCTGTCCTTAAGGATGTTCCAAACCAGTGACCACCTCTCCCTGAGATGTTTAGCAGCCCTCTTTAGAGAGTGTTATCCCAGTTTAGTGTACATTGGTAGATGACCTCTTCCAACTTCTCTTCTGCAGTAACCTGGGTCCTACATTCCCTGGAAGCGGGGAGCCATTCATCCATTTGACTCGAGTGAAAATGAAGGGAAACAAGCAGGAGCTCTGTGGCTACAAAATGTTTCCCCACCATCTGTCCAATCCTTTTATTCTTTCCATTTTTCTAATGGGTTCATAGAGTTCAAGCTCCCTAGTAATAATAATAATAATGTTGGTATTTGTTAAGCGCTTACTATGCGCCAAGCACTGTTCTAAGTGCTGGGGTAGATACAAGGTGATCAGGTTGTCCCACATGGGGCTCACAGTCTTCATCCCCATTTTAAAGATGAGGTAACTGAGGCACAGTGAAGTTAAGTGACTTGCCTAAGGTCACACAGCTGACAAGTGGCGGAGCTGGGATTAGAACCCACGACCTCTGACTCCCAAGCCCGAGCTCTTTCCACTAAGCCACGCTGCTAATCACAAGTACATAGTACATTCGGTCACATTCTGTGGATGAAGGCAAAGGACTAAAACAAGATCACAACTATCAAATCTAGAAGGCTACTCACTTTTTTTTAAAAAAAGATCTTTTGAAGTATGTCACATCATGATACAAAATTAGGAGTTGCTACCCATAAGCAGCAACTCAAAAGGTATCTGTTATACTCTCACAATCTCTGAGTACAGTGCTCTGCACAGAATAGGTACTCAAAGACCACTGATTGATTATATTAAATGTTAGTGCTTAAACTAATATAAGATGGTCTGACTTGTCAGCGTAGGACAGGAAACAGAATCCTGTACACCAAAACACTATAGGCCTAACCAATTATATCAGTTATGCAGAAGTTCTCACTCATTAGGAAGTTGCATTTTCTTTCTGCAGCTCTGCCCAAATGGTACACAGCAAGTACAGAAAATTTCAGTTCGCAAAAAGAAAGCGCTTCCAAAGTTTGAAGGCATTAAACTGAAGGAGTTGAGAATGAATTAGAAACATGCAGGTGGACATTTATCCAGAGCAAGAAACACTTTCCAGACAACAGTCAACACTCTCTTTAGAGCACTGAATCACCTCGCCCCTTCCTACTTCACCTCGCCGCTCTCCTACTACAACCCAGCCCGCACACTTCGCTCCTCTAATGCCAACCTACTCATTGTACCGTGATCTCGTCTCTCTCTGCTGACCTCTCGCCCACGTGCTGCCTCTAGCCTGGAACACCCCTCCCTCTTCATATCCGACAATTACTCTCCCCAACTTCAAAGCCTTATTGAAGGCACATGTCCTTCAAGAGGCCTTCCCCGACTAAGCCCACACTTCCTCTTCTCCCATTCCCTTCTGCATCACCCTGATCTGCTCCGTTTATTCACCCCTCCACTTCTGCCTCAGTCTTACTGTATGTAATTTATTTATATTGTCTGTCTCCACCGCTAGACTGTCAGCTCGTTGTAGGCAGGGAATGTGTCTACCAGCTCAGCTGTACTCTCCCACGTGCTTAGTACAGCACTCTACACCCAGTAAGTGCTTAATACGTATGACTGATTGATTCTCTTTAGGGAAATTCGACATGTTCCCACAGTTCGGAGACCTGGCTATAAGCACTTCGTTATGCCTCTTTAAGAAAAAGAGCCTAAAACATCCTTGGATCTCCATACTTGATACAGGTAGACTATTCACATTTAAAGCAGCACCAAATGTGAATCCACCCAGCCGGGGAGGATGCAATCCCCTCTGTTACTCATACGCCACACACTGTTAATTGGACACCCACCGAAAAACCTTTGTGAGTAGGTCTGGGTCCACATTCTTCGCATTAAAAGCTAGTTAAGCAACTTGAACTCTCCGTGCTAATGAGAAAATAGTGTCCTAATTTAGTTTCATCCACAGGACCTCACCGATACATGAGCTGGATTTAAAGGGAGGAAAAAAAGGCAATGAAAAGGCCATGAAAATGAAAAATGTTTTAGTGGGGGTAGGTGGGTGGAAAAGGTGGAAGGATAAGGTCAAAAGAAAAGCTCTGTGTGCAGTCTAATTGGGGTTTTTTTAACATGAGGAAGAGGGAAACGGGGGAAAAACTAAATTGGAAACTTTGCAAAGGCAGAAGGCAAGGCTTTTGCCTAACTCCTAAAAAAGGACTGAGATCAAGATCGCGTTGCACAAATCCTAATAAACCTCAGCTTTGCCAGTCCTTGGAATCATGGGCTGGCAAGGAAAATTGAGATCGGCAAGCTACAGTTTATTTCCTTCCCATCCCTGCCTGCCCAATCTACATCACCTCTCTGAAAATCACTTCCTCTCCGAGGCTAGGATTGCTGGGAGGTCTGCTCAAGTTCGAGGTCATTCACAATTCAGAGGATCTGGGGGTTTGGGGGCCCTGCAGACTGGAGTCTCGAAGGATGCCTCAGGTTGGCATCACAGTAAAATGGTACCCTGTGCGGCCTCGAAACCAACCCAGTTTTAATGGAGTCTTTTGAACCAAGTATACGAGATCATGAGACCTGCAGTCAGTTTGTCCCCTGTTGGGGTCAGGAGGATGTCAACCATGAAGATGTAAAAATACAAGGGAAATTGTGGTAAGCCTTGCTCAATTCTTCTCAATATCGATTTCTGCCCTAAATGGGGAAGGCAAATACGTTTAGCAGCCAGGTAGACAGGAACGTACAGGTAATAGATTTACCCTTAGTAAATATTGTGACCACACATGTGCAGTCTGGCAGATTAGGAGAGGAAACACTCGCTCATATGGGTTACACAAATCCTTTCTAGGAGCAGTCAAGGATTTGCCAGTCAGCATTGACATAAAGCTGGTGAAAGATGCTGCCTAAGCCTCCCCTTCCAACCAAGCCCCCTCACTCTTAGCTATAAGGCACCCCCAAACTGACTCAAACATCCAGCCCATCATTAGTAAACCATGGATAATAATAATATTTGTTATGCGCTTACTATTTCCCAACCACTGTTCTAGGCACCGAGGTATCTATAAGTCGATCAGGTCAGACACAGTCCCTGTCCTGCATGGGGTACGGTCTTAGGGGGAGGGAGATGAGGTAGTGAATGCCCATTTCACAGACGAAACTGAGGCCCAAAGAAGTGACTTGCCCGGGGTCACACTGTGGTGAGCCCACAATAAGCTGTCTTTCCAGTGACTGAGATCCCTCGAACAACTACAACAAGGGAGAGACTTTGCAAAGGCAATGATGCCCTCTTCTTGAGGCAGGTGATTGCGGGCCTGTGGAGGGGAAGGGGGGGGAGGGAGCATGGAAGGGGGCACGGCTTTACAGCTAATGCAGATAAAAGGTGGCCCCTTTGAATGCTGCGGGGCATGCAGACAGAGGCAAGCACGAGGCGCAGAAGCATGCAGAGAAGCAAGAAGGAAGCAGCTGAAAGCAGCAGAAGAGTAGCACTCAAAAGCAGCAGAAGGCAGCGCACTTGGAAGCAGAAAGAAGCAGCACTGGCAGAACGGGCTCCTTTGACCACAGACTGGACCTCTGGTGGAGTGAGTGTGTGTGTATGTGTCACTCCCTTGCACGCTGGTAAAACTAAGTCAAAAAATTTTCACAGTAACCTTGGTGATCAGAGGTGTGGTTTGAACTCTACTACGTGTCACGGAGGCTCTCCCGGTCCAGATTGGTACCAACCGGCGGCTCCTGACGTTACACGCAGCAGGCAAGTGGCAGAACCCAGGCCCTCTGACTCCCAGGCTCAGGCTTCTTCCACTAGGGCACGCTGATTCTCGGTGAACACTGCCAAACAGGCGGGTGCCAGGTGTAGAGGTATGGAGAGCAGAGAAGATTGAGAAAAGAAGAGATGGGGGGCATCTGTTCATTCTCTGGCCAATCTAACCTTGGATTCTCCCCAAATCAGGCCCCTACTGACTTGGTCCTCTGTTCTCCCACGACTCAAATCCCAGGGTCCAACTCACCACTTCTGACAATCAACAATTCCTCTACTCAGTCCCTGAATCCCTCCAGAAAGGAGGCCATTTCTTTATTAAAAAGAAGACATACTCTCCTATGCCTTTCACAAGCACTGAATGATCATTTTCACGTTCTGCACTATTCCTGTGAAGTTGCAATGGACTTTTAGTGAGTCTTCTATTGTGTCACATCACACCATGATCTCTTGCAGGAGAAATGTATTCGAATTCGAATCCCAGCTCTGCCACTTGTCAGCTGTGTGACTGTGGGCAAGTCACTTCACTTCTCTGGGCCTCAGTTCCCTCATCTGTAAAATGGGGATTAAGACTGTGAGCCCCACGTGGGACAACCTGATTCCCCTGTGTTTACCCCAGCGCTTAGAACAGTGCTCGGCACATAGTAAGCGCTTAACAAATACCAACATTATTATTATTAACATTATTATTAAATGTAAAATTCCTTGATTAAAAAAAAATTGGCAACAATCTTCAATTCTTAAAAAAAAAAAAAGACGGCACTTACATCATTTTGTGTAAACAAAGACATTCCAGAACATACAAACAAGCTTTCTGTGTGCAGAGCACTATACTAAGCGCTGGGAATGAGTGCAGAGCTGGGAATTAGACACAGTCCCTGTCCCTGGGGGCGGGGGCTTGCAATCTAAAAATCAAAATAGGGAGAGGGGACACTGACGGCTTAGTTACGTGCAGCATTTCATAATTTCATCTGCCTATTCTGCACAACAAGGTTGCCGACCTGGGGGCTGCTGCCATAACGGATGGCCGTGGCCACCATCGTGACTGTGATGATGACAGCATTTGTTAAGTGCTTACTATGGACAAGGCACTGTTCTAAGCGCTGGGGTGGATACAAAATAATCAGGTTGTCCCACTTGGGGCTCGCAGTCTTAATCCCCATTTTGCTGTGCACTCTGAGCCACAAGGAGCTGGAAATTCTCCTCCTGGCACTTGGACTGGCTCCCTTTTTCACCCTTCCCTCAGCTAAAACAGCACATATGTACTTATCCATAGTTGATATATTTCTATTAATTGCTGTTCTCAACTCTAGACTGTAAGCTTCTTGTGGGCAGGGAATGCACCTACCAACTCTGTTGTATTGTACTCTCCCAAGTGCTTAGTATAGGGCTCTGTACACAGTAAGCACTCAATAAATACCACAGAACGATTGATGGCTCCTCTAGCCACAGCAACCTACTGAGCTTTGGTTTTCTCCTCATGTTTCATTTCCCCTTATGTGTCGGTAACCTGCCTCCCCATGCTATTTTTTTTTTTTTAAGATTGTGAGCCCCCTGAGTTACCTAATTTCCAGCACAGGCTGTAATGAATAGAGCACGGGTCCTGGGAGTCAGAAGGCCATGGGTTCTAATCCCAGCTCCGCCACTTGTCTGCTGTGTGACTTTGGGTTAAGTCACTTTACTTCTCTGTGCCTCAGTTACCTCATCTGTAAAATGGGGATTGAGACTGTGAGTCCCACATGGACAGGGATTATGTCCAACCCGATTTGCCTGTATCCACCCCAGCGCTTAGTACAGAGCCTGGCACACTGTAAATGCTTAACAAATACCATAATCACCATCATCATCACACAGTAAACACTCAATAAATATAGTGTGGCTTAGTGGAAAGAGCATGAGCTTGGGGGGTCAGAGGTCATGGGTTCGAATCCCGACTCTGCCACTTGTTGGCTGTGTGATTTTGGGCAAGTCACTTCACTTCTCTATGCCTCAGTGACCGCATCTGTAAAACAGGGATTAAGACTGGGGGCCCCACATGACAACCTGATTACCTTGTATCTACCCCAGCACTTAGAACAGTGTTTGGCACATAGCAAGCGCTTAACAAATATCATTATTACTAGTACTACTGGGAGATTTAGGATGTACTTTTGCTGGCAAGGCAACATATGTTCATTGAAACTGAGACTATGCCAATCCCACTCAGAGAAAATTCTAACATTCTCCCCAAAAAGTGGACAGCCAACAGATCAGATCATGGGGAGAGATCCATCTGAGTTCTCATTACTAAAGCATCTGTGACCTTTCTGCCGGTGGGAACAAATCAAAGAGGATTTTCCTGTTCAGACAAGATGGCCCCTACCTGGAGCTTCACTTGGGCTCCAGCAAGAAGCCTTCCCTCCCTGCCCTCAACTTCAAATTCTTCCTTTCTTCCCTGAATCATGGTAGGCTCTGTCCCTTCCACTCCCACTTTCCTTCCCTTCCCAGCATCTCTGCCTGGGAGGGTAGCAGGGAATGTGTCTGTTTATTGTACTCTCCCAAGCGTTTAGTACAGTGCTCTGCACACGGTAAGTGCTCAATAAATACGACAGAATGATGTGAGGGGGAAAAACTCTCTTCCCCTTCATGAGGTGATCAGAAGAGCAGTAAAGCTCCAGCCAGCCAGCTCCAGTAAAGCTCCAGCCAGCTTTACTTTTCCCAAACAGGAGGGTCCCGGTTTTTTTTTTTCCAAGCCCGGCAACAGGACGAAGAAGCAACAGCTTGAAGCCCTACCAGTCAGAAGATACCCCAGAACCGCCATTCCTCCTTGATCCCTGGGGCCCACTGACTATCTCCAGAATGGCAGAGTGAGAAGGAAACAGCCATTCCTAATAGTATTTATACTTGCCCTTGCCTTTCTAGGCTGTTTGTTATTTCACCTCTTCTCCCTCCTTATGGGCAGGAAATGTGTCCACCAACTCTGTTGTATTGTACTCTCCCAGGTGCTTAGTACAGTACTCTGCCCACAGTAAGCCCTCAATAAATACCACTGATTGATGGACTACTCTTTTACTGAGAGCCCCTTGAGTGCCTAGGACTAACTGATTCTCATCTTGGGACTTCTCTCCAGGGCTTAGTACACTGCTCTGCACACAGTAAGCACTCAAAAAATACCACTGATTAAGTTTTATTTATCCACCCACGCATGTTGATTCTTTACCTACCCTCACTCTTCTAACTATTGATTTCTATGTCAACTGATGTCTGTCTTCCCCCATTAGACTGTAAGTCCCTCGATGGCAGGTTTCATGTCTTATCCTCCTATGTCTCCCTGGCATAGTGCTCTGCATAGAGCACTCAAATACTGCGAGTGCTAGGGTGCTTAACATAAGCAGTATATAAAGATTATTATTAATTAGGCCGAACAAATATTCACATTTTCAACTTGTCACAACCTGAAGTAGCCTGTTCTAGTGGTAAGGGGGGAAAGGAAAAGAATGTCAAGAGTATACAGTTTTGCCAATATCCATTTGGTAGTTCAGCAGCAATCAGAATTTCCTTTTGCTTCCGCAGCTTCAATTTAAATGGCCTAAGTTAGCCTATGGATTCTGTTGCCAAGACTGAATCAAGGAAGGTCCCACTATCAAGGGAGATAAAATATGTGGTATTTATTAAGCACTTATTATGGGCACTGTAATAAGCACTGGGGGATGGGGGGGAGAGAGAGAAGAAATACAAACAACTCGGGTTGGACACAGTCCCTGTCCCACACTGGGCTCAGTCTTAATCTCCATTGTACAGAGGAGGTAACTGAGGCAACAGAAGAGAAGTGACTTGCACGAAGTCACACGGCAGATAAGTGGCGGAGCCAGGATTAGAGCCCATGACCTTCTGACTCCCAGGCCTGTGCTCTATCCAGCTTGTATGTCTGGCTGTTGAAGAAACAAAAGAACTGTGGTTGAGGCAATCGCACTAACATCTTCCTACTCGGACAGTTAAGAGCACTAGATTGCAAAGAGAAATGCCCAACACTCAAAAACCTCTCATCTAAAAAGTGACTTTTACATCAATCTAAAACCCACCAACCCCTTGCCCATGTCCACCCTCTGGCCTGGAACTTCCTTCCCCTTCATACACGACAGACCACCATTCTCCCCACCTTTGAAGCCTTATTAAAATCCCAACTCCTCCAAGAGGCCTTCCCCGATTAAGCCCTCATTCCCCCTACTCTCTCTCCCTTCCAGATCACCTATCTGTATCCTTCAGGCCCCTAAATTTCACCCCATTTGCAATCCCACAGCACTCATGTACCTATCTGTAAACTTGCTTTCATGTCAGTTTCCCTAGCTAGACTGCAAGCTCCTCGTGGACAGGGAACCTATCAACTCTGTACTGTACTCTCTGGACTGCCTAGTATAGTGCTTTGCAAACGGTAAGTGCTCAATAAATACCATTGACCGAATATAGGACTGATCTCTGTAGGCCTTTTGCAGGTATCTAATGAACAGTATTTAAAAGACTCTCTTTCCCCTTTGATCTGTAGAGACTCTGAGCCTGCTATAAACGTTCCAGCAAGCTGGGGCTGCCAGCAAAGACCACCACAGTCCACACAATTGGGGCAGGCCACTACACAACCCATATCAATAGGTCTGGGACAACCCATGTCTTCACCCTGAACTGCCAGATTGGCAACCCTTCACAGATCCATGAGGGGGCAGTGATCTCTAGGTGGGAGGGGAAGGGGAGATAAAGTTAGGTTTCGGGTGAAATGATGATCCTGGATTTCCCTATATATGCAAGAACATATGTGTGCTTGCCCACCCGTACATCTATAATAAAATTCAAGCATGACCAGGTGCCCAGGATAGCTGACCACAAAGCCAAAGCAGCAGACCAACTGGGAAATGCGACCTAAACCAACGCCTCAACTATTTCATCACTGGTTAGATTTAAGAAATGTTTAGGCAGAATGGAGAAAACGGGCAAAGCTAAAATCAATCAGTGGTATTCACAGAGCACCTGAGTGTGAAACACTGCAAATTAAGAGCTGAACAGAATACAACAGAAGCAAAATACATTCATTCATTCAATGGTATTTATTGAGCGCTTACTATGTGCAGAGCACTGTACTAAGCGCTTGGGATGAACAAGTCGGCAACAGATAGAGACAGTCCCTGCCGTTTGACGGGCTTACGGTCTAATCGGGGGAGATGGACAGACAAGAACAATGGCAATAAATAGAGTCAAGGGGAAGAACATCTCGTAAAAATAATGGCAACTAAATAGAATCAAGGTGATGTACAATTCATTAACAAAATAAATAGGGTAATGGAAATATATACAGTTGAGCGGACGAGTACAGTGCTGTGGGGATGGGAAGGGAGAGGTGGAGGAGCAGAGGGAAAAGGGGAAAAAGAGGGTTTAGCTGCGGAGAGGTAAAGGGGGGGTGGCAGAGGGAGTAGAGGGAGAAGAGGAGCTCAGTCTGGGAAGGCCTCTTGGAGGAGGTGAGTTTTAAGTAGGGTTTTGAAGAGGGGAAGAGAATCAGTTTGGCGGAGGTGAGAAGGGAGGGCGTTCCAGGACCGCGGGAGGACGTGGCCCAGGGGTCGACGGCGGGATAGGCGAGACCGAGGGACGGTGAGGAGGTGGGAGGCAGAGGAGCGGAGCGTGCGGGGTGGGTGGTAGAAGGAGAGAAGGGAGGAGAGGTAGGAAGGGGCAAGGTGATGGAGAGCCTTGAAGCCTAGATTGAGGAGTTTTTGTTTGGAGCGGAGGTTGATAGGCAACCACTGGAGTTGTTTAAGAAGGGGAGTGACATGCCCAGGTCGTTTCTGCAGGAAGATGAGCCGGGCAGCAGAGTAAAGAATAGACTGGAGTGGGGCGAGAGAGGAGGAAGGGAGGTCAGAGAGAAGGCTGACACAGTAGTCTACATGCTCCCTGCCCTGAAGGAGTTCACAATTTAATGGGGCAGGCACAGAAAAAAATATTTACAAAGAGAGTAGGAACTTAGAGCAAGAAGCTATACAAGGGTGAAACAGCAGAATTAGTAACTAGATGCACAAATCAAAATATACAGGGACGTAAGTGCTACTTCTGGCAAGGTACCTCCTTAGACAGTGAATCCTATGTGAGAGAGGGCATATGTCCAACCTGATTTTCTTGCATCGTCCCCAGTGCTAAACAGGGTACGGGGCACATAGAAAGTCCTTAAATACCACTGTTAGAGTATGGAGCACTGCACTCAACACTTGGGAGAGTACAACAGAGTTGGTAGACATTCCCTGCCCACCAAGAGCTTACACTCAAGAGAGGGAGATGAGCATTAATAAATTACAGATATGTACATTAATGCTGTGGGGGTGAATATCAAGTGGTTAAAGGCTCCAGATCCAAGTACGTAGGCAATGCAGAAGGGACTAGGGGAAAAAAGGGCTTAATAGGGGATGGCCCCTTGGGGGAGATGTGAATTTAATAAATCTTTGAAGATGGGGAGAGTGGTGGTCTGTCAGATACGAAGGGGAGGGGCGGGGGAGTTCCAGGACAGAGGGAAGATGTGGGAAAGGGGTCGGCGGCGAGGTAGAGGGACTAAGCTATTATTAGAGGAGCCACATGTGCAGACTGGGTTGTAGTACTTTCATCATCTGTAAAATGGGATTAAATCCTTCAATCTCCTACTTAGAATTCAGAGTCCCATGTGGGACAGGGACTGTGTCCAACCTCATTATCTTCTAACTACCCCAGTGCTCAGAACAGTGCTTGACACATCGAAAGCACTTAAATACCTTTAAAAAAAATGATTTAGGTAAGGTAGGAGGGGACAAGCTTACTGAGTGTTTAAAAGATAAGGATTTTCTGTGTGATGTGGCAACCACTGGAGGTTCTTAAGGATCTTTAAGAAAGATGATCCAGGCAGCAGAGTGAAGAATGCGCTGGAGTGGGGAGAGACATGAGGCAGGGAGGCCAACGAGGTAGCTGATACTGTAATCAAGGCGGGATATGGTATTTATGGTATTTATTAAGTGCTTACTATGTGCCAAGCACTGTTCTAAGTGCTGGGGTAGATACGAGGTAATCAGGTTGTCCCACGTGGGGCTCAGAGTCTTAATCCCCATTTTACAGATGAGGTACCTGAGGCACAGAGAAGTTACAGTGGCTTGCCCAACTTGCCCCAGCAGACAAGTGGCAGAGCCGGAATTGGAACCCACATCCTCTGACTCCCAAGCCCGTGCTCTTTCCACTAAGCCACGCTGCTTCTCTACATGATAGACATGGTAGGTTAAGAGTCAATATGTACGAAGGGGAGAACTCTGATGCCAGTTGTGAGTTTTTAGGCCTGCCACATACTCAAGTGGAATATATTTTCAATATCAAAATGATGTACTAGGCCTTTTGACCATGCCAAGTTTTAACTGGGTTTTTTGGTGAGGAGGGGAAAGGGGGGTTTGAAGAAGAGAGGAAGGGAGGAAAAAGATTCGCCTTGCAGATCCTCTGAAATTTTTCAATACTAAATTATTCCAGAGTGAGGACCTCATTTTATATTATAAATTAATAATATATAATTATTAATATACCATACTTGTTATATTTCTGCTCTAATATCCCTAGCATCTAGTACAAAGTAGTGCACAAAATATGAGTTCTATATTATTCCTACCATAGGCACCAACTCCATAAGAGTAAAGAGAGCCAAGGTCAACCAGTGTGGTTTTTTCAAAGCAGGGTGGGCAGCCAGAGTTAGACCGGCTCATCCTCTGGAGCTTGAAAAGAACCGGGAGCGAAACCAAAGTGTTTGCACCTGGAAGAAGCACTGGGCCCGGGAATCAGAGGCCCTGGGTTCTAATCCTGACTCTGCCTATTTTTTTTAATACGGTATTTGTTAAGGGCTCCCTATGTGTCAAACACTGTTTTAAGCACTGAGGAAGATACTAGTCAGGTTGGACACAATCCCTGTCCTGCATGGGGCTCACAGATTAAGTGGGAGGGAAAACAGGAGAACTGAGGCACATATAAGTGAAGTGACTAGCCCAAGGTCACACAGCAAGCAACTGGCAAAGCCGGGATTAGAACTGAGGTCCTCTGACTCCCAGGCCCTGACTCCTTTCCACTAGGACTTGCAGCTGTGTGACCTTGGGCAAGTCACTTCACTTCTTTGGGCCTCAATTCCCTCATCTGCAAAATGGGGATTCAATACCATCCTCTCTTCTACTTAGTCTGTGAACCCCATGTGGGAACCTGATAACCTTGTATCTACCCCAGCATTCAGTTCAGTACTTGGCATATAGTAAGCATTTAACAAATACCACAGCTATCCTCCTTCTTTCCAGGAGGATGCAGCCATTTTTCTCCCCCGAGGGCCAGGCCGCAGGCTCCTCTCTCACCCTTGGCTCCAAAGTCCCATGAGGAGGTAGTAGAAGGCTTAGCTCCACAGCGGTGACATAAACCCACCTGAGGGATGTATATGCTGAGCAGTAGGAGTGGTTTGTGGTCCTATTGGATTCTCCTTCAGGGCAGCACGGATTGCATCTACAAACACTATTGTATTATACTCTCCCAAGCCCTTAGTTCAGTGCTCTGCACATGGTAAGTGCTCAATAAATTGATTTTGCTAGGGCAGCAGCCATAAATCCACAAGCCTAACCTTATCCTCAAAGGGCTCCAAGGTAGGAGCCCAGTAAGGCCAAGTGAAGCCATAGCAACCAGTAAATGACAGGACCATGAGAATCTTCACCTTCCTCCTCCTTTTCCCCCCTCCTTTTTTTAAATAGTACTTATTAAGTGTTTACTATGTGCCAGGCACTGTACCGAGCACTGGGTTAGATACAAGCTAATCAGGTTGGACACAGCCCAAGTCCCACAAGAGGCTCACAGTTTTCAATCCCATTTTATAGATGAGGTAACTGAGGTACAGAAGTGAAGTGACCCAAGGTCACACAGCAGACAAGTGGTGGAGCTGGGATTAGAGCCCAGGTCTTTCTGACTCCCAGGCCTGTGCTCTATCCACTAGGCCATGCTGCTTCTCCTCTGCTACCTATTTTCCCTCTCCCACTTTCCCCTCCATCTTCCCCTCCTTCCCCCCACTTCCCCTCAAAGCCCCATCCATAATATGATCTACCCACACCCCCCACACACACCAGATTTGGCCCCATATTCAAAGTAGGTATCCCATTAACCATCACTACTCACTAAAAAATTAGCTTTCACCTTAAGTATGTAGGCAGTCGGGCAACAGAGAACCTACACACTTAAAATATTATCCATTTAAAATAACTCCCGATTCAGAAGATTATGAAAACTTTAAATGATTCCATCCTTTCAGAGCCCTCATTTAGTAGTCAGCCTGTGTCATATACTAGCCTCAGAAATGATGAGGTCTAGGGAAAAATGCTAAAGTAATTGACTGATTCAAATACAATAAAGTCATGTACAATAGGAATAAGTGAAGAGCTACTCTATATGTAAGAGGGTAACAGATGTTCTTTCATTGAAGGGAGGAAAGAAAGTCAAGAAAATAAGAAAGAAAAATACCTTTTTGTCCTTCTGAAAACTCATAGCTGACAGAGGGATCCTGACAGTATAGAAAACTCTATTTTCAATTATCATTAATTGTCAGTTCTTTTGTTAAATCTTGTGATCATAAGATAGGTAGCTACAATCACCAAGAAAATAGATAATCTTTTTAGCAGAATTTTTTCCCCTCAACTAAAGCTTTCTACATGTTCCTCTAGCTGCTGGAACAGCTGAAAATATCACTAAAAATATCCTGAAACCATCATATATCAATCAGATGGACCAAGTGACCCAGAAAACGCCAACAGGACAACTGACAGGCTCAAGCTATGCCTGCCCTGTTCAAAAGAAAAGGCCAGTCTTCACAAATTGCATTCATTCTTCCACTTCATTGTCTAGTCTCCTGGTAGATGGTTATGACATTTTAGGAAGATCCTCTTAACTCCTTCAAAGACAACTGCCTCAAAATCTAAGCACTCTTGTCCATGCTGTCAAATGAAACTCTGGCTTGGGAAAAAAACAACAACAACAAAAACACATTCAAATCCTCTCATGCAACAACTCATCTCCACCAGAAAAGTAGTTTGGATGCTATCACACAATTTGAATCTTTTCTCTTTCTTCCCAAAGATTTTTAAAGCAGAGCTGGATGCAAAGCAATGGTGAGTTGTTCCAGTGGGCTTCTGGGACTACGAAACTGAGCACCCCACTGGGATAACCACGGCTGTGGAGGTTGACAAACATCGGTAGCAGAAGCCGACAACTAGTTACCTTTTCAATCAATTATATTTACTGATATTTACTGTATATAAAACACTATAGTGAGAGTAGAATACTCTCAGCAGTAGAGCAGTTGGTATATGTTCTCTGCCCACAAGGAGTTTACCATCTTACATCAGACCACCACACCACTGGGCCTCTTGTCAGCTCCTTCTCCAGCAGAGAAGGTGAAGAAAGCCCAGCTCAACTTTTAACAATGCTGGGAAGGGGGAGGTTACTGCTGCTGGACATGGTCCTCTAGCCACAATGGTCCTATTGCTTTGTTCTTACTTTTATCTTCTTCTTTATCTCTTCTATGGTTTGTAGTTTTCATTGTTTCATTTTTATTTTGTACCCAGTGCATTAAAAAAAAACTCCCTTGACCCCATGACCCATCCAGTTATTACCCCATCTCCCCTACTACCATTCCTCTGCAAACTGCTTGAGCTACCCACTGCCTTCACTTCCTCTCCTCCAATTCTCTCCTTGGCCCACTCCAATCAGGCTTCTGCCCCCTTCACTCCACCAAAACTGCCCTCTCAAAGGTCACCAATGATCTTCTTGCCAAATCCAACAACCTCCCCTCCACCCTAATCCTCCTTCACAGCTCTCAGATGTCCACCTAATCCACCTCTCAGCTGCCTTTGATGCTGTCGACCATCCCTTCTCCCCAAACATTATCTAACCTTGGCTTCACCAACACTGTCCTCTCCTGGTTCTTCTACCTCTCTGGCCACTCCTTCTACATCTAATAATAACTACAGTATTTGTTAACCGCTTACTATGTGCCAGGCACTGTTCTAAGCACTCCATCTACACATCCTCCCTTGGAGAACTAATTCACTCCCATGGTTTCAACTACCATCTCTACATGGATGATCCCCAAATCTTCATCTCCAAGCCCTGAACTTTCTCCTCATATTTCCTCAATACTGAGTGCTGGGTGCAGGGCACCATACTAAGCTCTTGGGAGAGTGCAACATAACATAAGAGACTTGTTCCCTGCCCACAAGTTTACAGCCTGCCTTCAGGACATCTCTACTTGGATGTCCCGCGGACAGCTCATCCTTAACCGACAGCTCATCCTTAACATGTCCAAAACAGAACTCATCTTTCCACCAAATCCTTCCCTCTTCGTGACTTTCCCTGTAGACTGTACTGCCATCCTCCCTATCTCATAAGCCCGAAACCTTGGTGTTATCCTTGACTCTTCTCTCTCATTCAACCCACAGATTCAATGTCACCAAATCCTGTTAGATCAACCTTCAAAACATCTCTGGGATCCACCTTTTCCTCTCCAAATTGCTACCATATTGATGCAAGCACTTATTCTATCCTACCTTCACTACTGCATCAGCCTCCTCACTGACCTCCCTTCCTTCTGTCTCTCCCCACTCTAGTCTGTACTTCACCCTGCTGCTTGGATCATTTTTCTACAACTGTTCGATCCATGTTTCCCCACTCCTCATGAACCTCAAGTGGTCACCCAACCACCCTCATAAAAGAAAAATTCTTTACCATAGGCTTAAAGCACTCAATCACCTTGCCCTCTCCTACCTAACCTTATTTCCTATCAAACCAAGGCCACACACTTTGCTCCTCTAATGCTGACCTACTTGCTAAACCGTGACCTCTTCTACCTTGGTGCCCACATTCTCCTTCTGGACTGGAATTCCCTCCCGGTTCATGTCTGACAATCACTCTCCCTACCTTCAAAGTCTTATTAAAAGCACATCTTCTCCAAGATGTCTTATCTGACTGGCCTTATCTAAGTCCTTATTTCTCTTCTCCCACTCGGATTTGGACCCTTTACTCACCCCACTCAGCCTTATGTACAGATTCATCATTTATTCATTTATATTAATGACTGTATCCCTCTCTAGATTATAAACTCCTTGTGAGCAGGGTATTTTTCTACCAACTCTGCTACAGTGTACTCTCCCAAGCATTTAATACAATGCTCCGTGCAAAGTAAGCGCTCAATAAATACTATTGATCGATTGATTCATCTTTACTGAAGTGTTCGATGCCAATCCCTCTTTCCAACTCTCCACCATTCTTAGATTGTCACTCCTTGGGGGGCCAAAGACCAGGTCTAATTCTCATCAGTGTCTGCTCCAGTGTTTAGTACGGTGCTTTGCAGACTGTAAGCATTTAACATTAATACTACCACTTGAACAAATGCATTATACGTGTTGCAAGTGCTTAGTACAGTGCTCTGCACACAGTAAGCACTCAAAAAAAACGAATGAATGAAGTGTTTCAGCTGGACTCAGACACCAGTCATGGTATTCAGTTTGAACTGGACCAGTGTTTTATGACTCCTGAAATGGGATGCTTAAACTTTTTTCAACCTATGGTATGCCCAAATGTATCAGATGAAACTTGCTCAAAATTTTCAAATTTCAAAGTAATCTGTTGGCTTATTTTTGGAATAATCTGGAAATTTCCTGCTGAATTTGGGAACTAGAGGCCAAGGCTTCTTTAGTTCTATATAATAACATTATTGTTATTGAAACACTGAGATGCCAGTGTGCTGGGTAGTTAATCATGCCTCATCTCTTCTTTCCATTTTGGCTTAAACTGAGAAAACTTGACTAGTATTTTAAAAATTTACCAACGCCACCTCAAAAACTCACACTCAAATTATCAAAGAAAATTAAGGATGATAATGATGCGCGATCTGAAGCAAATAATAATAATAATGATGGCATTTGTTAAGCGCTTCCTATGTGCCAAACACTGTTCTAAGCGCTGGGGTAGATACAAGATAATCAGGTTGTCCCATGCGGGGCTCACAGTCTTAATCCCCATTTTACAGATGAGGTGACTGAGGCAGAGAGAAGTTAAGTGACTTGCCCAAAGAACCATGGGGTGACTGCCTTCCTTGCCGTCCATTCTGCACAAGACAGCAGAAAATAGGCACTGGGGGGAAGAAAGAAAAAAAAAGGATACTGGGTCCTTTAAAAATGAGATTGAAAGGTAACAAAGCAACTCAATTTTGTTTCAAATACACTGGGAATTGACTATAATGCAAGACTGCTGATCCCAAAATGCCTGCTTCATTATGATAGAGATAGGGTAAATCAGGGCTCTCTATTTTCGTTTATTTTATGTGGTTTAAATTTCAAATGACCCTTCCTCAAAAGAAAAATCTATAGCAGGTTTCTGATTTATGCACCTGATTAAGCAACACAGACTCCCTAGCTGTTGCTGCCTCCTTAGAGTTTAGCCCCAGGGCAAGTTCAGTACAAATTCAAATAAAGAAATAACTTGCTGTAGGGCTCTGTTTCCTGGGAACACCCTGTCTCAGTTTACAGCCTAAGGATGGATAAGGACAAAGGGAAATACTTGACTTTTTTTTAAAGGGGAGTCCTCTAAATTTTTTTTTCCAACAACATAAAAAATGGGGGTTCCAAATGGTATACAGAAAACTATAGCTGGATTCCAATGCGTTTCAGGCTGGACAAAATTTCAACACCAATCTGTAAGAAGCAGCTTTTAGGTTTTTCTTTCTTGATGAGCCATGTTTAGAATCTACCACTTAACCATCACAATAATCTTAGGCTTCCTGCAGGTTCATCCATGAAGTAAGTATGCAGAAAGTGGTACTACAGCAGCACTTAATTCCTTGAAGAATAAAAAGAGAGACAAATAATAGACTGGTGTCAGAGGAGAGAGAAAATTACACTGCATTTGCCCAGTGAATGACCATTCATTTTCATTGTTCACCCAGGGGCACAAAGTTCCAAGTTTTAAGCACAGATATTAAAGCACAGTATACCTAGACATGGCAAAGAGTACAATGTTAGGCCCTAAAAACATTATGCTTTGCATTATTTGTCTATTCAACTCGGTCACAAACCAAAAAGGTCACTTCATTTTGTTATTTCTTTCATGTAGATAAACTTCCTTTTCTACAAACAATTGATTGCAATGAGAAAAATAAGCAAATTCTTTCTAAGAACTTTCAGTTACACTCTGAACTCGAGCCAACTCTAAGTCACTCCCTGGCACTATCATTTAAAGTCATTTTCTATTTCAAGAGTTTCACATCAGTGCCAGAGTAGCCTTTCATTACCCATCCTATTTTAATACCCACAATCTCTCCACAACTCACTTGCTCAATCTCCAGTGACCAGAGTACACGGAGAATGATGTGCGGATTATTGGGCTTCCTAATGCCTTTTCCCCTGTTGGTTAAACGCTTAGCCTCTGGCAATGTGCCTGGCCCATAACCACACACATATATTTGGATTTCCCGCCTACCCCTACTCTGGAAAGTATGTTCAGAATAAAAAGGGATTTAAAGTGTGCTTTCAAAGTGCAAGAGGGCAAAAGTAACTCCATCATTCACAAGTTTGAAATAACTCTTGAAAATGCTTTGACATAATAAAGTCGATACTAGAACCAAGGTTTTCTTCAATATTAGTCTAGTATCTTCTCCACTGACATTAAGCTATATTCAGGTGGCTCCCACAGTTCAACTCTACATCATGATACAACCACATTTTCACAGAAAATAGCCTCGTTGTACCTATGTGTTACAAAGTAGGATTCCTTCCAGAACTTCTGGAAAAGTACTGTGACATTCCTTCAGGTACTATGTACTGTAATGATAAGCATCACTAAACTATTGTTCAACCTTTCTTAAATTCAAGGCATAACATTACAATTTGGAATAAAGAATTGCAATAAGCCTGAGTCTGCAAGGCGTGCAAAAGTAGAAGCTACTTCTGCTGACTCTGATAATGGTTTTTCAACTTCAGCTAAAGGTGTCCAATGTAGATTAAACAGAATAAAGCACCTTTTAGCAAGCCAACTTCTTCTGAACACCTCTGCACACCATTCAAGCTCTGACTCCAACAGGGTTTTCTTCAACTAGATCGATACATTCATCCACTTGCTTGAAAATTGATGTGAGACTTCTTAATCCCAAGAGTTTAGCTGGTGATAGAAAAATCATAAAGACTAGTTTGTCCGTTTCAGCATCTTGCAATGGTGCACCGGATGGTCCAAGTTTAATGAGGTCCTCATTGCACGATTCTGCTGAACGAGATGCAATTAACTCATCGACCTCTGTGTTATTCATTTCTATATTAAGCTGCCTCCCCACCCATGGCTTCAACGGTTATCTGCCATGGGGTACCTAGAACACCTTGAAAATCCGACACATACTGTAGGCAAAACGTCCACCAAGATCTATTCATTGTTAACTGCTTAATCTCAGGGGGCTTGCAAGGGTGGAGAGGGCAGGGGAGGAATAGACTTGCCTAGGCCTATGCATAGCTAGAACAAGGCATCATTTAACCTCTCTGTGCTTCAGTTATCTCATCTGTAAAATGGGGACTAAGGCTGGGAGCTCTAAGTGGGCAGGGACTGGATCCAACCTGATTATCTTATAACTAACCCAGCGCTTAGTACAGTGGCTGGCACATATTAAGTGCTTAACAGTTACCAATTTTACAAAAAGACATCAAACAATAGAGTTGGTATTCCCAAAGTGATTGCATCCCAGGAAAGGCCTTACAATTTTAAGATTTTTTTTTTACTTGTATCAAAAAGTAACTACCATCTTTAAAGCAAATCTCTATTTGACAACTTGCATAAAGGAGAAGAAAGTAAGTTGTCTTCATTTACAACTAGTCTAGTGTCAACGTGTCAACTACCAACTCTACGTACAGAACTTCCAAATCTACCTTAAACGTCCTGACCTCTCTCCTTCTCTGCCATCTCACATCTCCGCCAGCCTCCAACCCATCAGCACCTCAAGCTCAATGGATCCATAACTGAACTCTTTCTTGATCTTCCCTCCCAAATCCTATCCTCCACCTAATTTTCCCATCACAGTTGACAGTACCACTACCATCCCAGTCGCTCAAGTCCTTAATTTTGGCCTTATCCTTGACCTCTCTCTCTTTTTCAACCCCCCAAAATCAGTCTGTCATCAAATCCTAACAGTTCGTTCCCCCACAAGAGTTCTAGGATCCATCCCTCCTCCTCCTTGCAAATGACCACCGTCGTTGTGTAAACCCTTGTCAGAGTCCAATGTGACTACTGCATCAGCCTCCTTGCTGACCTTCCTCCTTCCAGGCTCTTCCCTCTCCAGTCCATACTTCCCTCTGCGCCGGGATCATTTATCAGATCATTTTTCATTCATGCAATTGTATTTATTGAGCGTTTATTGTATGCAGGGCACTATACTAAGCACTTGGGAGAGTAACAATAAAACAATAAACAAGATACTTTCCGGCCCACAATGAGCTTACAGTCTAGAGATGACAACATTTTCTAGTGTTGTTCTCTCCACATGCCCGCATGCCCGCGCTCTTCCAAAACCTCAGCATCATTGCCCATTCCTCTCCATATCAAGCAGAAATTCCGGACCACCAGGCTTCAGGGTGCTACATGAACTCTTTTCCCTCTACTTATCCACTCTCTTCTCCCACTACACCCTAGCTCACACTCTTTGGTCCTCCCAAACCTACCAAATCACAGTTCTTCACTCTTGCATCTCCTGCTCCTGACTGCTTGCTCATAGATAACTCCTCTCTTGCCTGGAACTCCCTGCCCCTTCACACCTGAAAGACCACTGCTCTCTCCAGCTTCAAAGTCCTTCGGTAAATCACAGGTCCTCCTGGAGGAGGTGGTCTTTGATTTCTCATCTCATCTCCCCACTTTCTATCTCCCAACTACCATTTCAGGACTTCCAAGCCATCCAAGCACTTAAGTAGTAGACAGAGCATGGGCCTGGAAGTCTATTTAACAATGGAAAGGAGAGATTTGGCAAAGGCGGCAGGAAGGGCAATACTAGCTTATGTGTGGCTTGGGAAAGGCTGAGGGCAAGAGAGAAATGACAGAGCAAAAGGAACACTGAGTTGATTTTCCTGGGAGAAATGAAAGAACAGAGGACAAAATGAGGATAATGCATTTTCCAGAGTTGTTGCCTCATTATCAGAATGTTAACTTTGGTTTGGAACCATTTCATTTGAATTTTACATTTAATAATGAATGTATTTGTTCTGGGAAAAAAATCTCCGGCAAAGCTTTAAAGATTATGTACTTTAATAGACAACAATGTATTTCTCTAATAGTAGCTATTGAGACAGCTGACCTTAGCCAAAAGAAACTACCTGTGAATTCAACATTGATAATAGTTTTATTGCTCCTCTTTAACAGGAGAAAATGAACAATCAGAATTCAGGATGGTGAAAACCAGAGGCGGACTTGCCCTTTAGGTAGTTACCCAAATAAACTTTAATAACCATTCCTTATTTTTAACTGTAAACGATTTCAAAACATTAAAATATATGGTGAACCTTATGGATACTTTTCCAAGTACAGTCAAGCTCTTCTATTACCACACATTTTTTTTTTAATGGATGGAACCCTATTAAGGAATCAGGCAGCAGCATGACCTAGTAGAAGAGCACTAAAGACCAGGGTTCTAATCCCAGCTCCACCACTTGCCTGTTCTCTGATTTTGGGCACGACATAACCTTCCAGGGCCTCTGTTTCCTCATTTGTAAAACGGGGGTTAAATATCTGTTCTCTTCTCCCCTTAGACTCTGAGCTCCATATGGCAGGGAGGGACTGTGTCTGATCTGATTGCACCATCCGGCTCTTAGGCCAGTGTAGGGCACATATTAATTGTGGTATTTGTTAAGCACTACGTGGTGCCTGAAGAGATGGCTCTGTACTTGCATATAGCATCAGTCAGGGGACAAGTACTAAATCACAAGTTCTTGTGAATATTAGGGTCTTAGGGAACACAACTCCTACATTAAAGAAGAACCGACTATTCTAGAATTAAGGCTATCTCCATTTTAAGGATTGCACACCAACCGGAAGAGGGGAGGCCTGGAAAAAATCAATCTTGGATTACTTTGATTAAGGGAAAGAAAAGACTCAGACGATTCAGTCGATTTGTAGAATTAACCAGAAGCTGTCTGAGTATCTACTAGCATGAACTGAGGCAGGAAATAATTGATTTGTAAACAATGCATGAGCAACATTTTGCTCAAGTGAGTTTAATTCAACCATCTCCTTAGGGTTCCCCGAAACACTGGACTCTTCACTCTCAAAGGCCCAATGACAATTCAACCATCTCCTCTGGGTTCTCCTAAACACTGGCCTCATGGCTCCCCAGGACCCAAGGACAATAAAACCATCTCCTCAGGGCTCTCCTAGTCCCTGGCCTTTTCACTCTCAATGACCCAAGGACAATTCAACCATCTCCTCTGGGTATCACTGGATTAAGTTGTTATTGCTGTTTTTAACTTCAACGACCTCACCGTTACCCTTCAATCTCTCCCACCCCCCTCAGCCCATTCCAGTCCTCCCCTCCCACCACACTTTCCCCATCCCCTCCACCACCCAACTTCTCCCTGCCCCATCCCTGTAATTCTATCCCAGCACCACCCGTCTTCTACTCCCCCTGCACTGGGCCTGTTAATTTACTCCAATCCAAAACTTCCCTAACCCTCATGCTGTCCCCTCCTCTACTCCGCACCCTCCCCAACTCCCAGCTTCTGACAAGCTACTGACAAGTGTGGCCTATGGAACCCCCTCTTCATTACGGGGAAGCTTCCCTTCATCTTTGACCTGTTCCTGTCTCAGTCACTCCTCCTCCTCGCCATCATTCATTCAATAGTATTTATTGAGCGCTTACTGTGTGCAGAGCACTGTACTAAGCGCTTGGAATGTACAATGTGACAACAGATAGAGACAATCCCTGCCCAGTAACGGGCTCACAGTCTAAACAGGGGATTAGATTAGAGAGCCATGACCTGGCTCTCCTCAGACGACATGGTCTCCCCTGCTGCTCCCTCCAGTGGGGACCTCTTCTTGTACTCCCCCAGACTCACTGGGCAAGGAGGTGGTGTTGACTTCTTTTTTGCACCCCAGTGCCACGTTTGCACCATCCCACTTCCCCCATGCCTTTCTTTCCCTTCCTTCAAAGCCCATATCATCCACCTCTACCACCCACTTCAGAGTCTAGTCACGATCATCTACCACCCCCCAGTCCCACCTCCAACTTCTTTAAACATTTTGATCCCTTTCTCACATTTCTTCTCTCTTTATCCATGCCTACATTGATCCTTGGGGCCTTCAATATCCACATTGATGTCCCTGATGACCCTTCTGCTGACCGCCTTCTATCACTCCTCAAACCCACCAACTTCCTGCTCCATCCCACCTCACCCACTCAATAACTTGGGCACACCCTCCATCATGTCTAGCCACTGCACAATGTCTACACTCTGAAATCCCTCTATCTGAACACAACCACTTTACTTGCCTGCTCCCCCACACACCTCCTCCCAGTAAATCTGTACTATCCCCCCACAGAGACCTCCGATCTTTTGACCCCATCCAATTTTCTCAACTCATCATGCCCCACTTAGCCTCCATACCCAAACTACCTTCCCTTGATAACCAAGCTGACACTCTCAACATCATCCTCTCTACTGAACTCACTCGCTCCCCTATCCTTTCAATCTTGTACCGCTAATCGACAGCCCTGGATCACCTGCACAGTCCACCTCCTTCGCTCTTGTGCATGAGCCGCAGAAATCTAAATATCAGGCCGACTTTGTCCTCAACTTCGCGGGGGCCCCTAGAAATCGGAGCATCCATGAGACTTCGACAGGCGGAACAGAGCCGTGGATTTCACCCATGCACCCTTTCCGGCTAAACTTCCAGCTCTGCTCATCCCAGGTCTCCAAACGGATGGACTCTCCCATCGGGAACAACGGATGGGTCTCCGTCCTGAGACTTCAAGACTGAGATCCTACACAGAGCAGCAGGAGGAGTAGGGTGGATTAGTGGAAAGAGCCCGGGCTTGGGAGTTAGAGGTCATGGGTTCTAATCCTGGCTCTGCCACTTATCAGCTGTGTGACTTTGGGCAAGTCACTTAACTTCCCTGTGCCTCAGTTACCTCATCTGTAAAATGGGGATTAAGAATGTGAGCCTCATGTGGGGCAAACTGATTACCTTGTATCTACCCCAGTGCTTAGAACAGTGCTTGGCACATAATAAGTGCTTAACAAATACCATCATCATCATCATCACAGAGCCATCAGGTGCTACGCTAGAAGGTTTAGCGCCGTGCCACTCCCGCACTCTTTCCGGCCCACGAGCCAAAGGGCAGGTCAAGGTACGGCATGCTGCCAGGCGTACACTGCAGCAAGCGGTTGCCTTGGTAGCTGCCCACATTAGACAACGAGATTCCAAGCACAGGATAGAAGAGATCGGGGTTCCCGAGAGAGGCGGAAAAGTCCAAAAATCAGATGGCTCTTCATAGCCTTTGTTAGCGCATCAAAACCTGCCTGCCACTCCCAAGTCCCAACTGGCCTCCTGCCACCCACTCTCTCAAAATGAAAAGTGGGAACCTAGGCTCACTTATCTCCACCATTCCCCCCGCCACCGAACTCAAGAGCATGCAGACACAATAAATGGAACACTCATAAAAATCTACCCCTATCTATAACGGTCCTGTAACGAATGAGACTTTGCTACCACTCTAGGAGATGTAGGGTAGGGTCGCACCTTGATCTCAGCTGATCGAACTCTAGACTTCTCTTCCAAAGTTTCACAGAATAAGCCCCTTCCCCTGCTGTTTGCCTACTCATATTTCTTTGGCATCATGTCCGTTAGGCTACTGGTTTGCAACTGAGCGCTTAATGGAAAGTCTACTTCTCAACAAGACTCAATCGCCAATGAACTGAGACTATGAGAGAGTACTTTCCCACATCCTTAGGGTGTCTTTGTATATCCTGTGTATATTTCTGTTGTGAATACCCAGTTGCATATATCTGTATAAAACAGACCTGTCCGAGATGTGGTCTCCTCTCAATTCCTCCTCTATTTTTCAGAATAGGGTGCAAAAGTCCTAAGTAGGCTGCCCACTCTCTAGCTATCTAGAGGAGCCCCTTCATTTAGGAATACACAGCTCATCCTGATTGGGCAAGGGGCTAAGTGAGGTACCTTATTTTCGCAGGTGTAAAATACACTTCATTCTGGCCACATGTGGATGAAATCCGGCTGCAGCGCCATCTTCCGATATACACAGTAGGGGAAGAGGGCAGGTACAATTCTATTGCTCTCTAGAACTCTCCAAAAAAGCTCTTGTGATCACTTTGAAAGGAGGCTACTTTTGCATGATGTGTGCTCCTTTCTTTTTTGCTCATTTTTTCCCCTTCCATTATTTCACACCTATTTTATATCCATCTTCCACATTTAGCATTTACAATTAGAAAGCCAACTATGCGCTAGGTAGTACATGATTCTATTTAGTTGCCATTGTTTTTATGAGATGTTCTTCCCCTTGACTCTATTTATTGCCATTGTTCTTGTCTGTCCGTCTCCCCTGATTAGACTGTAAGCCCGTCAAACGGCAGGGACTGTCTCTATCTGTTGCCGACTTGTTCATTCCAAGCGCTTAGTATAGTGCTCTGCACATAGTAAGCGCTCAATAAATACTATTGAATGAATGAATACATGGCAAACAGGGTATGGGAGGAAGAGAATAAGGACTTTAATTCTCCATTCAAAGTTACGATGGCCTAGAATAATGTCATTCCTCCTTTCCTACACCCCCACCAAATTGAGTACATAGCATACATGTACACCTTTTAAGAAAGGAGAAAAAAGGCACTAAGAGGGGGGCGGGGGCGGAGAGAAACCAGAGGGTAGTTACAGGGTGAGGGCACGAGACTGGATGGAGACTGTGCCCTTGTCTCCATCCTTTCTAGAACAGCACCTTGGGATGAGGGGAGGAGGAGAATGTGCACATAATCAGGGGCTAAAACAATCAGGATTCTAGTCATCTGTAATTCTCTAAGTGCTACATAATTTATCCCTCTGCCACTTCCTTGCCTTCAATCATTCCTCCCCCTGCCTTTTCGTTTTACCCAGTTCTACCCACAAGAATATTTTCTTTTGCTAGGCAAAGCTTTTTGCCCCCAAATCCCCTCAAATACAACTCTCAAGCCTCATCTTAGAATTCCCACCTTGGATTTAAATTGCATGCCAAACCAGGCTTTGATCCTAACCTCAGCCTACAACTAGAGAGTTCTATGCTCCAGCCCAGCAACTCAGTTTCCCTCTCCCTCCTGCACCAGCCTTACAGAGTGGAATGGCCCTTCAGGGAGAGAGAAGATAGGTGGGACAGGAAAAAGTGATGGAGAGCTGCAGGGTTCCTGGTAGCCTGGGGAGAGCCAGGCCGAAGAGCCATGAAAGGAAGATCGAGGGTATAAATCCATGGCTTTGGCAAATAATTTTCCCAAAATTAAAATATTCTGTGGCTATATAAAGAGTCGATTTATGGTGGGACAGACTCCTGGAATTCTAGGCTCTTTCAGCACCTTACCTTCCTCACGGTGACTAACTGCACAAACATGGAGGTGTCCACTTAATTATTTTCTTCTATCACTTGCCTTTCATGGCTTCTCCACTGTTTCTTTCCCATCAATCAGTAGTATTTACTAGACACGTTCTGTGGTCAGCTCTGGGCACTGTTCTATGCAGAACGGTGTATTAAGTGTTTGGGAGAATAGGAGAAACAAAGGAGATATATAACGAGGGAGACTGGCATCGTAATTTATAGATGGGAAGTGCTTAAACAGAGGAATAGTTACATCAGTAAGTATTGATTTTCATTCTTTCATACAATCGTATTTATTGAGCACTTCCTGTGTGCACAGCACTGTACTAAGTGCTTGGAAAGTGCAATTTGGCAACAGATAGGGACAATCCCTACCCAACAACGGCTCACAGTCTAGAAGGGGGAGACAGACAACAAAACAAGTAAACAGGCATCACTACCATCAAAATAGGTAAATAGAACCATAGATAAATGCACATCATTAATAAAATAGAGCAATAAATATGCACAAATATATACAAGTGCTGTGGGGAGAGGGAGGAAGTAGAGCAGAGGGAGGGAGTAGGGGCAATGGGGAGGGGAGGAGAAGCAGAGGGAAAGGGAGGGCTCAGTCTGGGAAGGCTTCCTGGAGGAGATGAGCTCTCAGTAGGGCTTTGAAGAGGGGAAGAGAGTTAGTTTGGTGGATGTGAGGAGGGAGGGCATTCCAGGTCAGAGGTAGGATGTGGGCCAGGGGCAGACGGCTGGACAGGCGGGAACAAAAGTGCTGAGAGTGATAGTAGGGAGGATGCAACCTGGGGAGAAAAAATTCATTGTGGAAAGCTTCCTGGAGGAGGTGGGGTAAGAACTTGGAAGATGGGAAGAGGTATGGTCTGGCAGATTTGCAGGAGGTGAGAGTTCCAGGCAGGGGAAACGTCTTGAGTCAGAAATCAAAGGCGAGAGAGAGAAGGAAATGAAGCACAGTACAAAGGTGGGCTTGGGAGAACTGGAGAAAGCGTCAAGTGGGGTGGAGTAGAAGAGAGAGGCTATGTAAGTGGGAATGAGCTGATGGGGTGTCCTGAAGCTAATGGACCAGGAGTTTCTCTTTGCTGCAGAGACAAATGGGTTGTAACCACTAGAGATTTTGAGGAGAGGAAAGAAAAGACATGGGCAGAATGCTTTAGCAAAATGATCCAGGCAGCAGAGAGAAGTACAGACAGGAGAAGACTGAGTCAAGGTGATCGGTGAAGAGGCCAATATAATGACCAAGCTGGGATACGACGAGCTCCTGGACCGGGGTGATGGCCGTTTGGATGGGCAGGAAAAGAGGTAGAGCTGGGAAATCTTGTGGAAGAAAAAAATGACAGGATTTAGCAACAGACAGAGCTGAAAGCAAAAGCAAGGAGTCAAAGATAATGGCAAGGTTGCAGGTTTCAGAGACAAGGAGGATGGTGGTGGTGTCAACTGTGATGGGAAAGTTAGGTGGACGAGAGGGCTTGGGAGGGGAGATGAGGGGTTCAGTTTCGGACATACTGAGCTTGAGTTTTCCTCCCACTATTCCAAGCAGATAAAGGCAGTGCATGAGCCCCTTCAATCCCAGACTGCAGGACTATGGCATTAAAACACTGACTATGGGAAACATCTCTACTGTTGCTGACATAAAAGCCAAGACTATAAAACAGCAGTAATGTAATGAGGAAAATGTCAAAGTCACATGAAAGTAATAATCTTCAGCAAACATTCTGGGAAAGTCTGCCTCCCTGCCTGTCACCAATGGACAGGTGATTGAGATAGGCATTAAGTGACAGCCCTACAGAGAGTGGAGGAAAGTGAATACATGGAGCAAATATTTTCCCCCAATGTGAAGCAACCAATTTTAGAGAAAAAGACAGTACAGGCTTACCATACCCATGTTATGACTGGATTATGCTCCTATACCCTAAATGGTTCTCTCCCAAGCATTTAAGACAGTGCTCTGCACCCAATAAGCGCTCCGTAAATAATGACTGATTGATCGCAGGGCACATTTTCCCACAGACATTTAGTTCTGTGGAGAAGCAGTGTGCCCAGTGGATAGAACATGAGCCTAGGAGTCAGAAGGACCTGGGTTCTAATCCCAGCTCTGCCACTTGTCTGCTCTGTGACCTGGGGCAAGTCACTTCACTTCTCTGGGCCTCAATTACCTCATCTGAAAAATGGAGATTAAGACTGTGAGCCCCAAGGTGGTCAGGGACTGTGTCCAACCCAATTTGCTTGTATTCACCTCAGCGCTTAATACAGTGCCTGGCACACTGTAAGTGCTCAACAAATACCACAATAACTATTATCAACATTATGGCCAAGTCCTCTAGGTAAGTAAAAATTGCACTGTAAATTCCTCCCTGTTGTTTTCATGCTCCACCCCTTCAATCCCAAACTTGACCCCCTCCCTTCCCTGTCTCACAAGTCCTTTCCCCAAGCCCCATGTTCCAGTACTACTGCTGGAACTGCAATAACAGTAACAGCTGTTGCTGTTGTAGCCCCATCTCCCTCCCCCAGTTACTGATAAAAAGCCAGGAAGAGAAGGCGGAACACCACTGAAAGTCGTCCACAGAGCAAAAGCTATTACTCCCATCATGCCCTGCTCTGTCACCATCCCCATTCCAAAGGCTGGGTTTGGGCAATGGGAATTGATCTTGTTCTTAGCTAACAGGTCATCTTATCTAGCGTAGCGAGCTAGCTTTCTCTAAATATTTTGGATTAGATCTCATCTTGATAAATGGATACATTTCAAAAGGAAGAGTTATGAACTCAGTTAATTACACTCAAGGGCAGGGGCTGTGTCTTCTACTCCTACTATCTCGATTATCTTGTATCTACCCAGGCGCTTAGTATAGTGTTTGGCATATAATAATAATAATGTTGGTATTTAAGCGCTTACTATGTGCAAAGCACTGTTCTAAGCACTGGGAGGATACAAGGTGATCAGGATTTTCCCTCAAGGGGCTCACAGTCTTCATCCCCATTTTCCAGATAAGGTCACTGAGGCCCAGAGAAGTTAAGTGACTTGCCCAAAGTCACACAGCTGACAAGTGGTGGAGCCGGGATTAGAACCCATGACCTCTGACTCCCAAGATCAGGCTCTTTCCACTGAGCCATGCTGCTTCTCAATATAGTAAACACTTAACATATACCACAATTACTGTATAATACTGTATAATATTACTGTATAATAATGATGGTATTTGTTAAGCGCTTACTATGTGCCAAGCACTGTACTAAGAACTAGGGTACATACAAGGTTATCAGGTTGTTCCATGTGGGGCTCACAGTCTTAATCCCCATTTTACAGATGAGGTTACTGAAGCACAGAGAAGTTAAGTACTTGCCCAAAGTCAAACAGCTGACAAGTGCTGGAGCGGGTATTAGAACCCACGACCTCTGGCTCCCAAGCCCGTGCTCTTTCCACTAAGCTACGCTGCTTCTACTGTATGTTTCCAAGTGCCTAGTACACACTCTGCCCAGGGCAGGTACTCACATACTGACAATGATGAAGTTTTATCAAGACAAACTCCATCTTTACCAAATAAAGTGGACAATTATTCCACTGAATTAGTAGCTTCAAACACCTGAGAATTTACATGGTCAAATAAACTTCACAAAGGATGACTACAAAGCACTCCATACCTGACCTGTTATACATGCAAAAAGAATATCAAGAAAAATAATCAAAATGAAAGAACTAAGAGAACTCTAAAAACAAACACCTGTGAGGGGAAAGCAAGTGTTCTGAATAAGATAAAGATGAGCAATTAAAAAATAATAATAATCACAAATGCACCCTCATAACCCTCCCCCCCGCCTCCCACTCCCTCCAAGGGAAAACAGATTGACGGGTTGAACACAAACATATGTTGAAAGGAAATTCCATGCCTCTGAGACATTGGCATCAGATACAGGTTCTGTCATGCTAATGGATACAGATTGCCTAAAAATAAAAGGGCCAGTACCAAGCCCCATATATTTTCTAAGACAATACACAACTGCAGATGATCTCAAATCCATCGAACACTGTTTAAGGAAACTATTTCACAGAAGTGATCATTTGGAGAGAGAAAATACTCAGAGTATGCTGATCGCTAGTTCATACCATAAAAACCCATATACAAGTATGCTTAAAATTATTTTGTATTTGCAGAATATAGAGAGGCACGATTTGTCTAACTTCTTTGTTCACATAACGAAAAACATTCCCCATGTTCTCTCCTAAACTATATTTTGAGCCAAGTTCTAGTTACAATCTGACAATACAGCAATTAGATATGTGGGCCCCAAAACACAACTGAATAAAATTTCAATAGTAATTCCCATAACCTAGAATCAGTAGCAATAATGCTTTGTGGACATGCATAGGTAAATTACTGTGAAAAAATTCTTATTTCTGCTCCTTTTTTTTTTTTTTTAGAAAATGCTTTCACTTTACAGTCTCTTGTCCATGAGGAAACTACCTCTAACAGAATTTTAAATTAATAATTTCAGGAGCCTAGATGTGTGGAAAATGTTCCCACCCCAACACGTGAAGATGTTTCAGGGATTTCTGGTTGTCAGTGAGGGGAGAAAAATGATTAAAACAAATGTTTCTCTAGTTTAGGGCCAAAAATCGTAAGAATTGTCTTGAAAAGTATTTGAAGTGCGCTTATTATTACTAGTCTTTTACATGTAGCTTATTAGTATTTAATAGGATTTTAATGTTCACAATCAGGTTACTTTATTTGCAACTTGATAAAAAAAGGTGCAATGGCAATAAACTGTCATCCACTATCTTGTAGCAAATATGACGACTTGATCGTGTAGGCCCAAGGTTATAAATGATCACAAAAAATATGCAGAAATCTCAAGAATATTTTGTTGGGGACAACAGTTCTTACTTGCATGCTTTTTTCTTGTCTTCCCTGTCCCGCCTTGGTCAACTGCTTTTATCTGTTCATTCAATCGGATTCATTGAGCGCTTACTGTGTGCAGAGCACTGTACTATCTATGAAATGCCCAGCAAAGTCCCCCAGGTGTTTTATTTACATTTCTGCAGGTTTTAGAAGCAGATCAGAAACATTGAAGGCCAAGGAGATCAAGCAGAATATTGAGCTCATAAGACAGACCGAGAAGAACTGAATCCTGTATCAAATTGATCAATATCAATAGAATTTGAGAGCCTACTGTCTGCAGAGCATGGTCCTAAGCACTTGGGATCAACAGAATTAGTACAGACATGATGACTCAAGACCCTCAAGAAGGTTACAGTTTAGCTGGAGAGTCAGACACTAAAATAACTTCATTCTATCTATAGGTTAAGAGGAGACGTACAAGAGTTAGGGATTAAGCAAATAGGGTATGTAAGTAATCACTCACAACTTCTTTGCCAGTGCTTAGAAGAGTGCTTGACATATAGTAAATGCTTAACAATACAATAATAATAATAATGATAATAAGATATGTTGAAGTGGCAGTTGGAATAGAAGCAGAAGGGATTAGAAATTGAGGAAGGCTACCTGGAAGAGGTGGGATTTCAAAAGGGCTTTGAGGATGGGTAGAGCTGTGGTCTGCAAAGACAAACAGGGAGGAATTTGCAGGCCTGCGTGAGCCTGAAGCCAGCGGCAGAGAGACAAGAGAGGTCACCCTGAGTAGGTTAACTAGAGAGGAATGAAGATTGTGAGCTGGGATTTAGTGGGAAAAAGAAAGTGGATAAAAATGGGGGAGAGGGCTGACTGAATGCCTTAAAGCTAGTGGTCAGGAACTTCTGCTTGATATGGAGAAGAATGGGTAACCATTCAAGAGTTTTGAGAAGCAGTGTGGTCTAGTGGATAGAGCAAAGACCTGGGAGTCAGAAGGACCTGGGTTCTAATCGCAGCTCCACCATTTGTCGCTGTGTGACCTTGGGGGAATCACTTGACTTCTCTGTGCCTCAGTTACCTAATCTGCAAAACGGGAATTAAGACTGTGAGCCCCATTTGGGAAATGGACTATGTCCAACTTGATTATTTTGTATCTATCCCAGGGCTTAGTACACTTCCGGGCACATAGTAAGCCCTTAACAAATACAAAAAAAACCAAAACACAGAGTTGGTAGACACGTACTCTGCCCACCAGGGGCTCACACCAGCTTTTCCCTCCAGTCCATACCTATCTTCCCTCCTCTCCCACTACAACTCAGCCCACACCCTTCGCTCCTGTAATACCAATTTATTCACTGTACCCTGATCTTGTCTTCCCTGTCATGCAACTCTTGCCCACACCCGCCCGCCTGGAACTCCCTCTCTCTTCAAATCCAACAGGCCAGCACTCTTCCAGTTTTCAGAACCCTGCTGAAATTTTATCTCCTCCAGGACACTTTCCCTGATTAATTACACATCTCCCCACTCATTCTGCTTCACCTGTGCACTTGTGCCCTCACCCCCTAAGCACTTAGGGACTCACCCCAACCCTTCCTCCCACAGCACTTCTATAAACATTTTTAAACTCAGTTTCATGTCCCCCTACCTGTGATTTATTTCAGTGTCTGCCTCCTCCCCCCTTCCCTCTTAGAATGTAAACCTGAGGACAGGGAGAGGTGTTTATTCATTCATTCAATAGTATTTATTGAGCGCTTACTATGTGCAGAGCACTGTACTAAGTGCTTGGAATGTACAAATCGGCAACAGATAGAGACAGTCGCTGCCGTTTGACTGGCTTACAGTCTAATCGGGGGAGACAGGCAGACAAGAACAATGGCACTAAATAGAATCAAGGGGAAGAACATCTCATAAAAACAATGGCAACTAAATAGAATCAGGGTGATGTACATCTCATTAAACAAAATAAATAGGGTGATAAAGATATATACAGTTGAGCGGAGGAGTATAGTGCTGAGGGGGTGGGATGGGAGAGGGGGAGGAGGAGAGGGTTTAGCTGCGGAGAGGTGGGGGGGGGTAGAGGGAGCAGAGGAAAAAGGGGGAGCTCAGTCTGGGAAGGCCTCTTGGAGGAGGTGAGCTTTAAGTAGGGATTTGAAGAGGGGAAGAAAATTAGATTGTCGGAGGTGAGGAGGGAGGGCATTCCAGGACCACGGGAGGACGTGGCCCAGGGGTCGACGGCGGGATAGGCGAGAACAGGGGCGGTGAGGAGGTGGGCGGCAGAGGAGCGGAGCATGCGGGGTGGGCAGTAGAAAGAGAGAAGGGAGGAGAGGTAGGAAGGGGCAAGGTGATGGAGAGCCTTGAAGCCTAGAGCGAGGAGTTTTTGTTTTGAGCAGAGGTTGATAGGTAACCACTGGAGGTGTTTAAGAAGGGGAGTGACATGCCCGGAACGTTTCTGCAGGATGATGAGCCAGGCAGCGGAGTGAAGAATAGACTGGAGCGGGGCGAGAGAGGAGGAAGGGAGATCAGAGGGAAGGCTGACACAGTAGTCTAGCCGGGATATTAAGAGAGCCTGTAGCAGTAAGGTAGCCATTTGGGTGGAGAGGAAAGGGACGATCTTGGCAATATTGTAAAGGTGAAACTGGCAGGTCTTGGTAACGGATAGGATGTGTGGGGTGAACGAGAGAGACGAGTCAAAGATGACACCGAGGTTGCGGGCCTGAGAGACGGGAAGGATGGTCATACCATCCACGGTGATAGGGAAGTCTGGGAGAGGACCGGGCTTGGGAGGGAAGATGAGGAGCTCAGTTTTGCTCATGTTGAGTTTTAGGTGGCGGGCAGACATCCAGGTGGAGACGTCCTGGAGGCAGGAGGAGATGTGAGCCTGAAGGGAGGGAGAGAGGACAGGGGTAGAGATGTAGATCTGCCTGTCATCTGTGTAGAGATGGTAGTCAAAGCCGTGAGAGCGAATGAGTTCACCAAGGGAGTGAGTGTAAATGGAGAACAGAAGAGGGCCAAGAACTGACCCTTGAGGAACTCCAACTGTCCCACCTTGACTACTGCATCTGCCTCTTCACTGACCTCCCAGGCCTCCTGTCTCTCCTCACTCCAGTCGAGACTTCACTCTGCTGTCCAGATCATTTTTCTACAAAAACTTTCAGTCCCCCTTTCCCCACTCCTCCAAAAATTCCAGTGGCTGCCCATCCACCTCGGCATCAAACAGAAACTCCTCACCATCGGCTTTAATGCACTCAATCGGCTTGTCCATCCTACCTCACTTCGCTGACCTCCTACTACAGTCCAGACTGCACACTCCGCTGCTGTAGTTCCAGTTAACTCACTTTGCCCCGATCTCTATTTCGCCACCGACCCCTTTCCCACGTCCGTCCCCTAGCCTGGAACTCCCACTCCCACCACACATGCCAGAACACCACTCACTTTACCTTCAAAGCCTTACTGAAGTCACATCTCCTCCAAGAGGCCTTCCCCCATTAAGCCCTCATTTCCCCAGCTTCCTCTCCCATCTGTGTCATCTATGCATTTGGATCTGCAACCTTTGGACATTTGATATTTGCCCCAACCCCACACTTATGCACATATCTTGAAATTATGTATTATAAATTTATTTATATTAATGTCTGTCTCCCCCTCTTGACTGTAAGGTCGTTGTGAGCAGTGATCATAACTGCTAATTCTGTTGTGTTGTGCTCTCCTTTATGCACTAAGGTCTGCACACAGTAAGTGTTTAATAAATACCAATGATTGATCTACTGTCCTCTCCCAAGCGCTTTGTATAAGGCTCTGCAGAGAGCAAGTGCTAGCAAATTCTATTGATTGATTCTCCCTATTTATGTCTTCTCCAGTAATGTTGATTTTTAGTACTTAACTACCTCACTACTGTAAATAAGGGTTGATATGTTCTGTTTCACCTGTTAGACAATGTAATTCATAGCATGGCCACTCAACAGCTATAACAATGAAATTTGTGAGAACTTAAGGTTAAAACAACAGGGAGTAACTGGGAAATAGAGCTAATACAATCTAGACAGTTCAGTAGGGAAAAAAATAATCCAGTAGATGGTAAACCATTTACATCATTTTTAGATCAATGAGCAACTTGAGTTTACCCTGTTGTGTGGATTCAGAAATTATGAACAAAATATCGATCTGATTGCATTTGGTACTAAACATAAGTACTAGACAAACAACTGTAAATCTCAAATTAGTTATATCTTCTAAACAAGGCAATATTCGATGCACTGTCACTTGTGACTTTACATTAGGAAAGTCTTCATTTTATTGCAGAATGAGAAACTGTTTAGAAAAATTGGCAAAAATTGGCACTGTGATTTAAGTCACAATGGTACTTCAGAGTTATATTTTTCTGTAAATGAATTTCAAAAACCTGGATGTATTTTCAAAATAATTAATATTCTGAAGCACTCACCTAACCAGAGAGGACAGAAGGGGCACAACTTATTTCCTGTACAAATTTCCTGGGTTATAAAAAAAAAAAGGCATAATTTATTTCTTCCAGTTTCCAGCAAAATGCTACAGTGAAAAGAGGGTAAAGGAACTGAATTCTCTTTTTAAGCCTAGGAATTTTCAGTAAAAAGTCAACTTGAATAACACCCCACCACTCTCCACTGCTGGCACCAGTGCTAGATATTTCCTTTAGGGGTAATGGTTTAGCCTCCCTCTTCTCCCCCATGTTACCACAGAACAATATTTTTGGAAAAATGATCCAGGCAGCAGAGTGAAGTATGGCCTGGAGAGGAAAGAGGCTGTAAAATCAGCGAAGAGGCTGACACTGTAGTCAAGGAGGGATGTAACAACTGCTTGGA
The DNA here is from genome assembly GCF_004115215.2 of Ornithorhynchus anatinus. NCBI lineage: Eukaryota > Metazoa > Chordata > Mammalia > Monotremata > Ornithorhynchidae > Ornithorhynchus > Ornithorhynchus anatinus. The sequence continues at coordinate 53,146,923 of NC_041749.1, forward strand.
CCAGTATGGCAGAATTTGGATGGAGAGGAGTGGGTGGATTCTAGAGATTTGGGGAAGGTAGATATCTGGCAATTGACTGAATATGCAGGCTGCATGAGAGAACCAAGGATAAAGCCATGATCAGGGGCTTGTGGGACGGGGAATGGTGGTGTCTATGGTGATGGGAAAGTTGGGGCGGGGGGGGGGGGGGGGGAGCGGGAGGAAGAGGCTTGGGTTGGGAGGGAAGATGAGTTCAGCTTTGGACATGCTGAATTAGAGGTGTCAGCAGGACATCCAAGTAGAGATATCCTGAAGGCAGGAGGAAATGGGGCTGGATCAGGGCTGGAGATGTAGATTTGGGAATCACCCACATAGTAAAAGGAGAGAGCTCCAAAACTCCAACTACCACAAAAGGCAAAAAATAAGATCCAGTATCCAAAGAGCCCCAGAACCAACCCAAGCATCAGCCAGGACTCTGCCTACTGAAGCCTCTGTCACTCAAGGAGGAGGCCCAGGTAGGGAAGTAGCTTGGGAAGCGTTCTCAGAGTGGGACAGGTTCTTAGGGTCCCTTTTTCCCCATGCTGATTTTCTCCCAATTCTGTTAGGGTTATGATAAACTCTGATGAAACCCCCAGGGGTTGGGGGAGATCTGAAATGCAACCTGCCAACTTTTGTCTTCAGTGGCTTCTCAACAGCCCCACACAGCTGGTTCAGCAGCTGTTTATCAACCCAGCATCTGTCTGACACTCCATTAGCGCAGCATCAATTGAAACAAGAAGGGAGAGGAGGATGGCTTACATTTCTTTCCCTTGGAGCCTGAAACAGCCAATACCAGCTGAACCAGTTTGACATATTCCTCAGCTACTGAAGCCGCTGACCCGTGCAAAGGGTTTTCCTACCTGGATGGAAACAGGCAATGTCACCAATTTTTAAATGCCTTGCTTCCTTAGTGGAAGAGACTCCCTTCTGTCCCCCAACTCCTTCCCCCCCACCCCCCCACCGTCAGAAACTTGACATGTCCATCCTCCTTCCAGGGTCAATTGGGCCGAGGTGGAGTAATAACTGTTATTAATAAAGTAATAACAACTTTAACTGTTGGAGTTCCTCAAGGGTCAGTTCTTGGCCCTCTTCTGTTCTCCATTTACACTCACTCCCTCGGTGAACTCATTCGCTCTCACGGCTTTGACTACCATCTCTACGCAGATGACACGCAGATCTACATCTCCGCCCCTGTCCTCTCCCCCTCCCTTCAGGCTCGCATCTCCTCCTGCCTCCGGGACGTCTCCACCTGGATGTCTGCCCGCCACCTAAAACTCAACATGAGCAAGACTGAGCTCCTCATCTTCCCTCCCAAGCCCGGTCCGCTCCCAGACTTCTCCATCACCGTGGATGGCACGACCATCCTTCCCGTCCCGCAGGCCCGCAATCTCGGTGTCATCCTTGACTCGTCCCTCTCGTTCACCCCACACATCCTATCCGTTACCAAGACCTGCCGGTTTCACCTCTACAATATCGCCAAGATCCGCCCTTTCCTCTCCACCCAAACGGCTACCTTACTATTACGGGCTCTCGTTATATCCCGGCTAGACTACTGTGTCAGCCTTCTCTCTGACCTCCCTTCCTCCTCTCTCGCCCCGCTCCGGTCTATTCTTCACTCCGCTGCCCGGCTCATCTTCCTGCAGAAACGATCTGGGCATGTCACTCCCCTTCTTAAACAACTCCAGTGGTTGCCTATCGACCTCCGCTCCAAACAAAAACTCCTCACTCTAGGCTTCAAGGCTCTCCATCACCTTGCCCCTTCCTACCTCTCCTCCCTTCTCTCTTTCTACCGCCCACCCCGCACGCTCCGCTCCTCTGCCGCCCACCTCCTCGCCGTCCCTCGGTCTCGCCTATCCCGCCGTCGACCCCTGGGTCACGTCCTCCCGCGGTCCTGGAACGCCCTCCCTCCTCACCTCCGCCAAACTGATTCTCTTTCCCTCTTCAAAACCTTACTTAAAAATCACCTCCTCCAAGAGGCCTTCCCAGACTGAGCTCCTCTTCCCCCTCTACTCCCTCTGCCATCCCCCCTTTACCTCTCCGCAGCTAAAGCCTCATTTTCCCCTTTTCCCTCTGCTCCTCCACCTCTCCCTTCCCATCCCCACAGCACTGTACCCGTCCGCTCAACTGTATATATTTTCGTTACCCTATTTATTTTGTTAATGAATTGTACATCGCCTTGATTCTATTTAGTTGCCATTGTTTTTACGAGATGTTCTTCCCCTTGACGCTGTTTAGTGCCATTGTTCTTGTCTGTCCGTCTCCCCCGATTAGACTGTAAGCCCGTCAAACGGCAGGGACTGTCTCTATCTGTTGCCGACTTGTTCATCCCAAGCGCTTAGTACAGTGCTCTGCACATAGTAAGCGCTCAATAAATACTATTGAATGAATGAATAATAACTGCCTGCCCGTTATTTGGGCCACAGAAGGCCTATTCCACCCTGGCAGGAAGGATAGATCTCTGTCCCAGTCTGAAATCCAGAGATGATAAAATTAAATAAAAAAAAAAAAGACTGATCCCAAAGCCAGCTCACGGCTGCCGCTGGGAGCAAGTTCTCACCCAGTGCTATGGAAAATGGAGAAAGCGCCTGCTTCCTGCCACCCTTGGGAGATCTTGTTCCTCCTACCTGCGGCAGGGGGTGGAAGAGATCCCAAGCCTGCCAAGAGGGGGTTCAGCTCCGGAAGTGCAGCAGTAAACACAGAAGCCACCTGTCCTGCCTCCAAAAGCTGGTGGAGGTGAAGAAAAGAGCTTTGCCTCACAATCTCAGTTCCCAGTAGATGAACACCCTGTCTTATCTCAACCTCACAGGGAAGCAGCCTGGCCTAGTGGCTAGAGCCCAGGCCTGGGAGTCAGGAGGACCTGGGCTCTAATTCCAGCTCTGCCACTTGTCTGCTGTGTGACCTCAGGCAAGTAACTTCACTTCTCTGTCCTCAGTTACCTCATCTGTAAAATGGGGATTAGGACGGTGATCCCCAAGTGAGCCCCATGGGGGACAGGGTCTGTGTCTGATCCCATTACATATATCTACCTCAGCGCTTAGTACAGTGCCTGGCAAATAGTAAATGCTTAACAAAGATCACAATTATTATTACTACTATAATTACTAACCCCGCCCAGAATGGGTGCCCAGGCTGGATGGAGGACTAAATCTACTGGTCTGAAGCTGACACAATCATGCCAAGGTAAAGGGGAGGAGAAAAAAGGGAAAAAAGAGGAGGATGACTTCACACATTCTCGGAAGAGACACTTGCAAGTTAATTCAAATTACATGCTTTCTAGCTGAAGACAGCCGAGATACTATGGACTGCAAAGCAAGAGTCGCCATACAGAGACCATCTACGTAGATATCGACGACACACTATTCTTCTTAAAATGGTGAAAAACACAAGCAGATTCTAGAAATGAAAAGAATCTCTCTGAGAAATAGAGTGATAGAAATGAGTATGGTTCAAAACCTAAATACGCATTCTTTTTCTCAGCAAAATATCAGTAGCAAGTCAAAAAAGACCTTACACAACATAAAAGGAAGGAAAGGTATTATTTTATATGGCATGAGAGGTGCAAAAGGGATAAATCAAAGGGAAATATGAGAAATTCTAATCAGCTTCTCTGGCTGTTAGACTGCAGAAGATTCCTCCACAGGAAATGGCTTGTGCATCATCCCAACATACTTAAGTTTGATAAGAACTGCATACATGGAGAAGCAGCGTGGCGCAGTGGAAAGAGCACGGGCTTTGGAGTCAGGGCTCATGAGTTCGAATCCCAGCTCTGCCACTTGTCAGCTGTGTGACTGTGGGCAAGTCACTTAACTTCTCTGTGCCTCAGTTCCCTCATCTGTAAAATGGGGATTAAGACTGTGAGCCCCACGTGGGACAACCTGATTCCCCTGTGTTTACCCCAGCGCTTAGAACAGTGCTCGGCACATAGTAAGCGCTTAACAAATACCAACATTATTATTACAACATGGTTCGGCTCCTATTTTATGGCCTAATCATTTTCATTTGAATTTTCTACTATGACTAAAAAAAAATTTTTCAAGTATTTCAAATCTCTAGCCCATCTGAGAAGCTGAGAGGGAGTGTGGTGTAGTGGCTAGAGCCCAGGCCTGGGAGTCATAAGGATCTGGGTTCTAATCTCAGCTCCGCCACTTTCATTCATTCATTCATTCAATAGTATTTATTGAGCGCTTACTATGTGCAGAGCACTGTACTAAGCGCTTGGGATGAACAGGTCGGCAACAGATAGAGACAGTCCCTGCCGTTTGACGGGCTCACAGTCTAATCGGGGGAGACGGACAGACAAGAACAATGGCACTAAACAGCGTCAAGGGGAAGAACATCTCGTAAAAACAATGGCAACTAAATAGAATCAAGGCGATGTACAATTCATTAACAAAATAAATAGGGTAACGAAAATATATACAGTTGAGCGGACGAGTACAGTGCTGTGGGGATGGGAAGGGAGAGGTGGAGGAGCAGAGGGAAAAGGGGAAAATGAGGCTTTAGCTGCGGAGAGGTAAAGGGGTGATGGCAGAGGGAGTAGAGGGGGAAGAGGAGCTCAGTCTGGGAAGGCCTCTTGGAGGAGGTGATTTTTAAGTAGGGTTTTGAAGAGGGAAAGAGAATCAGTTTGGCGGAGGTGAGGAGGGAGGGCGTTCCAGGACCGCGGGAGGACGTGACCCAGGGGTCGACGGCGGGATAGGCGAGACCGAGGGACGGTGAGGAGGTGGGCGGCAGAGGAGCGGAGCGTGCGGGATGGGCGGTAGAAAGAGAGAAGGGAGGAGAGGTAGGAAGGGGCAAGGTGATGGAGAGCCTTGAAGCCTAGAGTGAGCTTGTTTGCTGAGTGACTCTGGACAAGTCACTTCACTTCCCTATGCCTCAATTCACTCATCTGTAAAAGGGGGATTAAGACTGTGAGCCCTATGTGGGACAGGGACAGTGTCCAACCTGATTAGCTTGCATTTACCCCAATGCTTAGTGCAGGGCCTAGCGCACAGTAAGCGCTTGACAAATAACATAAAAAAAATTTGATTAGAAAAGTCCGTTACAGGCCTCCCTCAATAGTCAATATTAAGTAGCTCTGCAGAAGCCAGAGAAGCAAAAAGATGAATATCAAAGGTTACTTTCCCAGACACACATTTTTATAAATGGGAGATTTATTCCTGGACACCCTTACTTTGAACCATTATTAGTACAATAAACATTCACTATAGCCACCTCCTGTACTCTAAAATACTGTGACCAAAAGTGACAGTCGAGCGGATGCAATCAGCATTATTGGAGAAGCAATTTTTAGCCAAAAAGACAAAAGCTAGGAGAGGTTTTGCTGCAGTGGGATCTAAGCCAATGACGCTGGCCATAGACTATAAATCCGGGTGTGCCAGGGATCAGAGTTGGCCACATGGAAGTGGAACCTACCCAACTGACAAGCCCCGGAGGAGATAAGCTCGCTCAACCCCTTGTCTTATCCAAGCCAGCGCCTTTTCAGACTCCAATAAATCCACTCTTTCCTCACTATATTATTAAGCCTCCGGACTAGAAATCGCCACGGCTTGGTGAAAACTGAAAAGAATTCACTTATGTATGTTTCTGCTCAAAAAAGCTCTACCAATATTAGGCTATTATTATATAATTAAAAAATCCACATCTGAAGATATTTAAGTGTTAAGCAAAACAGAAATTAGATGATAGATCACAATATTGCAGGAAATAATCCCCCACTATCATCTCTCTCCCACCAGGGGATTGGCATAGGAAAAGCTGTTCAGCTACTTTGGTTCAAGACTGCGTTACTGTTCAGTAGAGTATCAATCTAGAACTAGGAGAAATATTTTGTAAAACATTTAGCACTGGATAATTTAACCAAAATTATCCTCAAAAGTCCTTATCACACACTCCTGTGCATTGTTCTCGGCACTGGGAAGTTACAATGACTTACAGAAAGGACAAGGTTATTGCCCATAAAAAGCCTGTGAATGGATAGGGGGAGGAGGCGATGTGTGAGAATGGGGCGGGGGTGGGGAGGTCCAAGGGGGACAACAGAAGAAAAAATTCAAATTCACAAGAGCAGGCAATGGAAACATTTCAGCAACAGACAAGCAGTGTGGCCTGGGGGAAAGTGCAGGGGCCTGTAAATCAGAGGACCTGGATTCTAATTCTGACTCTGCTGCCTGCTGTCTGATTTTGGGCAAATCACTTAACGCTGTGCCTCAGTTTCCTCATCTGAAAAATGGGGATTACATGCCCGTTCTCCCTACTCCCTTAGACCGAGCCCCATTTCGGTCGGGGATTGCATCTGACCTGATTATCCTGTATCTATCCTAGTGCTTGGCATATACTAAGTGCTTAAGTACCATGATTATTATTACTTTTTTATAGTATTTGTTAAGCATTTACTATAGAAGCAGCGTGGTTTAGTGGCATGAGCACGGGCTTGGGAGCTAGAGGTCGTGGATTCTAATCCAGGCTCTGCTACTCATCAGCTGTGTGACTTTGGGCGAGTCACTTCACTTCTCTGTGCCTCAGTTCCCTCATCTGTAAAATGGGGATGAAGACTGTGAGCCCCACGCAGGACAACCTGATGACCTCGTATCTACCCCAGCGCTTAGAACAGTGCTTGGTACAAAGTAAGCCCTTAACAAACTCCAATTATATTACTATGCGCCAGGCACTGTGCTTGTTAACAACATTAACAACTGAACAGTGAAACCAAACCAGTAAAGCAAATCAAAAGAGCAAGAGAGGCCCCCCTTAAGGCCCAACAAGGGCTCTTCTGAACAGTCAAATATCTGCCTTCTCTTCTAAGAGTAATAATAATTACGGTATTTAAGCGCTTACTATATGCCAGGCACTGTATACTAAGCGCTGGGGTAGATACAAGCAAATCGGGTTGGACACATTCCCTGCCCCCACGTGGGGCTCAGAGTCTCAATCTCTATTTTACAGAGGAGATAACTGAGGCCCAGAAGTGAAGTGACTTGCTCAAGGTTGCACAGCAGACAAGTGGCAGAGCTGGATTAGAACCCATGACCTTCTGACTGACTCCCAGTCCTGTGCTCTATCCACTACACCATGCAGCTTCTTGACTGCAAGCACATTTGTAGGCAGGGAATGTGTACACCAACTTGGTTGTATTGTGTACTCTTCCAAGCACTTAGTACAGTGCTCTGCACACAGTAAGTACTCAATAAATATCACGGATGGTGACATTATCTTCCCACCCAAACCCTGTCCTTCCCCTAATTTTCTCATCACCACCACCAACCATCCTTTCTGTTTCACAAGCCCATAACATCCTCCTTGACTCCTCTCTCATTCAACCCACATATTCAATATATCCTGTTGGCTTTTCTAAATCCATCCTTTCTTCTCCATCCAAACTGCTACCATGCTACTCCAAGTACGTATCCTATCCTGCCTTGATTACTGTATCAGCCTCCTTGGTGACCTCCATACTTTCTGTCTCTCCCCACTCCAGTCCATACTTCACTCTGCTGCCCAGATCATTTTTCTACAAAAATGTTCAGTCCATGTTTTCCCACTCTTCAAGAACCTCCAGTGGTTGCCTATCAACCTCTGCATCAAACAGAAACTCCTTACCGTTGGCTTTAAAGCACTCCATCGGCTTGCCCCCTCTTAACCTACCTTGATACTCTCCTATTACAACTCAGTCTGGGCATTTCGCTCCTCTAAGCCCAACCTACTCACCATATCTCGGCCTCATCTGTCTCGCTGCGGATCCCTCACCCAATCCTGCCTCTGGCCTGAAACGTTCTCCCTCCTCAAATCCCCCACCTTCAAATCCTTATTGAAGGCACATCTCCTCCAAGATGTCTTCCCTGACTGACCCCACTTTTCCTGTTCTTTCACTCCCTTCTGCATCGCCCTCACTTGCTTCGCTTATTCATTCACCTCCTCCCAGCCCCACAGCATTTATGTACACATCTATCATTTATTTATAGCAATGTCTATCTCCCGCTCTAGATTGTAAGCTCATTGTGGGCAGGGAATGTGTCTGGGATATTGTACTCTCTCATGTGCTTGGTACAGTGCTCTGCCCACTTAGAAAGCACTGAATAAATATGAATTAATAATAATAATGATGTTGGCATTTGTTAAGGGCTTACTATGTGCCAAGAACTGTTCTAAGCGCTGGGGTAGATACAAGGTAATCAGGTTGTCCCACATAGGGCTCACAGTCTTCATCCCCATTTTACAGATGAGGTAACTGAGGCACAGAGAAGTTAAGTGGCTTGCCCAAGGTCATACAGCTAACGAGTGGCGGAGCCGGGATTAGAACCCATGACCTCTGACTCCCAAGCCCGTGCTCTTTCCACTAAGCCACGCTGCTCCTCATGAATTGATTGACTGATGAGGATGATGAGATAAAAAAGAATAAAATTAAGCTTTCACCCACCCCCTGTGCCTCAGGAGGCAAGACAAACCTCCACCACTGGGCACTTCCCAGCCCAAGGAGCTTTAATAGGAGGTACTCACCAAAACTGTTTGTCTCAAGGGGATGGGAGTAGGACTTGGATTTGGGCAAAGAGCAGGAATTTCCCATTTGAATCAGGCTTACCAACATTACCCACCTTCTAGAGTCCTCTAGACTGTAAACTCGTTGTGGGCAGGGAATGTGTCTGCTAACTCTCTTGTATTGTACTCTCCTGAGCACTTAGTACTGGGCCCTGCACATAGCAAGTGCTAAATAAGTACCACTGATTGATTGAGAGTATATTAACGGTGTTTAACGCTCGGTGTGCTTGGGAGGCAAATAATATGATGCCATTGACACCAAAATGTCAAGAAAATTTCTGCCAACAGTCGAATCCCTCCAGGATGCCAAAAGGAGCGGAAGTGAGGAAGAATTATAGATCACATAGAAGCAACAGTGGAAAGAAGGTAAGGTTAGGGGAGAGGAGAAAAATAATACTGTAAAAAGTGCTAATGCAGAGCCACTCAATAGGCATACAATAAAAATGCTTCTTGACTGACTTCCTTTCTCCTCCACCCTACTGGGCTTTATCCTTTCTGTGCAAGGAGCAGCTACTATTCACTTGATACAATGAGCACTGGTACAAAAACCAGGACAAAATATAACCTAAAGTTTTTGGTTTAAAAAAAAACCACAAAAAAACAAAGCCCTATTTTTCCGAGGCAGAAGTGGCGGGGGGGTGGGGAGGGGAGAGATTTTTTTCCTCTCCCTTTCTGTTTTCCTACATGCAAAAAAAAATTACAGAATTTAAGTCAGTGAATTTCAGGGAAATTTGAACCTCCATATTGTAGAGCATGAAACAGTATATCCGGCTAATGATGCCTCCCTTCTGGTCTGATGACAAATCACTCTGGGCTAGCAAACCTGGTGATGGATGGAAATTTGCAGGAGTCGGGGAAAGAGACTTTCCCTCACTTTCTCTCAAAGCCTTTCCTGACCCATAAAAACCACAGATAGCCAAGCCCCTTTCCCAATTTCACTTGCAAGCCAGGACTAGTGTTCTCTGGATCTTGGGTCCCCCAGCTACAACTTAAAAAGGGATCCTCCATCTGCCTATCCAAGAGATGAATGACAATGCTGATTAATTCTCATGTGATTCGATCATTTGTCTATAAATTGCCTCTCTCTCCTGGGATAGCAACTGCCTAGTGGAAAGAGCACGGGCCTGGGAGTCAGAGGACCTGGGTTCTATTCCTAGCTCTGCCACTTGCCTGTGTGACCTTGAGCAAGTCACGACTTCTCTGAGCCTCAGATTCCTCAACTGTAAACCGGAGGTTTAAGACATGTTCTCACCCCCATTTTCACTGTGGGACACAGGCTTTGTCTAACCTGATTATCTGGTATCTACCCTAGTGCTTAGTGCAGTGTTTGGGACAACACTTAAATACCATTATAATTTTAGAAAAATGGTGCATATAAGAATGTTCTCAAAAATCATATCCAAAACACTGAAGCAAAGGCAGAACACACAGATTAGAAACTCAACTTGAAAGATAAAAGGTCATGTCCCCAGCAATATTTTTCCTTGTCATTGTCATAAAAAGAATAAGGTGATGTCATTAAGGTGATCCATATGGGGATCATTCAAAAAAAAAAAGTTGACTACAAAATAGGAAAGGTAGCACTTCTAGAAACTGCTCACTAACTCTGTTTTAAAATAGTATATCCAGAACTTCACAAAAGCAAGTGGTATTTCACATACCACTCAGGTACATCATTTACTCCTCATACCGAGGAAAGCAGCTTTATCTTTATCAAGCCAACACTTCACCATAACAAAAACATCAGTATTCTTAAATGCAAAATGAAACTACCATCATAGTTAAAATCAATGGTATTTATTGAATGCTTACTGTGTGCAGAGCTGGGGAAAGTACAATACAATAGAGTTGATGGACAAAATCCCTGCTCCCAAGGAGCTTACAGAAGAGGGGGAGACAGACATTGAAACAGAATTGCAGAAAGGGGAAAAGGCACAGCGGGATTCGCACATAATGCTATGGGGCTGATGGTGGGATAATCAAACATGCTCTAAGGGACAGGTGCAAATGAGAATAGGGGAATTGAGGACTTAGTGGGGAAAGGCTTCTTGAAGTCGAGATGTGATTTCAGTCAGGTCATGAAAGTGGGAAGAGTGGTGGTCTGTTCAGGCCCGACAGAGGGCAGTTCACAGTGAGCAAGGGGTCGTGGGAGATGAAGGAACAGTGAGTAGGTTGGTGTTACAGGAACAAATTGGGCGGGCTCGGCTGTAGTAGGAGATCATCAAGGTACTCTCCCAAGCGCTTAGTACGGTGCTCGGCCCATAGTAAGCGCTTAATAAATACCATTGATTGAGGGGGGAGAGCTGACTGTGTGCCTTAAAGACAATGGTAAGGAGTTTCCGTTTGATGCGGAAGTGGATGGGAAACCATTGGAGGTTTTTGAGGCGTGGGAAGAAATGGACCGAACATTATTCTGAGGAAAAATGATCTGGTTAGCCAAGTGAAATATGGACTGGAGAGAGGCGAGTCAGGAGGCAGCCGGGGGGCCAATGCAGTAGTCAAGGCGGGATAGAAGGGTTTGGATCAGTGTGGTAGCGGTTTGGGTGAAGAGGAAAAGGAAGATTCTAGAGATGTTGCAAAGGTAAACCAACAGGATTTGGTGACAGATTGAATATGTGGAATGAACGAGATGAGTCAGAAAAGGAAATATACACATATTTTCCCATCGTGGTCTCCTTAACTGATATTTTGGGTCCCACAAGCTAGAACATTTTTTAAATGCTTCTTTTGGGCTAATCAGTGTGCTCTACAATCAGATCAGACAACAGCCCCTGTCCCACTCAGGCTCACAAAAGGGAAAAGGATACAGTATTGTATTCCCATTTTGCAGATAAGGAAACAGGCACAGAGAGATTAAGTATTCTGCCCAAGGTCACACAGCACACCAGTGACGGATAAACCCAGCTCCATGCACTTTCTACTAGACCACACACAAAATCACAATAATAAAACTGAGAACAAATAAAGGTCCTAGATTCCAGTTCCTAGCATGTCCTACTGGAAATGACGGGGGCCTGGGAGTCAGAGGACCTGGGTTCTAATCCTGGCTCTGCCACCTGTCTTTATCTACAGCAAGTCACAGCTCTTCCATGCCTCAGTTTCCTCATCTGTCAAAGGGGGATTCATTACCTGTTCCCCTATTTAAACTGGGAGCCCCACGTGGGACAGAGACTGTGACCAACCTGATCATCTTGTATCTCTCTCATCGCTTGGTACAGTGTTGTCACAGAGTAAGTGCTTAATAAACACCACAATCATTATTTACCTGTTCACGTTTATTAACTGAGACTTCACATGGTCTATCGAATGTGCCAGAGCACGTTTTTTCCTATCCCATTTCCGTTAGAAAGCTGTTAAGTAGTTTAAGGAACATTCTTCTGTCGACAGGAGCCTGTTTTGGATGCAGCGGTTGCAGTGCTGGAGAAAGGGCTCACGTGCATGTCCATGGCACCAGAACAGGTGAGGTCTACTAGCATGTTTTAGCACAAATACAAACCTTGCATCATAGGAGAATTAGAAACACTGAATATACAGTGAAATATTTTTTTCCCTGATCCTCAACCGGAAACAAGCCAGGAACAAGCCAGGAACAATAATTAGCAGCCTGGCCTCACTTTACTTTGTATAGTATTATCTCCTATAGTTAGCATTTTTTAAAACATATATTTGAAAGGCAATTTTAATAGCTATTCTTTCCTTTTCTATGGAGGTGTGAATTTAAGCAGCCATACGAATTAGCAGAAGTAAACGGGCCTGGGGCAGAAGAATAGCATATTTTAGGCTAGAATTTTAATTGAAAATATGACTCTCAGAACTAGGGCTGACCAGGTTACTGATGCTCACTAGATGCTGAATGTCTCACTAATATGACCCTACCTATAAAGTGCTGCTTCTTCATCTCTTTTGCTGGCTCCTCTTCCCACCCTAACTGTGGACGACCCTCAGGGCTCAATTGTGAAATCCTCTTGACTCTCAGGCAGCTCATATTGTTCATAAAACCACTATCAGCTGGCTCCTTCACACTAGCCGCCTCTTCTCTGCCTCTCCCAAGGTAATTTCCTACCTGCTCTTGACACTTGCTCTGTTCTTCACCGTCATTCGGGCCAGCATAGAAAGCTCCCTCCCCCCTACCTCCCCAGCACTCTGCTTCACCAAACCCGAGTCCTTTTCAAAGCCCTCCTAAAAAGCCACTTTCCACACAAAGCATTTGCTCTGTTTACCTCAACCACGCCATCTCTTCAGCTACTTAAGCACTCGTGTATCACCATAGGTCTGGGGCTAAATAAATGCTCGTTTTGTTCAACAATCAACATTCCCCTCTAGTCAGATACTTTTTGCCTCTGCCTATGGCATCTATCTGTTGAATGCATCTCAATCCTTCTCTGCCTCCTGCTATGTTTGCTAATTGCACATTAGATTATTGGCTTGTCAACAGTGATTCTGCAACAGATAGACAAGTGAATTTTTTAAGCCCTGCTTTTCACTTCCCCTTTACCCAGTGTTCTAATACCCAAGCCAACCTCTCTTTCTGGCTTCTTCTGCTCTGCCCCAGTCCCCTATTATGACATTATTCCCAGGAAACGCCTTCCTCTAACTGGAAACTAGTAAACGGAGAGATGGGGAAGGGGAGGGAGAGTGACACATAAACGCTTGTGCATCCAGTATTAATTTACTTTGCAACAAGCAGAAACTCCTTTCCACTGGCTTTAAGGCTCTCCACCAGCAATCTCCACTTTCCAAATCGGCTCTCTTCACCAGCTACTCCCCAGTTTGCACTCTTCACTCCTCCCAAAGAGGATTTCTAAAATTCCACCTCCTTCAGGAAACTTGCCCCAATTCATTCACAACACCCCAGCTGCATCGGAGAAACACCTACCCTTAGCACTCATGTACATTTATAAATACGTAAAAATACATTCCATTTGCTTTTCATCTAGTTGGCCCTGATGTACTTGTAGTGCTTTCTCTTCGTACTTGTTCATCCTCTGGCTTTCACTATCTGTAAATAATCTTGTCCGCCTCCCTCATTAAATTGTAAACTCAAAGGAGGGAATGTGTGTCTTGTAACAGCTGAACTCTCCCAAGCGCTTAATTCAGTGCTGAGTCCTCAGTAGGCACTTAGGAAATGCCACTGCCATGGACCTTTTTATGCTTTTGCTAGTCTTCACCTAGTAGACTGCAAACTCCTCTGAAGTGAAAACTCCCAAAGATCCTAGCTCAATGCTTCTGCACACAGAAGAAGCTCAGTAATATTACGGCTCCCAAGTGGGAGAGGGGCTAGTGAAAATCTTATGGGCCAACTGGAAATTTATCTGCAAGATGAGGCTGAAGATCATTTTGTGGCTTTGAAAGAATAAGATCAAATCAGCTCAGCACGGAGGGAGCATGTTTATTTGCACAGGTGATATTTAACTTTAGCACCCAAATGCCATAGCAGCAGCTTCCATACCTACATAAAGAGCTAGGGATTTGGGTTATAAGTTTGAGTACCCCGGTTCTAAAATTCTTCCATCTCTTAAATAGTCAGTGAATGAGTCTCCTTGACAAGTCTCCTCGGCTTAACTCACTCACAGAAATGTTCAAAGAGATTTTCTGAATCTAGATGGAGATATCGGGAAGGAAGCTTGAAAATCATAATCATTTAACCCTCTCCAAAACAAAAGCCCACCTAAAAGGGGGCACTTGGGATAGATTAACTGCAGTTTCCTGAAGTGTAGGGTTGTAACGGATCTTGCTGGGGGGACAATAAATCAGAACATCATGAGGATAGATCAAAAGTTAATTATTTCACTTGGAATACACTGGGATTTTCCATCACCCTATACAAAGCATTTCAGGGACCTGAAGTTCAGACAGATGGAATATATACATTAAGAAAAGAATCCTCACTTGCATCATCATAACAATAATAATTATTGTGGCATGTGCTAAGCGCTTACTATGTGCCAGGCACTATACAGAGCGTTGAGGTGGATATAAGCAAATCAGGGTGGACACAGTCCTGTTCCCATATGGGGCAGCTGAAATGCGCTCCTTAAGGGTGCTAATATCTGAATTTTGGAAACTAATAGCAGGAATCTGGCTTCTGCCAACTCAATATGAAGTCCATTTCGGTTCAATTCTTTTAGCCTTCAAGCATACTGTGCTTGAGTAACTTGGCCAAAAAAAAATAAAATCTTCCCTCCAAACACCAATAATTTTTGTTGCAATCAATGGAAAAGAGGTAACTGAACTGCTTATTTATTAAACTCTGGAAGTACTTATTTTCTGTCATGACAATTTCTTACTTATGGAAGACTGCACGGCTCAGACATGTAACTAGACCACAAACTCTAGGTTACAGGTGAGCCGTGTAAGAGACGAAAGTAAAATTTTTCATCTTCTCTCTTTGATAGTAATAATGATACTTACTAAGTGCTTCCTGTGTTCCAGGTCTGGGGTAGATACAAGATGATTAGATGGGACATGGTCCCAGCCCCAAGCAAGGCTCACAATCAAAAAGGCATGGAGAGCAGGTATCTTATCCCCCATCTTACAAATGGGGAAACTGAGGCCCAAAAAGGATAAGTGACTTGCCCCAGGGCAGACAGCAAGCCAGTGGATGAGCTGGAACCCAGATGGATCTCCTGACGCAGCATCAGGCTCTTTCTACTAGACCACAATGCCTCCCTGAGAGGTTTTTAAGCAGCTCCTCCCACTTTTAAGGTGATAACTGGTGCTAAGAAGGAGAGGCGGTGGGAGAGAGGGAGAGGAGGAGGGAGGGAGAAAGGGAGATGAGGCAGAGGAGGAGGGAGAGGCTAGTTCTCTGGGTCCATTTGGGTATACAAAGTGCCTGGCAGAAGACACCAGCCCTGGCCACAGAACGGGAGGCGGCGGTAACTGTTGTTTCTATTCTTTCACCCTCAGTACACAGCTGGCCATGGCACTGGGGATGCTAAGAGGCATACACTGCACAGCCTAGGGTCCTCACAACGGCAGGAGTAGCAGTTTTTCTCCCCTAGGTAATTTGCAAACTGTAGGTCCCAAAGTCCTGAGCTGAACTGGAGCCTTTTTTAGAACTAGTAGATCCTGGAAGCATAGTCTTTATCCAAATGTCCTTTCTACATGCATCAAGGAAATGTGGACCTCAGACTCACGATGCTGGTTCAAGAAGGTGGGGGTGAAAAATGCCCCCCCCCACTTACATGCACAATTATCACCCCTATAAATGCTTCTGTAGAGCTGGCTCACATCAACCTTCTTTTAATGGTATTTGTTAAACCCTTACTATGTGCTAACCACTGTTCCAAGCACTGGGGTAGATACAAGTTATGTTGGATGCAGTCCCTGTCCCTCATGGGGCTTGCAGTCTAAGTCAGAGGAAGGAGAATTTAATCCCCATTTTACAGATGCAGTAACTGAGACCTAATGACTTGCCCAAGGTCACACGGCAAGCAATTGGCAGAATAATAATAATAATAATAATAATGGTATTTGTTAAGCATCTACTATGTTCCACGCACTGTTCTAAGAGCTGGGGTAGACACAAGGTAATCAGGTTGTCCCACTTGGGGCTCGCAGTTATAATCCCTATTTTACAGATGAGGTAACTGAGGCACAGAGAAGTGAAGTGACTTGCCCCAAGTCACACAGCTGACAAGTGGCACAGTCGGGATTATAACCCACTACCTCTGACTCCCAGGCCCACACTCTTCCCATTGGGCTAAGCTGCTTCTCAACTCACCTGGCTGAGACTCCCCCGGCTCTGCACTCCCCTCCACCACCCCCTTCTTCTTCTACAGTGTCCCTCTTCCCTTCTCCCGCTCCTTCCCTACTCTTTCCCCAGAAAAGAATTTGGAGCTGGGGCCAGCTCCTGTCTCTATCCTCAGTGCAGTCTCAGAGGGGATTTGGAGGCAGTGGCAAATCAGGAGGGGAGGTTTGACTCCTGTCACCACTCAGCTGAAGGGGTCTCAGGGGTTGGCCCAGTCTGATTTAAGACTGACACTAGGCTCCAAATAAAATGTAATAATCACTATCAATGATATTTATTGGGCGCTTACTGTATGCACAGCACTGTACTAAACACTTGGGGGAGCACAATACAACAGAGTTTGGTAGACTGGTTCCCAATCCAGATACAAGTTTCTTGTTACGATACCCCAGAGAATACGCTCGGACGGTTTAGGAGTGACAAGACCATTTAAGGACACCTCTAAATTTTCCCTTCACACAGCATTTGAGGGGAACAAAGGAAAGTGGGCTCCAATCCATCTTGAAAGATCGCCGAATCTTGGAACCCAAATAGTTACTATGTAACCATTTAATAATCAGCATTATCGTAGTGCTCTCCAACCTACTTCCGAGTGAAATATATCCTCATAAGAAGCACACCGCCTTCATCAAAAGCTACAGAAGTGGCAGGGATTTGGGGGATTCCACTGATTTTTTACTTTATTTGGAAAACTTGAACACTTGAACTTTGTATTAATACAAAAGGCGCTTGATGTAAATCCATGCCATTTAGAGAAAAAGGCACTGGATTTGGGTGTCAGGTTATGAAGGTACCAGACCTGGCTCTGCCACTATAAATTCACAGAATCAGTTCTCCAGGCTAGCCTCCCTAGATGCATAATGGAGCCATCATCTACCCATAAGATGACAAACATAAAGCACTTAAATCTCCCCAGAAAGGGTACTAAATAATTCAAGAGGTAGTAAGCTCGGTTTTTCTAAAACCAAACAGAAATGTCTGCTTCGAAGCACATGAGCTTGAGGTTCTCTGAAAAGTGAGATCCAGCTGTATGGAAAAACAAAAATCCAGGGTCAGAGAACAACTTCTTCCTCTTGGATGTAAAATAGTTATATTCAGCACAACTGTCACTTAGGAAAGGAACTAAAGATCTGCGTGAGAAGAATGGGACTGGCCTTTTGTTTGTTGTTTGCTCTTCCAGAGGGAATTACAATAATTAAGGACACTGCAAAGAATGAGAAGGCATTTAAAAAGTTTCAGAGTAAGTTGCAGCTTTCTATAAATTTCATTCCACAGCTACAGAATCTGCAGATTACTGAGTCAAAAGTTAATGGTACAAGATCATTTTTAAGCGGTTCACAAACAAAATTGACTTTTCTAAGTGATAAATTTTCATCACTATTTAACACATAAGAATATAAGATAAAACCCCACATTAGTTTTTTTTTTTAAAAAAAAACCAAAACTCTTAGGCAAAGAAGTTTTATATGATGTGACACTTGTTCCAAGTGGTGCAGTGGTACTTGAAGTTCAAGAGCCATCATCATCAAAAAGCATTAATTGGGCATTTACTTTACTTATTAGCACTATTCTTTCTAGTCAACACACCATCAGCAAGCCAGTTTAGGTAACACAAGTCAAATGAAAGCTACTTTCTTAGCGGTTATTTTGAAACAATTCTACAAAAAAAAAAAAGCCTCAACTTGATAAAACCAGGACTTAAACGGGGCTGGATTTCACAGGATCTTTTTTTTTTCCTCATCCAATGCTTTCTTTAGGATGTGAAGAGGTAGTGGGGAGAATGCAATTCTTGGCCAACAGAGAGATAAGAATTATCTATTCCCTTTAACACCCAAACTGAAAAGTGTGAGGTTAAATATACTCAGTTTCATTTCAGGGAGAGCCCAGGGTACAATATTTTAGTGGTTTTCTGTGACACCTCTGTGCTCCCTAGCTTCAAGTATCAGAGACAGCAGTTTTAACGGGGAGGCTTAGTATGATGGGCAGTGAATATGCTTCAACCAGGTTTATATTGGTCAATAGTTTGGGAGTCGGCAAATTGGATAAAGCCACAGGGCACACTGGAGGGATTAGCCAAACCAATTTCACTGAAATCAATTTAACATGCCTAGATGACATACTAATGAAGCAACAGAGGGGCCGTTACTTATTGATATTATTTTCCAAAGCAAGTTAAGGAACGGATTTCAACTCTTTTCATGAGAACCCATCCACATTTAAAAGAATATGGGCAAATACCAATTTGGTAACATTTGAAAACTATTTAAGCCCCCTCTACTAAGTTTTAATGAACAGAAATGCTAACGTCAAGGTGTCAGAATAAACGCCCAAATTCATAGGTAGGCTATTTCTCTCAAATGACAGAAAAAGGCAATCCCCGGGGAGTTTTAACTGTAAATTCTGAACATTCCCTAGACCTCCTAATATGCTGCACGATGTTTTTGAAAAACCTGTGTAAAAATCTGACGCCAACTATATCAAAAGAGATGCTACAGTGGTAAGTTTCATGGGAGTTACACTCTGTAAGGAACAGAAAAATGAGGCATACAAGGGGGCAAGAAGAGAGTAGGCGGTTCTCCCAGAACAAGTTTTTCACCACACGTTTTGGATAGACCACTCTTGGGAAACAGGGGAAGGTCTTCTGACAACATGGGTCTACCTGGATAATAATAATAATAATGATGATGGTATTTGTTAAGTGCTTACTATATGCCAAGCACTGTTCTAAGCACCGGGGTAGAATCAAGGTAATCAGGTTGTCCCGCGTGGGGCTGACAGTCTTAATCCCCATTTTACAGATGAGGTAACTGAGGCACAGAGAAGTTAAATGACTTGCCCAAAGTCACACAGCAGAGAAGTAGCAGAGTAGTGGCAGAGAGGGATTAGAACCCATGACCTCTGCCTCCCAAGCCCGTGATCTTGCCACTAAGTGACGCATCTGAAGAAATGACTGGGCGCATGCATGGTGACCACTACCTGAGCTTTCCTTCACGTGAGGTTCATCAAGACCATAATCCCACTAACTCTAGGAGAGCTGACTGCCAGTAGATAGGACCGTGACACCACAGAGAAGAAATTAAAGAAAAACTACTAGATTGGAATGAGTGCCTGAAAGCAAGGATGTCACATAGTCCCTTCATAGCCATAGGACTTCTGGGATGAACTAATCTGTAATCAGATGAGGCCAAAATGTTCTCTGCCATCAAAGTACCAACTATAACTTCTCAAAGTGAATCCACAGAGACACGGTGATCAAATGGTACGGCTGCAAACACAAAGTGAACCAATAGCACTTTTCAGAACAGCTCGTCATCCTAATGTTGTAAGAACTGCATGCTTGGAAATAGATCTGAAGTCGACTTTGCAATGGCTGAAACACGTAGGAATTTGCTCATTTAATCTGAGCTGTTAAAATCTGTGCGCTCACTTTTCATTTGGTCTTATTTATTGAGTGCTTACTGTGTGCAGAGCACCATACTAAGCGCTTGGGAGAGTACAACACAGCAACAGGCACATCCCCTGCCCACAACGAGAAATCTCGAGTAAAAATCTTCTCTAGTACTGCAGCCTAAAAAGTACACAGCTACCTGCACCTCCAAGTGAGCTCCTAAAGAAAGTATGTCACGTTATGCTTTCTACTTAAACATATTACAAATGAAACTGGATGCTTAATTTTTTGGTAAGTAAAATTCTGGTAACTTGCGGGTATATCTTACTTCAAACAAAATTAGATTTTGTCATGTTTCTTATTTTGAAAAAGCATCAAAACTCACAAAACGTTTCATTATGAGATACTAATTATTCCCAGCAATCAATCAACCCTAAGCGAAAGGTGAAGTTCCTCTGTACTAGTACTTTGTGAAGAAAAAGTTCTTTAAGAGTTTCCCAGCCACTGACTTGCACATCATCTACCGTAACAAAGCAAAACCACAATAAAGAGGTTTGGCCTCTGAGGGATTCTAAATGCAAAAAAAAAAAAAAAAAAAACCATTACTCACCAACAATATCCAATCCCTACTACTTTCAATGACAAAAGGTGCAAAACTTTTTGCTATCTGATAGAACTCCATTTTGCACAGATGACAATGCACCCATATTCAGCGAAAAACAAGGAGTGTTAAAATAACAAAGGCCACCTAGAATTATGCAGAGGGAAAATGAATTCAGCCTTCATAAACAATGCTAGTGAAAACAAAATCAATTCTTAAATTGAAGTTACTCACGTGTGAAGAATTTACTGATAAGAGAACTGTTTTAAACCAACAAGCCATTAACATCCAGAAGCTTGAAATTTACCCAGTTTTACATCTGTCAAGCTCAAAGTGCTAAGACGACAAACTCTTCCAAAAATAAAGGGACTTGCTTTTGGGTTTCTCATAATGAAAATCTTCAGGCTACCTAGTGGAATACTGGGATATTACACGCAGTTCCAACAGTTATGTCAGATATTCATCATCGGCCCCAAAGCGTGTACCTGAAAGAGCAATAAACTCTTGGCAATCAACTCCGAGTACCGATCCAGAACACGCACCAAACACGTTCTTGGTGTATCAAATGACACCAAGAACGGTGTGAATTCGAACTCAAAAACGTATCACAGGACCAAAGAAAAACGGTGACCAAAAGGTAATTCCGAAGAAAGCACTTGCATGTTCCGAAGTGTTTTGTTTTGGGGTTTTTTGGGGTTTTTTTCCAATTAAGCCTCGAGTCAAAACAAGACTCAATTCCAACACTTCGACATTCTTTTTCCCCTCGTCGAGTGACACGCTTAAATGCGACGATTTAATATGAGCACTATTTATCTACTTCTTATCAGTTGGACATCTCGAAAGAACTTCCATCGATGCTCTGGCATAAGTTAATCAGAAAGAACTGACAGCTCAGCCTTTCTGAAATCCATTCAATTCTGGATCGAGCTGACGCATTTCAAGTGCAACAAAATGATAACCAGTTTCTTGCAGATCAAGACGGGGATAAGACACCAAACACACGGTTCCTGGGGCATCTTCTCTTTAAAAATTCACCTCCAAATAAAATCTAGGATTCCGACAGATCAAGCCCTTTTCAAAATGGCAAAATGCAAAATCCCCCACAATTCACTCGGAAAAAAGAAAATCGCTGCCTCCTTTAAAACTAACACCAATAAAGTCAATCGAAGCTAACAGCCCGGGCCACGATCGTCTTTTTCAAGAGGTGAAATGAGAGGAGGAAAAGCTGGAAAAATGCCCTCCCCTAAGTCGCTTGGTGTGCACAAGGGTTTTCACACAATGCAGATACACACAAAAACACCACTGTCACCCCCACCCCCCAAATTTGAAGCACTACACAGAAAAAAAAATTGTCATCAGCAAGTCGGGGGCGGGGGGGGGGCGGGGGGGACGCCTGGGTTTATACTCCTGTTGTCCCCAGGAAGAGATTTAACAAAGGGTAGATCTAGAGGTACCTGGTGGAGGTGCCTTTCCTCACATCGCAGATGCTGCATTTAAAGGCTTCGGCGCTGTTCCTAAAGGTGCAGACACTACAATCCCAAAAGCCTTCATCTGCGGCAGGTTTCGCTTGTCTTTTTGGCCTTGAAAAAAGAGTGGGGAGGAGGGTATAAAGGGGGTGGGGGGAGGGGCGATGGGGTTGGAAGGGGGTGGGGGGAGGGGACGTAAGAGAAACAACACACACTCGTGAGGAATCGTCTTTCACGGGATAAACGACTGAAACTTACTCCTTGCCCGCCCCTGAGGACCAACGCAACCCGACGGGAAGGAAGGGGACATCTCCTCTCGATCAGTTTTAAACAATCGATCCTCTCCCAACAGCAGCATTCCCGAGGAGAAGCGCTGGAAGGGGCCACGCGTGTGTGTGAGTGGGCGAGAGTGGATGTGTATGTGTGAGCGGGGTGGGGGAGAGCCCTAGGGGTTTGGGATTAGAGGGGTGGAGAGGGAGCGCCTAGAATAGAAGTGGGGTCCTGGAGGGGGCAGAAGAGGAGTAGCAAGGCGTCTTCCGCACCCCTCCCCTGCTCTCTCCCTCCCTACCTGGTTAAATCTCCCTTTGTCTGGAAGAAGTGGAGGAGGAGGAAGAGAAGGGTGAAGACAAGGAGGAGGAGGGTGAGGAGGAGGAGGAGGGTAAGGAGGAGCCGCCATAGCTGCAGCGTTAACATTGAGCCCCTGGCACCGACAGGGAGACACCGCCTTCCCCCCTCCCCCCCCCCCGCCCCAACCACCCTCACCCCCTCCCGCTGCCACCGCCTACCCCGGATCTCCATCTTAACGGCGCCTCCCCCAATGCCCTCGGCTGCAAGGGGCCTAGGGCTCCCCCCTTTTCCGTCCGTCCGTACCCCCCCGCCCCAATCAGGCGGAGAGGAGCAGGTACCTGGTAGGGCTC
Source organism: Ornithorhynchus anatinus (assembly GCF_004115215.2). NCBI lineage: Eukaryota > Metazoa > Chordata > Mammalia > Monotremata > Ornithorhynchidae > Ornithorhynchus > Ornithorhynchus anatinus. The sequence goes on from NC_041749.1 coordinate 53,169,592, forward strand.
TTCTTGTCGCCCATGGTCATCGATTTGATCCCCGCCCCCCCCCTTAGAAAAACAGGGGTCGCGAAGAGGAACGAGGAGACGGGCTCAATCGTTCTCTGGGGTGTTGGAGAGCGTCGCCGTCGCCGCAGCTGCTGCTGTTTTTTGCCGCTGCTGCCACCGCCGTCGCAACTTGAGCTCCGGCTACTGCCGCCGCCAGTCTCCGGACGAGACTAGTCCCCGCCAGCGCCGACTCCGCCGAGTGACTGAGCGGGGGCGGGGCCAGCGGTTACGTCACTCGGCGGTCTAGCCAATCACGGCTGGAGCCACTTCGACCGGGGGGAGGAGACGCTCCTGAGATAGATCTGGAAGAGAGACAGCCAGAGAGATGGAGAGACAGAGAGAGACAGAGAGAGACGGAAAGAGCATGTGGCGGGCGTGTGTGTGTATGTGTGTGGACGTGGGAGCGCGGTTCTGGACACGGTGGGAGGTCGGCCAGTCAATCGATCGGATTTATTGAGCGCTTACCGTGTGCAGGGCGCCGTACTAAGCGCTTGGGACACAAGAGTCAAGGAGGGCTGCCTGGGGTAAAGGACTGTGAGCGCCTCATGAACAGGAATGTGTCGTCATGTAGTACTCTCCCAAGTGCTTAGTACAGTGCTCCGCACATCGGCGCTCAATAAATACCACTGAATGAATTACATGGACAGATGGAGAGAGCACGTGGCCGGGCGTGTGCGTGCACGGTGGGGAGGTGAGGGAGGGCTGCCTGGAGTAGAGGATCTGGAAGAGACAGACAGAGACACGGAGCGAGAGGGACACACAGAGAGAGCATGTGGCTGCACGTGTGCGTGCAAGTGTGTGTCACTCTCCAGCCGGCTATAGCTCTCGGGCCCAGATGCCCAACCTAGAGAGGTCCTTTTGCCCGCCCCACCCACTGGGCTCAGAGCCTGGGGTGGGTAAGGGGGTTGCGGGCCTCACCCTCAATCTGCCCAGACAGTTGTCCATGAGGAACGTGGGAGTGCAGCCTCTGAAGCGGATGTGGCAACCCTGCAAGGTCACTATCAAGGCCACAGCCCCGATTCTCAGCCACTACATGAGCTGGCCCGTCCTAGATGGCATAGCACTGACGGGCCGCAATAGTGCCAGAAGATAGTGAAGATGGCGTGGCAGCACAGGGCATTAGCATGGCCCAGTGGATAGAGCACGGGTCTGGGAGTCAGAAGGATCTGCGTTCTAATCCCGACTCTGCCACTTGTCTGCCGTGTGACCTGGGCAAGTCACTTCACTTCTCTGAGCCTCAGTTACCTCATCTGTAAAATGAGGATTTAGACTGTGAACCCCGTGTGGGACAGGGACATCCTGTCCAACCTGATTTGCTCATATCTATTGTGTCTGGCACACAGTAAGCTCTTAAATACCACCATTATTAATATTACTAGCAGAGGGTGAATGCCTTCTTTTTTCTTGTCCAGTTCTCCCATCTTTTCTCCTCTCCATCCCTCTCTTTCTCTCCCTGTTTCCCTCTTTCTGTCTCCTTTTCTCCCTTCCTCCCTTTATCCCCTCCCTGCCCCACAGCACTTGTGTATATATGTACATATCTATAATTCTATTTATTTATATTAATGCCTGTTCACTTGTTTTGATGTATCTATATCTTTAATTCCATTTATTTATATTGATGCTATTGATCCCTGTTTTCTCCCCCCTTCTAGACTTTGAGCTTTTTGTGGGCAGGGATTGTCTCTCTTTATAGCTGAATTGTACTTTCAAAGCACTTAGCACACAGTAAGCTCTCAATAAATTCGATTGAATGAATGAATGAATCCCTTTCTTCCATTCTTACCTTCTCTTTCTTCGCCTCTCCCCCATTCCCTCATTCCCTTTTCCCTCTGATCCCCTTTTCCCCCTCTTCTCCTGTCCCATGTTCCCCTTCCCCTTTCCTGTTAAAGTTCCTCTCAGAGGGAGGAAGCAGGGTGGCTTAGTGGAAAGAGCATGGGCTTGGGAGTTAGAGGATCTGAGTTCTAATCCCGGCCCCGTCACTTGCCTGCTGTATGACCTCGGGGGGGTGGCTGGAGGTTTTGCAGCACGTATAGGGATAGGGGTCTCTGCAGTGTGAATGGCAGTGTGTGTTGGTTGGGGAGTGGTGGGAACTCCAAGGTGTGAAAAGGGGTTCTGAGTGGGCTGAAATCTTTACAGCGAGTGCACAGGCTTGGATTCTGACAGTACAAATTCAGACTGGCGTCTCCACAGCCTGAGAGGGAGTTGGGAAGGGGTCTCAACAGCCCAGGCTGGAGAAGTTTTTTGCAATGCAAGGGTGGGTTGGGGGTTGTCAAGACACTAGAGGGGGATGGGCATGTAAAGGGGTCAGAAGTCTGGAGCCACAGCTGCATCACGGCTCCTATGCAATGGAGCTTCTGTGGTTGCATTGAGGGGGAAGGGGGAGGTCAATAAATTGGGAGTGAGGCAAGTGGGTGGATGACTCTGGGGCAGGGGTAAGGGAAGCCATTCGTGTCCTGTGCCCAGTGCAGACCAGAGGGGAGATGGTGCAGAAGGCAGTGGCTTTCTCCTCTGGAAACTTTTGTTTCTTCTTCTTTACCTTCTTTCTCTCTCCTTCCCTTCTCTTCCTTCCTCTTCCACTTCCTCCCTCTTTTCTTCCTTACCCCTCCACATCTTCCTCCTCAGTCCCCTCAAAGCTCCTCCCCGTCAAAGCTCTACCCCCAAGTTTTCCCCCATGTTCAAAATGAACATTTGGTGCTCCTAGATATAATTCAATATCAAAACAACCCCATTTGCACAACCCCAATTTATCATTTTTTCAGGCCTCCATTCTGAATTGTGACAAAATGTATTACTAACAAATTTCCCTATCCCTTGCTCTGCCAGTTCTGCTGACTCGGTCCATTTTCTAACTAGTAAAAACTCTTTGCGGTTGTCATGAATGTGGTAAGTGCTAAGCCTAGGAATGTAACCAAATGCACTTTAGTTACATCAGCAACTGGCATTGGTGGCTGCCTTTTCAGCTGAGAACTTTTAGGCACTTCTTGTTGAAATCAGCCATGAGATCTGTGCGCAGGCCCTGATCACCTCTTCCCACCTGGTAGGACCTGTGGAGGGGAGGGAGAGAGACTGGACCCTCAAAACAAAAGGCTTCCAGGGCCATTTCAGCCCCAAACTGGGAAGAGACCAGCTGAAAACTGGACTGGACTCTATAAACCAGATGACTGGCCACTCTAATTACAAATACAAAAATTGGGGGCACTTTTATGCTAGTTAAATGACTTAAAGGCTTCCAGGGCCATTTCAGCCCCAAACTGGGAAGAGACCAGCTGAAAACTGGACTGGACTCTATAAACCAGATGACTGGCCACTCTAATTACAAATACAAAAATTGGGGGCACTTTTATGCTAGTTAAATGACTTGAACTTAGAGAAAAATTGTAAGTATGGAATGTTAGAATTATTTTGGTTTGGTGGCATTTTACTAGCAATAAATCTATCACTGCAGTCGAGTCAGGTACCATTAGGACTGTTTTAGCAAGCATTTTAAAGTTTGGCTTGAATACTGCATCAGCCTCCTCGCTGGTCTCCCCGCCTCCAGTCTTCTCCCCCCTGTAGTAATAATAATCACTGCTTACTATGTCCCAAGCAGTGTACTAAGTGCTGGGGTGGATACCAGCAAATGAGGTTGGACAAAGTCCCTATCCCGTGGGGGGTTCACAGTTTCAATACCCATTTTGCAGATGGTAACTGAGGCACAGAGAAGTGACGTGACTTGCCCAAGGTCACGCAGCAGACATGTGGCAGAGCTGGGATTAAAACCCATGACTTTCTGGCTCCCTGGCCCGTGCTCTATCCACTACACCATGCTGCTTCTCTACTTCCATACCTCACTCCGCTGCCCAAATCATTTTTCTGCACATGCCTTCCAACTCCTCAGAAACTTTCCATGTTTACCCACTCCTCTCTGCAGCAACCAAAACTGCTAACTGTTGACTTGACACCCAATCAGATCTCTCCTTCCTATTTATCCACTCCCATCACCTTCTACATCCCAGCTCACACGCTATGCTCCTCTCAAGCTAATCTACTTACTGTGAGTTAATCGTATTTATTGAGCACTTATTATGTGCAGAGCACTATACTCAGTGCCTGGGAGGGTACAGTACAATAAAGTAGGTAGGCACATTCCCTGCCCACAGGGAGCTCACGGTCTTAGAGGGGCTCCCTCTCTCCCACTGAGAACCCCTTTTCCACCCCCTTCCCTCTTCCTGGAACCCCGTCAGATCTGTCAGACCCCAGCTCTCCCCATCTTCAAAGCCCTTCTGAAATCACATTTCTCCAGACGCCCTTCCTCAGTGCACTGTCTCCCCTGGCTATATTCTTCCGGCTGCTATTTGGGCACTTCTGTGTCACCTAAGCAGTGGTGTGCTTGCGTCACATATACATATCATATATAGCCTAGTACTTAAGCATTAACTCATATGCATATTCCCTTTTCTCTTCTCTTCTCACCTGTAAGCTATTTTGGGTGTCCATCTCCCCTGCTAGTGCAGAGCTCTGCACGCAGTCTCATTTTGTCATGCTGTCGAGTGCCGGTGCTCAATGAATATTACAATTGTTTGAGATAGATTTCATGAATTTTACTTGTCATTAAGTGTGTCCTGTGTAGAAAGTTCATTGAGTCCACTCATCTATATGCAGTGAATAGAGCATAAACCAGAGATAAGGAAGATCCAAGTCAGGAAAAATATATGGACAATACTAGGAGCGAAGGAAAGAGAAAATTTATACGCAGCAGGAATCATATCCTACAACAGCCTTCGTCAGTGACACCCAGAAACACACGTGTGTTTTTATATAAAGGAAGCGAGAACTGGGAGGGAACAAGTCAAAAAGGAGGTGATTTGGGGAAAAATGTAAATACCGAATTAAACTGCCCTACTTAAAATTTTAAAGCACTATTCATACAAAGAATGAATAATCTGTATATCCTAGGGGCAGGACTTTAAACCTAGTGATTAACTGACAAAGGTGATTAACAAACAAGTGAGAGGATGAAAGAGCGGATAAGTGGATAGCTGCCCCAATTCCAATTCCACTCTAACAGGCCCTCCTAACATGAAGTGGTTTTAGAGGATAATAGGAGAAAGCGCTATCAGTGGGGAAATAGAAAAACTAAAGACTGCATCAAGATGAAAAGGTTAAAAATTCAGGTCTATTTGCCAAGATTTTGACCAAGTCTCATTTCAAAATACCAGCACATTTTTTTGTTGTTTTGCTTTGTTTTATAGAGATTTATCTCTTAGCATTAACTATAACTATAAATTAAAAGGTAACACAAAGTCATTTATTATAGAAGATGCTGAGTCATAGTAAATTATACAGCTTTGATTTCTCTACAGCAAAATTATCTTTCAAAGCATCACGTGTGTGTGTGTGTGTGTGTGTGTGTGTGTGTGTGTGTGTGTGTGTAGTTGACGTTTTCTCCATTTGGGCCACCTCTGAGTGCTCACAGGCTGTGACTGGGTGAGAAAGAGAGAAGAGGAAGGATCTGGGAAGGAAGGCAGGCTGGAATCTGAGCCCTTGAAGCCATCAGGAGAAGTGGGGGGAAAACAGCCAAGAGCTGACCCTTGGAGAAAGAGTCCCAGTACAGAGAGCAGCTGCATAGCCTGCTGCAGGAGAAGCAGCACTGCCAGGAAAAATGACAAAGAAAGGGGCAGAAATAGGAATAAGGACATGGACAATCAATTGATCAATCAGTGGTATTTATCGAGCACCCACTGTGTGCAAAGCACCATACTAAGTGCTTGGGAGAGTATGCAGGAGCAAGACATCTGTTTCCTGCCCTCAAGGAGCTTACAATTTAATGTGGAAGATAAACCTAGGCCACCTAGATGCAGACCGGACATTTCTGCTTGGTTTTATTTCATCTCCTGGAATATCTTTCTCGCTTAACAAAATTAAAATAGATATCCTCTGGACCATAAGCTTGTTGTGGGCAGGGAGCGTGTCTGCCAATTCTGTTGTATCGTACTCTCCCAAGTGCTTAGTACAGTGCTCTGGACACAGTGGGTGCTCGATAAATACCACTGATTGATTGGCTAAAGAGCTGAAAGGTAACCGTGCCCTGATTTTGCTTCCTCATGATTACGTGCTTAAAAATAGTGAGATCATTTTGAGTATAACTAAATGTTTTTCATACATCAAATGTCTCATTCGTTTCATGTCGTACATCTCTGATTCCATAGACAATGCTAGAAATGTGAGTAGGTGCACGTGCCTCTGGCTTTGTATGAAACTCCACCTCTGTATGTGTTTCCATTCCGTTATGCTCTTTATGTACTATGTTGCTATGTACTAAGCACTGTGCCAAGTACTGAGGTGAATGGAACCTAATTAAATAAGACAAGGTCACTGCCCCTCATAGGACTCCCAATCTAAGTCGGGGGGCGGGGGGTGGGGGGGGGGGCGGGGGAAGGTACAAAGAATGACAACGGTGAAGGACAAGCAATATTAAGTAGTGAAGGCAACAAGCCACGATATCAACGTTATACTAAAAATAGCTAAACAGAACTTGGAAGGAGAAGTCCTCTGGCTCCTCATTACTCCAGGCAACAATCCTTCCTTACAAACCTCCAGTCTCCCCCTCTGGCTGTAAGCTCCTCTTGGACAGGGAACGCCTATCTACTAACTCTGTTGTATTGTACTCTCCCAAGTGCTTAGTACAGTGCTCTGCATGCAGTAAGCACCCAATAAATGGCATTGTAAAGATGGGCTTTCCTTGAGGGGTGCTCTGCGGTGAGGAGATGGCCGGTTGGCACGTCAAGATGCCTCAGCAGAACTTGGAAATCACGAACCGGGAGACTCCAGGTCCTCCCTACCCCCCACTACAGGGAATGAGAAGCAGTGTGGCCTAATGGGTAGAGCACAGACCTGGGAGTCGGGTCTGTCTCTATCTGTTGCCGATTTGTTCATCCCAAGCGCTTAGTACAGTGCTCTGCACATAGTAAGCGCTCAATAAATACTATTGAATGAATGAAAGGATCTGGGTTCTCATCCTGGCTCTGCCACTTGTCTGCTGAGGGACCTGGGGCAAGTCACTTCACTTTTCTGTGCCTCCCTCAGTTTCCCATCTGTAAAATGGGGATTAAGACTGTGGGCCATGGACCGTGTCCAATCTGGTTAGCTTGTATCTATCCCAGCACTTAATAAGCACTTAATAAATGCCATGAAAAAAAATAAAAAGGGAATGAGGCTTCCAACATGTGGTGCTCTGTGATGATGGGGCGTATGTGTGAGAGTGTGTGTCAAGGGGGTCGGGGGGAAGAAGCAGGGAGCCAAGGGGCCTGGGTGGAGGGAGGGAGCACCTGAAATAGAAGGGGGGTTCTTGGCTGGGGAGGGAAAAGGAGGAGGAAGGAGTCTTTCTCAGCTGGCTCTCTCTTCCCCTATATCAAAGTCGCTTACTGGCATGAAGTTAGGCGTTTGGGGAGGAGAGGTAGCTAGGTGGATTGGGCACCAGTTGGTGCATACCATCCTTTCCAGCACACTCAACCACCACTTGGCTGTGGATACCCTTTCCAACATTCCGACTGCCATCCCCACATTGCTGCCCCAATCCCAGCTTTCTATTCCTCCTGCCCATCTGCCTCTGCTCATGGAGTCTCTTTAAATGCAAAGTTGTGGAGGTCTTAAGCTAATGAGGGCACCCTATGCACCCCATCCTTCCTTCCTTCCTTTCTCTCTCTTTATCTCACTCTCTCTCTCCTGCTCTCTCTCTCTCTCTCTCATTTTCCTGGGACATCCCATGATCTGGCATGGCCAGGGTTTATTTGCCAATTGTTTATGTATGTGTGCCTATTATTTATAACTGCTTTTTCTACTCATCTATGATATATGCATCATTTTTATGTCTCTCGACTGCCTCGATAAGTAATAAGCTCCCTGAGGGCTGGGATTGCATCTTTTACTTCTTTTCTATGTTCCCCGAGTGCCTAGTACAGTGCTCTGCACACAGTCAGTAGTCAATAACTACAATTGATATGGCTACTGATACTGCACTGCCTGATTTATTGCACTCCTACAGTAAGAATGGTTCCCTAAGGCTGTGAAATCATTATCCTGCTTCCCTGAGCACTTTACTTGCTAACGGGGATTGACTTAGTTAGCGGGGAGAACTGATTCATTTAATCCAAAAGATGGCTTATGATAGGTCACAGTTTCTCCTTCCATGAAATAAAGCGGACCACCAGATACATTCTGAAAACAGCATTGAAAAATTCCAAAGGAGTGCAGAACTTGAGTGATACTTGTCCAGGTTTGAATTTTATTTTTTTATGAGATTTGTTAAGCGCTTCCTATGTGCCAGGCACCATGCTAAGCTCTGGGATAGAGACAGTCCCTGTCCTTTATAGGGCTCACACTCTTCATGCCCATTTTAGAGATGAGATAACTGAGGCACGGGGAAATTAAGCAACTTCTGAAAAAGGTCGGAATGTAAGATGCATGTGCAGTGGTGGATTTTAACGATCCTTAGGAGATATAGCATGACAGGGGCCCCCAGAAAGTGAGATGGCCCACTCAAGTCATAGCTGCACAGAAGCTCCTGTAACTCATCCGTAATACAAGTTTGAGCAGCCCATGGGGATAGCCACACATTTGGGCCACTATGTAAATGCCCAGCCTAGCCTCCGCCCAAAGGAGGCCAGACCCTGATTAATAATAATGATACTTCCAAGCGCTTAGTACAGTGCTCTGCACATAGTAAGCGCTCAATAAATACTATTGAATGAATACTTATAAGCACTTACTATGTATCCAGCACCGATGTGGATACAAGATAATCAGGTTGGACCCAGTTCCTATCCCACATGAGGCTCTCCATTTTCAAATGAGGGAACTGAGGCACAGAGAAGTTAAGTGACTTGTCCAAGGTCACACAGCAGATCAGGGAAGGAGTGAGGATTAGAACCAGGTCCTCTGACTCCCAGGCCCGCCCTCTTTCCACTAGCCCACACTGCTTCCCATTAGACTGGCAGGGGATTTTGACCGGCACATATCTGTGGTCTTGGGGCTCAGCTCAGGCTGAGCCTGTCCTACACATCCCAGGACAACAAATATTCCTCACAATTTCCAAGTTGACCTGGTCAGTCTGGAACAAAAAGCAACATTAAGGCACTGGGAGAGTATGGTTCAATATTCTAGTATGTCTTTATCCTTTGGATGTAACAGTGAGGCAAGAGCACTTTCATTTCCCTCTCTGCAGAGCTAGCTTTCTTGGAATGTCTTTAGCACTGTTGTTGACTTATGCTGCCGAGTCGTGTCCGACCCATAGTGACGCCATAGACACATCTCTCCCAGAACGCCCCACTTCCATCTGCAGTCACTCTGGTAGTGTATCCATAGAGTGCTGTTTAAATGAGAATATTCTATTCACCCACAATACTTTGACTGGTGTTCTTCATTTCCCTCTTAAGAATCCTCTCCATGGTAATGATGACTTTTGTCCATCTCTTGGCCATCTTTTTTAAAAGCTTCCAGTGTTAAAAGATCTAATTTAGACACAAATCATTAGAGAAATTAAGAGTCTCTAAAAGATGAAATGTTTATTCCTCAATAAATCTGCCCCATCTTTCCAAGCACCCCCTTGTCAGTTTTATTTAAAGCCCAGTTAAGCCTGACATCTTACAAATTAGATGTTAAAAATGGGGCCTCCAATCAACTTTGTATTTTAAGAGAATTATTCCCAGATAAAATTGAGCATGGGAATAAAGCTTTCAAAATCTGAATTATTTGGGTTTTTACCATATAATTATTAAGATTATTTTATCCAAAGCAAAAATAATTTTAAATGCAAACTTCAAAGACTGACAGACATCAGTTTCCAACCTTACTGTAGTAGAGCAGAAGGAGCAGTTGCCTAGGCTCTCTGCTAGCTGACACTCTTCCTCTGGGGATTTGGAACAGTAGCTCTGCAATTTCCCCCCTCAGCACCCCCTCCCCGCCAAACTCCTCTCCCCCCAGCAGCCATCAAGATGCCTACCCTATCTATGGGGGAGAATGGATAGTCCCAGAGTCCTCCTCTCTCAATCTACTCCACTACAACCATGAACAGGAGTCACAGACTTGGAGACCCTTGGAGACAGGACAGGCCCTTCAGCTTCTTCCACCTTTGGTCACCAGAACCTTAATCTGGGCCCTGCAATAGTTGGCTGAAATGACCTTTTCAGTAATGCTTAGGTGGTTAGTCCTCATATGAGAAATGTTTAATAACAGATTATGCGGCTTGGTTTTACATTCGTATTTTCTTGCCATTAGACCACTGTAGTCTTTTTTCTACAAAACGAATGTATGCACTTTGAATAAAATGAAGTGTGGCCTTTCTCCAGGTACATATTAAGGAAAGTTTGGGGCTAATAAAATCTGCACGTACAATCTAATTCTGAAAATCCTTCTTTCATAAAAGAAAGCAGTTACTTTTATGGGAGATTTTGTCATAAGGATCAGGTTAAGTAGGGTTTCCATTAATGGTCTCATTTTATTTTTTTTCATGGGGCAGAATCCTTCAGCATAATCCAAGTCTACATTTAGACTGTGAGCCCACTATGGGCCAGGGGCCATGTCTAAATCAATGCCCATGTGTTCTTTCCAGATTTAGTAAGGCACCTCACACCTTTTAAGCGCTTGATAATGGTATTGACTATTGACTGTGGGCTGATAAACCTATTCTAACTCTTCCTTCTCTTTTCCCTTTTCCCTCAGTCACTTAACTCCCAGCTGACTAGTCCCTTGTTCCTAGCGACGATTGAAGCTGCTACTGTTTCTTTATTCTAGCGCCAAGCCTATTGTCCTTTTCTCCTTCTGTCACGAGGAAGTGGGCAGGGAACCTTTTATGAACAGACCAACTTCCACCATTCTGCTGTGACCCAGGTTCATCGCCTCTGGATTGCACCACCCTGGGGAGCAAAAGTTCAGAGTATGTTGCTGCACCTGGGATGCCTGTCAAAACTTAGCAAAAACAGAGGACAAGGAGGCAAAGCTATTTTTTATTGCACAGTGTTTGATGCCAAATATTAATCGAGCAGGACTTTATGTCTGCAGAATAGATATTACCCATCAACTGTGCATAAAGTCTTTCAAGACTATGACCGCTTTTCTCCGTATCCTGATTTGTTATTTGAAAGTATTCTAATGTTTATTTTACCAATAATCTCCCTATTACTTCTGATTCGGGTGCAAACCCAGCCTTTTGCACTTCAAATTAATGGGAAGCTGGAAAATTGCAGAGCTGGTGTTCCAAATCCTTGGAGGAAGAGTGTCAGCTAGCCTAACACTTTATTAGCACTCTCAAAATACAGAATTGTGCCCTGATTCAGCTTCAGAAGAAGGAGGGAAACTAATGTTCAAGAGCAAATAGGGGACCAAATTCTCCACTTCCTCTTTACTACACAGTCCATGTCCAACATGGGGCTCACAGTCTTAATCCCCATTTGACAGATGAGGCGCAGAGGAGTTAAGTGACTTGCCCAAGGTCACACAGCAGACCAGTGGCAGATCCAAGATTAGAACTCAGGCCCTCTGACTCCCAGGGCCATGCTCTTTTCACTAGGCCACACTGCTTCCCTGCTTCAGTTGCCTAAATCAGTTGATTTTCCTTTTTGGTACTGTTTAGTTTGCTCTTCAAAGTCAATAAAAGTTACATGGGCATAAGAAACATACAGAAAAATGGGCAAATGGTGGGGATCATGCCATTGAAATTTCCAGAATTCTCTAAACTCCCACCTAGAGATCAAGAAATGATGACGGTCCAGGCCTCGGAGTCAAGGAAATAATCCATTCCATCCTTCATTCAGTCGTATTTATTGAGCTCTTACTGTGTGCAGATTACTGTACTAAGTGCTTGGGAGAGTATGGTATAACAATAAACAGACACATCCCCAATCCATCCATAAGGGTACAAGTAGCCATCCCTCAAAAAAAACAACAAGGGACGTTAAAAAACCCCCCCCAAATTAGCTGTTAGCTCCCTGGATGAAGACTATGCTATTTAGAGTAATAATGTTGGTATTTGTTAAGCGCTTACTATGTGCAGAGCACTGTTCTAAGCACTGGGGTAGATACAGGGTAATCAGGTTGTCCCACGTGAGGCTCACAGTTAATCCCCATTTTACAGATGAGGTAACTGAGGCACAGAGAAGTTAAGTGACTTGCCCACAGTCACACAGCTGACAAGTGGCAGAGCCGGGAGTTGAACTCATGACCTCTGACTCCGAAGCTCAGGCTCTTTCCACTGAGCCACGCTGCTCCTCCAGAGTAGCTTGGCTATTGCAGTGTATTCAATGATATTTACTGAGCACTTACAATGTGCAGAGCACTGTACAAAGCATTGGGGGTGGGTGGGCGGGGGAACACTACAACAGAGTTGGCAGACACGTTCCCTGCCCATAACGTTCCTTTTGCACTGAGGGGGGCAGGGGGGAAGGAAATGATTCTCATGAAATGACTAAATCTGGGGAGAACAAACTAAAAATCCCTCCCCCCCCCAACCCCATCCAGGGAGGGACGAGACTAACAGAGAGCAGTTTCTATGTGGGCGGCAAAATGAGTCAAGGCTGAGCATCTAGAGAAGGAAATAGTAAACGATCCAGCTTGAGTGGAGCAGAGGTGGGAGTGGGGATGAGATCAGCAGGGATAAAGCAGTCGGGAAGGGCTGCCAGATAAGGGGAAGATTTGGTAGAAGGGAAACTGCCTGAGAGTCTTGAAATTCCTAATCAGGAGTTTGAGACTGATGTGGAGGGTGATAAGGTGCCCTTGGAAAATTTTGAGGGCTGGCTAAATTGGCTAGAAAAGAAGAGTCAGGAGGGCTGGTGGAGGAGGGACTTGGCAGTGAGGGGACAGGAATGAAATGGCAAATCCAAAAAGCAAAAACAACAGATTTGGGCATATGAAGCAGGGAAGCAGAGTGGCCAGAGGAAAGACCACATGACCTCGGAGTCAGAGAAGCTGAGTTCTAATCCTGGATCTGTTATTTGTCTGCTGTGTGACCTTGGGCAAATTACTTAACTCCTCATCAGTTACCTCATCTGTCCAAGGGAGATTAAGACCAGGAGCCCCATGTTGGACATGGACTGTGCCCAATCTGATTATATTTACCATATTGTTTAGTATGATGCCCGGCACATAATAAGCACTTAACAAATGCCCTAAAAAACCCCCCCAAAACTAATTTGACGTTCTATATGGGGCAGAACATGCAGGCTATGACATGGAGGTAAAGTACTGCAGAATCAGTGAGCTTACTGCCACAGCAGCCTTGCATCTGCCCCAGCACTTTAGACCGGTACTTGACACATAGTAAGCGTTTAACAAATCCCATAAATAATTACCATAATTGTTAATCTCAAACTTTGGAGAGCTCTGTAAATCAGACACCTTAATCACCAACCTGTTTGGGGCAAACTGCAACACGTGATAATCTCAACCGATTGCCGAGGTTGATTTCATCATCTGTACAAGTCTTTTCTTTGCCTGCATTTGCATTCATTTTCCTGTTTCTCCTCACACACTTCATCTCACTATTTCCTGACAGTGTGCTTGACTGGCCTTGATCTTCTCCTCCAATTTCTCCTTCAGTTTGCAGTAGGATTTCTGGCAGGCACTTGTTGATCATTTAATTGCATCTATACATCATTCACATAATATGCAGTGGCAAAATGCCTCCCTAGCTGTTTTTATTTTTTAGAAAATTATCCAGAAAAAAAGCACTTCCATGAATTTTTGTTCCAATGGGCATAAATGTGAAGGACACTAAATACCATAAGTATATTAATGACAAGTACTGACCCAGGGAAGACCTTGGATCTTTTATTCATTTCCATTCCTCTCCTCCCCCTTTCATCTTCTTTCCTCCTTTTCTCCCCATCCCAGAAAATAGCTTGAGATGAAAAGGAACCCTATCTATCTGGGCCATTCCCCAAAAGGAAGCTGATTGGGATCTCTCATGATCTCCAATCTTTTCCCCTTTTTCAGATCTGAACATTTTTTGTGAGCAAGACAGAAGGCCTGGGAAATCTAGTCTCAACTGAAGTCAAGAAGGAGTGAGAGCAACTGATCTACGGGAAGCAGCATGGCCTAGTGGGAAAGAGCACAGGCCCGGGAGTCAGAGGACCTGGGTTCTAATCCCAGCCCCTCCACCGGCCAGCTGTGTGACCTTGGGCAAGTCGCTTAACTTCTTGTGTTTCAGTTCCCTTACCTGCAAAATGGGGATTCAATACTTGTTTCTCCGCTACTTGGACTGTGATCCCCATGTGGGACCTGATTATCTTGTGACCACCCCAGTGCTTGGCACATAGTAAGCACTTAACAAATACCACAATTATTATTATGATCTCAGACTCAAGCTGTGGCCACAACACTCAACTAAGCACTACCAGAGATTTTGCAAAGCTTACCCTAGGTCAGTGCTTGGTTCAGCTGATGCACTGCCTATTCCTACCTCTGCCCTCTGCTTACATGATAGAGGTAAGAGCCTTGACCCATTGATGCCTTTCTTGGACCTTGAATAAGCCGTTGATGCCCTGGCTTAGAATAGGCCGAAAACATCTAGGACTGTAGAAACACTAAGGCTAAGCCAAAGATACTCAGGCCCGGGAATCAACTGACAAATGTTTTTCGAACCTGTGGTTTCAAGGGTTTGAAAATTCTTCTTGACTCTTCCACTTGATTCCTGAAAAGAATCCAACTTCTCACAAAGCCTCACTTGCCCCTCAACTTCCCCTGCTGGCTGCCCAATTGCGCAGTGTGACATTACCACTTCCCCAGAGCTCTGCCTTTCCCGGAGTAAGGAGGGAATAAGATGGACTTGGAAATCAGCTCCTGGGATAGAGTGTGGATAGAGTGGTGGGGAGACCAGGGAGAGGCCAGGAGAGGCTGCGTCAGGAGAGGAAGAAGACCTGATTCTCCACTGTTTCTCCTCCACTACTCTGTAAGGAGCTGACTCAGGGCCAGGAAGCACTTCCACTGGTACTCAGGCATAGATCTTACCAAGTCAGCTGGGTCCTTGCAGCATCATCGTCACTCTTCCCTCTCTTCCTGTGCCTGCTAGGACAAGGATGGGATGGTTTCTCCCAGCCATCATCTCCATTGGAGGTTTCAACCTCCACAAACAACGCTAAAATGTGCCCTTTCCTCTCCATCCAAACTGCTACCACATTAGTCTAAATCATTATCCTATCCCGCCTTGATTACTGTATCAGCCTCCTTGCTGACCTCCCTGCCTCCTGCGTCTCCCCAGTCCAGTCGATACTTCACTCTGCTGCCAGGATCAGTCCATGATCAATGTTCAGTCCATATTTCCCCACTCCTCAAGAACCTCCAGTGGTTGCCCATCCACCTCCATACTGAACAGATACTCCTTACCATCAGCCTTAAAGCGCTCAATCACCTCGTCCCCTGCTTTCCTGCTCTCCAACTACAATGCAGCCTACACACTTCTCTCCTCTGGTGCCAACCTAATCTCTGTACCTCAATCTCATCTATCTCTCCACCAACCTCTTACCCACATCCTGCCTCTGGCCTGAAATGCCCTCCTTCTTCATATCTAACAGACAATTACTCTCCCCCACTTCAAACCCTTACTGAAGGCACATCTCTTCCAAGAGGCCTTCCCTGTCTAAGCCTTCCTTTCCTCTTTTCCCACTCCCTTCTGCGTCACCCTGATTTGCTCCCTTTACTCACCCCACCCACTTAGCCCCTCAGGACTTATGTACATTATTTATTATGTACGTAATTTATTAATATCAATGTCTGTCTCCCCTTCTAGGCTCTGAGCTCACTGTGGGCATGGAACGTGTCTACCAACTCTATTATACTGTATTCTCTGAAGTGCTTGGTACAGTGTTTGCACATAGTAAGGACTCAACAAATATGATTGATTGATTCCAGAGACTGCCACAGCCATTTTACCCATTACTCCCACTGTGGGTAAGAATGAAAAGTTGGAGAGGCAAATCTCTGGAGTTTCACTGGGTCTACAGCTAGGGAGGCAGGGAAAGACCCAGTAGTGTCAGACATTTGAGACAAGTCAGAGGGAGCAAGAGAGAGAGAGCTGAAGGGGCCAGTGTTCTGCTGGGGAAAAGAAACAAGAGGCAAGGATCATGGGAAGGGCAGCCCGGGAGCCCAAAGTGGGAGGGAAAGCAATGAACAAAAAAAGGGATGAGAGATTCCAGGGTTGTGGAATGGGGGACAGATGGACAACACCAAAAGCATAGGATGAGTGAGACTTTGAGGAAGTGGAGCATAAGGCTTGAGAAGGGAGCAGAAATGGGAAAGTGCCAAGGGTGGCGAAGACCACCTTATGAAAAATGAATTTTGGAGGTCAGTGTTTTTCTTTATCTAGGCTGTGAGATACAACAACTGAGGACCACTTATTTAAAATGTCTATTCAGTTTGGAAGGAAAGGCAAAAAGACAATAAGGCTAGTCCAAACCAGGAAAATAGACTATCCCCAAATCCAGAGCCATCAGGCCTAATACCACATCAGTTACATTATTCTGCAGTTGTCGCATTCCATGCAGTTTAATTCGGGAATACCTATCAAGGGGACTTGTCTGTGGTGTGACCTGGGGTAAGTCACTTAACTTCTCTGTGTCTGTTACCTCATCTGTAAAATGCGAGATCTATCTGGGACAGGGACTGCATCTAGCCTGATTAACTTGCATCTACACAGTGCTTAGTACAGTGCTGGAACATAGTAAGCACTTAACAAATACCATTTAAGGGGAAAAAAGAGTTGGGGGGGACGACACATTGCAACTGAACTACATGAATATCACCAGTGCCTGAATAGACATCTTGGGATTGGTTTGGGTCACATAGTTCAAAGTTTTGTGATACATGCACTTGTTTAGGTAATGGGATTTATTGATTACTATTCATGGAAGCACCAACAGCTCAGTGTTTCTCCAAAAGATGCTAGGCCCTAAGAAGAAGTGTTTTTACCTTAAAGCCCTTAAACAATCTGTGTGATGCTTAAGCTTACACTATGGTTAGGCACTAAGATATTGAATAGGTGGCTGCAATGGGGTAAGTGGAAAATGATAAATAGATTTGGGTCACATCTGCATAGCAATGATGTCTAAGTAGTAAGATGTGAGAAAACAATACATTTCCCAAAATAGTAAAAACCCGGGAAACATGATGAAGCCCTGAGGGACTCTACATTGCAATTTAACCAGATGAGCAAAATACAAGCAGAAAACATTAGGGTAGGTAGAATTAAATCCACTCCACAAGGGAACAAAGGTATCTTAGTATGGGTTTCTAAGTATTTTACTAATATTTCTCCCTATCAATCTAAAAGTCAGTTTTTGATTGTGCATCGGAACTGTCATATTCCTCTACATAGTATCTTCTGTCCTTTTAAAAAATACCTATCTATTTCTAGGCTTGAGGCTGAGAAATATGGTGGATGGAGGGGAGGAGTGGTGGAGAGAGGGGAGAAAACTGATGATGGATGAGGAGGGAGAAGAAAGGAGGGAAATCAGTCAATCAATCAGTGGTATTTATTGAGCTTTTACTATGCAGAGCACTGTTCTACATACTTGGGAGAATACAATATAACAGTGTTGGTACACTCATTCCCTACCCACAGTGAGCTTACAGTTGAAAGGGGAATGAATGAATGAATATATTACTGATATGAACATAAGTGCTACGGAGCTGAGGGAGGGGTGAATCAAAGGTAAAAATCCAGGGGCAAGGGTGATGCTGAAGGAAGTGGGAGAAGAGGCAATGAGGGCCTAGTCAGAGAAGGTCTCTTGGAGGGGATGCTCTTAATAAAGCTTTGAAGGTAGATAGAGTGATTGTCTGTTGGATATGAAGAAGGAGGGCTTTCCAGGCCAGAGGCAAGATGTGGGCAAGGGGTCAGTGGAGAGGTAGGTGAGATCAAAGAACAATGAGTAGGTGGGCACTAGAGGGGCGTAGTGTGCAGGCTGGGTTGTAGGAGATCGGGGTGGTAAGATAAGAGAGGGCAAGGTAATTGAGTTCTTTAAAGCCAATGGTAAGGAGTTTCTGTTTGATGTGGAAGTAGAGGGGCAATCACTGGAGGTTCTTGAGGAGTGGGAAACATGGACTGAACATTATTGTAGAAAAATGATCTGGGCAGCAGAGTGAAGTATAGACAGAAGTGGAGAGAAACAGGAGGTAAGAAGGTCAGTGAGGAGGCTGGTGCAGTAATCAAGGTGGGCTAAGATAATCAGTCAATCAATCAATCAATCAGTTGTATTTATTGAGTGCTTACTGTGTGCAAAGTACCATAGTAAGTGCTTGGGAGAGTGCAATATAACAGAGTTGGAAGATACATTCCCTGCCCCTAATGGGCTTACCATCTGGGGGAAGATAGACATTAATATAAATATATAATGGATATGTACATAAGTGCTGTAGGGCTGAGGGAGAGGTGAGTAAAGGGAGCATATGCAAGTGAAAAGGTGACACAGAAGGGAGTGGAAGAAGAGGAAACGAGGGCTTGTTTGGGGAAGGCCTCTTGGAGGAGATGTGCATTTAATAAAGGTTTTCAAGGTGGGGATAGTCATCATCTGTCAGATATGAAGGGAGAGGGCATTGCAGGGAAGAGGCAGGATGTCAGCAGCAAAATAGATGAGAATGAGGTAAAGTGAATAGGTGGGCAGTAGAGGAGCAAAGTGTGCGGCCTGGGTTGTAGTAGGAGAGCAGTGAGGTAAGTTAGGAGGGGGCGTAGTGATTGAGCACTTTAAAGCAGATGGTAAGGAGTGTCTGTTTGATGCGGAGGTGAATGGGCAATTACTGAAGGTTCTTGAGGAGTGGGAAAACCTGGACTGAATGTTTTTGTAGAAAAATGATCCAGGCACCAGAGTAAAGTATGGAGTGGGGAAGGTCAGGAGGCAGGGAGGAGATTGATACAGTAATCAAGGCAGGATAGGAAAATTGCTTGGATTAATGTGGTAGCAGTTTGATGGAAAAGAAAGGATGGATTTTAGCGATGTTGTGAAGGTTGGACCTACAGGATTTAGTGATGTATTGAATATGTGGGTTGAATGACAGAGAAGAGTCAAGGATACAGGCTTGTGAGACAAGAAGGATGGTTGTGCTGTCTACAGTGATGGGAATCTCAGGGGAAGGACTGGGTCTGGGTGGGAAGATAAGGAGTTCTGCTTTGGAATAGTTCAGTGTGAGGTGTTGGTGGGATGTCCAAGAGGTGTCCTGAAGGCAGGAGGAAATGAGAGACAGTGGAGAGGGAGAGAGATCAGGGCTGGAGATGGAGATTTGGGAATTATCCACATAGATGATTCTCTTCCATGAAGCCATGGGAGTGAATGAGTTCTCCAAGGGAGAATAGAAGAGATATTAGATAGAGAATAGAAGGGAACCTAGAAGGTCTCCCACAGTTATGGCATAGAAGGCAGAGGAGGAGCCCACGAAAGAGACTGAGAAGGAGCAGCCAGAGAGTTAGGAGGAGAACTAGGAGAGGACACTGTCAGTGAAGCCAAGGTTGGATAACATTTCCAAGAGAAGGGGGTGGTTGACAGTGTCAAAGGCAGCTAAGAGGTCGAGGAGAATTAGGATGGAGTAGAGGCAGTTGGATTTGGCAAGAAAGAGATCATCGGTGACCTGTAAGAGGGCAATTTCTGTGGTGTGAAGGGGATGGAAGCCAGATCCAAGTGGGTAAAGGAAAGAATTGGAGGAGAGGAACTTGAGCCAGTAGGTGTAGACAACTCACTCAGGAGGTTTGGAGAGGAATGATAGGAGGGAGACGGGGCAATAACTGGTGGGAGCCGTTTAGTTGAGTGAGGGTGTTTTTAGGAAAGGGGAGACATGAGCTTGTTTAAAAGCAATGGGGAAGAAGCCATTAGAGCACAAATGGTTGAAGATGGGAGTCAGGGAGGGAAGAAGGGAAGGGGCAAGTGTGTTTATAAGGTGCAAACACACCAGATGGCTTCTCCATCAGTCAGTCAATCGTATTTATTGAGTGCTTATTATGTACAGAGCATTGTACTAAGCGCTTGGGGGAGTACAATATAACAGTAGACACATTTCCTGCCAACATCGAACTCCATACTTCAAGATGACCAAGGTTTTCTTTCTTCTTCCCAACCTGCCCCTCTACCTCCTCTCCAATCCTTCCCTCTGACTGGTTCGGCTAATGGTTCTGGAAAGGGCACCAAGGGGTGTCTCTCTTGGCTTCCTCCTCCCTCTCCTAAACTGGGGACAAGTGGAACTGGTGGTTGCAATAGGCATACATCCAGTTTTCCTATCATGTTAGGGTTACTTTACTGCAAAACCTTGAATATGTGGGTTGAATGACAGAGAGGAGTCAAGGAGTCCTGCTATTTACTCAGTAGTTCTCACCTTTTTCAACACTGAGTGTACACACACAAATGGTTTCTACCAAAATCACAGCAAGCCATATCTAAACAGGCCCAACATTGTCAGACAAGTACTCCCTAATTTCCTAACACCATTCAATCATATTTATTGAGTGCATACTGTGTGCAGAGCACTGTACTAAGCACTAGGGAGAGCACAGTGTAACAGAGCTGGTAGACATGTTCCCTGCCCACAATGATCTTACAGTCTAGAGGAACATCCTAGCCCAAACACGTAATGAAAACAGGCATTATGGCAGAACTGAGTGTACTTTACTGAGTAAAGCTGCCTCATTTCTGTGCATTCACTCAGCTATATGAGACTTTTCCTGCAGTTATCCTCATCTGCAGAGCATTTCACCACTTAGGAGAGCCTGGGATCATCTGCAGTCCTGGAGATTTCACTGCACTCCTTCTTCCAAATCATTTATGATGATATCAAACAAAATGATCCTAAAACAACTTACATTTCTCCATCCAGGAAATTGGCCATATATCATTATTGGTTGCTTTCTATCTTTTAAGCAGTTTTCTGTCTGAAAAAGAACATACCCTCCCCATCTTATTGATTACTTGTGATGTTTGGGGTTATTTGGGTGTTTTTTTTTTAATTTCTGAAATGGAACCCTGACAAAGGCCATTTGAAAAACTAAATATGTTCACCAATTTTCCTGGATCCAAACGCTTGTTGGCTCTTCTGAAGTACTCCAAAAGATTCGTGAGATGTGATTTTTTCCCATAGAGAAACCAAAGTGTCTTCCCAGGTGTGTTTTTCTAACTTTTCATTGAATTTAATAATAGGTTCTACCAGTTTACCAGATTTAAAAGTGTGGCTCACTGTTTTGTAATTCCCAGTGTTGTCTCTGGAAAACTTCTTATAGAGGTGATTTACATTATTGATCTGTCAGTCCTACAGTGCCCTGATATCATTTGTAACAACAGGTCATATGTTCAAGACATATTTCACTACTTATTCTCTGAGTTCCTTCAGAATACTTTAGTAGATGCCACCTGGTCCTTGTGGTGTGCTAGCGCTTAGAACAGTGCTTGGCACATAGTAAATGCTTAACAAATGCCATCATTATTGTATATTGTTTATTGATTTGGTCTAAGACATCCTTTGTGTCTTAGATTAAGTGCAATTTAGATTAAGTCCTCTGACCTAGCTTCTGAATTTAAAAGTTTACTCATTTTTTTTGTTTACTTCTGTTTTTGTCCCCTGTGTTCACATTATATTACAGTTCCCTATTTTAAATTTAAATATTCTTGTCCTGCTTTCATTTGGCCTTTGTTCTCCAGGAAGGATGGCAAGAAGCTGATTGGTGGTCAAGGAAAATATAACACTTGGAAAAAAAAAACCCTCCTTGTTGCACTCACCATATGGTTCCCTAGCCTAGATGTTTGTTCTCTTGAGCCCCTCCCCTTGTTGAGGATTATTTATTGACTATGCTGATCAAAGGTTCCTAAGTGTTGCTACAGTGCATTCATAAGAAAAAATGTCCTGCCTTTACCGTATACACTGTGATTCTTTTGTTTTTATGAAATTTATTTATATCCCCCTTGGTATTCAGGTCTATATGTCTGCTCAATTTATTTATTTTGACAGTGTCGTAAAAAAGTTCGCGTTTATCTCCTTTGTTAGAGTTTTAGCTCTTTGTGGGTAGGGAGCTTGTCATTTTGTTATTCTGTACTTCCCTAGCGTGTAGTTCATGGTAACACACCAAGTGGGCCTCAGTAAATGCTACTTCTACTGTGATGACTACTACTAAGAACAGTGCTTGGCACATAGTAAGTGCTGAACAAATACCATTGTTATTATTACTACTATTTTACTTTTGGGGTAGTCTCCCAAGAGACTGCACTGGAGACCATGATCCTATTTTGATCCTGCAGTATGGAAAATGGTCATAAATAGAACTTATTCAGTTTCTATTTATTGGATTACCACCAGCTAATCCTTCACATAGCAATAAAACATTAGGTCATATGAAATCTGAATCATTGAGTTAATGAGAAATAGGAGGTTAGGTTCTCAAGAGCTCAGATTCTTAAATAAATTATTTCAAAAAGAACAGGTGGACAAATATTCCAGAATAGTACTTAAAAATATGAAGAAGAAGAGAGTTTGGAAGTATCTTACTGCCTTCTCTCCCTCAATTATTTTTTGCTTCCTCTTGTTTCTCTCACCTCATGACTCATACCCCAGCCTTTTCTCCTTGTACCCTTTTACCCTTGCCAACCTCTCCTGGAGATGCTGCTACTGGGATGGTCTGAATGCCGAGTTGTCTGGGACATCAATCAATCAATCAATCAATGGTATTTATTGAGCACTTACTGTGTGCAGAGCACTGTACTAAGCTCTTGGGAGAGTCCAACATAATAGAATTGGGAGACAAGTTCCCTGCCCACAATGGGCTTACAGTCTTGACAGGAAGCCAGATGCTAATATAAATAAATAATTAAAGGATATGTACCTAAGTTCTGATGGGACTGAGGAAGGGGTCAATACCAAATGCCCAAAGGACATGGATCCAGATGCTTAGATGACGCAGAAGGGAGAGGGAGTCCGGAAAAAAAGGGCTTAATCAGGGAACGCCTCTTGGAGGAGATGTATCCCTCTTCACTTGGAGGAGAGGGGACCTGCAAAAGACTTACATTCCAGGGCTCTAGTCAAGGCAGGAGTGGTCTAACTTCTCAGCTGCCTGGCCTAAAGGAATTGTTCAGCAGCAGCAGCAGGAGCAGGGATCAAGGCTTGTTCCTAGGGTCTGTCAGCCCTAGCCTTTAAATTGTCCTGTAGCACTACTCTTAAATGTAAACGATTTCCTCCACTTTTGTTTATTCAAGTTTATTGTTATCTTATCATCTGAAGCTTTCTAGTCAAAGCTACTTAACTATTTGCAGGAGTCATGTCATAGTACAGTTGAAAGACAGGGGAGAATGCTCAGAGTTTGCTGGTAATGTACAAACTTTGTCCAGACGAACAAAGTTCTCAAATTCTATGCCTAAATTGGTCCCTCCCTTTATGAGTCATTTCCCAACATTCTCAAAATGTCCGTATATATGCCCACGGGTGGACACTGGGGGGCAGGTTTTGAGGCTGAGCCAGCCGTGTGACATGGCAGCGTGGCTCAGTGGAAAGAGCACGGGCTTTGGAGTCAGAGATCATGGGTTCGAATCCCAGCTCTGCCACTTGTCAGCTGTGTGACTGGGGGCAAGTCACTTAACTTCTCTGTGCCTCAGTTACCTCATCTGTAAAATGGGGATTAAGACTGTGAGCCCCACGTGGGACAACCTGATTCCCCGGTGTCTACCCCAGCCCTTAGAACAGTGGAAGCGCTTAACAAATACCAACATTATTATTATTAATCCCAGCTGGATGGGTGTATGTCGATACCAGCTGATAGATGTTTCACTACATTCCTGGGTTCAGTGGTTTGGTTACTGCCTTACCTCAGTGATGACAATCAGAGCAGGGTTTTCTCTGACATTCTGTTTCGTTTGGGGCCCAGATTTTTCTTTTGTCTCTATACACACAATTCAAGGTGTTAAAATCAGTTTTCTATGCTTTAGTTTTAAAAAAATTGAAACATTTTTGCATTTGCATACATTGGTCTAGGATTTGCCACCATTTTAAAGCATTTTGCAAAAAAGGAGACCGATTCTTTACTTCCTTTTACTCTGCCTTTAAATCAAATTGACCGTCCACTGAGTAAAATACCCTCAGCTTAGCAAAACAAGTCTTACTGAGGCAAACCACTTTGTCTGTTGGGGCTTGTGAACCATTTCTTGATGAATTTATGTTTTCTGAAGTTGAACTATGTGAAGTTTCTTGTAGTACCTTTCCTCCAAAGAGGGAATATTGAGTCAATGACATTTTTGGTACTTAAAATATAGAACCTCACTGAGTTTCAAAAATCAAGGCGTAGCATTGAGTTTTGTCCCATAAAATTGTATTGGGTTTAATAACATGGAACCACCTGAACAGTTCATTCATTCATTCAATCAATCAAATTTATTGAGCGCTTACTGTGTGCAGAGCACTGTACTAAGCACTTGGAAAGTACAATTGAGCAATAAATAGAGACAATCCCTACCCAACAACGGGCTCACAGTATGATAGTGACTCTCTGTGGTTCTGGGAGGCTACAGACAGTTTTGTTTGAAGGCTCAGTAGACAGCAAACTAATAGAATGGTAATATGGTGGTTGTGGATTCTAATCCCTATTATACCTCTAACTGGCTCTGTAATCTAGGATAACATCCCTTACCTCCATTTTGCTTCCTCTCTTTCCCTGGCAGTAAAACAGCCTTCTATACACACACATCTATATTTCACATAGACAAATGGACAGGGGACAAATATATGTGAGAGTATATTCTCCCCTGTTTTTCAACTGTACTATGCCATGACTCCTGCAATAGTTAAGTAGCTTTGACTAGAAAGCTTCAGATGATAAGATAACAATAAACTTGAATAAACAAAAGTGGAGGTATTTTAGATGTAAAAGTGACTTGGCCATTCCCCTCAAATATATCTTTTTAGTAGCCAGGGATCCCAACTCCATAGCAGTGTGGGGGCTTTACCCCCACATAATTAGCACTGTTGGAGCAAAACCACTAGCTTTGCCTCCATTACTTTTTGGGCAAGGTGGGCAGCCATAGCTAAATGATGATGATGATGACTGTGGAATTTAAGTACTTACTATGTGCTAGGCACCGTACTAAGCGCTGGGGTGGATGCAATCAAATGGGGCTGGATACAGTCCCTGTCCCCACATGGGGCTCATAGTCTTAATCCCCATTTTACCGCTGAGGCTACTGAGGCACAAAGAAGTTAAGTGACTTGCCCGTCAAACAACAGACAAGCCGTAGAGCTGGGAATAGAACCTAGATCCTTCTAACTCCAAGGCCTGTGCTCTATCCACTAGGCCATGCTGCTTCTCTACCACCCCACCTCTTGGGATCAAATATGGAGTCAAGATTGCAATTTCACTTTCCGATTGATTGCATTTTACTGGCTAGACCAGGAAGGAGAGGAGCCTCCTGCTGAAGCAGAGAGCTCAGTGGGGGTGCCCAGGAGCTCCAGTTTTCCAGGGTTTGAACATGTTGGGGAGGGGTCCCAGGAGCAGACCAGGAAGAGGAGAGGAAGAGGGAAGGTCAGCAGGGCTGAAGCTCCAGGGGAATAGCTACCATCTCACCTCCTTCACTGAACACATCCCAGGAAGCCAGAGTTCCCAATTCAAATTCTACTGTTGTCGAGGGATAGCAATTAGCTTGTCTGCTGTGTGACTTTGGGTAAAATCACTTCACTTCTCTATGCCTCAGTTACCTCATCTGTAAAATGGGGATGGAGACCATGAGCCCCATGTGGGACAGGGACTGTGTCCAACCCGATTTGCTTGAATTCACCCTAGCGCTTAAAACAGTGCCTGGCACAAAGTAAGTGCTTAACAAATACATAGTAAGAATAATAAAAATAATCATTATTATTAATTAGTGCATCACTGATCCCTTGGGCCAGTCTGTCATCCTGGGACCCCGCTGAAAAGAGAGGAAATCTGTTCTCTAGTTAACAATTATGCCTTGTGTAGGGCTCTACCTCTTTACCTTTTGCGCTTTACCTTTTCCTTTTACCTTTTCCCAGGGAGTGACAACCTGCCTGACCTTTCTGGATGGTGGTGAACAGAGGGGTCGGGGGAAGATATGGCTTTCCTTACTTTGTCCCCAAATTTCAAGGTATTTTTCAGAGCCCCCCCGCCCCCCCCAAAGCACTTAGAACAGTGCTCGGCACATAGTAAGCGCTTAACAAATGCCATCATTATTAAAACCACCCTTCCCCTTTGAGAATTAACGATAAGTTTTGGAGACTCAGCCTCCTTTACCTCCCCCATGGCACCTCCCTCCATTTCAAGTCACTGCCAGCTCCAGGGCTGATAGAGTGCCGGTTGCTATTTCCGAGATTCCCGCAGCATGTTTATTCCAAATGAGCTATCCCGAGCTATCCCGTCTCCTGAGCTATCCCGAGCTATACCGTCTCCCGTTGCCACATGCAGGTTGGGTCTGTCAGCTGCTGCTGCTTCCCAGCAGTCAGTGGCTCTGCCTCATTGCCTTAAATTGGGCTTCAGTGTGCCCTAAAAATCTTACAGTGATAGGTTCTGCATAAATAAATAGCTCAACCATTCAGTGGGAGCTATACACGAGTCAAGCGCTTGCCAGACTCAATGCAGGGAGGAAGAACAAAATGGAAAACAAAGTCTTTGGAGGATGTGGGGAGAGAAGGGTGTTGTTTATGCTAGTGATGGACCTTCTACTTAATGTAGAGGAATTGCTAAAAACCATAGTTTCCATCGATTTTCAAGTTATATTAAAGCATTGAATCTTTGGGAATAAGATACAGAAAACATTCAGCTTCTCAAAGTCTAGTCCCTTCCCTGAAGAAACAGCTGTCATACTTGGTATTGCAGGTCTCTTCAGAGATCTCTCGTCCCTCATCCCGTCTCCCCACCCCCTACTCCTCCCCCGCCAAATAAAGTTGTCAATACGATGTTTTATGACATCAAGCAGACTTCACAAGCCTAGTACACCTTGGTGGGAACCAAGCCGAGATAATAATGGTAATAATAATAATGATGGTATTTGTTAAGTGCTTACTATGTGCCAAGCACTGTTCTAAGCACTGGGGTAGATTCAAGGTATCGAGGTTATCCCACGTGGGGCTCACAATCTTAATCCCCATTTTCCAGATGAGGTAGCTGAGGCCCAGAGAAGTGAAGTGACTTGCCCAGAGTCACACAGCTGACAAGTGGTGGAGCCATGGTCTCTGACTCCCAAGCCCAGGCTCTTTCTACTAAGCCATGCTGCTTCAGGGAAGAAGTTCCTACGTAGCATAGTATGCTGAACCTACTTGAGGGATTGTCTCTAAATGTTGCTGAATTGTACATTCCAAGCGTTTAGTACAGTGCTCTGCACATAATAAGCGCTGAATAAATGCTACTGAATGAATGAATGAATGATTCGGCATTGTTTTCTTCTCTCTTCTTTGTCGAAGGGGACCCCAGCCTTTGTGGGTGCCTTTTTACCATAAAAGTGCTGCTGCCACAAAGAATCATCTAATGGGGCTCTGGAAGCTCTGACTTCCAGATGGGTTTCAAGCAGGAATACAGAAATGCCCAGTATAATAATAACAGTGGCATGTATTAAGCACTTACTTATGTGCCAGGCACTATACTAAGGACTGGGGTGGATACAAGCAAATCGTGTTGAACACAGTCCCTGTCCCACCTGGGGCTCACATTCTCAATTGCCACTGTACAGATGAGGTAACTGAGGCACAGAGAAGTAAAGTGACTTACCCAAGGTCACACAGCAGACAAGTGGAGGAGCCGGGATTAGAACCCAAGCCTGTTCTTGCTGAGGTATGTGTTCCAGGAATACCTGGGGCCTTTCTGGGGCCACTTTCTGCTTTCCTTCTCTCCCATAACCTCCCTTCCCCACCCCTTCAAAATGTCTGTCCTGGGCAGGTTGGGGGGGTGAAGAGGCAGTGTGGCAGTGAAGATCCTATTCCACCTTGGGTTCAACAGGAGACCAGGCTATCATGCAGTGTTCTGGAATCACTTCTCCTCAGAGACATTTAAAGATAAGATCAACACGCAGATTTTTAAGTAGTTTGGGCTTAAGCCTGCCAGGTGACCTCTTGGGGAACCCTAGCTTTTTGATTCTAGTCTTACTATGAAATACCAGAAAACTTAGTTGCCTTACCCAGTGTCACTTGGGAAAATGCCATCGGTTTTCAGGTGGGGCTTGAAGTGTATATATGGGACCATTGCAAATGCAAGAAATAAAGACAATAATAAAGTCAATCAAATAAATAAGGTTTTCCACTTTTCCACTGGGACTAAAACAAAAAGATTTTTCCACGGCCCAACCCTTGAGCAAGCAACATAAAAGTGAGCTTGAGAAAATCAAGCAGTTTCCAGACAAATGTCCAAAATGAGCCTAAAGCCTGCTCCTGGATGCAAGAGAGGCTGTGTCAAAGGTCAGTTGTACTTACTCCCATCGAGACTCAATGCATGAGGTCAAACAGACAACCCATAGCGACACCATGAGCACATCTCTCCCAGAACCCCTACCTCCAGCTGCAATCGTTCTGGCAATGTATCCATAGAGTTTTCTTTACCATTGCCTCCTTCTGCCCAGTAAACTTGAGTCTCCGCCCCGGACTCTCTCCCATGCCACTGCTGCCCTGCACAGGTGAGTTTTGACTTGTAGCAAACGGCCTTCCACTTGCTAACCACTTCCCAAGCTAGGAATGGAATAGTTATGCCTCTGCTTGACTCTCCCTCCTGTAGTCAAGGCTGGTAGAGTACTGGAAACTCTCCAGGTGCGACTCTGAGAGGGCAAGACCCCCAACTCACATCTCACTAATGGATCACTTCTGCCTCACTTCTGTTTTGGAGAAGAGCACTGTGGCAGCCACCTTTTTGAGAGACTAAGGCGATCTCCTCACCCCACGTGGAACTGTGTCTAACCTGATAACACTTGTATTCATTCAATAGTATTTATTGAGTGCTTACTATGTGCAGAGCACTGTACTAAGCGCTTGGAATGAACAAGTCGGCAACAGATAGAGACAGTCCCTGCCATTTGACTGGCTTACAGTCTAATCGGGGGAGACAGGCAGATAAGAACAATGGCAATAAATAGAATTGAGGGGAAGAACATCTCATAAAAACAATGGCAACTAAATAGAATCAGTGTGATGTACATCTCATTAAACAAAATAAACAAAATAAATAGGGTGGTAAAGATATATACAGTCAGCGGAGAGTACAGTGCTGAGGGGGTGGGATGGGAGAAGGGGAGGAGGAGAGGGAAGGGGGGAGAAGAGGGTTTAACTGTGGAGAGTTGAAGGGGGGGTAGAGGGAGCAGAGGGAAAAAGGGGGGAGCTCAGTCTGGGAAGGCTTCTTGGAGGAGGTGAGTTTTAAGTAGGGATTTGAAGAGGGGAAGAGAATTAGATTGTCGGAGGTGAGGAGGGAGGGCATTCCAGGACCGTGGGAGGATGTGGCCCAGGGGTCGACGACGGGATAGGCGAGACCGAGGGACGGTGAGGAGGTGGGCGGCAGAGGAGCGGAGCGTGCGGGGTGGGCAGTAGAAAGAGAGAAGGGAGGAGAGGTAGGAAGGGGCAAGGTGATGGAGAACCTTGAAGCCTGGAGTGAGAAGTTTTTGTTTCGTGCGGAGGTTGATAGGCAACCACTGGAGGTTTTTAAGAAGGGGAGTGACATGCCCAGAGCGTTTCTGCAGGAAGATGAGCCGGGCAACTGGGAGCAGGGAGAGACAGGAGGAAGGGAGATCAGAGAGAAGGCTGACACAGTAGTCTAGCCGGGATATAACAAGAGCCTGTAGCAGTAAGGTAGACGTTTGGGTGGAGAGGAAAGGGCGGATCTTGGCGATATTGTAAAGGTGAAACCAGCAGGTCTCGGTAACGGATAGGATGTGTGGGGTGAACGAGAGAGACAAGTCAAAGATGACACCGAGATTGTGGGCCCGAGAGACGGGAAGGATGGTCGTGCCATCCACGGTGATAGGGAAGTCTGGGAGAGGACCGGGCTTGGGAGGGAAGATGAGGAGCTCAGTCTTGCTCATGTTGAGTTTTAGGTAGCGGGCCGACATCCAGGTGGAGACATCCTGGAGGCAGGAGGAGATGCGAGCCTGAAGGGAGGGGGAGAGGACAGGGGCGGAGATGTAGATCTGCGTGTCATCTGCGTAGAGATGGTAGTCAAAGCCGTGAGAGTGAATGAGTTCACCAAGGGAGTGAGTGTAAATGGAGAACAGAAGAGGGCCAAGAACTGACCCTTGAGGAACTCCAACAGTTAAAGGATGGGAGGGGGAGGAGGCGCCTGCGAAGGAGACGGAGAATATCCGGCCAGAAAGATAAGAGGAGAACCAGGAGAGGACGGAGTCTGTGAAGCCAAGGTGGGATAAGGTGTGGAGGAGGAGGGGATGGTCGACAGTTTCAAAGGCAGCAGAGAGGTCAAGGAGGATTAGAATGGAGTAGAAGCCATTGGATTTGGCAAGAAGGAGGTCATGGGTGACCTTAGAGAGAGCAAGTCTCGGTAGAGTGGAGGGGACGGAAGCCAAATTGGAGGGGGTCCAGGAGAGAATGGGAGTTAAGGAATTCTAAGCAGCAATTGTAGACGACTCGTTCCAGGATTTGGGAAAGGAAGGGTAGTAGGGAGATAGGGCGATAACTGGAAGGGGAAGTGGGGTCGAGAGCGGGTTTTTTTAGGATGGGGGAGACGTGGGCATGTTTGAAGGCAGAGGGAAAGGAGTCATTGGAGATTGAGTGGTTAAAAATAGAAGTTAAGGAAGGGAGGCGGGCAGGGGCGATGTTTTTTATAAGGTGAGCGGGAATGGGGTCCGAGGCACAGGTGGAGGGGGTGGCACTTGCGAGGAGGGAGGAGATATCCTCTGAGGATACTGCAGGGAAGGATGGAAAAGTAGGGGAGGGTTGGTGGGGGGAGGGGAGAGGAGGAGGGGTGACTTTGGGGAGCTCAGACCTGATTGTGTTGATTTTTGTGATGAAGTAGGTGGCCAGATCATTGGGGGTGAGAGATGGGGGAGGAGGAGGAACAGGGGGCCTAAGGAGAGAGTTAAAGGTCCGGAACAATTGGCGGGGGTGACGGGCATGGGTGTCGATGAGGGAGGAGAAGAAGTTTGTATCTACCCCAGTGCTTAGTACAGTGTTTGGCACATAGTAAGCGCTTAACAAATACCATTAAAAAAAATTACACCCTGGGTCTGTTGCTTACTTCACTTTCTCTTCCTGTCCTTCCTCCTCTCCCTCCTCCCTGTTGGCAGCTGCTGCTGTCATTGGCCACCTGAAATCCTCTCAGACGGTTCCTGGAGGTTTCCTGCGTGGCCAGCGTGATGTATTTCTGACTGCACTGGAAACCCCTAGGAAATAGCCTGGGCAGTGGTGGTGACAAGAGGAGCTGTAATTACCACCTGGGTCAGTGCAGCCAGAACCACTGTGGCCTGAGGAATGGTCAAGAAACTAATTGCTGCAACCCGGACAGCTAGAACAATATCCATGAACAGCAGTGGTTCTGATGGCAGAGAAAGCAGTGATGGTAGCTGGGGTGTGTATCAATCAATCAATGTACTAAGAGCTTGGGAGAGAACTGCTGTTAATTAAAAAGAATGGTACTTGTTAAGCGCTGATTATGTGCCAAGCACTGTTCTAAGCCCTGGGGTGGATACAAGTTAATCAGGTTGGACACAGTCCCTGTCCCACATGGGGCTCACACTCTTAATCCCCATTATACAGATGAGATAACTAAGGCCTAGAGAATAATAATAATAATAATGCTGGTATTTGTTAAGCGCTTACTATGTGCAAAGCACTGTTCTAAGCACTGGAGGGATACAAAGTGATCAGGTTGTCCCACATGGGGCTCACCGTCTTAATCCCCATTTTACAGATGAGGTCACTGAGGCACAGAGAAGTGAAGTTCATTCATTTAATAGTATTTATTGAGTGCCTACTATGTGCAGAGCACAGTACTAAGCGCTTGGAATGTACAATCCGGCAACAGATAGAGACAATCCCTGCCCAGTGACGGGCTCACAGTCTAAATGGGTGACTAAAGTGACAGTCTAAAGTGATTTGCCTAAGGTCACTCAGCAGACATATGGCGGGTGTGGAATTAGAACCCAGGTCCTTTTGACTCCTAGGCCCGTGCTCTATTCACAAAGCCATGCTGCTTCACTCTCATACTTTTCTCAAGCTCTGTTTCCCTGGTCTGTCCCACGGCACTTACTATCACTACTACTAATAATAATATTAACAATAATAATAGTATTTATTAAATGTTTACCACGCCACAATTATTATCATTATTATTATTATCCAAGCACCATGCTAAACACTGGGTGTAGATACAAGATAATCAGGATGGACACAGATGGGCCTCCCTGTTGAGGAAGGAAGGAGAAGAGGTACTTTAATCTCAAGCAGTATGGCCTAGTGGAAAAAGCACAGGTCTGGGAGTCAGAGGACCTAGGTTCTAATCCTGGCTCTGCCGAATACTTGCTCTGTGACCTTGGGCAAGACACTTAACTTCTCTGGCCCTCACTTTCCTCACCTGTCAAATGGGGATTCAATAGCTGTTCTCCCTCCTACTTAGACTGGTGGCCCCACGCTGGACAGGCACTGTGTCTGAACTTTTATTTACCCCAACAGTGCTTGGCACATAGTAAGTACTTACCAAATACCATAATAAGAAGAAGAATTTTATATATGAGGAAACTGGGATACAATGAGGTTAACTGACTTGCCCAAAGTCATCCACCGGGCAGTTGGAAGAGCTGGGATTAGAACCAAGGTCTCCTGATTTCCAATCCCATGCTCCTTCCACTAGACCACACTGCCTCCCACTTACCTCTATCTTTCTGTCCTGTCCTCCCACCCTCTGTCTGTCTGTTCCAACCCCTCCCCCTATTTCTCTTTTTCCTGCCTTTTCAGGTTGTCCTAGGATGCCCCACCCATTTGAGGTTATTCAAATTCGAGCTCTCCCCACCTCCCCCACCCCCAACCCCCAAATACCATCCCCTTGCATTAATCACTTGGAAAATCTACATTGCTTCTTTCAGGTCGCTAGAGCACTACGATCCACTGAAGGAGAGATAAAAAAAAAATCCAACCTTAGGGATTTAACAGAGTTAATACAACGTCCAACGGTGAGTCCACTGAGATAAGTCTGAATTTCCGTTTGCCGGCAATGGTCAGATTTATTCATTTGCAGGTCTTTATTTTGGTTAGAGAGTTTTCTCTAACTTAATTCCTTCAGGTTATGTATCAGGATAAATCCAAGACGACTGTGTTTTACTAAAGTCATTCTTGTATGTACTGTATGTTTCTTCTGTGCACCTTCTTCTAACTAATTATATACATTTGTAAATAATTTATATTACCATCAAATGATTTTTCTCATTTTATCTGTTGATTCAAATTAAAGTCTAACCTTAATCTCTTCTCTAGGGAGTACTGTATGTTGGTGAGTAAAGTACTGGGTTCCTATAATTCCACCAGAACTGCAATTCTCTCTTAAGTAGAAGATGACAATTGTAATCTGAAGTGTGAAGTCTCAGCATTCTTCTCAATGGTTCTGACAACTGAGAGGCAGCATCGCCTAGTGGAGAGAGCACAGGCCTGCCAGTCAGAGGAGCTGGGTTCTAATACTGCCTCTGACAGTTGCCTGCTGTGAGACCTGGACAAGTCACTTCACTTATTGGTGCCTCAGTCTCCTCATCTGTAAAATGGGGATTAAATATCTGTTCTTCCCCATATCTATATTATGAGCCCCACGTGGGGCAGGAACTGTATCTGACCTGATTATCCTGTATCTTCCCCAATGCTTAGAACAGTGTTTGACACATAGTAAGCGGTTAACAAATATTATTTTTATTAGAAGGAGTTACTGGAAGCAATGGAAACAGCTGGTAAACATAATAATTATAGTATTTGTTAAGTGCTTACTATGTGCCAAGCACTGTTCTAAGCACTGGTTAGATACAAGGTCATCAAATTGTCCCAGCTGGGGCTCACAGTCTTAATCCCCATTTTACAGATGAAGTAACTGAGGCACAGAGAAGTTAAGTGACTTTCCCACAGTCACACAGCTGACAAGTGGCAGAGCTGGGATGGCCAAAATGGGTCTGCTCTCCAGAATCCCAAATAATGCAGCCATCTATTAAAGTCTGGGAATTTCCCACCTAAGCTCTCCATTTTACAACTCTACTTTAGCAAGAGTTGGGGGTCTTAACCCAACCCAACTTGGGTGGCCTGATCCTGACAGAAACTAAAACGTATAGGTTCTTGCCCAACTGAGCCATAAATTATAAGAAAAAAAGTAAATGCCTGCATGGCAAAGCTCCAATTTAAGAAAGGCGTGGCCCCTTTAAATTCTTCCTATGTGCCATGCTGTCTTGAGAATGACCCTAATGATTGAGTCAGTCAGTCAGTCAGACAATAGTATTTACTGAGCACTTACTGTGTGCAGAGCACCGTGCTAAGTGCTTGGGAAGGTGCAATATATATAACAATATAACAGACACATTCCTTGCCCACAATGAGCTTGCATTCTAGAGGGGGAGGCAGACATGAATATAAATAAATTACAAATAAGTACATAAATGCTGGGGGTCTGGAATCGGGGATGAATAAAGGGAGCAAGCCTAGGCAATGCCGAAGGGAGGAGGAAAAGAAGGCTTAGTCAAGGAAGGCCTCTTCAAAGAGATGTGACTTCAGTAAAGCTGTGAAGGTGGGGGAGAGTAATTGTCTTTCGGGTATGAAGAGGGAGGGCATTCCATGCCAGAGGCAGGAGGTAGGTGAGAGTTTGTTGGCAAGATAGACAAGATCAAGGTATGGCGAGAAGGTTAGCATTAGAGGAGTGAAATGTGAAGTCTGGGTTGTAATAGAAGGGTAGTGAGGTGAGGTAGGAGGGAGCAAGATGACTGAGTGCTTTAAAGCAGATGGGCAGAAGTTTCTGTTTGATACAGAGGGCAACCACAGGAGGTTCTTGAGGAGTGGGGAAACATGGATTGAACATTTTGGTAGAAAAATGATCCGGGCAGCAGAGTGAAGTATGGACTGGAGTAGGGAGAGACAGGAGGAAGGGAGGTCAGCAAGGAGGCAGATACAGTAATTGAGGAGGGATAACAATAATAATAATAATGTTGGTATTTGTTAAGTGCTTACTATGTGCCAAGCACTGTTCTAAGCACTGGGGTAGATATAGGGGAATCAGGTTGTCCCACGTGAGGCTCACAGTTAATTCCCATTTTACAGATGAGGTAACTGAGGCACAGAGAAGTTAAGTGACTTGCCCAC
Source organism: Ornithorhynchus anatinus (assembly GCF_004115215.2). Taxonomy (NCBI): domain Eukaryota; kingdom Metazoa; phylum Chordata; class Mammalia; order Monotremata; family Ornithorhynchidae; genus Ornithorhynchus; species Ornithorhynchus anatinus. Next base: position 53,204,860 of record NC_041749.1, read on the forward strand.
AGTCACACAGCTGACAAGTGGCAGAGCTGGGATTCGAACTCATGACCTCTGACTCCCAAGCCCGTGCTCTTTCCACTGAGCCACGCTGCATAGGAAAGGTGCTTGGATTTAATGTGGTAGCAGTTTCGATGGAGAGGAAAGGACGGATTTTAGCGATGTTATGAAGGTCCAATGGACAGGATTTAGTGAAGGATTGAATATGTGGGTTGAATGAGAGAGATGAGTTAAGGATAATGTCGAGGTTATAGGCTTGTGAGACAGAAAGGATAGTGGTGCCATCTACAGTGATGGGAAAGTCAGGGGAAAGACAGGGTTTGGGCGAAAAGATAAGGAATTCTGTTTCAGAAATGTTAAGTTTGAGGTGACAGCAGGACATCCAAGCAGAGATGTCTTGAAGGCAAGAGGAAATGCGAAACTGCAGAGAGGGAGAGAGATCAGGGCTGGAGATGTAGATTTGGGAATCATTGACCTAGAGGGCGTAGTTGAAGCAATGTGAGTGAATGAGTTCTCCAGGGGAGTGGAGATAGATTGGAGAATAGAAGGCGACCCAGAACTGAACCTTGAGGGACACCCAAAATTAGGGAGTGGGAGGCAGAGGAGGAGCCCACAAAAGAGACAGAGAGTCAGTGGCCACAGAGATAGGAGGAGAACCAGGAGAGGACAGGATAATGTTCCCAGGAGAAGGGGGTGGTCAACAGTGTCAAAAACAGCTGAGACGTCGAGGACGATTAAGATAAGGTAGAGGCCATTTGATTTGGCAAGAAGGAGACCATGGATGACCTTGGAGAGGGTGGTTTCTGTGGAGTGAAGGGAACAGAAGCCAGATTGGAGGAGAGGAGCTTGAGACAGCAGGTGTAGACAACTTGCTCAAGGAGTTTGGAGAGGAATAATTATAATAATAAGTCTGGTATTTGTTAATCACGTCCTGTGTGCCAGGCACTCTACTAAGATCTGGGGTGGATACAAGCAAATAGGGTTGGACCCAGGTTCTGGCCCTCATGGGACTCACAGTCTTAATCCCCATTTTACAGATGAGGAAACTGAGGCACAGAGAAGTGAAGTGACTTGCCTAAGGTCACACAGCAAACACGTGACAGAGCCGGGATTAGAGCCCACAACCTTTTGACTCCCAGGCCCGTGCTCTATCCACTATGTCATTCTGCTTCCCAGAAAAATGGGGCCATAGCTGGAGAGAGTCATGGGGTCAAGGGAGCGTTTTTTTTGTTTAGGATAAGGGAGACATGGGTATTTTTGAAAGCAGTGGGGAAGAAGCTATTGGAGAGTGAACAGTTGAAGATGGCGGTCAGGGCGGGAAGAAGGAAGGGGGCAAGGGGATAAAGGGATAAGGTGCGAAGGGATGGGGTCAGATGCACAGGTGGAGTGGGTGGATTTTGAGAGAAGGCAGGAGATATCACAGGATCGAGGCTGTGGTATCAGGTAAGCAATCATTTCTATATCTCCTAACCTCACAAAGGGACCTAGACAATCAATCAATTAATCGATCAATCTTATTGATAGAGAGCAAGCTCGTCCTCCAGACTGTAAGTTTGTCATGGGCAGGAAATGCATCCACCAACTCTGTTGTCTTGTATTTTCCCAAGCTCTGAAAACTCCAAGAATTTCTAGGATTTATAGCTCCAGAAAAGATGCCTTAGACTCTGGCCATGCTCAGAATCACCTGCATGAACTTGGAACTTCTAAGCCTGCTCAGAATCCTGTAAATTTCCTGGAGCATTAATAAACTTTTGCTATCAGATCTCTTAGTTTACCTAAGGCTAACACTATTTAAAGGCGGCATGGTCAAAGAGAATTTGGAGTAGTGTGAATTGGTAACATAAAGACAACGAGATCATAAATCAAAAGATCCTCTGGTATACATCTCATCCTAATTCTAGCTAATGTTTAGATTAAAATTCAAACAGTACTTTCCAGTGTTATGTTTCAATTCCTAACTCATTAGAGGGTAAATCATTCACTAATGAATAGGGCATATACCGGTAGCATTTAAAATAAACACTCAATTTTACTTACTAGTGGGATTTCAGAAGCATGGGGAAATGCCATGGCACTGTGAATTAAGTTGATTCATTTTGATACATTAGCTGTCTGGTTTCATTCAGTATACCCAGGCATCTTCTCTCAGTTATACAATTTTTGAAAGTAGAAAATAACGTGGGGCATGGCATCGTAAGATCAACAGCCTAAGTGGGTTAGAAGTTATTTAAATGAACATCACATTTTGAACAAAAGCTCAAGGGTATGCTCCAGATTAAAATTTAGATCTCATCTAAGTTTTCTGTCTATGCCTGACATCCCAATCCAGAAGCTCTCAAAATAGCTAGTTCCTATATTTTGAACTACCTTGATCAATGACTACCACATTAGATGTTAATTAAGAACTGAACTGGACAAGGGTTCTAATCACAGCTCTGCCACTTGTCGGCTTTTGACCTTGGGCAAGTCACCTAACTGCTCTGGGCCTCAGTTACCTCATCTGTGAAATGGCAATTAAGACTGTGAGCCCCATATGGGACATGTACTGTGTCCAACCTGATTAGCTTATATCTACCCCAGGGCTTAGTACAGTGCCTGGGACAGAGTAAGTTCTTAACAAATACCATTAAAAAGCAACACAAAATAACCTGAACATATCTGACAGCTCTGTGACATTGCGCTATCCAATGTAGGTTTTACACTAGTAATGCTGCCAGCATTTGAACCTAAAGTTGAACTCATGAAGGCCACGTTTCTAGTGAACTATTTGAAATACAGTGTATTTATATAAATGACTGCTTAATGAGAAAAGGCAATATAGTAATGAAAAGTAATATAACTGATAGCAATAATGCCAACTCTCCCTCCTCTATGCATTTTTTTTTACCACAATCAATATGCCTAGCACTTCCCAAGAAGTGAAAAGTGGATTTTATGAAGGATGAGGAGGAGAAGGAGGGAGAGGAGGAATGTTGGGAGTGGGGACAGGGAGGAGGGAGCTCTCTATATAGCTGCAGAGCCCACAGTCAATCAATCAAGAGTATTTATTGAGTATCGAAAGGTCTATGAATGGAGTAGCTTATCCAGCTTATGGCTAGCACTAGGACCAGGGCAGTAGTCATTTGGATGGTGAGATTAGGGGCAGGTTCAGGAAATGTGGGAGGATTTAGTGATAAACTGAATGTGAGTGTTGAAAAACTGGGAAGAGTGAAGGACAATTCTCCTAGGTTGTACGCTCTTCTCAAACCCTTTGTGGTCTCAAACACAGTAGGTGCTTAACAAATATGATTGACTGATTGGTTGTGGGCTCCTGGAACAGGGAGGATAGTGGTGTTATTGACTGTGATGGGAAAGTGAAATGGAGGAATGGAATTAGGAAGGAGGATTCATTTCATTTTAGACATACTGAGCTTGATGGGCAGGAAGATAAATATCCATGTAGAGATGTCCTGGAGGCAAGAGGAAATGAAAAATTGCTGAGGAGGTGAGAAGTCGGGGTTAGCTAGGGTGAATTTGGGTGTCATCTTCATATAGGCAGTAGCTGAAGCCATGGGAGAGAATGAACTTCATGAGCAAGTGAGTGTAAAGAGAAAGGGACTCAGAACAGAAACTTAGGGGACACCCACAGTTAGGGGGTGAAAGATGGAAGAAGAGTCAGCCAAAGAGACTGAGGAGGAGCCCTTGTATATATACATATATAAACACAACAATGTATATACCAATATACAAAGTATATACCAATATACCAATACCAATTGGTATATGTATACCAATGTATGCATATGTATGTGTGTGTGTGTATATGCATGCATTTATGGCATTTGTTATTATTGTTATTGCTATCATTATTATTATTATTAATAATAATAGTATTTGTTAAGTGCTTACTATGTGTCAAGTACTGTACAAGGTGGATACAAGGTAATCAGGTTGGACAAAGTCCATGTCCCACATGAGGCTCCCAGTCTTAACCTCCATTTTACAGATGAGGTAACTGAATCACAGAGAAGTTAAGTGACTGGCCCAATGAATGAGCTCAGTGTGAGATGGGGACTGTATCCAACCTGATTAACTTGCATCTACCCTGGCGCTTAGAACAGTGCTTGACATATAGTAAGTGTTTAACAAATATTGGTTAAAAAAACTGGGGAACACCCTTGACCACTGCACAATGACACCAGAGGCAAGGAGCCCGCCTTTGGGGTGGACCAGAGGGGAATAAAAGGGGAACATGGGGGAATAGTGGGGAGCTTGGTCTCTGGGGTCTGAGTCGGTCACTCTCTCTTGATTCCTCAGACTGGGGGACATCCCGGTCCAGCTGGATTGAAAGGAACCACTAGCCAGGGTACCAGTGAGGAATGGCGGCACTCCGATGCCTCTGTTTCCAGTAACAGCATTTCTTGGGACCCCTTCACCTCTCAGCTCATTCTTGGGTAACTCTGTTGGGATTTCGAGACTGAGGGTGGGGAGGGGATGTAGCTTTTGCTCTTACAGAGACCTGCTACATTGTCGATGGAGGGCTGTCATTGGCAACATTTAGCACGGTTCTTGGCATATGGGAAGCACTTAACAAATAGTTTATTATTCCCTAATTTGTCTGAGCAAAACCACAGATAACTAGGAGACACAGGAAAGAAGGAAGAGGTAGTCTCTTACTGTCTGTACTCTTTAAGCACTTGATATTCACCCCATCTTCTGCCCCACAGCATTTGTGTAGCAGAACTCCCAAAACAGAACTCTGCATATTCCCACCCAAACTCTGTCCTCCCCATGACTTTCCCATCACTGTAGACAACACCACCATCCTCCCTGTCTCACAAGCCCATAACCTTGGCATTATCCTCGACTCCTCTCTCTCTCATTCGACCCACATATTCAGCCTGTCACACCTCAGCACATATTCACTCTCCCCACCTTCAAAGTCTTATTTAAAGCACAGTGCTTCCAAGAGGCCTCCCCCGACTAAGTCCTCATTTCCTTTTCTCCCACTCCCTTCTGTGTCACCCTCGCACTTGGATTTGTGCTCTTTATTCACCCCTCGCTCAGCCCACAGCATACAAATCCATAATTTGTATTTATGGCTGTCTCCCCCTCTTGAATGTAAATTCATTGTGGACAGGGAATGTGTCTACCAACTCTGGTACCTTGTACTCTCCCTGGAGCTTAGTACAGTGTTCTGCCCACAGTAAAGCATGCAATAAATACCATTGATTGATTGAGGGTCCCTACTGTTGTATGATAAACCACGCTTTCCAGACTCACCCATGCCCAAGCAGAAGCAAACATCCTCTCAGTATTGTGCATCATATTTCAACTGTATTAAAATTCTTATTTATCCCCAACCCGGGTGCTTTTCATTTGTGGTAATTTCTTTTAAAGCCCAGACCTGTAAAATGGTTCTGATTCTTATGGCTAAGGTATCTGAAGATGAGACAAAGGATTGAAAACTTCTGCTTTTGCTTTGTGAATTTCTGCTTTATTTAATTGCTTCAGGAGCATCTATGGCTTCTTTCTTCCCCCGGTGAAGCTAAGTAATTGGTCAAGTGCTATAGAGAACTATGCTACATCTGCTAGTGGAAGATAGGTCTCTAATGGGGAACTCTATTCAAAGGCACTCCTGTGTTTGTTTTCAAAGAGCATTTAATTGAAAGAATTATGTGAATCATAGCAAATATCAAAAGGCCCGCATTCTTATAAGATAAATTATCCTTTTATCCCACAATCCTCCCCAACATATCAACCTACTTGGTTATCTAAATTGTTTATTATAGTCCATAATTTCTGTTATCTGTTCAATTGGATCCCCGATGCTATTTGTAAAGCCCTTGAAAAGCCTTGGATCAAAGACATTACATGAGTATAAAGTAGTGTTATGATTATCTTTCCTCTATCTTTCCCCATTAGGCCTACTCTTTCTCTTATTTAGCCTCTAGAGAGTAAAATTGTATTGTCTAAATAAAATCTTATCATGCTGCTTACAGGTCAAAAAACTGAAATACTTTCCCAGGAGCCTTTTGCAAATTTCTGCCTGTACGCCATATGGTTCTAAAGCTTAGTTTGGGAATGACAGGGGTTGTATCAGTCATTCAATCATACTTCCTCAAGAAATACTACTAATAAAAGATATCTCTTCTGGTGCAGGAAAATATTTTAGGGCCATAATCCTTCATGGCTGATGCTTCAACTATACTCAGTTTTTTTGAAGTCTCAACCAAGAAACCACCCATGCAATAGGAATATATTCGTAACTCTGAAAGCCCCTATTTTGTCTTTGCCCAGTTAGTTTTGCTTCAGATTTCCTTGCAAGCAGTCCAGTGTTCCTGTCATTTGTCATCTGAAAAACTCCCATCACCATTACGTTCAACAGCATTGATTGAAGGGCCTCTTTTGTGTTGAACACTGGACTAGTCTCTCGGGAACATACAGTAGAAGAATAAGACACATTTCCTGCCCTCAAGGAGCTAACTGAATTCAGTTAGTTAGGTTAGGGAAGCAAATAGAACCAAATTGCAAATATACAGTAAGTATAGCATGAAAGAATACACGCAAAGAACAAACCAAAAGTAGACAAATAACTAATGCATCCATTTGAATTCTTTTGAAATGGGAAGTCTGTGTTCTGAATGGAATTTAAGATGACGATCCCAGTAACTGTGTGTTAGATTGACTGGAAAAGGGAGAGGCTTGTAGCAGGGGAATACATGATGGGTTTAGTGAAGCAAAATATCAAGATGTGACATGCTAAAACAATGTTTCTGCACCATTTGTAGCCTCTCCTAACAGCGTCACTTAGTCGAGCCTCAAAAAGATGGTTGGACAGGGACAGACACTGCTAGCACCTTGAATGGGACTTTCTAATTTGGGCAACATGAGAGGGCCACTGTTCTTCTCTCCACACCATTTAAAAATTTTTTTGTCATTTGTTAAGCACTTTCTGTGTGTCAGGCACTGTACTAAGCCCTGGGGTAGATATAAAATAATAGACTTGGACACAGTCCTTGTCAATCCATCAATCAATGGTATTTATTGAGCGCTTAGTATGTTCAGAGCACTGTACTAAGTGCACAGGAGAGTACAACACATTATTTGTAATGGTATTTGTTAACTGCTTATTATGTGCCAGGCACTATACTGAGCGCTGGAGTAGATACAAACTAATCATGTTGGACACACTCTATATCCCACATGAGGCTCACAGCCTTAATCCCCATTTTACAGATGAGGTAACTGAGGCCAAGAGAAATGAAATGACTCACCCAAGATCACACAGAAGACAAGTGGCAGAGCCTGGATTAAACCTCAGGTCCTCTGACTCCCAGGCCCGTCCTCTACCTGCTAGACCACACTGTTTCTGTTGGGGTTCGGGAGCTGCAAAGGGAGAATGGATTTCATTTTGTTCTTACTTTCATTCTTTAGGGCTCTCTGAACAGAGTCTCAGTAAACAAAATTAATGAGCCAACTTCATTTTGCAATTGGGAAAGCACTTGCCTGGCCCTCCTGGACCCTGAGTGGAGAAAACCCTCATTTCGCACCCCTTGAAAATCTTTCAGCTGGACTTGTTCCCATGATTTAAGAATTGATGCACTCCTCAGGCACTGATTCCTATGTGGCTGCCCATAGAGAAGCAGCGTGGCTCAGTGGAATGAGCACGGGCCCTGGAATCAGGACTCATGAGTTCGAATCCCAGATCTGCCACTTGTCGGCTGTGTGACTGTGGGCAAGTCACTTAACTTCTCTGTGCCTCAGTTCCCTCATCTGTAAAATGGGGATTAAGACTGTGAGCCCCACGTGGGACAACCTGATTCCCCTATGTCTACCCCAGCGCTTAGAACAGTGCTCGGCACATAGTAAGCGCTTAACAAATACCAACATTATTATTATTATTATGAAGCAATTTCCTTACAGTCCTTCCAAAGTGCCAAGGAAGCAGCATGGCCTAGTGGATAGAGAGTGGGCCTGGGAGTCAGATGACCTGGGTCCGCCACTTGTCTGCTCTGGGACCTCGGGCAAGTCACTTCACCCCTCTGTGCCTCAGTTTCCTAACCTGCAAAATGGAGATTAAGATTGTGAGCCCCATGTGGGGCAAGAACTGTGTCCAACCTGATTTGCTTGTGTCAACCCCAGCGCTTAGTAGAGTGACTGGCACACAGTAAGCATTTTACAGATATCATAAAAAAAGAATTCTGTACTAGATGTAGCCCTGTGGCAGCCAGTACATTACCGGAAAGATCTTCTGGCCTTCCCTTGACTCATTTCCTTAAGAAGAGAAGAACATTTCTGATGAAAAATACACATGACGTGAGCATACTGGTGAAAGTGTTGATTCATGTAAGTTCATCTCTCGGCTACTGGTTCTTTATATTACCTCATCTCCATCTTACTTCTTTGAGTCTTTTATTAAAGTGCCAGGTTTGCACTTTTATTTTTGCAGCTTTTAGGGGTCTTCCATTGATGCTGAAGTTGAGCGGCACTGTTGTTGAATGTTCTTGGTGAAAATCAGGCTTTTTAAATGTACTGTGATTATTTAGATGAATATCTTAACAGGCACATTTTCCAAAAATGTGTACTGATTAAAAATCATTATTATTCTGTGGTTCTCTCCTTGAGATGTCATCATTTTGCTACATGCTAGATAGGCAAGAAATACACTAGCAACACATCATTTTGTTGTTCCAGAAATTCAAGCATCTTCAGTCAGGTCCTTTTTGGAGGGTGTTTTGTTTTTTAGGAGTCACATATCTAGAAAAATAAATGATTTAATTGATTATTGGGCTGAGAAAGCATTAAAAAGACTTCAAGTCTTAGTTTCTGGTCTGCTGTGTGACCTTGGGCAAGTCATTTAATTTCTCTGTGCCCCAGTTTCCTCATCTGTAAAAATAGAGATTAAATACCTTTTCTCCCTCCCCCTTAGACTGTAAGCCCCATGCTGGACAGGGACTGTGTTCATTCTGTGTTTCTTGTATCTATCCCATTGATAGTATTTGTTAAGCACTTACTATATGTCAAGCACTGTACTAAGTGCTGGGTTCGATAAAAATTATCACCTTGTGCCCTCTTACCTCACCTTGCTACTCTCCTACTACAGCGTGGCTTAGTGGAAAGAGCCTGGGCTTCGGAGTCAGAGGTCATGGGTTTGACTCCCAGCTCTGCCACTTGTCAGCTGTGTGACTGTGGGCAAGTCATTTAACTTCTCTGTGCCTCAGTTACCTCATCTGTAAAATGGGGATTAACTGTGAGCCTCACGTGGGACAACCTGATTACCCTGTATCTACCCAGCACTTAGAACAGTGCTCTGCACATAGTAAGCGCTTAACAAATACCAACATTATTATCCAGCCCACACACTTCACTCCTCTAATGCTAACCTTCTCACTGTACCTCGATTTCAACTATCTCACTGCCGATCTCTTGCCCACATCCTATCTCTGACCTGGAAGGTTTTCCCTCCTCATATCTAACAGACAGTTACTCTCCCCAGCTTCAGAGCCTTATTGAAGGCACATCTCCTCGAAAAGGCCCCCTAAGCGCCCCCTTTCCTCTTCTCCCACTCCGTTCTGCATTGCCCTGACTTGCTCATTCCCTGTCCCAGCCCCACAGTACTTATGTACATGTCTGTAATTTATTTATTTAGGTTAATGTCTCGCTCCCCTTCTAGACTGTAAATTCGTTATGCAGGGAGTGTGTCTGTTTATTGTTATACTGTACTCTCCCAAGTGCTTAGTAAAGTGCTCTGCACACAGTAAGCGCTCAATAAATACGACCAAATGAATGAATGAATGAAAGGTCCCACATGGGGCTCACAGTCTGGGTAAGAGGGAGAGCAGGTATTGATTCCCCATTTTGCTGATGAGAGAACTGAGGCAAAGAGAAGTGAAATGACTTGCCCAGGGTCACACAGCAGTCAAGTGGCAGACCCGGGATTAGAACCCAGGTCCTCTGACTCCCAGGTCTGTGGACTTTCCACTAGCACACTCTGCTTCTGCAATGATTAGTACCATGCTTGGCAAAAAGCAATTAACAAATACCATTAATCTTATTATTAGTTTCACATTCCATCCACATTATGGATGGAGTGCAAATTTGATTACAGAATAAAATAACATGTGTTTCAAGTACGCTATGAATAATAAATGCCAATAAGGTACACCTAAGAACAAGACATATATTTCTGTTAATCACCTTGTCCCCTCCTATTTTACCATGCTAACTTCCTCCTACAAACCAGCCTGCTCGCTTCTCTCCTCTAACACCAACCTACTCACTTGTGCCTCTATCTCATCTATCTCGACGCTGACCCCTCTCCCGTGTCCTGCCTCTGGCCTGCAACTCCCTTCCCCTTCATATCCAACAGTCTACCACTCTCCCCATCTTCAAAGCCTTATTAAAAGCACATCTCCCCTAAGAGGCCTTCCCTGACTAAGCCCTCATTTCCCTTATTCCCTCTCCCTTCTGCACTGCCCTTGCACTTGGATTTGTACCTTTATTCACCCCACACTAAACCCCATAACAGTTATGTACATATCCATAATTTATTTTAATATGTCTCCCCGCTTTAAACTGTGAGCTCCTTGTGGGCAGGGAACGTTTCTACCAACTGTCATATTGTACACTTCCAAATGCTTAGTACAGTGCTCTGCACACAGTAAGTGCTCTTCGCCTTGATTCTATTTAGTTGCCATTGTTTTTACGAGATGTTCTTCCCCTTGACGCTGTTTAGTGCCATTGTTCTTGTCTGTCCGTCTCCCCCGATTAGACTGTAAGCCCGTCAAACGGCAGGGACTGTCTCTATCTGTTGCCGACTTGTTCATCCCAAGCGCTTAGTACAGTGCTCTGCACATAGTAAGCGCTCAATAAATACTATTGAATGAATGCTCAATAAATATGATTGATTGATTTCTCCGATACCATCTGTATTTTCTGTAAGCCCTTGGGAGAATACAGTACAGCTTTTTAATGGCATTTGTTAAGCGCTTACTACATGCCAGACACTGTACTAAGCACTGGGGTAGATAGAAGCTAATCAGATTGGACACAGTCCATGTCCCACATGAGGCTCACAGCCTTAATCCCCAGTTTGAGTTCCATGTGGGACAGGGACTATGTAGCCACCTCAGCACTTAGTACAGTGCTTGGCACTTAGTCCTTAACAAATAACACAATCATTATTATTATTATTTGTAAATGTTCATTTATTACTGATCTTCTGGGTTTCATGTGTTTAGGTTCTTGATGATCTTTACAGAAAATAGGCATCTTCTCCAAAACTGTCCCCATATAGGTACGAGGACTCCAAAGATCTAGCCTTTGCCCTCAAGGATCTTAAACTCTAGACAGCATTCAAAGCTTTCAGGAGAAAGTTAATGTGAGTCTTGTTATCCTTACCTCTGTGTTTCTATCTTTCTTTCTCTGTGTGTCTCTGTCTTTCTGGGTCCCAGTGTGTTTTCATCTTGCCTTACTGCCTCTTTCCTGTCATTCTGATTGTCTTTCTTCTCTCTTTGTCCCTTCCTTCCTTCCTTCCTTCCTTCCTTCCTTCCTTCCTTCCTTCCTTCCTTCCTTCCTTCCTTCCTTCCTTCCTTCCTTCCTTCCTTCCTTCCTTCCTTCCTTCCTTCCTTCCTTCCTTCCTTCCTTCCTTCCTCCCTCCCTTCCTCCCTCCCTTCCTTCCTCCCTTCCTCTCTTCCTCCCTTCCCCCCTTCCCCCCTTCCCCCCTTCCCCCCTTCCCCCCTTCCCTCCCTCCCTCCCTCCCTCCCTCCCTCCCTCCCTCCCTCCCTCCTTCCCTCCTTCCTTCCTTCCTTCCTTCCTTCCTTCCTTCCTTCCTTCCTTCCTTCCTTCCTTCCTTCCTTCCTTCCTTCCTTCCTTCCTTCCTTCCTTCCTTCTCTCTCTCTCTCTCTCTCTCTCTCTCTCTCTCTCTCTCTCCATACATACATATATATTCTGCCTCCCTTCCCTGCCTCCCTCCCATCTACTTTGTATTCTTAGACCTATAGGAGCCCATCTTCTAGAAGCACCATCCCTTATCCCACTTCAAAATCCAGGAAATGGAGTTGTTTTGAAAATGTTTAGCTTACTTGCAACATCCCGGCTCAGCCACTTGTCAGCTGTGTGACTTTTGGAGAAGCAGCGTGGCTCAGTGGAAAGAGCGTGGGCTTTGGAGTCAGGGCTCATGAGTTCGAATCCCAGCTCTGCCACTTGTCGGCTGTGTGACTGTGGGCAAGTCACTTAACTTCTCTGTGCCTCAGTTCCCTCATCTGTAAAATGGGGATGAAGACTGTGAGCCCCACGTGGGACAACCTGATTCCCCTATGTCTACCCCAGCGCTTAGAACAGTGCTCGGCACATAGTAAGCGCTTAACAAATACCAACATTATTATAAGTTGTGCAGATGATCTTTTATTTTGTTGAGGAAAATCAAAGGCTAAAACAAAGACTGGTTGTTTAAATTTTCTATGAGGCCCATGGTAGTTGGCTGAATGGAAGTTGAGCCAAACAGAAACATCTGTAGCCTAGGCAACATGGTTCACGAAAGACTCTTGCAAAAACAAAATGGAGATTAAAAACCTAAGACAGGCAAGCAGCAACACATATTCCTAAAGCACACAGACATCCATTTCATTCCCTCCCAGTCTTCACCCCCTCTCCCTCCTTTCTTTCTTGGGAAATGAGAGAGGAACAGTGTTAATTCTGATTCCAATGTCTATCATTACGAGGGAAACCCAATCAGTGCTGATCAATAATCATGTGAATTTTCATGCTACTAATCAATCAATCAATCACAGGTATTTACTGAGAGCTTACTGAGTGCAGAGCATTCTTGTACTGTACTTTCCCAAGTGCTTAGTACAAAGTTGGTAGATACGTTCCCTGTCCACAGTGAGCTAATATGAATTCCTCAACACCTATTTTTTTAGAAGCTCTTCTGGATATTTATCATTTGGTTCCAAATAATCTATTGAAGTACTCAGAGAAATTTTTTTTCCTCATGGGAACTTTTAAGGGCCTCATAGTTTTTCCCCACTATTTTATTTTTATGCTTGTAATTTCTTTATCCAATATTTTCCACCTGTCATCCAATAATGAAAGTCAAGGACCCACTCGTTGTGGGTAAGAAACCTATCTGCTACTTCTGTTGTACTGTGCTCTCCCAAGCACTTAATACAGTGTTCTACAGTCAGTCAATCATATTTATCAAGCTGTTACTGTGTGCAGAGCACTATAACAGGCTCTTGGGAGAGTACAATATAACAATATTACAGACACATTCTCTGCCCAGAGTGAGCTTACAGTCTAGAGGGGGAGACGGACATTAACACAAATAAATAAATTACTGGTATGTATGTAAGTGCTGTGGGGCTGGGAGGGAGGATGAATAAAGGGAACAAGTCAGGGCAATGCAGAAGGGAGTGGGAGAAGAGGAAAGGAGGGTTTAGTCAGGGAAGGCCTCTTGGAGGAGATGTTCCTTCAGTAAGGCTTTGAAGGGGGGCAGAGTAATTGTCTGTCAAATATGAGGAGGGAGGGCATTCCAGGCCAGAGGCGGAACTTGGGCAACAGGTTGGAGGCGAGATAGAAAAGATCTTGTTACAGTGAGAAGGTTGGCATTAGAGGAGTAAAATACGTGAACTGTTTGTAGTAAGAGAGTAGCAAGGTGAGGTAGGAGGGGGCAAGGTGGTGGAGTGCTTTAAAGCCAATGGTGAAGAGTTTCTGTTTGATGCAGAGGTGGATGGGCAACCACTTGAGGGTCTTGAGGACTGGGGAAACACAGTCTGAATGTCTTTGTAGAAAAATGATCCAGGCAGCTGAGTGAAGTATAGACTGGAGTGGGGAGAGGCAGGAGGCAGGGAGGTCAGCAAGGAGGCTGATACAGTAATCAAGGTGGGATAGGATAGGTGCTTGAATTAACATAGTAGCAGTTGGGATGGAGAGGAAAGGGCAGATTTTTTTGTTGCTGTGAAGGTTGAATCGACAGGATTTGGTGACAAATTAAATATGTCGGTTGAATGAGAGAGATAAGTTGAGGATAATGCCAGGTTATGGACTTGTGAGATGGGAAGGATGGTGAGAAGTAGCTTGGCTCAGTGGAAGGAGCCCGGGTTTAGGAGTCAGAGGTCATGGGTTCTAATCCCAGCTCTGCCACCTGTCAGCTGAGTGACTTTGGGCAAGTCACTTGACTTCTCGGTGACTCACTTCCCTCATCTGTAAAATGGGGATGAAGACTGTGAGCCTCAAGTGGGACAAACTGATTACCCTGTATCTACCTCAGTGGTTAGAATAGTGCTTCCTGTAGAAACGCTCTGGGCATGTCACTCCCCTTCTTAAAAACTTCCAGTGGTTGCCTATCAACGTCCGCACGAAACAAAAACCTCTCACTCTAGGCTTCAAGGCTCTCCATCACCTTGGCCCCTCCTACCTCTCCTCTCTTCTCTCTTTCTACTGCACTCCCCGCACGCTCCGCTCCTCTGCCACCCACCTCCTCACCGTCCCCCGTTCTCACCTATCCCGCAGTCGACCCCTGGGCCACGTCCTCCCGCGGTCCTGGAATGCCCTCCCTCCTCACCTCTGCCAAACTAATTCTCTTCCCCTCTTCAAAACCCTACTTAAAGCTCACCTCCTCCAAGAGGCCTTCCCAGACTGAACTCCCCTTTTCCCTCTGCTCCCTCTGCTCCCTCTGCTCCCCCTTTACCCCCCCTTCACCTCTCCTCAGATAAGCCCTCTTTTCCCCCCTTTCCCTCTGCTCCTCCCCCTCCCCCTTCCCCTCCCCTCAGCACCATACTTGTTGGGCTCAACTGTATATATTTTCATTACCCTATTTATTTTGTTAATGAGATGTACATCACCTTGATTCTATTTATTTGCTATTGTTTTAGTGAGATGTTCATGCCCTTGATTCTATTTATTGCTATTGTTCTTGTCTGTCCATCTCCCCTGATTATACTGTAAGCCCATCAAAGGGCAGGAACTGTCTCTATCTGTTACTGATTTGTACATTCCAAGCGCTTAGTACAGTGCTCTGCACATAGTAAGCGCTCAATAAATACTATTGAATGAATGGTGGCATCTACGGTGAAGGGAATGTCAGGGGCTCACAGAGTTTGGGTGGGGAGATAAGGAGTTCTGTTTTAGCCATGTTAAGTTTGAGGTGACGGGAGGACATCGAGTAGAGATGTCCTGAAGCCAAGGACATAGTAATCATTCAGTATATATGACTGATTGATGAATTTCCCATTCAACATATAAAGGCTAGAAAGGATAACGTGTTACATGGTTTCAAAGAAGACTATAATAGTTGTGGGCTGTAATTTGTTTACAGGTTGATTGTATTTTTTTCAAAGGAAGTGAAAGGGGACAATTGAAGCTTGGAATGGATCTATACTATTCAGATGTTAGCTTTCTCTAACACCTTTTCTCCAAAGAATGCAAGGCACTGTAAAGAAATCTTCAAACAGGCAGCGAATCCCAAAACCTCAGTAAAAACAAAACAAAAGAAAAATATGAGGAACATTCCCAACCAAACACCTTTGTAATGGCTCCAACTGGGGCTGTATCATATCCATCAATTAATCATTAGTATTTATTGAGCCCCTGCTCTGTGCAGAGTATTGTTCTAAGCATTTGGGGAACTTTAATAGGGGTAGAAGACAAAAATACTGAAATGCTGAGGACATGCAACACCAGAGGGGACATGGTGGAAGGGCAGATGGCAGGTGGCAGAGACTGCATATGACATTTTATATGTGCAACAGTCATTTTAGTAAAGTCTGATATAGGCTCCATCTTAGAATGTCCCCATCGGCCATCTTGATAGGGTCAGGAGGCACACAATTACTGTGTGAAGCACCGGCAGCATGAATCACATGGCTCTGGGCCATGGCTGTGGCCCCTTTTTGTTCAAGGCTCAGGGAGGCAACCCTGCTCCTGTACCTTTCCTTTCACCCTCAGGGAAATGTGAACCCTTCCCCCTGCATAGCAGCTACAGTTACAACTTCTGGTTGAACAGCACTGGAGTGATCTGGAGGAGAAGTGTGAAAGGAGAGCTTCCTGACTACAACAAAATACATTCATTCATTCATTCAATAGTATTTATTGAGCGCTTACTATGTGCAGAGCACTGTACTAAGCACTTGGAATGTACAAATCGGTAACAGATAGAGACAGTCTCTACCCTTTGATGGGCTTACAGTATAATCAGGGGAGACAGACAGACAAGAACAATGGCAATAAATAGAATCAAGGGGAAGAACATCTCATTAAAACAATAGCAAATAAATAGAATCAAGGTGATGTACATCTCATTAACAAAATAAATAGGGTAATGAGATATATACAGTTGAGCGGACGAGTACCGTGCAGAGGGGATGGGACAGGAGAGGGGGAGGAGCAGAGGGAAAGAGGGGAGAAGAGGGTTTGGCTGTGGAGAGGTGAAGGGGGGTAGAGGGAAAAGGGGAGCTCAGTCTGGGGAGGCTTCTTGGAGGAGGTGAGCTTTAAGTAGGGTTTTGAAAAGGGGAAGAGAATTAGTTCACGGAGGTGAGGAGGGAGG
This sequence comes from Ornithorhynchus anatinus, assembly GCF_004115215.2. NCBI lineage: Eukaryota > Metazoa > Chordata > Mammalia > Monotremata > Ornithorhynchidae > Ornithorhynchus > Ornithorhynchus anatinus. The sequence continues at coordinate 53,221,382 of NC_041749.1, forward strand.
GCATTCCAGGACCATGGGAGGACGTGGCCCAGGGGTCGACGGCGGGATAGGCGAGACCAAGGGATGGTGAGGAGGTGGGTGGCAGAGGAGCGGAGCGTGTGGGGTGGGCAGTAGAAAGAGAGAAGGGAGGAGAGGTAGGAAGGGGCAAGGTGATGGAGAGCCTTGAAGCCTAGAGTGAGAAGTTTTTGTTTTGTGCGGAGGTTGATAGGCAACCACTGGAGGTGTTTAAGAAGGGGAGTGACATGCCCAGAGCATTTCTGCAGGAAGATGAGCTGGGCAGCGGAGTGAAGAATAGACTGGAGTGGGGAGAGAGAGGAAGAAGGGAGATCAGAGAGCAGGCTGACACAGTAACAAAATCCCATGGCTCCCTTTGTCTCCAATGTCTTGCTGCCTCGCCTGCACTTCTCCCCTCACCACAGAGTGACGGCCAACCAAAGCCCTTCTGAGGCTGTGGCCCTGATGGCCTCACCCTTGGTTTAGTCCTGGCCCTCCTATCTATCCAAAGGGGATTCTAGATGGGCTTATCCTTTTGCTAAGCCCTTGAATTTGCACCTCACAAGCTTCTTCTGGCAAAAAAAAAAAAAAAGGAAAAAAACAAAAACCTTAACCTCATATTAGAATCAACAGTGTCATGTTATTGTCACCTGTGGTGAAAAGGGCAAGAATAGGTTTGTATTTTCTCAAACTAATTTAGGAGATAATATCACATTATATATCACAATATAATATATCACAATATAACATTCTGCATTCTTACTAGTATTTGCACATGAGTAGAAATGAAAAACAAGTTCCATTGAAAAATGGACTCATTTGTCAGGCCAGCAAGTTTGAACATTGGCCGCACCTCAGATGGATACTTAGAGATCTACATTTCAACTGTGCTAAGAGTAATACATGCAAATAATTTATATAAAGCTGGAATCCATCCTTGCTGTTTGTAGTCCTCATATCATCTGAAAAATACCAAAATGGGGTGCAGGTTTCAATATTTTATCAGGGATGTCAGCATTACTTTGAAGTTCACTGGGCATGATTTTTCTTTAGGGGAATTCAGCAGTAATTCAGCAGTAAAGCTCAGGAAAGTATTATGAAACTCTGAAAAAAATGAAAGGTCATTGATGAAATGCAAAAATGACTGTTTTCAATGGGGAAAATGGCTCTTGCTTCCAACAGTGGTAAAATCAGTGCAGCCCAGCTGCAAAATTCAAACAAATATATTTATTCTAATTTATTCAAGAAATATAAACCCCAGAGGAGGAAGGCATTCTTAGGAGAAAGCATTCTAGTACTTTAGTGGAGCCTAATGTGCTCTAATGATACGTGTTTCTTCCCTTCTATTAAAGCTTCTTCCTGGGTATCAAGCCAGCATTGCTGGTAGGCTTTAGTTTTCACCATCGTCTCAAAATGAAGACCTCCAACTACACTCACTGGGTTGTAAACACTACTTTCTCTGGCTTTTATGACTCAGTAGAAAGGAAAAATTTGCTTATATCTATATATAGTTTATATATAGATATATAATAATAATAATAATAATGGTATTTGTTTAGCACTTACTATGTGCCAAGCACTGTTAATAATAATAATAATTGTAGTATTTCTTAAGCGCTTGCTACGTGCCAAGCACTGTTCTAAGTGCTAGGGTAGATACAGGCTAATCAGGTTGTCCCACATGGGGCTCACAGTCTTAATCCCCATTTTCCAGATGAGGTAACTGAGGCCCAGAGAAGTTAAGTGACTTGCCCAAAGTCACACAGCTGACAAGTGGCGGAGGCAGGATTAGAACCCATGATCTCTGATGCCCAAGCCCGCATTCTTGCCACTAAGCCATGCTGCTTCACTGTTCTAAGTGCTTGGGTAAATACACGTATTTACATTGTCCCACGTGGGGGTCACAGTCTTAATCCCCATTTCACAGATGAGGTAACTGAGGCACAGAAGTGCTAAGTGTCTTGCCCAAAATAACACAGCTAAGTGTCAGAGCTGGGATTAGAACCTATGCCTCCTGACTCCCAAGTCCGTGCTCTTTCCATTAAGTCATGCTGCTTCTCTTTCTCTCTCTCTCTCTATATATATGTACACACACACAAGTGGGGAAATATGATTATGGCCACTATTATTTTTATTATTATCCTTGTGGCTCAACCGCTTATTTTCTAAGTCTTTCTGGCCATGCCGGCATTTTCCTGGTCTTAGAAGATGCCTGGTGTCTGCCTTTTGCAGTAATAATATTTCATTCCCTAGGGGATCTGAACAAAGAGCAGCTCTGGGACTCTGAAAACAAATGGAAGGGGTCAGTAAAATCCCAAGCCTGTACTCTCTTAAGTAGCACAAATGCCCTGGTTCCCTCTTGACGGGAAGTGAAAGCTAATACCCAAATAGGGGCTCCCTTCCAAAGCAGAATTGCACCATAATAAGTCGAAAGGCAGAATGGCATCCCTTGGTCAGAGCTGAACATCGGAAGGAACCTCTTCCTAGTCATACTGGTCACCTGGTAGATGGACACTCTGATTGTAGACTCTGAATTCCCACCCTGGCTGTATTGTAAAACCTCCCAAATTGGGATCCATATAATCAGGAATCTTTGAGCATTTATTTGGACAGCCCAGTTCTTTCTCCCTCCACTCTAACACAGCTACAGGGATGGCTCTAGAGTAGGATGCTTTCAACTCTGCAAGGTGTTTAACATAGCCTCAGTTAACCCAAGAGAGGAATAATAATAATGTTGGTATTTGTTAGCACTTACTATGTGCAGAGCACTGTTCTAAGCGCTGGGGTAGATACAGGGTAATCAGGTTGTCCCACGTGAGGCTCATAGTTAATCCCCATTTTACAGATGAGGTAACTGAGGCACAGAGAAGTTAAGTGACTTGCCCACAGTCACACAGCTGACAAGTGGCAGAGCTGGGAGTCGAACCCATGACCTCTGACTCCGAAGCCCAGGCTCTTTCCACTGAGCCACGCTGCTTCCCAGAGGCAGCGGGGACTTAACTGTCCTATGCACAGATTTGGAGAGGGTTAATAGCAATATCTTGAAGGCAAGACTAATCAATCAATGGTATTTATTGAGCACTTACTGGGTGCAGAGCTCTGTACAAAGTGCTTGGGAGAGTTTAACCTTATAGAACTGTTAGGCACAATCCCTTCCCCCAAGGGGCTTACAGTCTACTGGGGGAAATAATAATAATGTTGGTATTTGTTAAGCACTTACTAAGTGCCAAGCACTGTTCTAAGCCCTGGGGTAGATATAAGGTAATCAGACTGTCCCACATAGGGCTCAGTCTTCATCCCCATAAAACAGATGAGGTAACTGAGGCACAGAGAAGTTAACTGACTTGCCCATGGTCACATAGCTGACAAGCAGCGGAGCAGGGATTAAAACCCATGACCTCTGACTCCCAAGCCCGTGCTCTTTCCACTAAACCACGCTTAGAAAACAGATATTAAAAATAAATTACAGATATGGCAGAGTATAAAGATATTTCCATAAGTGCTGTGGAGCTAGGGTGGGGTGAGGATCAAAGTGAATAAGAGGTACAGACCCAAACGTATAGGTAATGCAGAAAGAGGGCAAATAGGGTGGGGAAATGAGAGGTTAGTCTCAGAAGGCCTCCCGGAGGAGACATGATTTTAGTAGGGCTTTGAAGATGGGGAGAGTGGTGGTTTGTCGGCTATGAAGAGTGATGGAGAGGGATGATGTAGAGGAGAAGTCAGTGGCACGATAGACGAGATGGACATATAGTGAGTAGGTTGGCGTCGGAGGAGCGAAGCATGCGGGCTGGGTTGTGGCAATGGGAGATGAGTGAGGGAGAGAGCTGCTTGATCTCAGCACATGCAGAAAGAGGAACCTAGGGTCTTCCTGTCAGGGCAAACTCCAAGGTCTGTGGGAATTCTACTCTGCCCAGAACAACCTGTCTCCACTTGCCCTCCCCACAGCAACGCCAACTTCCACTTGCCCCACCAGGAGCCAGAGGCCAGAAAAAGCCAAGACCTATGAACTCAGGAGCCCCAGAGTCTAGTTCAGGCCCCAAACTGAAGTAGGAGCCAGAGACAAGCCACAGCCTGCCTTTAAAAGGGTTGAAACATTTGGTGGGTGTGCCTGATGTGGGAAAGATAATAATAATTGTTATTAATGTTATTATTATTATTATAGTAACTGGAGTATTTGTTAAGCATGTGCTATGTGCACTAACTGCTGGGGCTGATACAAGATAATCAAGTCCCACATTGGACTCACTGTCTCCATAAGAGGGAGAACAGGTATTGAATCCCCATTTTGCAGATGAGGAAAGCACAGGGAAGTAAAGTGACTTGCCCAAGCAGGCAAGTGGCAGAGCTGGGATTGGAACCCAGATCCTCTGACTCCCAGGCCCCCGCTCATTACACTAGTTCATGCTGTTTCATTACAACATCAGAACTGTCTCCTCCTATTTTCTACCTATCTTTCCATTTGCTATTGGTTCTTATATTTTGAATGCTTCTATTGTCTGTGTATTGTTATCATTTATTTTTCTTTTCTAAGTGTATGTCCACCCCATCTGAAATCGTGAGCCCCTTGAGGGACAGGATCTATCTAAATGTTTTTATTTTATATTTATTTCAGTTCTTATTTCAGTAATCCATCAATCAATTTTATTGAGCACTTACTGTTTGCAGAGCTCCATACTAAGTGCTTGGGAGAGTACAATATAACAGTTTGTAGACATGTTCGCTGCCCACAGTGAGTTTGCAGCACTCAACACACAATAAATACACAGCAAGACAAGAAGAAAAAGCACTAAAATAAAATGATGCTTTAATAAGTTAGCAATATTAATTGGAGTATTTGTTAAGCACTTACCATGTGCCAAGCACTGGAGCAGTGGAGGAGATACAGGATAATCAGATCAGACACAATCCCTGTCCCATACAGCGTTTACAATCTAAGGAGGAGGAAGAACAGGTATTTGATCCCCATTTTACAGATGAGGAAATTGAGGCACAGCAAAGTTAATTCCCCTACTAGAGCACTTAGAACAGTGCTTGGCACATAGTAAGCGCTTAACAAGTACCATCATTATTCTTGAGGGCAAGAACCGTGTCTACCGACTCTGTGGTACTGTACTTGCCCAAATGCTTAGTTCAATGCTCTGGACACAGTAAGTGATCAATAAATACCACTGATTGATTGATTGACCTGCCCACGGTCACCCACGCAGCAGGCAAATGGCAGAACAGGGAATGGAACCCAGGTCCCCTGACACACAGGCCTGTGCTCTTTCCACTAGGCCAAGTCAGATTAGCTGTTTACCGAATTTCAAATAGGCTGTTTGTCTAAGCAGATATACTTACTTTCTGTGTGTTTTGCTCTTTTCATTGAAAAAACATGGGGACAGAATTGATGCAACAACTTTTACTTCACAGGATTTAGGACTACTTAATGGCTTGGACAACTGTCAGTGCAAAGCCCGTTCTCAAGTTTTCAGAGTCTGGAGTCTAGGCCCTTTGATTCTCTTTCTTTTTCCTCCTGCTGATAGCCTCTTGGCCAGTTTGTTGCTCGTTCACACACACCAGCAAGAAAGGAGGGGAAAGGAGGGGAAACTGAACTTGCTTGGTTTCTCTGAGGAAAAGCTTGCTATTCTGGACCTCCATTACCACAGATGATCAGGAGTTGACTGTTTTAAGAGTTATTTCTAGAGAAGCATGTCTTCTGGAGGATTCTAGCATACATCGTTGGGCTATTAATAATCGTGGTATTCATTAAGCACTTACTATGTGCCAAGAACTGTACTAAGCACTGGGGCAGATACAAGGTAACCAGGTCCCACATGGGGCTCACATTCTAAGTAGGAACAGGTATTGAATCCCCATTTTGAAGATGAGTTGAAGTTAAGTGAATTGCAAAAGATCACAATCAATCAGTCAATCAATCATATTAATTGAGTGCTTCCAGTGTGCAGAGCACTGTACTAAACTCTTGGGAGAGTAGTGCAAAGTTGGTAGGCACATTCCCTGCCCACACCAAGCTTACGGTCTAGAAGATGAGCTTCCAGTTTAGAAGAGGTCACACAGCAGGCAAGTGGCAGAGTCAGAATTAGAACCCAGGTCCTCTGACTCTCAAGCCCCTGCTCTTCCCACTAGGCCACACTTCTGTGGGAGAGACCCGAGAATCTGAGCACCTGGGAGAGACCAGATTCAGGTGAGGTGTCTAGAGAAGAGATTGGATCTCTGTGTCATCTCCATGAATAAGAGAGCAAGCCCCTGCCACCAGCCTCAGGGAATAGCCTTGGGGAGCTTCAATGAAGCCACCCTCTCCATGCTGCTTCCCAGCCCAGAGTGGCCAGTGGCGGGCTGACCAGACTCAGACCGGAGCCCCTGTTGAACACATAGTGACAAAAGCGAGGTGGCTCCAGGCCAGAAAGAGGTGCAGCTTTGTCCTCACAGGGCTCCAGGGCCAGAGGCAAGAGCCTAGCACCCAGTGAAGGTGAGAGAAATAGCAGTTGTGGTAGCAACTGTGTGGTCATGAAGCAGTTGTGGTAGCAACTGTGTGGCCATGAGTGTGAGCCAACCTTTACCTTCCTCTTCCTTCAACTCTAACAATAATAATGGTTTTTGTTAAGTGCTTAGTCTGATGGTCAGTTGTTCTGATTGAGCGCTTACTGTGTACAGAACACTAAGCGCTTGGGAGAGTACAATACAACAATAAACTGATACATTTCCTGTCTATAATGACCTTACAGTATACTATGTGCTCAGTACTTTTTTAATCACTGGGGTAGATATGAGATAATCAGAGCCCATAGTCTAAGTAGGAGGGAGAACAGGTACTGAATCCCCATTTTCCAGATGAGGTAACAAATCCAGAGAAGTCAAAGTGACTTGCCCAAGTTCACACAGCAGATTAGTGGCGGAGCAGGAAGTAGAACCAAGGTCCTCTGACTCTCAGGCCTATGCACTTTCCACTAGGCCATGCTGCTTCTCTTTCTTTAGCCTTCTCCCCCTGGGGCTCCTCCTCCCACACCTTTTTGTCTCCTTTTCTTCTTCTCCTTTCACAATTTTCCTCCTTTTCCTGCTCCTTTCCTTTCCTGTCCTCTGATTTCTTTGACCACTTTGATTGAACACGTCTACACAGAGTAAGCACTCAATAAATACTATTAATTGATTGATTGATTAGTATCCTGTCCCAAGTTCTCCTCACAGTGAAAATGAGAACTTATTACCCCTGATGCCATACATACGTGTTGCCAGTATTAAATTCCTTGAGCCCTGCTGGTCACCTAATGAAACAACATCAGAATGACACGCTGCCGCTCTCACATCTTTTAATCTAAGGATATGGGTCCATTATCCAAACACGTGGAATTATTTAATAAGAAAGACCTCCATTTCCTACAGCTTTCCTGAAAAGACAGTCTTCTATCCAAACACAAAATCTCCGTAAGCATCTTGACCACATTTTTATTTCTCGCATAAAACTAACAAAGCAGCATTTCCACACAAACATGAAAGACATGACACAGTTCAAAGGCAACCATCTGTATGGGTAAAGGAAGGATATGAAAATTAAGTTTTCCACTCATTAAAGCAGATCCGGCGGTAATGATGAAATAGCCTACCAGTAACAACTCAGATGCTTTACAGACTTAAGTCTTAATACTCCTCCAGAAATCTTGACAACAACAGGGATTCATTTTCAAATGATATTCTGAGGTACCATTAAGAGTGTATAGTGATGAGATGGGTAAATCAATGGCTATTTCTCAAATATCCTTCAGCATATAGGTAGATTTGAGAACAGCAACGGTACTTTTAGAATGATCCGATTTTATCACAGATATCATGTCTTACATATGAACCCTGTGTGAGACAGGGGCTGCGTCCAACCTGATTGTCTTGTATCTACCCCCCAACACTTAACACAGTAATCCTGGCTCCACCACTTGTCTGCTGTTTGACCTTGGGCAAGTCACTTCACTTCTCTATGCCTCAGTTCCCTCATCTATAAAATGAGGAGCCCCATGTGGGACAGGGACTGTCCAACCCCATTTCCTTGTATCCACCCCAGTGCTCAGTAAAGCGCCTGGCACACAGTAAGTGCTTAGCAAATACCACAATCATTATTATTATTGGCACATAGTAAGTGTTTGACCAATACCATCATCATCATCATTATTATTTTTACTGATACCAGAGAGACATATATGAAAAAAAAAAATCCTTGGTCGAGCCTAGGCCTCAAATCTCATGAGCGTCTGAGTTCACCAAGTTATGTTGTCTCCATCTACAGGTATTCCAATGTGGAAATGATTAACATTTATGACCCTATAGAGTTCACTTTAATTTTCCAGAGTGATCCGACATGTGCTCCTGAAAAGCTCCAAAGGCAATGTGGCTACTTTCATTCCTTTGTGGGTTTTAGTAGCAGGAGACAGGTGGCTCATTAAAATTTAGAGAAGGTTTCTGTAAAGCCAGCTTTCGGGGCAAACTCTCCGAGTAAGATAAACAGACAGAAAGCATTTCTGTCACTTCATTCAACAAAGTGCATGTTCTAACCGAACAGGCTGCAGTAGAGGACCAATTCACATTTTTCTCTATTGCATCACAACTCCAGGTTTCCACATGCACAACTTGCTGTGCTGACACACACACTTCCAGCTGCTATTTATCTTCCTTTCAGGAGAGTGAGAGCGGGCTGAAAGTGAATGGGATAGGGAGAGGATCAGATATTACTAGTTTTACCATGGGCAGTTTGTTAAAGAGTAGAATCACAACTTGAAAAGCAGCATGGGCTAGTGGAAAGAGCATAGGTCTGGGCGTCAGGGGACCTGGGTTCTAATTCCGGCTCTGTCGCTTACCTACAGGATCAAGGTGGGGTATAATCAGTGCTTCGATCAGTGTAGTAGTCATTTGGATGGAGAGGAAAGGGCAGATTTTAGTGATGTCGTGAAGGTAGAATTGACAAGATCTGGTGATATTGAATATGTGGTTTGAAAGAGAACGATGAGTCAAAGATAAGGCCAAGCATAAAGGTTTGTGAGATAGGGTCTATAGTGATGGGAAAAACAGGGGGAGGACAGGGTTTGGGTGGGAAGAAGAGGAGTTCTGTTCTGGACATGTTAAGCTTTTGGTGAGGGTGGGACATCCACATAGAGATGTCCTGAAGGCAGTCGGAAATATAAAACTGCAGAGAAGGAGAAAGGTCAAGGTTGGAAAGGTAAATTTGAGAATCATCCATGTAGAGATGGTAGAATGGGAGTGAATGAGTTTTCCAACTGAATGGGTGTAGATGGAGAATAGAAGGAGACCCAAAGCTGATCCTTGAGGGACTCCCACAGTTAGGGGGTGGGAGGCAGAGGAGGAGCCTGTAAAAGAGGCTGAGAATGAATGGCCAGAGAGATAGGAGAACCAGGAGAGGACAGTATCAGTGAAGTCAAGGTTGGGTAATGTTTCCAAGAGAAGGGGATGGTCTTTAGTGTTGAAGACAGCTGAGAGGTTGAGGAGGATTAGGGTGGAGTAGAGACCATTGGATTTGGCAAGAAGAAGGTCACTGATGACCTCAGAGAAGGTAGTTTCCGTGGAATGAAAGTGGCAGAAACCCCTTTACGGAGTATTGGAGGAGAGGAAGTGGAGGCAGCGGGTGTAGATAACTCACCAAGGAGTTTGTAGGGGAATGGTAGGAGGGAGATGGGGTGATAACTGGTGGGAGTCATGAGGTCAAGGGAGTTTTTTTAGAATAGGGGAAACATAAGCATGTTTGAAAGCAGTGGGGAAGTAGCCCCTGGAGAATGAATTGCTGAAGACGGCAGTCAGGGAGAGAAGAAGGGGGCAAGTGTTTCAATACGGGGTGAAGGGATAGGGTCAGAGGTGCAGGTGGAGGGGGTTGTTTTTTACGAGGAGGCAAGGTATCTCCTCTTGAGGTACTGCTGGGAAAGATGGGAGAGTCGAAGGAGGGGCAGAAGGAGAGAATGATTGGAGAGGAACAGGGGAGATTTTAGGGAGATCACGCCTGATGGCTTCAATTTTACCAGTAAAGTATGTGGCCAGGTCACTAGGGTCGAAAGATGGGTGGATGAGAGGTCATGGAGTTTGAGGAGGGTGTGAAACATCTGAAACAGCTGGCATGGGAGAGGGCAGTGTTGAGGGCATTGATTTGTATGTCAAGAGAAGGTAGTTTGGGTATGGAGACCAAATAGAGTATGATGACTTTAGAAAATTGGTGCAGGTCAAAATATCGAAGGCCTCTGTGGGGGGAACAATACAGATCTGCGGAGAGGGGATGTGTGGGAGAGAAGGCAGGTGAGGAGGTTGTGGTCGTAGAGAGGGATTTCAGAGGTGGCAAGGGTAGATATTTTATAATGAATAGATATCATAAGATTGAGTGTGTACCCAAATTGGTGACTAGATTAGGTAGGGTGGAGCAAGAGGTTTGTAAATTTGAGGAGTGATAGGAAGCGGGTAGCAGAAGGGTTATCAGAAATGATATTGAAGATATTGAAGTCCCCAGGTATCAATGCAGGGATGGAGAAAGAGAGAAGGAATGTGAAAAAGGGATCAAAATGGTTCAGAAAATTGGAAGTGGGGCCCGGAAGAGGGGCAGTGGGTAGTAGATGACTATATGACTGATAACTGGAATGGGTGGTAGAGGCGGATGATATGGGCTTCAGAGGAAACTCACGTCATCCTACTCCCACTATTTTTTTCTTTTTCTGGTATTTGTTAAGCATTCACTATGTGCCAGGTGCTGTACTTAGGGCTGAAGTAAATACAAAATAAGCAAGTTGGGCACAGTCCCTGACCCACATAGAACTCGCCGTCTTAATCCCCATTTTAAGATGAGGGAACTGAGGCCCAGAGAAGTGAAGTGACTTGCCCAGGGTCACACAGCAGACAAATGACAGAGCCAGGATTAGAACCTAGGTCGTCTGACTCCTAGGTCCATGTTCTTTCCACTAGGCCATACTGTTTCCCTTTGTAAATCATTTTTGTCTTCTGGCTCCCTCATTAGATAGTAAGCTCCTTGAGCATAGGAAACACGTGTTCTGCTTCTGCTGTGCTCTGAGAAGCTCTTAGTTCACTAAATAAATACTATTAATGAAAGAAAGGCACAGGCCTAGGGCAATTGGCCCTTTACACCTGGTAAAGCCCAGCAATGAGATCTTAGCCCAGCTCAGAATATGGTATTCAAGCCTGGGCTGAGTTCAAACTCAGTAGTAGAAGCAGCCTAGAATTCATTTCTTGGTGACTCTGCCTTGCCTAACCATCGGCTGCTGAGAGTTGTTGTCTTAGTAACCAAGGGGATAATTATGCAAAAATGGCAACATCTTCTGCCACTGTAGCTTACTGCAGCCACCACCAGTCTGCCCTGCCCACCACCCCCAGCCCAGCTTAAAGGCTCTGAAAAGTAGGGTTCCAAAGAGGTGTCAGAGGCAGTGGCCAGAGCAACGCTGAGTGTGGGGAGATAAGGGGTGAGGTGGTTAAGGGAGAACAGGAAAGCCACTGAGGAGGGAGGGGGTGGAAGTTTGTAGTGAGAAGCAGCATGACGTAGTGGATAGAGCACGGGCCTGGGTATCAGAAGGTCATCCTGGCTCCACCGCTTGTCTGCTGTGTGACCTCGGGCAAGTCATTTCACTTCTCTGGGCCTCAGTGGCCTCATCTGTAAAATGGGGTTTAAGACTGTGAGCCCTATGTGAGACGGGGAGTGTGTCCAACTTGATTACCTGGTATCTACCTCAGCACTTAGAACAGTACTTGGCACATAGTAAGCACTTAACAAATACCATAATTATTATATTTAATCCTTACCTAAAAAGCCTGGTTGTCATAAAGCCGGACCCAATGCAAAATATCCCTACTCCCAGACCGACTGGAAAAAAACATATTGGTCCTTTTTTTACAGTACTTGTAAGTGCTTACTTTGTGCCAAGCACTGTATTAGGCAGTGGGCTACATACAAGATAATCAGGTTGGACACGGACCCTCTCCCACATGGGGCTCAGAGTCTAAGTAGAAGGGAGGAAGGTTTAATTCCCATTTTACAGATGAGGAAACAGACATATAGAAGTGAAGTGACTTACGCAAAGTCTCACACAGCAGACAAGTAGTGGAACCGAATTAGAACCCAGGCCCTTTGTTTCCCAGGCCCATGCTCTTTCCACTAAGACTCGCTGCTTTCCTACTAGGCCATGCTGCTTTCCTAAAGTAAATGCTGAAACTGTAGCTAATTTCACTCATCTCTCACTCCTTAATTCTTAAATAAATCTACAGGATATATTTTTCAAATGTTGGTAAAGCATTTTGAATCTACCATTTATACGGACCTTTGTGTCTATATAATCTTGTCTTATAGTTTTAAACTTTGTTTTTCCTTCTCCAACTCTGTGGGCCACACGGTACCTATCTGTTTGTATTTATTTCCACAAATGTCCACAAGAGACAGTTGGGAAGTTTGTCTTTCTTGTACTGGTTTGATTTGTCAAGGATTTATCCTGTAATATCAGAGACATACTATATCCTTTGTACTGAACCTCTGTTGAATGAAGCACATTTGTCACACTAATTCAGGACAGAAAAGAGAAGCAGCATGGCCTAGTGGAAAGAGCACAGACCTAGGAGTCAGAGAACCTGGGTTCTAATCCTGCCTCTGCCACTTGTCTGCTGTGTGACCTTGGACAAATCACTTAACTTCTCTGAGCCTCCATTTCCTCAATTCTCAAAGGAGGATTCAAAACCTATTCTCCCTCCTTCATAGACTATGAGCCCCATGTGGTACGGAGACTGTCCAACCTGATTAACTTGTATCTACTCCAGTGCTTAATACAGTGCTCTTGCATCATCTATGAACTTGTGACCTTTGGGCATTTGAAATTCACCCTATCCTCTGCCTCACAGCACTTATGTACATATCTATAAATAACATATCATAAATTATATATTTCTATTCATGTTCTGTCTTCCCCTCTAGACTGTAAGCCTGTTGCGGGCAGGGAACGTGTCTCTCAACTCTGATGTCTTGTACTCCCCCAAATGCTTAGCTCAGTGTTCTGCACACAGTAAGAGCTCAATAAATATCTTTGATGATGATGCTTGACACATAGTAAGTGCTAAACACATACCATAATTATTTATTGTTATTATTAAAGAGCAATGCAATCTTGAGAAAATAACAGATGAACGTCCAAGCAAAACACTTCTTAGAATAGCCTTACTTAAAAGACCCATTCTCCTGCTTACATAGTTCGTATAACCACTTCGGATTCGTATAACCCTAGAAAAATTAAGATTTCCTCTGATTTCGTTCATTTTATGATCAGTGTACTCTGTTAAGGGAAATCAGACTTTAAAAATCTGTAAGAGCTAGCAATTATTTTGTACTTATTTTGAAGACTAATTTAAAAGAACTCTTCTTTGGCTAGCCAGGCAGTTCCATTCTCTGCAACACGTTTGGGAAACACACAGTAGAAGCAAGAGACTTGATCTCTCAGCCCTCCCCTCCCCTCCCTCAGCCCCAGAGCACTTATGCTTGTATCCAAGGTTGATTTATTTAATGTTTGTCACCCCCTCTAGCCTGTAAACTCATTGTGGGGAGGAAATGTGTCTATCAACTCTGCTATATTTGTACTTTCTGAAGCGTTTAGTACAGTACTCTGCACACAGTAAGCCCTAAATAAATACTATTTGGATGATGATGACGATGATGATCCCTGCCCTCCAGGCAGTTACAGTCAAATGTGGGCTCATGAATTCTGTAAAATTTCTCATGGGAAATTGTGAAAGAGCTGTAACTTCATCTTTGTACACCCAGGTATCTACTACCGATACACTTTTTAAAAAGCATGTTCCCACCATGAAGATAGGACCAACAAGGAAGACGATCTATGAAGGACTCAGAAGTTCTGTAGACTTAAAACCTAAATCTTAGCACTCCCAGTTTCAGAAATGATCTGAACTGAAAAATGGATTCTTTTGAGGATTTTTCAAGCTCTATGAAGCATTTCTTGCTCTCTCTCTCCAGGCTCTGATCTTTGAATTTTGCCTTGAATTTTTGGGGGATTTCTCATCGCCCCCAAATGGACAGAAGCCCGCCCAGAAGCACTGGGGCATTAGGAGAAGCAGCAGGAGCTCTGGAAGCTCAAGGAGAGAGAAGAGAGAAGTGGCCAGAAGAGTCCAGAAGAGGAGTAGCATCGGGGCAGTACCTGAAGAGGAGAAGAATGGGAAAAGATAAGCAGAGCAAAACACGAGGCAGGGGAGGAGTCCCAAGGGCTGGGAAGAGAGCAGCAGGGGAAGGGAGGGAGAAGCAGGGGTAACAGTGAGCAGAGGGCCTCAGCGGAGATTTGGAAAATTTTGTGGGACTCAGCAAGGATGGGACAAGTTAGCATGAAGTGCCAGGGACTCAGAGCAGAGTGGGGAGAATCTGTAGGGATGGGGAGACTTAATGGAGGGGGTGGAGATAGAGGATGGAGGGATTTGAGAGAAGGTGGAAGATGGGGAAAAGTCAACTGGGGCTGGAAGAAGTTAGCAGAGGTGGAAGGATTTAGTGAGGGTTAGAGTGCCTTTCCCTCTCCTTTTCTTTAGAAGACAGGCCCCTGACAGTTGGGCTCTAACCCACTGAATTCCGTCCACTAAGGCCGGTTGGAGTTTAATGACTCAAGCTTTTTTTATCAAATCAAAATCCATTTTCTGAGCCTGGGACCAACTCTACTTGGGAGTGATTTCAACAATGCCTTGGTCAAGCTCAGTGACTTATCATCTGACTTTCCTTCCCCCAGATAAATAGGGGATTGTGGGCTGAGCCAACCAGAGCTGTCTTTGTACTCTGTCTCTGCAGGAAACTTGCAGGAGAGCATTTGACTGCTTCCTCCCATTGTTCTACCCTCTCCTGGCTTCCTTTTTCCTAGAAAGCTTATGGTTGCTGACCCGTGTGACCAGGGACCACATACCACAGTTGCTAAGCTGCTGCTCAGGGCTTTTTGTTTTTAACGCTGAGATGCTATCGGCTCTCTCTATTTCTCCTAGAAGCCGCAACCCAGATGCCACTGAACCACCATTCATATAAGCAGTGTTGTTATTTAATAAGCAGCAGAGTACAATAGGGTGCTTCTCCTGCATTCTTGCTAGTAGTAATTGTAGGAAGAATGACCTCAATTCCCTGGGGCTCGGGGAAAGGGAGCAGAACTTATGCTGCCCTATTACTCAGCTTTAAGCAAAGGTGAGAGTGCATAGCTTTTTATTTCGCACATAAGGGAGGCAGTCACAACTCCTACTGGGCATTTACACACATGGCTGAAAGGGGTGGGAGTGGGGGTGTGACCAAATCCACAGGCCTGCGACCTGTGATCATTCTCCAGCAAAAAACATATGCACCTTCTCCACAGTGGAACACCCAAATCTCACCCAGCTAGGGGCAGTGTACAGGGGACACTAAGACACTTTAGGACATGTCGAAGTCATTCCTCTGGATAGGATACTTATGCAGTTATCCATCTGAATGTGGGTGGCACATTTATAAAGCAATAAATTACTACTACACTCTTTGAAAAATAATTATCAACCAGTTACGTTATTATTAAGTAGAACCAAAAGATGAAATTGAAAAATAGAACTGTGTTTATTCATTTCTTGTTCAGACAATATTAGCGGGCAGGAATTTTAGTTGGCAATTTTAGTGAGGGAAGAAAAAGCAGGAAAGGAAGAGACCAGAGAGAGGGAGGGAGAGGGAGAAAGAGAGAAAGAGACAGTGAGAGATAGAGAGGGAGGGAGGGAGGGAGGGAGGGAAGGAAAGACAGAGAGTGACAGAGTGAGAGAGATGTAGAGTCATGAAAACAGAAGAGCTAGACCCCAAGTAATACATAGGGACAGAGAACACACAACACAAACACACATACACACACATTCTCTCACAAACATGCACACATGCGCAAACACACACACCACCCACTCACAGTGGCCCAAATCATCTTCCCCACAAATTATTGCAAAATAATGGAGATCATCCCTTTCCCACCTGGACTGACCGGCAATTTTGTTCCTAGCTCTGGGCTGGGGGAGCCATTGTCTCTGCTGCTGCTGATGTTGGGGTCCTCCTGAGGCAGCAACAGCCCCTTTAGGTTGGAGATGGAGATAGGGGATGCAGGCAGAGGTGGGACAGGGTTGGTCTCCTACTATATGTCTTCCCTCATGCTTCCAGGTGGACAATACAACTATCCTGTGCAACTGTGGAAGATCTAACAATCTATTTAGCATACCTGTGAGAAGCAGCATGGCCTCGTGGTTACAGCACAGGCCTAGGAGTCAGCAGGACCTGAGTTATAATCCTGGCTCTGCCACTTGTCTGCCATATGACCTTGGGAAAGTCAATTCACTTCTCTGGGCATCAGTTACCTCATCTGTATAATGGGGATTGAGACTGGGAGACCCATGTGGCACAGGGATTGTGTCCAACCTGATTTGCTTCTATCCACCCCAGTGCTTAGTATTCATTTATTCATTCATTCAATCAATCGTATTTACTGAGTGCTTACTATGTGCAGAGCACTGTACTAAGTGCTTGGAATATGCAATTTGGCAACAGATAGAGACAATCCCTGGGCTCACAGTCTAAACGGGAGAGACAGACAACAAAACAAAACAAGTAGTCTGGCGTAAATATCATCAAGATAAATAGAATCATAGATATATACACATCATTAACAAAATAGAGTGATAATATATACAAATATGCACAAGTGCTGTGGGGAGGGGAAGGGGGAAGAGCAGAGGGAGGGAAAAGGGGGAATGGGGAGGGGAGGAGGAGCAGAGGGAAAGGAGGGCTCAGTCTGGGAAGGCCTCCTGGAGGAGGTGAGCTCTCAGTAGGATTGTGAAGAGGGGAAGAGAGTTAGTTTGGCGGATGTGAGGATGGAGGGCGTTCCAGGTCAGTGGTAGGACGTGGGCCAGGGTCGACGGCAGGACAGGTGAGAACAAGGCACGGTGAGGAGGCTAGGGGCAGAGGAGCAGAGTGTGAGTGGGCGAGGTGATGGAGAGCTTTGAAGCCAAGAGTGAGGAGTTTTTGTTTCATGCAAACATTGATAGGCAACCACTGGAGGTTTTTGAAGTGGGGAGTGACATGCCGAGGGCGTTTCTGTAGAAAGATAATCCGGGCAGTGGAGTGAAGTATAGACTGGAGCGGGGAGAGACAGGAGCATGGGAGATCAGAGAGGAGGCTGACATAATAATCCTGTCGGGATATTATGAGAGCTTTTACCAGCAAGGTAGCAGTTTGGATGGAGAGGAAAGGGAGAATCTTGGAGATATTGTGAAGGTGAGACCAGCAGGTTTTGGTGACGGATTGGATGTGTGGGGTGAATGAGAAAGCAGAATCAAGGATGACACCAAGGTTGTGGGCCTGTGAGACGGGAAGGATGGTAGTGCCATCCACAGTGACGGAGAAGTCAGGGAGAGGACAGGGTTTGGGAGGGAAGACAAGGAGCTCAGACTTGGCACATAGTACGTGCTTAACAAATGTCATAATAATATTATCATTATTATTATTATTATCAAATAACGGGGGGAGGGGCACATAGACTGTTCAGAGGATTCTGCCAACAACTTTCTTGAGCAGCTAGGAGTGGTTGTGAATTGCCAGAAGAATGGTCCCTAATTTCCTAGTCATGTTCTATCCCCAAAGCACAGTGAAAACATGTTATGAAAAAACTGTGTACCTCATATCTCTCAGGTAAATTAGTTCTCAGAATCAGTGGATGCTCTGTATCTTACTTTTTTTTTAATAGTATTTGTTAAACACTTCCTATATGTCAGGGGCTGTTCTAAGTATCACCATAGCCAAGATCCACCCTTTCCTCTCCATCCAAACTGCTACTCTGCTGGAACAAGCTCTCATAATATCCCAAATTATTATTGCATCAGCCTCCTCTCTGATCTCCCATCCTCCTGTCAATCCCCGCTCCAGTCTATACTTCATTCTGCTGCCCGGATTATCTTTCTACAGAAACGCTCTGGGTATGTCACTCCCCTCCTCAAAAACCTTCAGTGGTTGCCTATCAACCTTTGCATGAAGCAAAAACTTCTCACTATTGGCTTCAAAGCTCTCCATCACCTGGCCCCCTCCTACCTCACCTCCCTTCTCTCCTTCTACTAGCCCACCCCATACACTCCGCTCCTCTGCTGCTAACCTCCTCACGGTACCTCGTTCTCACCTGTCCCACCGTCGACCCCCGGCCAACGTCCTACCACAGACCTGGAAAGCCCTCCCTCCTCACATCCTCCAAACTAACTCTCTTCTCTCTTCGAAGGCCTACTGAGAGCGCAGCTCCTCCAGGAGACCTTCCCAGACTGAGCCCTCCCTTTCCATCTGCCCCTCCTCCCCTCCCTAGTCCCCCTACTCCCTCCCTCTGCTCTACCCCCTTCCCCTCCCCCCAGCACTTGTGTATATTTGTATATATTATTTATTATTCTATTTTATTAATGATGTGTATATATCTATGATTCTATTTATCTATTTTGATGGTATTGATGACTGACTACTTGTTTTGTTTTGCTGTCTGTCTCCCCCTTTTAGACTGCGAGCCCATTGTTGG
This sequence comes from Ornithorhynchus anatinus, assembly GCF_004115215.2. NCBI lineage: Eukaryota > Metazoa > Chordata > Mammalia > Monotremata > Ornithorhynchidae > Ornithorhynchus > Ornithorhynchus anatinus. The sequence goes on from NC_041749.1 coordinate 53,239,933, forward strand.
GCAGGGGTTGTCTCTATCTGTTGCTAAATTGTACATTCCAATTACTTAGTACAGTACTCTGCACACAGTAAGCACTCAATAAAGACAATTGAATGAATGTAAGACAATCATGTCAGACACAGTCTCTGTTCCTTATGGGGTTCACAGTGTAAGTAGGAAAAATGGCATGAATCCCCATTTTACAGATGAAGAAACTGAGGCACAGAAAAGTTGAATGACTTGCTTAAGGTCACATAGCGAGCAGTTGGCTAGAAACAGTATCCAACCTTCGCTTCACCGACACTGTCTTCTCCTCATTCTCCTCCTCTCTCTAGCCAATCCTTCTCAGTCTCTTTCATGGACTCTTCCTCTGCCTCCCACCCCCTAAATGTGGGGGTCCCTTAAGGCTCAGGTCTGGGTTCCCTTTTATTCTTCATCTTCATCCACTCCCTTGGAGAACTCATTTGTCCCCAAAGCTTCAGCTACCATCTCTATGTGGATGATTCCCAAATCTACATCTCCAGCCCTAATCTCACTCCTTCCCTGCAGTCTCGCCTTCCGGATATTTCTACTTGGATATCCCAGTGATACCGCAAACTTAACGTGTCCAAAACTGAACTGTTGATCTCCTCTCTCAAACCCTGTCCTCCCCCTGACTTTCCCATCACTGTAGACAGCACCACCATCCTCTCTGTCTCACAAGCCCAGAACCTTGGCGTTATCCTCAACCCATCTCTCTCATTAAACACACATATTCAATCTGTCACCAACTCCTGTTGGTTAGACCTTCACAACATCACTAAAATCCACCCTTTCCTCTCCATCCAAACTGCTATGTTGTTAATCCAAGCACTTATCCTATCTCGCCTTGATTATTGCATTGGCCTCCTTGCTGACCTCCCTGCCTCCTGTCTCTCCCCATTCCAGTCCATTCATCACTCTGCTGTCTGGATCATTTTCCTACAAAACCTTTCAGCCTATGTTTTCTCACTCCTCCACAATCTCCATTGGTTGCCCATCCACCTCTGCATCCAACAGAAACTCCTTACCATCGCCTTCGAAGCACTTAATCATCTTGCCCCCTCCTACCTTACTTCCCTGATTTTCGACTACAACCCAGCCCATACACTTCACTCCTCCAATGCCATTCTACTCTCTGTACCTCAATCTCATCTATCTCGCCACTAACTTCTCACCCACATCTGGCCTCTGGCCTGGAATGCCCTCCCTCTTCATAGCCAATAGACACTCTCCCCACCTTCAAAGCCTAATTGAAGGCATACCTCCTCCAAAAGGCCTTCGCCTAAGCTCTCATTTCCTTTTCACCCAATCCCTTATGCATTGGCTCTTTCCACTAGGCCATCCTGCTTCATGGTCTAGACTCTCTTGGGTCTTAATTTCTATGACAGGGAATAAGCAAGCCCAACAACACAGGGGCTCTTTGTAGGAAATTTGCATTTTGTCCAACACCTCGGTGGCAAAGAGAAGGAAAGCTGGAAGGCAGTGGAGGTATCACGGAGTGCCCCATCTTTGAAATAAGTCAGAGCTCTGAAGGATGGTTTCCCAAACCTGCCTTCACTCTTGGGCCAGTGCCTGAAATGAGTGGAAAGCTTTTCAGAATCATACCCAGTCTATTGAGATAACAGCAAAATCCCAGAATCACTTTTTTCCCCCACTGATATTTTGAAACTTTACCGGCAGGGAACCTTGAGAATAACTGAGAAAAAAGGAAGTCTATTGTACTCAAAGGACCACTGTGTAATAATGTATCACAGCATTCCTGCATTCACATTCCTCTCCTGGAATTTGGAGTTATAGAGGCAGTTTCCAAGATTGCATTTCGGATCTTTCTCGGGACACTGCATACAATGAAAATAGAAACTGTGGATTGAACTTCAGCAGGGCATATGACAATCCAGAGTGGTCCAACCTTGACATATAGGAGTGGAGGCTGGGGGAGATGAGAGGGGGTGAGGGGGATCAATCTCTTCTTCCCAATCACCTTCAGTAGGTCTTGGGGGAAGAAGGAAAGAGGAGGGTTGGGGGGGGGGTCCTTCAAAACTGCATTACCTTCCGCTTTCCTTAGTTTCAGGCTGCTCCCTTGCCCTGCTCCCAGGGTGCCAACCAGAAGAAAATTACACCAAGAGCAAAAGCCAACTTTAACTTGGTAACCCTTTAGGCCTTCCCTACTCTGGGCCCAGCAGAACCTTACTCTGGCTTGGTCAAGAGCATGAGGGGGACCCCTCTTCCACCCTCCATGACAGGGAAGGGATAAGAGGGGGTACATACTCCCAGCACCAACTTCTAATCAGTCTGCAGGCTGGAAGTTGGGGAAAAGGAGTTGACGTGCACCTGGAGTGGATGGATCGGTGGTTTGAAAGCTGTCAAAAGTGGCTGAAGGAGGGTTACAGGCCTCTGGACTTGTTCATTCATTCATTCATTCAATCGTATTTACTGAGCACTTACTGTGTGCAGAGCACTGTACTAAATGCTTGGAAAGTACAATTCAGCAACAGATAATGACAATCCCTACCCAACAATAGGCTCACATTCTAGAAAGGGGAGACAGACAACAAAACTAAACAAGTAGACAGGCATCAATACCATCAAAATAGATAAATAGAATTACAGATATATACACATCATTAATAAAATAGAGTAATAAATATATACAAATATACACAAGTGCTGTGGGGAGGGGAAGCGGGTAGAGCAGAGGGAGGGAGTAGGGGTGATGGGGAGGGTAGGAGCAGAGGCAAAAGGGGGGGTCAGTCTGGGAAGGCCTCCTGGAGGAGGTGAGCTTTCAGTAGGGCTTTGAAGAGGGGAAAGTTTGGTGGATGTGAGGAGGGAAGGCATTCCAGGCCAGAGGTAGGACATGGGCCAGGGGTCGATGGTGGGACAGATGAGAACAAGGCACAGTGAGGAGGTTAGTGGCAGAGGAGTGGAGTGTGCGGGTTGGGCTGTAGATGGAGAGAAGGGAGGTGAGGTAGGAGGGGGCAAGGTGATGGAGAGCTTTGAAGCCAATAGTGAGGAGTTTTCACTTCATGATAGGCAACCACTGGAGATTTTTGAGGATGGGAGTGACATGCCCAGAGCAAACTACACTGTGGTAAATAATCTGGCTGCTGGTTAGAAGATTAGCATAATGTTAGGGTCGCCAATGATACTGCCACAGTACCACTGACATGAGCAGCAGCGTGGCTTAGTGGAAAGAGCACAGTGTTGGGAGTCAGAGGTCATGAGTTCTAATCCCGGATCTGCCACTTGTCTGCTGTGTGACTTTGGGCAAATCGCTTAACTTCTCTGTGTCTCAGTTCTCTCATCCGTAAAATGGGGATTAAGACTGTGAGCCCCACGTGGGACAACCTGATTACCTTGTATATGCCTCAGTGCTTAGAACAGTGCTTAGCACATAGTAAGTGCTTAACAAATAATAACCATTATTATTATTATGAGCAGTGAATTCTAATGATGACGATGATGATGGTTAACTTCAAGACCACACATTGTTGAGCATTTTGATTGGTGGTCTCTGTGTCAGACTGGAAGCATTCCTTTCCTTTGATGAAAGAGACTCCTGCCTCGGAGAACCTCTTGTTACGACTTCATTTAAACAATCCAATTCTGACTTACCTCACATCTCCAGAAATCCAGGAGTAAAATGACAAGAAGTTCTCATTAAGGAAGGAGGTGTGTTTATTAAAAGTGCTCCCGAGCATCTGAAACACGTGCTGATACTTGACACTAAAATTTCTGGAATCAAACCAATGAAAGTCAGTTCTCAGAAGGGACCTTATCTCTCCATTTATCTCCCGATATCTCACTTCCGTTCCTTGCCCCTTTAAAGACCGACCATCCATGAGAAAATTATTCCCCTTAAAAGAAAGGAGGACACTGGATGGGTGAACAGAAACACACATATACATATAAATCTAAACACCGTTTGTAGTAGAAAATTACCCTGATAACAGTATTGTCCTTATCTTTGGGAAGCCCTGAAAAGAGTAGTGCTTGACCAGCATTCCTTTCCTCGCTGAGTGTGTGTGCCCGCGGTATTTGACTGTCTCAGCCTTAATAGCCACCTAATGTCTTAAAGAAGCAGTATGCCCAAGTGGATAGAAAATGAATCTGAGAATCAGAATCAATCAATCCATTAGTCAGTGGTATTTACTGAGCACTTACTATGTGCAGAGCACTGTACCAAGTGCTTGGGAGAGTTCAATACAGCAGAATTAGCAGACACGTTCCCTGCCCATAACGAGCCTACAGCCTAGAGGGGGAAACATTAATATGAGTCAGAAGGAGCTGGGTTCTAATCCCAGCTCTACCACTTGTCTGCTGCATGAACTTGGGCAAGCCACTTCACTTCTCAGTGCCTCAATTCTCTCATCTGCAAAATGGAGATTGAATATCTGTTCTCCCTTCTACCTAGACTGTGAGCCCCATGTGGGAGCTCATTATCTTGTATCTGCCCCAGCACTTAGTACAGTGCTTGGCACATAGTAAGCACTTCACAAGTACCACAATTATAATTATTAGCTCAAGTTTAGGCAGCCTTTCCTTTAGGTTGAGCTATCATCCATAGTTGTTTCCCAGTGACTTCTCTGATATTTTTCTTCAGCAGTTTGTCCATTTAGAGTGATGGGAAGACTTTCTACCAGTTCTAGGATAACATCCCTGGGACAACTAACTTGAGTCTCAAGAGATTGTAAAGCTCCCTGAGGGCAGGGATCCTGGCTACCAATTCTATTGGACTCTCCCAAACACTTAGCCGTGCCTTGGATCGCTAGTCCCTTATTCCCAGCTAGCTTTTTGGCTGCCGATCGCCGACACAATTGCGCTGGGACTGCCTTCTCCATTGGAGCCACGCCTTGGGCAGCCGGTTCCCTTATTCCCGGCTGAATCTTTCTCCTCCACTGATCGTCGCCACTTGGGCTCAGGATCTCCTCTCCCTTGGAGCCGTGCTATCAGATTTCAACGACCTGCCCCCAGGTTTATGGTCATCTCCCCAACCTGGACTTTTGTACTCCCACCCAAGGACTCATCACCCGCTTATTAATATCTTATTGTATCATATTACTATATTACCGCTTTGGCATGATATTAATTGTTCTCAGTGCTGCCACCTACCTCTCTGACCTCACCATGTCCTTCCACCCCCCCTCCTTCCTTCCACCCCTCCCAATTCTCACCTTCCCCTTCCCCTCTCCCACCCAGCTCTTTCCCGCCCTGTCCTCTGCCTCCTCCCCTCCTCCCCTCCCCTGCCCTAGAACCCCACTTTACCAGCACCACCCCTTTTCCCCCTCCCCCTGTGCTCTTCCCCACCAAACCCCATCCTCCCACCCCCTCCTCTTCCCTCTTCCCTACCCACACCCCATCCCAGTCCTCCTGTCCCACCGCCACCCCTCATCCTCCTCTCCCCACCCAGGCCCCGGCCATCTCATTCCCCTCCAAACCCTCCCTTCCTCCCGCTCCCTCCCACCTCCCTCCCCTGCACCCACAGCTGCTGTCAGGTGTGGCCTTTGGAATCTCTGCTCCATTACAGGTAAACTACCTTTCATCCTTGACCTTTTCCTTTCCCACTCTCTCCTCCTCCTCACCCTTACAGAGACCAGGCTCACTTCTGAAGACAAGGACTCTTCTACTGCGCTCTCCAGCGGAGGCCTCTTCTTCTCCCACTCCCCCAGACTCACCAGAGAAGGAGGAGCCATCAGCTTCCTTCTCTCACCCCAATGCCGCTTCCACACTATCCCTCCCTCCCCCTTCCCTCTCCTTCCTCTCCTTTGAAGCCCATATCATTTGCCTCTACCACCCCCTCCAAATTCTTGTAACCGTCATCTACCACCCTCCTGGTCCCACCTCTGACTTCTTCAACCACCTTGACCCCTTTCTCACCTTCCTTCTCTCTTTCTGTCCACTCTGATCCTCGGAGACTTCAACATCCACATAGATGACTCCTCTGCCGCCCGCCTGCTATCGCTCCTCGACTCTGCCAACCTCCTGCTCCACCACACCTTGCCCACTCACCAACTTGGTCACACCCTCGATCTCGTCATCTCCTACCGCTGCACTATCTCCTCCCTCACCAACTCTGAAATCCCTCTCTCGGACCATAACCTTCTCACCTGCCTCTTCTCTCACACCCTCTCCCCCTGCAAATCTGTATTACTTCCCCACAGAGCCCTACGCTCTCTTGATCCCATCCGTCTCTCCAAAAGCATCTCTCCCCACTTTACCCCCCATCCTCTCTTCCCACTCTCAATGATCAGGTTACCACTCTCAACTCCACCCTCTCTACTCATCTCAACTCACTCACCCCCCTTTCCCGCCACCGCTCTCACTCCACTAACCCACAGCCCTGGGTCTCTGCCTCTGTCCGCCTCCTTCGCTCTTATGCTCAAGCTGCTGAGCGCTGCTGGCGAAGGTCCAAGCACCAAGCTGACCTTATCCTTTTCAACTTTATCCTTTCCTGCCTTAATTCTGCCCTCTCCTTCGCCAGGCAGGCAAAACTACTTTTCTTCCCTCATTGACGCCCATGCCTATCAACCCCGCCAATTGTTCCAGACTTTTAATTCTCTCCTCAGGCTCCCTGTTCCTCCCCCTCCCCCATCCCTCACCCCCAACAATCTGGTCACCTACTTCATCACAAAAATTAACACAATCAGGTCTGAGCTCCCCAAAGTCACCCCTCCCCCTTTTGCTCCCCCCCCCCAACCCTCTTCCCTACTTTCCCATCCTTCCCTGCAGTATCCTCAAAGGAGATCTCCTCCCTTCTCGCAAGTGCCACCTCCTCCACCTGTCCTTCGGACTCCATTCCCGCTCACCTTATGAAAACCATTGCCCCTTCCCTCCTCCCCTCCTTAACTTCTATCTTCAACCGCTCACTCTCCAATGGCTTCTTCCCCTCTGCCTTCAAGCATGTCTATGTCTCCCCCATCCTAAAAAAACCCTCTCTCGACCCCAGTTCCCCTTCCAGTTATCGCCCTATCTCCCTCCTACCCTTCCTTTCCAAACTCCTAGAACGAGTCATCTACATGCACTGCTTAGAATTCCTCAACTCCAACTCTCTCCTGGACCTCTTCTAATCTGGCTTCCGTCCCCTCCACTCTACCGAGACTGCTCTCTCAACCCATGACCTCCTTCTTGCCAAATCCAATGGCTCCTACCCTATCCTAATCCTCCTCGACCTCTCAGCTGCCTTTGACACTGTCGACCATCCCCTTCTCCTCCACACCCTATCTTGCCTTGGCTTCATGGACTCTGTCTTCTTCTCGTTCTTCTCTTATCTTTCTGGCTGTTCATTCTCAGTCTCCTTCACGGGCTCCTCCTCCCTCTCCCATCCTCTAACTGTAGGGGTTCCTCAAGCATCAGTTCTTGGCCCTCTTCTGTTCTCCATTAACACTCACTCCCTTGGTGAACTCATTCGCTCCCACGGCTTCTACTATCATCTCTATGCAGATGACACCCAAATCTACATCTCCTCCCCTGTTCTCTCTCCCTCCCTTCAGGCTCACATCTCCTCCTGCCTCCAGGACATCTCCACCTGGATGTCTGCCCGCTACCTAAAACTCAACATGTCCAAAACTGAGCTCCTTATCTTCCCTCCCAAGCCCTGTCCTCTTCCTGACTTCCCTGTCACTGTGGACGGTACGACCATCCTTCCTGTCTCTCAAGCCTGCAAACTTGGTGCCATCCTTGACTCAGCTCTCTCATTCACTCCACACATCCAATCTGTCACCAACTCCTGCCGGTATCACCTTTACAATATTGCCAAGATCCGCCCTTTCCTCTCCATCCAAATGGCTATCATAGTGGTACAAGCTCTCATAATATCCCGGCTGGATTATTGTGTCAGCCTTCTCTCTGATCTCCCATCCTCCTGTCTCTCCCCACTCCAGTCTATTCTTCATTCCGCTGCCCGAATCATCTTCCTGCAGAAACGCTCTGGGCATGTCACTCCCCTCCTTAAAAACCTCCAGTGGTTGCCCATCAACCTCTGCACAAAACAAAAACTTCTCACTCTGGGCTTCAAGGCTCTTCATCACCTTGCCCCCTCCTACCTCACCTCCCTTCTCTCTTTCTACTGCCCACCCCACACACTCCGCTCCTCTGCCGCTCCCCTCCTCACCGTCCCCCATTCACGCCTATCCCACCATCGACCTCTGGCCCACGTCCTACCACTGTCCTGGAATGCCCTCACTCCTCACCTCTGCCAAACCAACTCTCTTTCCCACTTCAAAGCCCTACTGAGAGCTCACCTCCTCCAAGAGGCCTTCCCAGACTGAGCTTCCCCTTTTCCCTCTGCTCCCTCTCTGTTCCCCCTGCTCCCTCTCTGCTCCCCCTCCACCCTCTGCTCCCTCCCCCTTCCCCCCTTCACCTCCCCTCAGCTAAGCCCCTTTTCCCTCTGCTCCTCCCCCTCTCCCTTCCCCTCCCCTCAGCACTGTGCTCATTTGTATATATTTTTATTACCCTATTTATTTTGTTAATGAGGTGTACATCCCCTTGATTCTATTTATCGTGATTATGTTGTCTTGTTTTTGTCCATCTGTCTCCCCCGATTAGACTGTAAGCCTCTCACTGGGCAAGGATTGTCTCTATCTTTTGCCGAATTGTACATTCCAAGAGCTTAGTACAGTGCTCTGCACATAGTAAGCGCTCAATAAATACTATTGAATGAACTTAGTACAGTGCCCTGCACATGGTGAGCACTCAAGAAATATCCCTTTGATTGATTCTCTCTCTCTTTTTTATGGGATTTGTTAAGCACTTACTATGTGCCAGGCATTCTGTACTAAGTGCTGGGGAGAATCCAAGCTAATCAGGTTGGACACAGTCCATGTCCTACCCAGGGCTAACAGTTCTGTTTGCCATTTTAAAGATGAGGTAACTGAGGCATAGAGAAGTTAAATGACTTGCCCAAGGTCCTTGCCCAGATCCTTCCGACTCCCAGGCCTGTGATGTATCCACTAGGCCACGCTGCTTCCTTCTCTTCCTTGCATCCTTTTTCACTAAGCTTCCAGAAGATAAATATCCATTGGGAATGACTGTGGCTATGAAATCCAAATCATTGTAAGTAACTCCAAGGCATCAAGTTTCTGTAGTAGGACATCAACAAAGCACTTGACATCTTTCTTTACACCAAGTGACACCTTCACATTGCTAAGATTACTGTCTTCCAACCTCATAAAGATTTGATAAAGTCTTTCCCTATCTGCTTTTGACATGAATTCCTTTCAGACAGGAAAAAAATACAACAGTTCATGCACCTCTACCGTGAAGAGATCTTTTCAAAAGTAGGTGGGTTTTTTTTTTCTTGTGTGTATGTGTGTTTGTAGGGAGGAGTGAAGGAGGAAGGAAAGTCCAAGGTCATGAATGTCCTCTTCTATGTGCAGACAAACTCTTCGAATTGAATATTCTCCGAGTTCAATTTTTCTAGTGCTTGATGAAGCAGAGTAGCATCACTTATTATTCATTAGCTATTAAGATCTCAACATTTTCATATCCCCAACTTCAAGATAGCCAAAAGAGACACCTGATTAGACAGAGATCTTGACATGAAAGTTTGGGATTCTGTTTACAGTTTACAATCCACTCACCATTGGTGTCAACTCAACTGAGATTCTTAACCTACCCAGATCTCAGTGTCCCCATCTTCACTACAATAGCAATGATCCTTTCAGCCTCCTGCTTTGAGCTACTCATCTACTAGAAGGGCCATAAATGCCGGTGCCAACAGGTCTTTTTGTTACTGTGTTGAAAGTATTCAATTTCACCCCAAATTCAGTGATTTAGGCTTCATCGCTCAAATGTTGTCAAATTGACCTGATGTAGAACACTATCATTCAGGGAACAGCGCACCAAAGAAATATTGAGTTTGGTGACAGGTTTCATGTGACTGCTCCGCTGAGTGTTTTTAACAATTTTCCCCCAAAAGAGCCTTCTGAACTGAAAAGTTTGATCCATGGCAGTGATGTAGAATCACAAAACCTGGCAAAACTTGGAACTCAAATCAAAGCTGGGGTCTTTGTCCATAAACTCCAGCTAGTTGCATTCCAGGGCTCTACCTGTGCTCTCTGGAAGAGAAAGGTTTACAGATCTCCCTGCCCTAAACTAGCAGAGAAAGGAACTGAAGTCTAGTAAACTATAAATAAGAATTCCATTTTATCAGGTGCTTACAAGTCCAGCCTAACTGCCGTGTGAACTGACACACTGCTATCTGTAAAGAATTCATCCAATTTAGAAAGGAGTGAACCCCACCTCTTTAACTACAGAACAAAAAAAAGGAAAAACCCACTGTGGGAAATCCAACCCAAAATACAGCACTGCACATTTAGTTTGAGATTTCCAAATGGCTTCTGCAAGCCTGGTGCAGCTCTACAGTTATCTGTGTCAGGTCTGTATGAATGTATTTCATGTAATTTGTACTGTTTTGTGCTCCTTCGATGAGCAGACCTTTTGCCATGGTAACAGAAGCAGAAGGGATACACAGAATCAGGTTTGGTGCTGTTTGGCTCTGTTCTTGGGACTTTGCTCTTCCTATCGCTATTTGGCATTTGAAATGAGAGTGTGGTTCTTTGCAACTTAAGTCTCTGACCCTTTCGCTCTGAGTTGAGAGAATGAGGTCTATCTTGCTGAAAATAAATCATCGCTATTTGATTTCTGGCAAACCAAGTATGAGCTTGCCGAAACTTTGTCCTCCTAGTATTCTGCCCGAGAGCACTTCTTTGAAACACAAAAATCAATCCAGTCTGCTTCAACTCCCACAATAACTAGCAAAATTCATTATTTGCATGTTCTTCATTACTTAACTGATGTGAGCATTGCTTCTTAACAGTACAGTAGTACAATATTCAATTTCTGCATCAAAATAGATCAACATCCATCCAGCTTCAGAGTCCCCACATATTCAATCTATCACCAAATCCTTTTGGTTCAACCTTCACAACAACACTAAAATCTGCCCTTTTCTCTCCATCCAGAGACTTGATTGGCAATCTAGCGTGATGTATTTTGTTGGTCAAAAGTCTTCCCAAAGAAGTGTTCCTTACTTGGTAGTGCTGGAAAATGGTGAAGCCATCATGCTTTGGTTGGCATGGAGGGGAGGAGGACTCGGACAGGACTTACTGGCCTACATTCCCCAGGGAATCATTATCTAACCAGGACATCTGATGTCCATGGAAGAGCAGCTCCAAAATGTTTCACTGTTTCTCTGTCACTGTTGTGTGAGTTCCCCTGCCCTGACAATTGTTTGGAGGCACGATACAGTGTGAACAAGTAATAACATCCACTATTTCACCATTAAGCCCTTTCTTTGGTGAACGCTGGAGACTGACGGCAGGTGTTAAAAATCACCTCAGCCTCCAATTTTGTTTCCTCTAACAAAGAGATGAAGTTTCAGAGCTGAACTAGGACACCAATCAATAATCCATCAATCCATAGTATCTTTTGAACACCTACTGTGTGCAAATCACTGTACGAAGAGCCTGAAATGGGTAATGGAGTAAATGGGGAAGCAGCATGGCCTGGAAAGAGCCAGCCTGGGAGTCACCAGACCTGGGGTCTAATCCCTGCTCCGCCACTGGTCTGCTGTGTGAGAAGTCACTTCACTTCTCTGTGCTTCAGTTCCCTCATCTGCATAAGGGGATTCAATGCCTGTTTTCCCTCTTACTTAGACTTTGAACCCCATGTCAGACCTGATTACCTTGTATCTACCACGGTGCTTAGTACAGAGCTTGGCACAAATTAAGCACTTAACAAATGCCATTATTATTATCATCATCATCACAGAACAAGAGGATTTAGAAAAAGAGGCATAGAATCCTAAATGATCTCTGCCTCCAAAATGATATTTAAAGTTTTTTTAGACTTTTTTGATTTTCTATACATTTGATTCCTATATTTTTCTAGTATTCACCTCATATAAGTAAAAGCATAGAATGTGAAGGATCTAAAATTAAATGCTTTCTGCTTGATACACATCCTATTATCCTGTGCTTAATTTTAATTAAGAAAGCAATTTCAAGTTAGAAACAATAGTTTTATAATTTTATAGTTCTCTTTCACCAACTTTTAATAAAGTCTTTGACGAAACTAGGTTCTGTTCTTTAAGCTTTCTATAATTTCTTCATCCAGAACTAATTCTTGCATTGATATGTAGAATATTTCATGTTAAACTCTTTCAATATATTGCCATAAAAAAGGGAGAAGATGAAGAACAGGAAAATAATGTCCACTGAACCTAAAAGGATCTTTGATGGCTAAATCCTATAATGAGTCAACCTTTATCTCAACTCCAGGAGAAATCAAATAAGTCATTTGTGGCTCTCCTGACACAAAGTTATCATTTTCTTCACTTGTTGAGATAAAGTTCAGAGCTGAGGGCAATGATTAGGTAATCTCTGGGTATATTCAACATTCAGAGAAATCATTCTCTTAGCTATTGCCTCAAGAGCCACACGTGCCCCAGAGTTATTTCTTTAAGGACATCACTAAACACATGTTAGTGTAAAAGTCAGAGCTCAAAATGTCAAGTTGGAAGTTATTCATTAAGTGTAAAAATGAGGAGGTAAAAAATGAGCAGCCTCACAGAGTGAGTGGCCTAGAGTAAAGCTGAAACACAGAGCTCCTTTAAGAGCTAGGTCAAACAGGAGCGGAAGCCTATGAGTTGTGGGGAGTCACCTATGGGCTTCTGGGTATGGTTGGGACTGGTCTGGTTTGAGGTTTCCCAGGGAAACTGGTCAGAGGGAGGACAGATTAAGGTGACCAGAAATCTGATCCCTTTAGCGTGCCAGAAGCGGGACCCAAATGGCAGGGTTGTGGGGAGGGGAGGGAGACCGGAACAGAAAAAGAGGAGGAGGGGGAAAGAAAAGGGAAGAGGAAGAGAGAGGAAAGGAGTAAATAGGGGAGAGGGATAAGGGAGGAAGGAGGTTAAGAGAGAAAGGAAAAAGGAGAGAGGGAAAAGTGACAAAGAGGAAAGTGAGAGAAGGGCAAGGAACAGAACTCATCTGCCTCGGCCCACTGTCTCCAGTTCATCTACCGCTCTTTATGCTCCAGTTGTGGTGGCGATACTTGCCTCTAGTGTCTTCCTGCCACCCAGCCCAAAGTATAACGGGTCCCACCTTAGGCAGTCTGGATGGCTGGATGGCACCCCCAGAATCTGGAGATCTCAATGAGGAGCAGCATGGCCTAGTGGAGAGAGCAAGGCCCTGGGAGTCAGAAGGACATGGGTTTTAATCCTGGCTCTGCCACTTGTCTGCTGTGTGACCTTGGGCAATTCACTTCACTTCTCTGTTTTTCAGTTACCTCATCTGTAAAATGGGGATGATTGTGAGCCCTATTTGGGACAGGGACCATGTCCAACCTGATTATTTTGTATCTACCCCAGTGCTTATTACAGTGCCTGGCACATAGTAAGTGCTTAACAAATAGCCATAGGGGAAAAAAAGACTGAAGGCCTGAGGTCAACAAATCCTGGAACCCAGCATGGTCTAGTGGATAGAGCATGGGCCTGGGAGTCAGAAGGTTCTGTGTTCTAATCTCGGTTTTGACACTTGTCTACTGTGTGGCCTTGGGCATGTCACTTTACTTCTCTGTGCCTCAGTTACCTCATCTGTAAAATTAAATCATATTTATTGAGCACTTACTGTGACAGAGCACTGTTCTGAGAGCTTGGGAAAGTATAATACCATAATAAACAGGGGATTAAGAATGTGAGCCCTTGCAGGACAGAGACTGTGTCCAACCCGATTTGCTTATATTCACCCCAGCGCTTAGTACAGTGCCTTGCACATAGTAAGTGCTTAACAAATACCATAGTTATTATTATTATTACCTCTGATTTGCTTGTATTCACCCCAAAGCTTAGTACAGTGCCTTGCACATAGTAAGTGCTTAACAAATACCATACTTATAATAATAATGTTGGTATTTGTTAAGTGCTTACTATGTGCAGAGCACTGTTCTAAGCACTGGGGTAGATACAGGGTAATCAGGTTGTCCCACGTGAGGCTCACAGTTAATCCCCATTTTACAGATGAGGTAACTGAGGCACAGAGAAGTTAAGTGACTTGCCCATAGTCACACAGCTGACAAATGGCAGAGCCAGGAGTCGAACCCATGACCTCTGACTCCGAAGCCCAGGCTCTTTCCACTGAGCCACGCTGCTTCCCCTACTTATTATTATTATTACCTCTGAACCAATCTTTCAGTTTGATTGTGAGCCTGTTTTGCATTGCTCTATATCCCAGTGGCTGGCAAGACCAATTTTAGAGGTCGGCAAAGCAGTCACCAGGAACCACCCATGGCCTGGGAGTTCCAATTTGAAGGCCTGCCATATCCAGCAGTGCTCCCAAAAGCAGAGACGCGGAGGGGAAACTCTCCTGAGTGTCCACACTGTCCTGGTGATGTGGTCTTCTATGGTTCTGGCGAGGTGGAGAGAACAGAACAATTTCAAAACAGAACTCCCTTCCACGGCCTCAGGCCACTTCTTAATGATAATAATAATAATAACGGTATTTGTTAAGTGCTTACTGTGTGCCAGACACAGTACTAAGCACTGGGGTGGATACAAGCAAATCAGGTTGGACACAGTCCCTTGGCCCAGGTGGAATTCACAGTCTCAATCCCCATTTTACAAATGAGGAAAGTGAGGCACAGAGAAGTGAAATGACTTGCTCAAGGTCGCACAGCAGACAAGTGGTAGAGCTGGGATTAGAACACAGGACAGTCTGACTCCTTAAATAATCCACTCCTTAGACCAAGTTCAGGACAGTGTTAGGCCCAGAATCAATGTCTTCCAAGCTCAATGCAGGGAGGACCAGTTTAAGGAGTGGCAACATAGTTCTGCTCTCCCAACCCCACACTAGAATCTTGAAATGCCAATTCGCCTGGGGTTACCCAATAGCTTATACCGGCCCAGGTGGTCTGATTTAGTCCAGACTCAGTATAGGACATTCCTGTACCTGGGAAATAATAACCCCAAACCCCCATGGGTTAGATCCTTGAGTCTAGGAATTACCCACTTCAGTTCAAACTTGTGCAGGCCCCTAAGTGAGCCTCTTGCTAGACCAGTACTGACCTAAATCAATCAATCAATCAATCAGTCAATCAATCAATAGTATTTATTAAGCACTTACTGCATGCAGGGCACTGTACTAAGCACTTGAAAAAGTACAATACAACATAGTTGATAGACACGTTCCCTGCCCACAAGGAGCATACATTATATTTATTAAAAGCTGCCTCCTTTTCCAGCATCTTTACTGCTCCCTTTCTGGCAAATTGATCAATAATGCTTCATTCATGAGTAATCATAAGGTGCTTCCTATACCCCAGCATTCTACATCATCACCATTCTGTGACCATTATCATCCTCACTTGCAAATAGGAAACTGAACTGCAAGTTGAGTGACTTGCCCTAGGTCACCCAGGCTAGGACTTGAATGTCTAATGTATACTTAGGTCAGCCTAACTGGCCTCTAATGACAAGAAATTAAATCCCAAATAATATAGAATCTTATTTTTAATCAAAGTGAAATATGCCTAGCCCAATAAAAAAGAAGAAACAAAGTACACAGTTCCCAAATATTCACTGGAAGATGATTGTTCTCATACTATCCTGACTAGATTATTGTGTCAGCCTCTTCTCGGATCTCCCTTCCTCCTGTCTTCCCCACTCCAGTCTATTCTTCATTCCACTGCCCGGATCATCTTCCTGCAGAAACGCTCTGGGCATGTCACTCTCCTCCTCAAAAGTCTCCAGTGGTTGTCTATCAACCTTCGCACGAAACAAAAACTCTTCACTCTTGGCTTCAAAGCTCTCCATTAGCTTGCCCCCTCCTACCTCACCTCCCTTCTCTCTTTCTACTGCCCACCCCGTACACTCCGCTCCTCTGCCGCTCACCTCCTCACGGTCCCCCGTTTACGCCTATCCCGCCATCGATGCCTGGCCCACATCCTACGTCTGTCCTGGAATGCCCTACCTCCTCACATCTGCCAAACTGACTCTTTTCCCCTCTTCAAAGCCCTACTGAGAGCTCATCTCCTCCAGGAGGCCTTCCCAGACTGAGCTCCCCCTTTCCCTCTGCTACCCCTCCTCTTCCCTCCCCTTTCCCACCCTCTGCTCTTTGCCCTTCCCCTCCCCTCAGCACTGTGCTCATTTGTATATATTATTACCCTATTTATTTTGTTAATGAGGTGTATACCTCCTTGATTCTATTTATCTTGATGATGTTGTCTTGTTTTGTTTTGTTCTGTCTTGCTTTGTTGTCTGTCTCCCCTGTTTAGACCGTGAGCCCGTTGTTGGGCAGGGATTGTCTCTGTTGCCGAACTGTATATTCCAAGCGCTTAGTACAGTGCTCTGCACATAGTAAGCGTGCTCAATAAATACTATTGAATGAATGAATGAATGATTTTCAGGGTACAAGACATAGTACATAGTATATTACTACTATTACTAATAATAAATTACAGTACAGTATACGGACTATCCTCCAGTTGTATTTAAAGGCACTACCTACAATGGAATGAGACTGTTTTTTCTTGGCTTCTGAACGCTGATCTTTCTTCTAACCTTTGATCTCTTCCATTCAGATAATAACCCAGTGGCTGTAAAGGGGGAAGGAGAGCAGGGAGGGCTTTTTTGAATAAAGTTGCTTGCAGGTAGGGGTTGTTACCACCACTATAGAAAAAGGACAATAGGCGGCACAGGAGACAACCAGACTCTACAAACCACTTTGGAGCTGATAGAAATGCCCTTCAGCATCTGACACTGGGAACTCCTGCCTTTCTAAACTAATAAGTAACCCCCTGGTTGAGATCCCTCAGAGGGCTTGGGAGGAGATGGGGAGTTGGCGTAGGGAAGTTGGTTGTTAGTTTTTTCTCTGAAATTACCCTTCTGCTTGATGATTTATTACCTTCTGCTAATTAATCCTTCCATAAAACAATGCTATATCAAAACTTTGACTTTATCCCATTGTGTAAACTCAGGCCAAATGCACCCACGCTGAAAATTCCCCCAGTTAACGGCAGCATTCCCCAGTGAAACACCACAGGCCACATTCTTCCTGGTATCTGGCTTCAGATTTTCTTCAGCAGCTCCTTATGCATATTTGAGACATTGTATCTAAACCTGTTTGGAATTGAATTTGCAGTTTTTATTAAACTATATATTTTAATCCTCACTAAAGAAGACTGGATGAGGCCATTCAAGCCAGTCTATTGTTCTTCTCCACGCATCTTCATTTTAAGGCTCTGCTGCAAATCAAGTGTCTGTTTGTTTTTCTCCTCCATTCAAACCTTTCTAATTACCCCCCACTCTAACAATACCTCTTTCAAATTGAAGAGGTCAGATTCTAAAGATGGTGTTATAACCCAGGAGACAGTGCATTTTATGCCAAACTAATGTATTTCCAGGTCGACCTGCAAAAATGAATGACCTGGATGACCCCTTTCCCCACTCCTATAGTGTTTCTTTGAGATTCCATTTGTAATCATTGAAGGAAAATTGCTTTCTGGGGTTTAAGCAGTTTAGAAAGTGGGTGCCTTCATCCATTTCCTGAATGACCACAAGACTACTTATTCTTACCATCACCAGTGTTTGTTGTTTGCAGCTTGACAAGAATAACAACTGTGGTATTTGTTTAGCGCTTACTATGTGCCAAGTACTGTACTAAGCACTGGGGTGGATACAAGATAGCCAGTCAGATATAGTCCCTGCTCCACAGGGTCTCACATTCTGAAGGAAGGAGAACTGGGATTTGATCCCCATTATACAGATGAGGAAACTGACACACAGAGAAGTTAAGTGTCTGGTCCAAGGTCACATCTCAGGCAAGTGGCCTAGTGAGGAGCAGCACGACCCGGTGGATAGAGCATGGTCCAGGGAGTCAGAAGGATCTGGGTTCTAATCCCAACTGCCATTTGTCGGCTGTGTGACCCTGGGCAAGTCACTTCACTTCTCTGTGCCTCAGTTACCCCATCTGTAAAATGGAGATTAAGACTGTGAGCTCCATGTAGGACATGGACTGTGTCCAACTTGATTAGCTTGTATCTACCCCAGTGCAGTACAATGCTTGACACATAGTAAGCACTTAAATATGATTTTTTTTAAAAAAAAGTGGCAGTGCCAGGATTAGAACCCAGGTCCTCTGACCCCCAGACATTTGCTCTTTCCATTATAAGAGGCAAACAGGCTCATCAGTGAGTGGTTAGGCAGAAGTTTGAACAAGTAAACCCTCGCCAGATTTTCTGGATTCTCCTCAACTCTGTACACACAGTTTAACAGAGCTTCCAAAAGCAGCAGTCTTCTGAAGTGGCTATTCATTTGAATTAGGACTGCCTCAGGGCCCTGCATATATTCTGCATGCATGACCACAGTTCTTCCTAGTTTTTGAAAGCCCCTTGCCAAGAACTCCTACCACCTCCACTCCAGTCTGGAAAGCTGTGGCCTCCCCTACACGATCTTGAAAAAGGTGTCCAGCTCAAGTCTGATTCCCTAAAACAAGTCCGATTCCCTAAAAGAAGTCAGAAATCGTATGCCCCGACTCCCTATGACACAGCCAACTCACCCTAAATCTAGGGTAAGTTGCAGTTAAACCCTCTTTTCCATGTACGTCAGTATTTCCCCCAACTTCACCTAATGGCTCCCTAGGGGAAAAAACTGTGTTTCACGGGTCTTTGTGAGCTTCCTACAGAGTCCTAGCAAGTACTAATTTGGCTTCTTATGATGGAATTGTGACCAATAATAAACATCATCCTTTCCTCTTTCACTCAAAGGAACAAGCAAGGGGAAGCCTTCAATCAATCAATTACTGTGGGCAGAGCTCTGTACTAAGCACCTAGGAGTAGGTAGACATGGTCTCTGTCCTCCAGAAGCTTATAGTCTAGTTGGGGAGGCAGACATTAAAATAAATTATAGCTTAGGGAGAGGGTATAAGGATAGGTACGTAAATGCTGTAGGGGTGGTAGTGGGGTGAGTAACAAAGCCCTTAGGGATGAACACCCAATTGAATAGGTGATGCAATAGGGAGGGAAATAGGGTGGGGGGTTGAGAGATTAGTCAAGGAAGACACTCCTCAAAATGGTAGAGGCAGTGTTTCTGGTTCAAGTGTCCTAAATTTGGCCTTAGAGTTTCACCCTCCCATCAGTACTTAATAAAAAAATATTTTTCCAGACCTCTTCGACACCCTCCAATCTGGCTTCCATCCCCTTCACGCCACAGAAACTGCCCTCTCAAAGGTCACAGATGATCTCCTTCTTTTCAAATCCAATGGCCTTTTTTAAAATGGTATTTGTTAAGCACTTATTATGTGACGGGCACTGTACTAAGTCCTGGGTAGATCCAAGGTAATCAGGTTGGACTTAGTCCCTGTTCATTCATTCATTCAATAGTATTTATTGAGCGCTTACTATGTGCAGAGCACTGTACTAAGGGCTTGGGATGAACAAGTCGGCAACAGATAGAGACAGTCCCTGCCGTTTGACGGGCTTACAGTCTAATCGGGGGAGACGGACAGACAAGAACAATGGCAATAAATAGAGTCAAGGGGAAGAACATCTCGTAAAAACAATGGCAACTAAATAGAATCGAGGCGATGTACAATTCATTAACAAAATAAATAGGGTAACGAAAATATATACAGTTGAGCGGACGAGTACAGTGCTGTGGGGATGGGAAGGGAGAGGTGGAGGAGCAGAGGGAAAAGGGGAAAAAGAGGGTTAAGCTGCGGAGAGGTAAAGGGGGGATGGCAGAGGGAGTAGAGGGAGAAGAGGAGCTCAGTCTGGGAACGCCTCTTGGAGGAGGTGAGTTTTAAGTAGGGTTTTGAAGAGGGAAAGAGAATCAGTTTGGCGGAGGTGAGGAGGGAGGGCGTTCCAGGACCGCGGGAGGACGTGACCCAGGGGTCGACGGCGGGATAGGCGAGACCGAGGGACGGTGAGGAGGTGGGCGGCAGAGGAGTGGAGCATGCGGGGTGGGCAGTAGAAAGAGAGAAGGGAGGAGAGGTAGGAAGGGGCAAGGTGATGTAGAGCCTCGAAGCCTAGAGTGAGGAGTTTTTGTTTGGAGCGGAGGTTGATAGGCAACCACTGGAGTTGTTTAAGAAGGGGAGTGACATGCCCAGATCGTTTCTGCAGGAAGATGAGCCAGGCAGCGGAGTGAAGAATAGACTGGAGCGGGGCGAGAGAGGAGGAAGGGAGATCAGAGAGAAGGCTGACACAGTAGTCTAGCCGGGATATAACGAGAGCCCGTAACGGTAAGGTAGCCGTTTGGGTGGAGAGGAAAGGGCGGATCTTGGCGATATTGTAGAGGTGAAACCGGCAGGTCTTGGTAACGGATAGGATGTGTGGGGTGAACGAGAGAGACGAGTCAAGGATGACACCGAGATTGCGGGCCTGAGAGACGGGAAGGATGGTCGTGCCATCCACGGTGATAGAGAAGTCTGGGAGAGGACCGGGTTTGGGAGGGAAGATGAGGAGCTCAGTCTTGCTCATGTTGAGTTTTAGGTGGCGGGGCCGACATCCAGGTGGAGACGTCCTGGAGGCAGGAGGAGATGCGAGCCTGAAGGGAGGGGGAGAGGACAGGGGCGGAGATGTAGATCTGCGTGTCATCTGCGTAGAGATGGTAGTCAAAGCCGTGAGAGCGAATGAGTTCACCGAGGGAGTGAGTGTAAATGGAGAACAGAAGAGGGCCAAGAACTGACCCTTGAGGAACTCCAACAGTTAAAGGATGGGAGGGGGAGGAGGCTCCAGCGAAGGAGACCGAGAATGACCGGCCAGAGAGGTAAGAGGAGAACCAGGAGAGGACAGAGTCCGTGAAGCCAAGGTGAGATAAGGTATGGAGGAGGAGGGGATGGTCGACAGTGTCAAAGGCAGCAGAGAGGTCAAGGAGGATTAGAATGGAGTAGGAGCCATTGGATTTGGCAAGAAGGAGGTCATGGGTGACCTTAGAGAGAGCAGTCTCGGTAGAGTGGAGGGGACGGAAGCCAGATTGGAGGGGGTCTAGGAGAGAATGGGAGTTAAGGAATTCTAAGCATCGATTGTAGACGACTCGTTCTAGGATTTTGGAAAGGAAGGGTAGTAGGGAGATAGGACGATAACTGGAGGGGGAAGTGGGGTCAAGAGCGGGTTTTTTTTAGGATGGGGGAGACGTGGGCATGTTTGAAGGCAGAGGGGAAGGAGCCCTTGGAGATTGAGTGGTTAAAAATAGAAGCTAATGAAGGTAGGAGGGCAGGGGCGATGGTTTTAAGAAGGTGAGAGGGAATGGGGTCCGAGGCGCAGGTGGAGGGGGTGGCACTTGTGAGGAGGGAGGAGATCTCCTCTGAGGATACTGCAGGGAAGGATGGGAAAGTAGGGGAGGGGGTTGGTGGGGGGGGGGGGGGGGAGGGGGGTGGTGGGTGGGAGGGGAGAGGCGGAGGGGTGACTTTGGGGAGCTCAGACCTGATCGTGTTGATTTTCGTGAGGAAATAGGTGGCCAGATCATTGGGGGTGAGAGATGGGGGATGGGGAGGAACAGGGGGCCTAAGGAGAGAGTTAAAGGTCCGGAACAATCGGCGGGGGTGACAGGCATGGGTGTCGATGAGGGAGGAGAAGAAGTTTTGCCTGGCGGAGGAGAGGGCAGAGTTAAGGCAGGAAAGGATAAATTTGAAGTGTGTGAGGTTGGCTTGGTGCTTGGACTTTCGCCAGCAGCGCTCAGCAGCCCGAGCATAGGAGCGTAGGAGGCGGACGGAGGAGGTGATCCAGGGCTGTGGGTTAGTGGAGCGAGAGCGGCGGAGGGAAAGGGGGGCGAGAGAGTCGAGATGAGTAGAGAGGGTGGAGTTGAGAGCGGAGACCTGATCATCGAGAGTGGGAAGAGAGGACAGGGCGGCAAGGTGAGGAGAGATGCTATTGGAAAGACGGATGGGATCGAGAAAGCGGAGGTCTCTGTGGGGCAGTAGCGAAGATTTGCAGGGGGAGGGAGTGTGAGAGATGAGGCAGGTGAGAAGGTTATGGTCAGAGAGAGGGATTTCAGAGTTGGTGAGGGAGGAGATAGTGCAGCGGTAGGAGATGACGAGATCGAGGGTGTGACCGAGTCGGTGAGTGGGCGCGGTATGGTGGAGGAGGAGGTCGGCAGAGTCGAGGAGGGATAGCAGGCGCGCGGCAGAGGAGTCGTCGGGTACATCCATATGGATGTTGAAGTCTCCAAGGATCAGAGTGGGCAGAGAGAAGGAGAGGAGGAAGGTGAGAAAGGGGTCAAGGTGGTTGAAGAAGTCGGAGGTGGGACCGGGAGGGCGGTAGATGACAGCGATAAGTAACTGGAGGGGGTGGTAGAGGTGAATGATATGGGCTTCGAAGGAGGGGAAGGAGAGGGAGGGGGGAGGAGGGATAGTGCGGAAGCGGCATCGGGGCGAGAGGAGGAAGCCGACGCCTCCTCCCTTACCAGTGAGTCTGGGGGAGTGGGAGAAGGAGAGGCCTCCGCTGGAGAGAGCGGCGGCGGAGACCGTGTCTTCGGGAGAGAGCCACGTTTCCGAAAGGGCGAGGAGGAGGAGAGAGCGAGAGAGGTAAAGGTCATGGATGAAAGGTAGCTTACCTGTAATAGAGCGGGGGTTCCAGAGGCCACACTTGAAAGTAGCTGTGGGTGCAAGGGGGGGAGGGTGGGAAGGGCGGGGGGAGGGGAGGGTTTGGATGGGAAGGAGGTGGCGGGGCCCTGGACGGGGAGAGGGGGATGAGGGGTAGCGGTGGGACAGGAGGACTGGGATGGGGCATGGGTGGGGAAGAGAGAAGGGGGGAGGGGGTGAAGAGAGGGTTTGGTGGGGGGAAGAGTAGGGGGAGGGGGAAGAGGGGTAGCGCTGGTAAAGTGGGGTTCTAGGGCGGGAGAGGGGAGGGGGGGAGGAGACAGAGGAGAGAACGGGAAAGAGCTGAGCAAGAGAGGGGAAGGGGAAGGGGAGGATAGGAAGGGGCGGGAGGGGGGAGGGGGGAAGGAGGGACATGGCGAGGCCAGAGAGGTGGGTGGCAGCACTGACAACAATTAACAGTAATAAACGAAATCGGTAATATAGCAACATGATACAGTATGATACAATACAGTAGTGCTAATATAGCAACATGACACAGTATGATACAATATAGTCGTGTTAATAAAAGGGGGCGATGACCAGGGTCGGGGGTAGACTCGATTAAGGGGCGACCTGATCAGATTCAAAGTCTGACGACAATAAACAATAACAAGCGAGATCGCTAATATAGCAACATGCTACAGTAAGGCACACTATAATAGTGTTAATAAGCAGGCGATGACCAGGGTCAGGGGACGAGCCGACCCTACCCGATCAGACTCAAAGTCAAGCGGCCAGCGGCCGAGAGAGTCCCAGAGCTCATGACAAAATAACCCTGTGGCGGCGGGGGGGCCCTGAGGTTGTCCAGGGTGGGTGGCGGCCGTAGGCGGCGGCTAAGGTAACATGGTGAGAACAAGGACGTCGTCGCCCGGGGCGGGGGCGGGAGAGATGAATCACCTCAAGAAGGAAGAAGAGGGAGTGAGACCTTCCCAAAATGGCCGCCTCAGGCAGAGTGGGGGCTTCACAAAATGGCCACCTCGGGCGGAGTGGGGGAGCGGTTGGGGAGCACAATGTCCCCGGGCCCGAGTAGGGGGACACAATGTCCCCCGAGGACACAATGTCCTTGGGGCCGAGAAGGGGAGCACAATGTCCCCAGGATCGAGAAGGGGAGCGCAATGTCCCCGGGCCCGAGCGGGGGGGGGGGGGGTGGACTGGAAGCTGGTGGCTGGGGGTCTGTGGGGGCGAAGATCCTTAGTGTCGGAGTTCCCGAGCGGGGGTGCGGAGGTCCAGGTTGCGAAAGGCTGAGGCGGGCGCGGGTCCGGGCAGTCCGAGGCTCAGCTCCCCGGTGGAGGCGGAGGAAGCGCAGATGAGTCGGCGAGCAGCAGGCGAAGGGGGGCTTGTCGGGAATCGGGGCCGGGTGGGCCGAGGCTGCGCCTCAGGGGAGCAGAGATCCCTAGCCCACGAGGTAATGGCTCCAAGGGTCCGGGCGATGACAAGGCTCAGCTTCCCGGGAGAGGGGGGTGGTCTCGGCGTGGATGAGTCGGCGGTCGGTGGCCAAAAAGCCGCTAAAGTCGGCAGTCGGTGGCCAAAAGGCTGCTAAAGAGCTAGCCTGGAAACGGGGGGCAGGCAGCCCAAGGAACCACCACCTGGGAGGAGAGCTCCAGAGTGGTTCCACATGGGGCTCACAGTCTCAAACCTCATTTGACAGATGGGGTAATTGAGGCACAGAAAAGTGAAGTGACTTACCTAAGTCATACAGTAGACATGTGACAGAGCCAGGATTAGAACCCAGGTCCTTCTAACTCTCAGGCCCGTGCTCTATTCCATCCTAATCCTCCTCAACCTCTCAGCTGCCTCTGACACTGTCAACCACCCCTTTCTCCCGGAAACATTATCCAACCTCTGCTCCACTGACACTGGCCTCTCCTGGTTCTCTTATCTCTCTGGCCGCTCAGTCTCTTTTTCAGGCTCCTCCTCTGCCTCCTACTCCTTAACTGTGGCTGTCCCTCATAGTTCAATTCTGGGTCCCCTCCATTCTCCATCTACACCCACTCCCTTGGAGAACTCATTCACTCCCTTGGCTTTAACTACCACCTCTTTGCAGATGATTCTCAAATTTCTATCTCCAGCACTGAACTCCCTCTCTGCAGTCTCACATTTCTTCTTGCCTTTAAGAATCTCTTCTTGAATGTCCTCCTGTCACTTGAAGCTTAACATACCCAAACAGAACTCCTTAGCTTCTCACCCAAACCTGTCCTCCCCGTGACTTACCCATCACTGTAGACAGCACCACCATCCTTCCTGTCTCACAAGCCCAGATCCTTGGTGTTCCTTGACTCCTCTCTCTCATTCAACCCACATATTCAGTCTGTCACTAAATCCTGTTGGTTCAACATCAATAAAATCTACCTTTTCCTCTCCAAGCAGCATGGCATAGTGAATAGACCACAGACCTGGGAGTCAGAAGGTCAGGGGTTCTAATCCTGGCTCTGCCACCTGTCTGCTGTGAGACTTTGGGCTAGTCACTTCACTTCTCTGGGCCTCAGTTACCTCATCTGTAAAATGGGGATTGAGACTGTGAGCTCCATGTGGGACAAGGACTGTGTCTCAGCAGATTTGCTTGTATCCACCCCAGAGCTTAGTACAGTGCCTGAAACACTTAACAAATACCAGAACTCTTACTATTATTATTATCATTAATCCAAGCACCTATCCATCTCATCTTGATTTCTCCATCAGCCTCCTTGCTGACCTCCCAGCTTCCTGTCACTCCCCACTCCAGTCCATATTTCACTCTGCTGCCTGGATCATTTTTCTACAAAACCATTCAGTCCATGTTTCCCCACTCCTCAAGAATCTCCAGTGGTTGCCCATCCTCCACCTCATCAAACCGAAACTCTTTACCATCAGCTTTAAAGCACTCAATCACCTTTTCCCCTTCTGTCTCACTTCAGTACTTTCCTACTACAATCCAGGCCACACACTTTGCTCCTCTAATGCCAACCTACTCATTGTATCTCTATCTAATCTATCTCGCCCCCAACCTCTTGCCCACCTCCTGCCCCTGGCCTGGAATGTCCTTCTTCTTCATATCTGACAGAAAATTGCTCTCCCCTCCTCCAAAGCCTTATTGAAGGCATTTCTCCTCCAAAAGGCCTTCACCTAAGCCCTCATTTCCTTTTCTCCTACTCCCTTCTGCATTAGCCTGAGGTGCTCCCTTTATTCACTCCCCCCTCTGCCCCACAACACTTATGTACATATCCATAATTTAAGCTCCATAACAAGCTTGTTATGAGCAGAGAATGTGCCCATTACATTGTTATATTGTACTCTCCAAAGCGCATAGTGCAGTGCTCTGCACACAGTGAGCGCTAAATAAATTCAATTGATTGATTGAATCTCCTGGGAACAGGCAAGGGAGTATGGTTGACTCAGTGCTGTCCATCATCACTACTAGAAAAAACTACTCAAGCACATGTCAGTCAGTTAATCATATGGTATTTTTTCCTTCCTCTTTCTCCACACACCCAGTGAAAGAGGGCAGGTGAAGTAATAATAATAATAATGGTGGTATTTGTTAAGCACTTATTATGTGCAAAGCACTGTTCTAAGCATTGGGGGGATACAAGATGATCAGGTTGTCCCACGTGAGGCTCACAGTTTTAATCCCCATTTAAAAGATGAGGTAACTGAGGCACAGAGAAGTTGAGTGACTTGCCCAAAGTCACATAGCTGGCAAGTGGCGGAGCCGGGATTAGAACCCATGATCTCTGACTCCCAAGCCCGATAACAGTGCAATTGGACAGTAATGCCTTGGTGCCTGAGCAACACTTCTGAGGTATGTGATGTTCACCCAGTGGGATAATGGGATAGAAAATGTACTTTGCTCTATTTTTGTATGGTTCTGCCAGTAGTTTTCACTGCTGAGTCTCTTCTTTAAAAAAAATCCCCATACTTATCATGTATCATAATAATAATAATAATTACAATACTTCTTAGGTTCTTACTATGTTCCAGGCACTGTACTAAGCACTGGGGTGGATACAAGCCAATCGGGTTGGACACAGTCCCTGTCCCACATGGGGCTCACAGTCTCAATCCCCGTTTTCCAGATGAGGTAATTGAAGCACAGAGAAGTGAAGTGACTTGCCCAAGGTCATACAGCAGAAGAGTGGCAGAGCCAGTATTAGAGCCCATGACCTTCTGACTCCCAGGCCCGTGCTCTATCTACTACACCATGCTGCTTCTAAGTGCTTCGAAGAGTACAATACAACAATAAACAGATACATTACCTGCCCACAAAGAGATTATAGTCTAAGAGGGGGAGACAGACATTCGTATAAATAAATAAATTACAGATATGTATATAAGTGCTGTGGGAGTGGGAAGAGGGATGAATAGAGAAGCAAGTCAGGGTGACACAGAAGGGAGTGGAAGAAGAGGAAAGGAGGGCTTAGGCAGGGAAAGCCTCTTGGAGGAGATGTGCCTTCCACAAGACTTTGTAGAAGGGGAGAGTAACTGTCTGTCGGAATTGAGGAGGGAGGGCGTTCCAGGCCAGAGGCAGGATGTGGGCGAGGGATTGATGGCAAGATCGATGGAGATTGAGGTACAGTGAGAAGGATAGCATTAGAGAAGCAAAGTGTGAGGGCTGGAGTGTAGTAGGAGAGTAGCGAGGTGAGGTAAGAGGGGACAAAGTGATTGAGTGCTTTAAAGCCAATGGTGAGACATTTTTGTTTGGTGAGGAGGTGGATGGGCAACCACTGGAGTTTCTCGAGGACTATGGAAACACAGACTGAAAGTTTTTGCAGAAAAATGATCCGGGCTGCAGAGTGAAGTATGGACTGGAGTGGGGAGAGACAGGATGCTGAAAGGTCAGCAAGGAGGCTGATACAGTAATCAAGGTTCTTGAGGCGTGGGGAGATGTGGATTCTCCCAATCCCCCAGATTCACTGGGAAAGGAGGAGGTTTTGGTTATCTTCTTGTGCCCCAGTGACGCTTTTGCACCATTCCATATCCCCCATCCCTTTCTTTCCCTTCCTTCGAAGCCCATATCATCCTCCTCCACCAACTGCTCCAGATTCTAGTCACGATCATCTACGGACTCCCAAGTCCCACCTCCAACTTCTTTTACACTTTTGATCCCTTCCTCAAATTCCTTCTCTCTTTCTCCATTCCTCCATTGATCCTTGGGGACTTCAATATCCAAATAGATGTTCCCAGTGACCCTTCTGCTGACTGCCTTCTATCATACCTCAACTCTGCTGACCTCCTGCTCCATCCCACCTCACCCACTAACTTGGACACACACTTGATCTCATCATCTCTAGCCACTGCTCAATCTCTACCCTCACTAACTCTGAAATCCTTCTATCCGACCACAACTTTCTTGCCTTTGCTTCCACACACTTCCTTCCCGTAATCTGTACTGTTTCCCGACAGAGACCTCCGATTTTTAGATCCCATTCTATTTGCTCAACTCTTCATGCCCCACTTAGACTTCCTCCTCAAATCCAACAATTACTCTCCCCACCTTCAAAGCGTTATTGAAGGCACAACTCCTCCAAGAGGCCTTCCCATACTAACAATAATGTTGGTATTTGTTAAGAGCGTACTATGTGCAACGCACTGTTCTAAGTGCTGGGGGAGATACAGGGTAATCAGGTTGTCCCACGTGAGGCTCACAGTCTTCATCCCCATTTTACAGATGAGGTCACTGAGGCACAGAGAAGTTAAGTGACTTGCCCACAGTCACACAGCTGCCAAGTGGCAGAGCCTGGATACGAACCCATGATCTGACTCCCAAGTCCAGGTTCTTGCCACTGAGCCACGCTGCTTCCCATATGTTGGTATTTGTTAAGCGCTTACTATGTGCAGAGCACTGTTCTAAGCGCTGGGGGGATACAAGGTAATCAGGTTGTCCCACATGAGGCTCACAGTCTTCATCCCCATTTCACAGATGAGGGAACTGAGGCACAGAGAAGTTAAGTGACTTACCCACAGTCACACAGCTGACAAGTGGCAGAGCTGTGATTCGAACCCATGACCTCTGACTCCCAAGCCCGTGCTCTTTCCACTGAGCCACCTAAGCCCCCCTTTCCTCTTCTCCCACTCTTTTCTGTATATTTCTGTCTTGCTCCCTTTGTTCTTCATCCCTCCCAGCCCCACAGAATTTATGTACATATCTGTAATTTATTTGTTTATATTCGTGTCTGTTTCCCCCCATCTAGACTGTAAATTCATTGTGGACAGGGAATGTGTCTGTTTATAGTTGCATTGTCCTTAGATACAGTGCTCTGCAAACAGTAAATGCTCAATATACATGACTGAATGAATGATTAAATGAATGAGACCACATTCAGCAGCAGATTCTGCTCTGCTTTTATTTCATTGGGAAATAGCGTAGACTAGTCTGGGTCTGGGAGTCAGGATACCTTTTTTTTTCCTTTTAAGTAACTGTTAAGTGCTTACTATGTGTCAAACACTATTTCTAGTGCTGGGGTAGATTCAAGCTAATTGGTCGGACACAGTCCCTGACTCACATGGGGCTCACAGTCTAAGTAGGAGGTATTTAATCACCATTTTACGGTTGAGGAAACTGAGGCACAGAGAAGTTAAGTCACTTGCCCAAGGTCACACAGCAAGCAAGTGGCAGAGTCAGGATTAGAACCCAGATCCTCTGACTCCCAGGTTTGTGCTTTTTCCACTAGGCCACGCTGCTTCACGGATTCTAATCCTGGCTGCTATTTGCCTGCTGTCTGACCTTAGGCAAGTTCCTTCACTTCTCTGTGCCTCGGTTTCCTCACCTGGAAAATAGGGATTCAAAGTTTGCTCTCCCTCCTACTTAGACTGTGAGCCCTTTGTGGGACAGGAACTTTGTCTAACCTATTTATCTCATATTTACCCAAGCACTAGTACTTGGCACATAGTAAGTGCTTAACAAATGCCACAATTCAATCCATCTTACTGTGTACAGAGCACTGTACCGAGTGCTTGGGAAAGTACAATATAACAGGGTTGGTAGACACATTCCCTGCCCACAGGGAGCTAACAGTCCAGACAGGGAGACTGACATTTACATAAATAAATAATAATAATGGTATTTGTTAAGCACTTACTATGTGCCAGGCACTGTACTAAGCGCTGGGGTGGGTACAAAGCAAATCAGGTTGGACACAATCCCTTGTCCCACGTGGGGCTCACAGTCTCAATCCCCATTTTACAGATGAGGTAAGTGAGGTACAGAGAAGTGAAGTGACTTGCCCAAGGTCACACAGCAGAGAAATGGAGCCGGGATTAGAACCCATGGCCTTCTGACTCCCAGGCCAATGCTCTAAATTTTGGACATGTATATAAGTGCTGTGGGGCTGAGGGTGGGGTGAATAAAGAGGGCAAATCCAAGTGAAAGGGCGATGCAAAAGGGAGAGGGAGCACAGGAAATGAGGGCTTAGACAGGGAAGGCCTCTTGGAGGAGATGTGATTGTAATAAGGCTCTGAAGGTAGGGAGAGTGATGGTCTGTCATACAGGAAGGGGAGGGAGTTCCAGGCCACAGTCATTATCATTTCCTAAGCCACTATTGAGTATAATAAAAATAACATTAATTTCGGTACTTGTTAAGCACTTACTTAACAGCTAATCACTGTTCTAAGCGCTGGGGTAGATAAAAGTTAGTCAGGTTGGACACAGTCCCTGTCCCACATGGGGCTCACACTCCTAATCCCCTTTTTACAGATGAGGTAAAACCCAGAGAAGCAAAATGACTTGCCCAAGGTCACACAGCAGACATGTGGCAGAGCCGAGACTTAGGGTTGTTGCAACTCAAATGTGGTTGCGAGACCTGCCCCAAATCCCCTCAACCTGGGCAATCACTTCTCTCTGGAGTTTGTTGTACTTTTCTATGTGCCTTGGCAGGCCTGTGCCGGATGTGCTCGGTGGGCTTGCGCTCTAGTTTGTTTTTTCTCCTGAGAACATGTTAAGCCTGAGTCTTCCAGTGCCGAAGCTTTAACTGATTGTACGTGAGGCTTGTAAGTGAGGATGCAAGTGAGCAGTGCACTGAAAGCCTCTCTAGTAGCCAGGAATCTGAAGGAGTTCCTGCAGCTGGTGCAAGGTGACTCGATATCCCCAAATGAGTGGACAATCATGCTTTATGGGGTTCTGAACTACCACCCAGTCAGCCTAAGTAAATGCCATTAGGGTCCTTCCTTAGGCCAGCAGTCAAGATAGTGACTCTGGTGGCCGAACTGGCCCTGATTAGGAGATTCCGGAGTGGACAGAGCTATGCCATCTGGTGACGTGAAAAACAGCAGCCCATTTGGATGTGGCAACCACTGCTGCTCATCACCGTTGCCTGGTTTGGGCGACAGGTACACTGGTGGCTAGCAGCAGCTACCTGGCCCAGAAGACCTGTTGGCAGCTCAGGAGGAAGAGGAAGAGATATGTCACCACTCCCCCTACTTCTCCCCGGTTCTTTTCTCTTCCCCTTTCCTCTTTCTCTTCCTTTCATCTTTCCCCCTTTCCCCTCGCTTTTCCTTCTCCATTTTCCCTCCCTCCCTTTCCCCCTCCTCCCGCCCTCTTTCCTTTACTCCCACTTTCTCAGAATGCCATCGGTGACCAAACTGGCCCTGTCCATTTTTAAGCCCCACTCCCATCTATCTTAGCCAGCCACTTTGAACTAGTGCCTAACCCTCACCTCAGGAGAAGCCAGGCATGTCAAACTCATTACCATGTGTGAATTACTATTTCAATTTTCACATGACATGCAGTCGGATTGGATTTTTAAATAGCTGCAAGTTGACAATGAGTTATTTGTAAAATTATTCCGAAAGCAATACCTCATTATTGTACAGTACAAAAGGAAATGAAATTGGTGAACAGAACTAATTCTATTGCACCCCGTTCTCCTATAACTTCTATTGGAGAAGCTGCGTGGCCTAGTGTAATGAGCATAGGCCTGGGAGACAA
This sequence comes from Ornithorhynchus anatinus, assembly GCF_004115215.2. Taxonomy (NCBI): domain Eukaryota; kingdom Metazoa; phylum Chordata; class Mammalia; order Monotremata; family Ornithorhynchidae; genus Ornithorhynchus; species Ornithorhynchus anatinus. The sequence goes on from NC_041749.1 coordinate 53,271,394, forward strand.
AGGACCTGGGTTCCATTCCTAGCTCTGCCACATGTCTGCTGTGTGACCTTGGTCAAGTCACTTCACTTCTCTGTGCCTCAGTTACCTCATCTGTTACATGGGGATTAAATCCTACTCCCTCCTACTCAGACTGTGAGCCCCTTGTGAGACAAGGACTGTGTCTAACCTGATTATTTGTATCCAGCCCAGTGCCTAAAACAGTGCTTGGCACATAGTGAGCACTTACTAAGTACCACAATTATTATTCATTATTATTATGACCACAGGGATTGTGTTCTTGCATCTTTAAGGAAAACTAATCCGATATTGTACACAACTGTTTTTTCCAGACATCGTGCTGTATATCGGTCAATCGGTGTTTACAGAGCACTTACTATGTACCGAGCACCATACTAAGCACTTGGGAGAGTACAATACAACAGAATTGTTAGGTATGTTCTCTTCCTACCAGGAGTTTACAGTCTAGAGGCAGAGACATATATTAAAATAAATTACGGATATATACATAAATGCTGTGGGGCTGAGGGTGAGGTGACGATCAAGTATTTAAAGAGTATGAATCCAAGCACATAGGTGATGCAGAAGGGTGTGGGAGCAGGGGAAATGAGGGTTTAGTTGAGGAAGGCCTCTTGGAGGAGATGGGATTTCAATGAGGCTTTGGAGGTGGGGTGGTGGTGGTCTGCTATATGTAAAGGGGGAGGGAGTTCCAGGCCCGAGGGAGGACATGGGTGAGGGGGTCAGCAGTGAGATAAATGAGATCAAGTTACAGTAAATAGGTTGGCATTGGAAGAGTGAAGTGTGCAGGCTGGGCTGTAGTATGAAATCAAGGAGGTAAGATAGAGGGGGCGAGCTGATTGAAAGATTTAAAACCGATGTTAAGGAGTTTCTGTTTGCTGCAGAGGTGGATGGGCTACCATTAGAGGTTCTTGAGGAATGTGGAGATGTGAACTAAGCAGTTTTTTTTAGAAAAATGATCTGAGCAGAGTGAGGTAATAGACTGGAGTGGGGAGAGACAGGAGCCCTAGCGCCGTCGCCCCCCGACACCCTTCCCCATCCCGGCACAGCTGCTGCCAAATGTGGCCTGTGGAACCCCTGTGGAACCTCTCCCCACTGCCCGTACTCTCTCCTTCTGCTCTACTGCCCCTCCCCACCCCACAGCATGGAAAGAGCCTGGGCTTCAGAGTCAGAGGTCATGGGTTTGGCTCCCGGATCTGCCACTTGTCAGCTGTGTGACTGTGGGCAAGTCACTTAACTTCTCAGTGCCTCAGTTACCTCATCTGTAAAATGGGGATCAACTGTGAGCCTCACGTGGACAACCTGATTATCCTGTATCTACCCCAGCCCTTAGAACAGTGCTCAGCACGTAGTAAGTGCTGAACAAATACCAACATTATTATTACATATTTATTATAATTATTTTATTAATGATATGCATATATAATTCTATTTATTTATATTGATGCTATTGATGCCTGTTCACTTGTTTTGTTTTGTTGTTTGTCTCCCTCTTTCTAGACTGTGAGCCCGCTGGGTAGGGATTGCCTCTGTTGCTGAATTGTACTTTCCAAGTGCTTAGTACAGTGCTCTGCACACAGTAAGCACTCAATAAATGATTGAATGAATGAATGAACCCCTGCTCCATGATGGAGAAGCTCCCCTTCATCCTTGACCTGTTCCTGTCTCAGTCACGCCTCCACCTCACCATCTTGGCTCTCCCAAGATGACACCATCTCCCCTGCTGCTCTCTCCAGAGGGGCTCTCTTCTTCTCCCACTCCCCCAGACTCACTGGGAAAGGAGGAGGTATAGACTTCCTTCTCACGCCCCAGTGCTGCTTTTGAACCATCCCACCTCCCCCTTCCCTGTCTTTCCCTTCCTCTGAAGCCTATATCATCCGCCTCTACCATCCCCTCCAGTTTCTAGTATCCATCATCTACCACCCCCAGGTCCCACCTCCAACTCCTTTAACCATTTTGATCCCTTTCTCACATTCCTTCTCTCTCTCTCCATGCCCAATTTGATCCTTGGGGACTTCAATATCCACATAGAAATTCCTGATGACCCCTCTGCTGTCCCCATCCTATCGCTCTTCAACTTCGCCACCCTCCTGCTCCACTCCACCTCCCCCACCTGCCAACTTGATCTCAACATCTCTAACCATTGCTCATTCTCTACCCTCACCAACTCTAAAATCCCTCTATACAACCACAAACCTTCTCACTTGCCTCCTCTCCCACTCTTCTCCTCACTGTAAATGTGTGCAATTCCCCCACAGAGACTTCCTATCTCTGGAACCCATCCAACTTTCTCAACTTTTAGGATGGAGGAGACATGGGCATGTTTGAAGGCAATGGGGAAGAAGCCATTGGAGAGTTGAAGATCACTGTTAGGGAGAAAAAGAGGGAAGGGGTCAGAGTTTTTTATTAAGTGCGAAGGAAGGGAGTCTGATGCGCATGTGAAGGGGGTGGCATTTGAGAGGAGGCAGGAGATCTCCTCTGGAGATACTGCTGGGAAGGATGGGAAAGTTGAAGAAAGGGGTGGGAGGGGGAGGGACTGAGTAGGGGGACAGGTGATTGGGTATGGAGGCTAAGTGGGGAGAGACAGGAGCTCTCGCGCCGTCATCCCCCCCCCGACACCCCTCCCCACCCCAGCACAGCTGCTGCCAAGTGTGGCCTGTGGAACCCCTGTGGAACCTCTCCCCACTGCCCGTACTCTCCTTCTGCTCTACTGCCCCTCCCTGCCCCACAGCATATTCCCCACTTAGCCTCCATACCCGATCTACCCACTCTTGATGACCAAATAGACATTTTTCAACACCACCCTCTATACTGAACTCAGTTCACTCGCTCCCTTATCCCTTCGTCACTCTCGTGCCACTAACCCACAGCCCTGGATCACTTATACAGTCTGCCTCCTTCGCTCTCATGCTCGAGCCACACAATGCTGCTGGTGGAAATCTAAATATCAGGCTGATTTTGTCCACTTTAAGTTTATCTTTGATTGCTTTAACTCTGCCCTCTCCTCTGCCCGGCAAAACTATTTCTCTTCCCTTATTGATACCCATTCCCATCGTACTCGCCGGTTGTTCCAGACATTGAACTCCCTCCTCAGGCCCCCTGTCCACCCACCTCCCCCATCCCTTGCCCCCGCTGACCTGGCCATCTACTTTATTAAGAAAATTAACACCTTCAGGTGTGAGCTCCCTAAAATCGCCTTTCCCCCTACTCAGTCCCTCCCCCTCCCACCCCCCCTTCAAGTTTCCCATCCTCCCCAGCAGTATCTCCAGAGGAGATCTCCTGCCTCCTCTCAAATGCCACCCACTTCACATGCACATCAGACTCCCTTCCTTCGCACTTAATAAAAACTCTGACCCCTTCCCTCTTTCCCTTCCTAACAGTGATCTTCAATTCTCCAATGGGTTCTTCCCCATTGCCTTCAAACATGCCCATATCTCCCCCATCCTAAAAAGACCCTCCCTTGACCCCATGGCTCCCTCCACTTATCACCCCATCTCCCTCCTACCATTCCTCTCCAAACTCCTTGAGCGAGCCATCTACACCTGCTGTCTCAAATTCCTCTTCTCCAATTCACTACTGGACCCTCTCCAATCTGGCTTCCGTCCCCTTCACTCCACAGAAACCACCCTCTCAGAGGTCACCAACGATCTCCTTCTTCTTAGAAAATCCAACGGCTTCTACTCCAGCCTCATCCTCCTCGACCTCTCAGCTGCCTTTGATACTGTGGACCACCCCCTTCTCCTGGAAATGTTATCCAATCTTGGCTTCACTCACTCTGTCCTCTCCTGATTTTCCTCTTATCTTTTCATCTGTTCATTCTCAGTCTCCTTCACAGGCTCCTCCTCTGTCTCCCACCCCCTAATTCTGGGGGGTCCCTCAAGGTTCAGTTCTCTGTGTCTTATTCTCCATCTACACTCATTCCCCTTGGAGAACTCATTCGCTCCCACGGCTTCAACTACCATCTCTCTGCAGGTGTTACCCAAATCTACATCTCCTCCCCGATCTCTCTCCTTTCTCTCTCCCTCTCTCCAGTCTCGCATCTCCTCCTGCCTTCAAGGCATTTTTACTTCAATATCCTCTCATCATCTCAAACTTAACATGACCAAAGCAGAACTTCTTATCTCCCCACCCAAACCCTGTCCTCTCCCTGACATTCCCGTCATTGTAGACGGCACCACCATCTTTGCTATCTCACAAACCTGGAACCTTGGTATTATCCTTGACTCCTTTCTCTCATTTAACCCACATATTCAATCCGTCTCTAAATCCTGTCAGCCCCACCTTCACAACCTCGCTAAAATCTGCTCTTTTCTCTCCATCCAAACTGCTACCATGTTAATACAATCACTCATCCTATCTCTCCTAGGTTACTACATCAGCCTCCTTGCTGACCTCCCAACCTCCTATCTCTCCCCACTCCAGTCCAAACTTCACTCTGCTACCCGGATCATCTTTCTACAGAAACAGTCAGGACATGTCACCACCCCCTAAAAATTTCCAGTGGTTGCCTCTCCACCTCTGTATCAAACAAAAACTCTTCACCACTGGCTTTAAAGTACTCCATCACCTTGCCTCCTCCTACCTCATCTCGCTTCTCTCATTCTACAACCCAGCCCACATACCTCGCTCCTCTGGTGCTAATCTCACTGTGCCTCGATCTTGCCTGTCTCATCGCCGACCCCTGGTCTATGTCCTGCCTCTGGCTTGGAATGCCCTCCCTCCTCAAATCCTCCGGACAATTACTCTCCTTCTTACTTCCAATTACTTCAAAGCCTTATTGAAGGTACATCTCCTCCAAGAGGCCTTCCCAGACTAAGCCCCACTTTTCTTCATCTCCCAATCCCTTCTGCAACACCCTGACTTGCTCCCTTGCTCTTCCCCCTCCTCCCAGCCCCCTAGCACTTATGTATATATCTGTAATTTTATTTATTTGTATTGATGCCTGTTTCTCCCACTCTAGACTGTGAGCTCGCTGTGGACAGAGATTGTCACTGTTTATTGTTGTATTGTACTTTCCCAAGCACTTAATACTGTGTTCTGCACACAGTAAGTGCTTAATAAATACAATTGAATGAATGAATGAATGAATGAATGAATGAATGAATGAATGAGGCAGGGTGTTGTCAGGAAAATATTCCTTAATTCTACATTGCATTCTAGCAAAAACACTCATTGAAAACATTCATTCTGGCAGAACTGAGTGTACTGTCTTGCAGATACAATGTCCTGGAACTATCTTGCCAAAGAAGCCCTGTAGAAATTCAACTGGCTAACGTGAGTGGCAAAGACCACAGTGGCTCTCAAGGCAACTGCCTTTTGCATTCAGGTGCCCTGATAGAGTACTGATACTATGCTATGGTCCCTCTAGCCATAAATGGGTCCTGCACATAAAGAATCTCTGGGAACCCTTCAAAAAGTGCTGCACCCCCTGACTGCCAACTTAATAATTATGATACATGTTAAGCCCTTACTGTGTACCAAGCACTGTTCTAAGCGCTGGAGTAGATACAAGTTAAACAGGTTGGACACAGTCCCCATCTCCCATGGGGCTTACACTCTTACCTTATCTTATCTTTCTACAGAAATGTTCTGGGCATGTCAATCCCCTCCTCAATAATCTCTATCGGTTGCCTATCAACCTCCATAGTAAGCAAAAACTCCTCACTATTGGCTTTGAAGCTCTCCATCACCTTGCCCCCTCCTACCTCACCTCCCTTCTCACCTTCTACAGCCCAGCCTGCACACCCTGCTCCTCTGGTGCTAATAAATTCTATAAATTCTATATATTTTATTAATGATGTGTATATATCTATAATTCCATTTATTTACATTGATGCCCATTTACTTGTTTTAAAGTCTGTCTCCTCCCCTTCTAGACTGTGAGCCCATTGTGGGCAGGAATTGTCTCTGTTGCAGAATTGTACTTTCCAAGCACTTAGTACAGTGCTCTGCACACAGTAAGCACTCAATAAATACAATTGAATGAACAAATGAATCTTAATTCCCATTTTACAGAAGAGGTTAATTGAGGCCCAGAGAAGTGAAGTGACTTGCCCAAGATCACAGAGCCAACACATGACGGAGCCTGGATTAGAACCCAGGTCTTTCTGACTCCCAAGCCCATCCTCTATCCACTAAGCCACGCTGCTTCTCTTGCTCATTGTACTCCAGGCCCCAGCAGGGCTATGATTGGCAGGGACAGGAGAGTGCCAGGGGAGATGAGCAAATCGCTAACACTATGGTCAGTTCTTTCATGCTCAGACCAAGGCTCATCATCAGTCGTTCTTGGCAGCAGCCTCTTCAGGCTAGAGAGAGGAACTGAGAAACTAGTGGAGCAGGGATAGACACAGTCTACCTGCGTCCCTGTCTCTCTCTCTCTCTCCCCCCTTCCGTCTCTCCCTTCCCACTTCCTAGCTGTGATCAGCTATCCTCAACAGGCTGCGAATACTCTTAACAGACAGCTATGAGCAGCTCAGGGGAGAATCAGGGTCATCACTTCCAAACCGGATTGTCTTTCTAAACAGGCCCCAAAGATCCTGTTGAAACAAAGTTACTAGAGTGATTTTTCATTGGCAGGAACTGTATTTGCCAAATCCCACTGCCATTCAGATGTCACCTTTGACATTTTGAGGCCCCTATGTAAAATAATTTGGGTCAAAAAGAGAAGCAGCATGGCTTATCTCACTGAGGGCAGGGAACACATCTGTTTATTGTTATATCGTACTCTCCCAATTGCTTAGTACAGTGCTCTGCACACAGTAAGCACTCAATAAATACAACTGACTGACTGACTGGCCTAGTGGAGAGCGGGTAGGGCTGGGATTCAGGAGACCCAGGTTCTAATGCCAGCCCTGCCACTAGCCTGCTGGGTGACTGCAAGCATCTTCACTGTGCCTTGGTTTCCTCATCTAAAAAAATGGGGAATAGCAGTTCAACCTCCACCTTAGACCGTGAGCCCTATGTGGATAGTGATTGTGTCTGCTCTGATTTATCTTACATCTGTCTCGGTGCTTGGCACATAGTACGTGCTTAATTTATATCATTGTCATTTTGAAAAAGACCCAAGCATGACTGCAATTCTTTCCACCCAGAGCCCATGGGTAATGGAATATTGGACAGGCTTGAGCCCCTCCCCTTGCAGACAGACCTGTATTTTGCCACAAATGTTACAACTCTGTGTAGCCTATAGGTTTTCTGGAAGCAAATCACTACTCTCAAACTTGCATTAAGTGTCCCCAGATGCTGTATGCTAGACTGAATATATGAAAGACACAGGTATTGCTTTTGAGGGGCAAAGCTGAAAATGGCAATGGAAAAATTCCACAGCAGCAAATGTAGTCGTTCTTTTCTTTGCCCAGAGCAGAATATGAATTGATTGTCAAAGATTTTTAAGTGCCTGTGATTGAGGAGATGATCTCTGATAAGCTTCTAGGGTGAAATCAAAGCAAACAGCTGCTTAGTTTAACATCAGTTCCCCTCCAGTTCTGGTGGTTTTCTAAATGACTGCTTTGCATTCACAAGCACATCCCCATATTTCAGCCACATTGTATCCACCTCCTTACTTAAATCAGAAGATTATATTTACATTGACTGATGGGAGTTAGATATTAAATGTGAGGTGTTAAAAAGTTCAATAGTTACTCTAAAAATGTCAATTTCCCTTCCTTTGGGAGGGTGATTCTAATTATAAAGAATAAATTCATGCAAATTGGAGGGGAAAAGGAGCTCATTTTTACTCTTGTCTCCAACATGGCATTTTCATACAATACAATACATTTTATGTATTTACTGCTCAGTCTGGGCTGCTCAGGGACTCAAGGCCTTAGACAACCACCAGGCCACCTTCTCAGTGGGACTAAGTCCCACTCCCTTACAGGAGAAGAGGGGCGATGAAGTAGACAGTTCAGACCTTTGTGAAATTTAGAATGTTGGGCCATTTTTCTGGGTGTGTGTGTGAGACAGAGAGAAAGAGAGAGAGAATGAGAAGGGGAGGAGGTTCACCGTACTGCTCTGTTTGATATTAAATTGTTTGAATGCTTGTCTTCACTCCTCACTCCCTTCCCTCTCTTCTCCATATCGTGAGCTCCTTTATGGGAAGGGACTCTTTTAAAATCAATTTTCTATGCATATTCTCAAGTACCTAGTACCATGTTACACACATTGTGGACACTCAATAAATGTTAGTGATGATGATGATGATGATGATGATGATGATGATAATGATCCATAGTCACTTGAGGTGGGGAGGCTGGGAGTCCGTTGTTAGGTAGGGATTGTCTCTATCTGTTGCCAAATTGTACTTTCCAAGCGCTTAGTGGAGTGTTCTGCACACAGTAAGCACTCAATAAATACGACTGAATGAATGAAATGGAAACCCCTGATATTTTTTTCCACAACCTTGAGCAATGGTAGTGGCTGGTAAACACAGATTTCCACCCATGGAAATGCATGGGGCTGGAGTTGTGGCTGAGAGCTGCCCTATCCTAGTTTAGGGCTGGGAAGCACTGAGTCCAGGTACAGCCCTTTGTTATTTCTTGCTTAGAAACTCCTGTCATTTGTGTTCTAATGCATGCTTGTGTTCAGTCTCGCCCATTAAATTTTAAGTTCCTTGAGGGTAGTAACTATGCTTTCCATTTTCTTTGTTATTGCCCAGGCCCTGATCATATTTCAGGCCCTTACCCCAGTGGGTGTTCACAGTCATTCAGAGTTGAGTACATTTACCCTGGGATAGGGAGAGGTCGGGCCGTATGTCTTTTTTCTGGTGCCACGTTCTTAAGTGGTTTGAGTCTCAGTTTCGAAGGTTCTTTGAATTTTCTAAGAAACTTGGAAGTTCAGTGTTTAGAATATACCAAGCCCCTTCTAGGAGGCAGTGTGGTTTAATGGAAAGAACATGGGATTGAGAGTCAGGAAACCGGGTTCTAATCCTGACTCCACCACTTGCCTGCTGTGTGTCATTGGGCAGGTCAACTTGACTTCTCTCTGCCTCAGTTTTGTCATCTGTGAAATGGGAATAAAATGCCTTTTCTCCCTCATTCTTAAACTGCAAACCTCTTGTGAGGCAGGGACTATATTCAATCTAATTATCTTGTATCTATCCCAGCACTTAGCACAGTTCTTGACACACATTAAATGCTTGATAAATCCCACCATTACTATTATTATTCCCTTAACCCCAGACTCGGATTAGGAAAGTATTTGGAATTAAGCCAGAGTTAAACTAAGGAAACACAGTTTTCATCAGTTTCAAAATAAAAGGAAGCTTTGATCATGTTGTGACTCCACCTGATCCAACTTAGTTCCCTCCATAATCAGACACTGAATAATGTCAATTCCAAAGACTACATTCAAGGCTTTTTTTTTTGTCCTCGCCTCAACCATCCTTATAGTAAAGGATGTCATTGGATGATTCACCAAATTGCAAATTTATGTATCCAGTGGTTGAGTTTTCCTGGCTACAATACTGCTTCTCGATATGTGTCAAGGGCTTGGGACTCCTTCAGAGGTATTTCCACCTTCATCCTTGAAATGAAACTTTTACAGTCCTCTAGAATCTGCTACTGTGGAATCTGCAGTATCAGTTCCACAGTTCCACAAGTCTACCTGGAACTCAAAGAAATTGCTGTCATTCATTCATTCATTCAATAGTATTTATTGAGCGCTTACTATGTGCAGAGCACTGTACTAAGCGCTTGGAATGAACAAGACGGCAACAGATAGAGACAGTCCCTGCCGTTTGACGGGTTTACAGTCTAATCGGGGGAGACGGACAGACAAGAACAATGGCAATAAATAGAGTCAAGGGGAAGAACATCTCGTAAAAACAATGGCAGCTAAATAGAATCAAGGCAATAACCACCATGATTTAGAGGCTAACTTGGAACTCAATCATCCGAAAAAAAATGCCCACCTCTTTCGGACCCCTCCTCGACTCACAGGTTGATGATGTTGGTATTTGGTATTTGTTAAGCGCTTACTATGTGCAGAGCACTGTTCTAAGTGCTGGGGTAGACACAGGGGAATCAGGTTGTCCCACGTGGGGTTCACAATCTCAATCCCCATTTTATAGATGAGGTAACTGAGGCACAGAGAAGTTAAGTGACTTGCCCACAGTCACACAGCTGACAAGTGGCAGAGCTGGGATTCGAACTCATGACCTCTGACTCCAAAGCCCGTGCTCTTTCCACTGTTGGATATGCTATGAAGTTATAACTCATAACCCAGGTATATCCTGCAAATTCATTAGCCCAGCAAAACTCCAACCAGCTTGAAAAAATTCACCAGCTCTTCCCTCACAGATTGGTCAATACCAAGAGGGATGATGGGTAGAGTAACCTGAAGAAGCAGATTGGCCTAGTGGAAAAAGCACAGGCCTGGGAGTCAGAGGACCTGTGTTGTTCTAATCTCAGCTCTGCCAATTGCCTGCTGGCTGATCTTGGGCAAGTCAATTCACTTCTCTGTGCCTCAGTTTCCTCATCTGTAAAATGGAGATTCAATATCCTTCCTCCCTCCAATTTAGACTGTGATCCCCATGGGGGACAGGGACTGCATCCAGTGTGATTGACTTACATCTACACCAGTGCTTAGAAAAGTGCTGGACACATAATAAGCACTTACCAAGTACCATCATTGTCATCATCATCAAGAAGAATTGTACCAATGCTGAGGGATTTTCTTTCCCTTTTTAATAAGATTCTGGCTTGCCCCAAATCTGCCCACCCTGAAAGTCTCACCTAACCTCATCTAGGTTCTATGCAAATTTACAAAGTCACCTTAATCCTTTTAGGGCTCTAACCTCTCCAATGAAGAATCAGAAACTCAAATTGTTCGAAAGATAGATTCAACAAGACTACTGGAGAGGGGGTTGGTAATCATGGAAAAGCACAAGATATCAAACCCAGTATGTATAAGCCTGTGAGGAAATTAACAGCAATATCCTGCCCGAATCTCCTCTGTCTGTACCAAGGCAATTCTTTCACTGAGTAAGAGTAGAATGTGAATATGACTCCAGTCATGGAAAAAAAAAGTTTTTACCTTTTAGACATCTGCAGGGAATGAAGAAAATAAAGAAAACCAAGACTTTATATAGCCTGACTCTCTGCAGTGCAGTTTTAAAAATAAACATTATGGATTTGGGGGTCTAGATATGAACTTTGCCTATGGTAAAAAAAAAAGCCAGGTAGTCCAACCCTCCATGCAAAAGTTTAGAAAACACATAATTTTAAGTTAGGGCTGAATTTATGAGCATTGTAGTTATAGCAACAGGCACTTCGGTTATGTGAAACAGTTCCATGAGACAGTTATATAACGGTCGACTTCACATTAAAAAGTGGAAATGTATAGAGATTGATCAAAAAGCAGAGAGAAATGGAAAGGCATTTGAGCTGTTGCTGAGTTTAAAGGTGAGCCAGATGCAGGGGATGAAAAGGGGCCAAGATCTAATCACTGCCTGCCCTAGGATGAGCGACTCACGCATGTTGGAAGAAACTCACTAAGGAAGATGAAAATGCGGACACGACAGATCAGTACCCGTCCAGAGAGAGGGTTAGGCATCGACAAAAAAAATATGTATTGTGGAAAGGTGACTCCCCTGCAAAAGAATTGCTGAACAAAAATCAAAGCCAAATTATGCCATGGTCACTGAATAATATAAATGATTATATTATAATATATATTATTTTATAATATAATATATAATATAATTATATATTATATATATTAATTATAATATAATATAATATAAATAATATAAATAATATAAATTAAAATGTCAGAATGGGCAACTCTCACTGAAGAAGGATAAACATAATGACCAGGGTAAACAAGCTCTTCTCTGCTTGGGCTGCATCCACTCCATTTCAAATGCTGGATGCTCTCTGAATTTCCCATTTGAAAGGCTATCTCCCCAGACCTTGTGGGGAAAGAAAAGAGGAAATGGGTTGGCTAAGCCACAGGCACAGATTTAACCCCTGAATGGCAGCAGGATCATTCCAGTCCCTCCTGGGACCAAGTGGGATCCTGCCTTCCTTGAAAATCCTCTGGCCTCCTCAGAAATGGACACCCACCCACCTCTATTTGTGGCCAACCATAAAGGAAAAGATTCCACTTACTGGAAGACTGAGTAATTATGCTCCCTCACAAATGCGGTGCACTAATGAGAGGCAATACTGGTGTCTCGCCAATTGTTAATACTGCCCAGCGGCTCAGTTATGCAGTGCTTCCGTCTGACTTTAGTGAGGCAGGAATTCGACTTGAGGGCCTCGAGTATCTGCTGCTACTCAGAACTGGTTTTAGGGGTGGGTAAAGCTGACTGCCAATTTTCAGGGGGCACCAATCAGGGGAAAATCCAGTGCAGACCCTCAGAAAATGCAGTCCTGGGCTCAGTCTGGTGGGAGTTAAGAAGTAGAACTCATGCCCTGGTGAGTAGTTCTGCTCCTTAACCCCCAAAACCATCTCCTGCTCCTCGAGCAAAGGAGAAACAACGTGGCCTAGTGAATAGAGCACACCCCTGGGAGTCAGAAGGACCTGGATTCTATTCCCGGTTCCTCCACTTGTCTGCTGTGTGACTTTGGGCAGGTCACTTTACTTCCCTGTACCTCAGTTACCTCATCTGTATAATGAGGACTAAGACTGTTGTGAGCCCCATGTGAAACATGGACTGTGTCCAACCTGATTAGTTTGTATCAACTCCAGCGCTTAGTACAGTGGCTGGTATACAGTAAGTGCTTAACAAATACCATTAAAAAAAAAAGAAGCCCAAGGAATCTTCCCGAGGGTGAACAAATATCTAGGGCTGGGCCTTGCTGGGGCTGTTACTGGAACTGAAGAGGAAAACTAAAAAGAAAGAAAAAAAAACCACAAAGAAAGTCCATCTGATCCTTTTGCAGGCTTATCTTCCTGCCTTTCACCAGACTCCTGTTTCCTTTTCTCTTTGCCCTCCTCATTTATATACTGTAAATAATAATGGCAAAACAATCATCATTCCGTTAGTGCTTTTGGACCCAACCTCTTTATTTTGGTGAGCGGCACTAGTCTCTTCAAAACTCACATTACTGTTTTTTCCCTTAGTCACAACATGGAGTGGAACTAAAGAGCAACTCTCTTATCTCTGACTCAGACATCCTGCTTGACAATCAATAGCAATTTGGCAATACTCTGGCACTTGGCCAGCTACGCAGTAACTTCTCTGGAGAAGCCGATTCCATTTACCATCTCCTAGATTAAGCAGAAGAATTAGTAACCTTCACACCGCGCTTAACCTCCTGGGTTTTTTTTTCCTTTTATGATCCTAGATGGAGGGAGTGATTTACGACTCCAAGGGCCTATTACTTTCTCAGACTCCCATGTGTACAGGAGAACACAATAGGGAAAGTTAGCATTTACTCTAAAAGGAGATCAGGTCTTCAGTTCACAATGTACCTGATACAGAGTTTCACGATTAGCAGCAGTTAGAAGTAGTACTCCCTGATGGTGTGCCCAGAGGCAGAGGACTGCTTTTGCGTGGCTCTTCCTCCTCATCTCACCCCAGAGAGGCAAGCCTTCACCCTGCTCTACAAGATGGTGGAATTGGGGGCAGACACCCGGATACCGCCCCTCCTTGCATGGCCACAGGGGCGGTGTGTGGGAGGTGGGAGAGGGCTGGCCTCCAACATTTAGCCCACTCCCTGAATTCAGGGAAAGCACCAAAGCCAACCCTGTCTTGCGTCTCAGCGTCTTGGCCAAAGAGCCTGTTCGTGTTGCTGTAGGGTGGCAACCCTGGAGGTTCCTCAGAGGGATAGGAGCGGTGTCTGCTGGGTCACTGTTGATCCGGAGACCAGGGAGTAGGCCATGGGGTTGGAGGCCTCTCTGCCACCTCCGCCTTTCCCTTCTTCTACAACTGCCTTCCCTTCTCAGGATGGCACCAGGAGAGTTTCCAGTACTCTACTAGTCTCAGCTACAGGAGGGAGAGTCAAGCAGAGGCCTACCCATTCCATTCCTAGTTTGGCCAGTGGCTAGCTAGTGGAAGGCAATCTGCTACAAGTCAAAACTCACCCGTGCTGGGCAGCAGCGGCATGGGAGAGAGTCGAGGGTGGAGACTCAAGTTTACTCAGTGGAAGGAGGCAATGCTAAACCACTTCTGTATTTTGACCAAGAAAATTCTATGGATACACAACCAGAACGATTGCAAGATGGAGGTGGGGCGTTCTGGGAGAGATGTGTCTATGGAGTCGCTATGGGTAGGAGACGACTTGACGATGTAAGACAAGACAAGGCAGCTGCCTTGGGGAAGGGGTGGGGAAAGAGCACTGGCTTTGGAATCCGAGGACCTGGGTTCTAATCCTGACTCTGCCACTTGTCTGCTGTATCACTTTGGGCAAGTCACTTCACTTCTCTGTGCCTCGGTAACCACATTTGTAAAATGGGGATTAAGACTGTGAGCCTCATGTGACATATGGACTGTGTCCAACCCGATTAACTTGTATTTACCCCAGTACTTAGTACTGTGCCTTGCACATAGTAAGCGCTTAACAAATGCCATAAAAAAATCATTTCAGTTCTCTGTGCCTCAGCTACCTCATCTGTAAAATGGGGATGCAATACCTGTTCTCCCTCTTAGCGTGTGAGCCCTGTGTGGGACAGGGACTGTGTCTGACCCGATTATCTTATACCTTCCCCAGTGCTTCGAACAGTGCCTGAAACACAGTAAGCGTTTATAAAATGTGATTATTGTTATTATTATTACTATTATCACTATTAATAGGGTACATGTGCCAGAGGTGGAAGAAAGTCACTCCAACCCATTTCTGGGGCCCTGTCTTCCCTTCTTCTGCCTCTTCACTCAGTGCCAGGCCCCAACCTGGCATGTGCACTGAGACAAGAGTCCACAAATGCCGCCCTCTCCAGATGCATGATGCAAGCACCTCATGCCGCCCGCAGAGCTTAGTGTGATGAGGCAAAGTGCTTAGCACTTCCCGGGCAGCCCCACCCTGGCCCACCGAGCTGCTGCAGTACCCCGGCTAGTAGTTCATTCATTTCATTCAGTTATTGAGCACTTACTCTGTGCCGACCACTGTACTAAGCGCTTGGGAGAGTACAGGACAAGAGTAAACAGACACATTCCCTGCCCACAGTGAGCTTACAGTGTAGAGGGGGAGACAGACATTAATATAAATAAGTTACAGATATGTACATAAGTGCTGTGGTGCTGGGAGGAGGGATGAATAAAGGGAGCAAGTCAGGGTGGCGCAGAAGGGAACGGGAGAAGAGGAAATGAGGGCTTAGTTAGGGAAGGCCTCTTGGAGGAGATGTGGCTTCAATAAGGCTTTGAAACAGGGAAGAGTATTTGTCTGTCGGATTTGAGGAGGGAGGGCGTTCCAGGCCAGAGGCAGGATGTGGTCGAGAGGTTGGCGGCAAGATAGATGAGACCGAGGTACAGTGAAAAGGTTAGCATTAGAGGAGCGAAGTGTGCAGGCTAGGATGTAGTAGAAGAATAGTGAGATGAGGTAGGAGGGGGTAAAGTGAGAGTGCTTTAAAGTCAATTGTGAGGAGTTTTTTATGCGGAGGTGAATGGGCAACCATTGGAGGTTCCTGAGGAGTGGGGAAACATGACTGAACGTTTCTGTAAAAAAAGTGATCAGGTCAGCAGAGTGAAGTATGCACTGGAGTTGGGAGAGACAGGAGGCAGGGAGGTCAGCAAGGAGGCTGATACACTAATCAAGGTGAGATAGGATAAGCGATTGGATTAGTGCGGTATCAGTTTGGATGGAGAGGAAAGGGCAGATTTTGGTGATGCTGTGAAGGTGGGATCGACAGGATTTAGTGATGGATTGAATATGTGGGTTGAATGAGAGCAAGGAGTCAAGGATAACATCAAGATTACGGGCTTGTAGTTCACATGGGCATCTCCCTCACACACACACACCGCACTCCCTCATCCCCTTTGCAGCCTGGAGCCCAATCTCCTGGCCCCCCTGGAAGTGCCCAAGGCTCCTTCTTTCCCCCCTTAAGCATGGCCAAATCCTCCTAGCTCCTGCTCCCCTCTGCCTGTGTATGCAAGCTGGTTGCAGTCTCCCCCTCCTAGGGCCTCCTGAAGTCAACAACCCATACCTCACAGATCCATGCACTTCTGGTTTCCTCGCATCACTGCCCACCCCCACGACATTATGTTCTCCGGACCAGGGAAGGGGGCGGAAGGGACAGATATCAGCGCCTTAGCCTGTGGCACTTAAGTAAATTTACAAACAGACTTTTGTAGAGACATTTCTTCATTTCAGTCCTCTAGGCCTGTACGCCTGTCATAGACAAGGAATGTGTCTGTTTATTGTTACACTGTACTCTCCCAAGCGCTTGGTATGGTGCTCTGCACACAGTAGGCACTCAATAAATATGATTGATTGAATGAATGAATTTCAGGGAGCTGTTGGGGGATGTTAGGGGGAGGTGGAGTGAGAGCAGAATCACTAGAGAAATTCATATGTGCAACATCAGCGGGAGTGGCTGGGGTGGGGCATGCACAACAGCTCCAATGCCACCCTGTGCAGCTGTGAGGTGGCTGTTAAGGTCAGGTCTGGTAAGAATGATGGCTCCCAGCTCCACCACTTGTCTGTTTTGTGACCTTGGACAAGTCACTTCACTTCTCTGTGCCTCAGATACCTCATCTGTAAAATGGGGATTAAAACTGTAAGCACCCCCCATGGGACACGGACTGTGTCCAAACTGACCAGCTTGCATCTAACCCAGAGTTTAGTACAGTGCCTGGCACACAGTAAGTGCTTCACAAATACCAGAAAAGAAAAAAATTTCATCTTTGAATGTCCTCTAGACTGTAAGCTCCTTGTGGGCAGGGATTGTGGCTACCTAATCCATTGTGTTGTACTCTCACCTGCTCTTAGTACAGTGCCCTGCACTAAGTAAGTGCTCAATAGATATCATTGATCGACTGATGGCCCAAGCAGCAGCCATTTTGAGAAGGTCAAGAGGCATGCCACAGCCTCTGCTGGTTGCCATCGTGGGGTAATTGCTTACTTCAATTACTGCCTGAAACCCACCCTGCTCTCACTTCCCCATCTCCCCCTAAGTTCCACCCCTGATTATCAGACTTGGCACTTGCATGGTCCCTTCCACTCTGACATCTCAAAGCACTGAACAACGAGGCAAGATCAGCCCAATTGATTAGCAGGGGAAACTGAGATAGAGAGTAGGGAACCATCAAGCACTGTGGAACTGGAGCTGAGAATGAAACTCAAGGCTTCCAAAGGACCTTCCACTTCACTTACCAAAGAGTCCAGCATCCACAGGCTATTACGTAGATACTGCCAATATTTTTCCGGATTTAAAATGATTAAATTATAAATGAGAGTCATGATGAAAATGTACTCAATTATGTCTTCGAGGCGAAGGAATCTAGGGTCATTTGGATAAAACTCCAGGGTTCCCTTTGGACCTGTAAACTCCTTAGAACTTTTCAATTCACTGGGAAGAAATTCAACAATCCTCACCAACTATCGAAGAACTGGTCATCAGCACAACAGCATTTCAGAGTTTCACTATACCAGAAGAAAGCACCATAGTCTGCTTCTAAAATGTTTGCTTGGTTTCTTATAAATCAATATTTCTTTATTAAATAGGTGCTGTAATAGCTGGATGTGGATCTACCTAATGACAGGGGCTAAAATGGAAAAACATCAAAATGTTTTTTCAGCCATCTTAAACCTCAGAGCAAATGCCAGTCTGTCAGCTTGTCTTTGCATTTTCACTAGTGGCATCCAGTGTGATGTCGACTAAAGTCATTTGCCTACATCATGGTTCAATTTAACCCCACCACAAGAAGGATATCACTATCGATCAATGGCTTTTATTGAGCGCTTACTGCATGCAGAGCACTGTACTAAGCGCTTGGGAGAGTACGACAGAATTAGCAGACATGTTTCCTGCCCATAATGAGCTTATGGTCTAGAAACACTAGTGACTGTTTTGTAAAACCTTGAGGTTTTAAAACATAGAATTCTTAAGGAATGATTTTTCCTTTACACAGGACAAAATTGGGATTCTGATAAAGATGACTGATAGATAACCTTTTAAATATTCTTTGTCATTTCATTTCTTTAAAAAAATCCTGAGTATACATAGCCACATGCTTACTGCACCCGGCTTCTTGCAATTCTTGTTCCTTTTCTCTCCCTCCATACCAGTGTCAGTATCCAGCCTGCTTTGCTCTATTATGATGTGATCTGGAAATTAAATTCTAAAGGAGAGTGGGCGGAGAAGGACATGACTGGATTCCCCTGGGTGTTGTCTGTGATAAGAGGAGAATTAAGACCTCTAATCTATTCTAAAGTGGAGGTTACTGAGGGCATTTGGGGAGCAATTGAAAGGTTAGCAAGGACACTCTGCTGGGAAATATATGGTGTCTCATTACCTTTTATCTTGTAAATATCTAACATCCAGCAAAATCGCCACATATTTTAAAATAAAAATTAAACTGTACTGTGTTTACACTCTAAGTTTTATCACACAAACAGCATGGCCTCTGGCCCAGTAAAGATTTCCCCCTCCAATTCTTTCTGGCCTCTCTTTCCTATCACTCCTAAATCTCTCTGCCCATTTTGAAAGATAGGCATGCTCAGTTGCAATAAATAAGGATGCTCTCCTCAAGTCTGCCCTTTTTGAAAGTTACCAGCTTTGTGGTCCAGTAATAGTAATGCTAGGATATGGAATTATTTATTGGAAGATGTATGTAAAATAAATTAGTAGCTTCAGCTGAGCTATAAATGACCCTTCACTAACAGGCTATCCGAAGACAGTACGCAGCACAATTCTCTTGTGAGAATTGCATGCTTAGCTTTTAAAGCTTACTGAGTAGACAGCATTGGAGAGCCACATGAGACACTGGAGCTAGAGAATTTCAAAAGGGCAACAAGATCTGCTACAAACCAACCCAAACACAGGAGCACCCAAATCATCCACCCCTTCTGAGTTAAAACCAAAAAAGAAAACGTGGGAGAAAAACTCTCGAAGGCTAAGTATGGTGCTGTATACATAGCAGGCACTCACTAAATATATTGATCGATCGATCAAGAGAATATAGGCAATTCCACTGATGAATTTTTAGCATGTATTTAATATGGAGGAAACACAATCCAGAAAGAATACTGAACCAGGACTCATGAAATTTCAATTCTAATGGTAATAATAATAATAGCATTTGTTAAGTGCTTACTATGTACCAAACACTGGGGTAGATACAAGATAATCAGGTCAGACACAGTCCCTTTCCCACAGGAGGCTCATTGTCTAAGGAAGAGGGAGAACAGATATTTCACCCCCATTTTACAGATGCCTGAACACAGATGATGTGATGCCCAGAGAAGTGAAGTGACTTGCTCAAGGTTACATAGCAGGCAGGAGGCAGAGCAGCAACTAGAAACCAGTTTCCCTGACTCCCAGATCCATGCCCTTTCCATTATACCACACTGCTTCTCTAGTCCTCCTTTCCCCACTAACTAAAGCGTTATGCGCCAATTCTCCGCTTTAAATATGGTGCAAACACCTGATGCCCTGGCATGATCTGGGGGCCAGCAGCAGCAGGGAAGCCTCTCCTTCCTTGAATCCATCCAGCTTTTGGGATTAGGTGGAGGATTCAGCCTACTCTTTTCCCCTCAGGGTCAATTCCCCCCCGCGGCCCCCCCCCCCCCCGCCCCTTCCCTCTGCTTCCCCTCCCCTCTGCTTTTCCTCCTCCCCTCAGTCCTGTGCTCATTTGTATATATTATTTATTACTCTATTTATTTTGTTAATAAGGTGTATATCTCCTTGATTCTATTTATCTTGATGATGTTGTCTTGTTTTTGTTTTGTTCTGTTTTGCTCTGTTGTCTGTCTCCCCCGTTTAGATTGTGAGCCCGTCATTGGGCAGGGATTGTCTCTATCTGTTACCGAATTGTACATTCCAAGCACTTAGTACAGTGCTCTGCACATAGTAAGTGCTCAATAAATACTACTGAATGAATTTCAGACCATCTCACCACCTCCATATCATTCCAAGTCCACATCATCCACCTCTAACTCCTGCTATAGATTCTTAGTTGCTATCATTTACCCCATTCTGGGACTCACCTCTGCATTTTTGATGTTCTCTCACCTTTTCCCTCCCTACTCCATTCTGTGCTCTGGTCCTTGGAAACTTCAGCATCCAAGTTGATTTTTACTATTAATCAATCAGTGGTATTTATTGAGTGCTATGTGCAGAGCACCTTTTTAAGTGCTTGGGAGAGTACAAGAGAATTAGCAGACATATTCCCTGCCCATAATGAGTTTACAGTCTGGAGGGGGAGAAAGACATTAATATGAATAAAGAATTTATGATAAATAGTTCAAAGATATGTATAAAAGTGCTGTGGGGTTGGGAGAGGCAAATATCAAATATAAATATCAAATAAAGCAAATATCATCATCATCAATGGTATTTACTGAGTGCTTACTGTGTGCAGAGCACTGTACTAAGTGCTTAGGAGAGTACAATATAACATGCCCTGAACACTGTGAGCTTACAGTCTAGAAGGGGAAACAGATGTTAATATAAATAAATTTATAATGTATAATTTAAAGATATGAACATAATTACTGTCCCAGTGCTTAGTATAGTACCTGGCACATAGTAAGCACTTAACAAATACCATTATTATTATTATTACTAGGGGCTGAGGATGGGGCAAAAATCCAAAGATCACAGTCCCAAGTGCACAGATGGTGCAGCAGAGAGAGGGAGCCAGGGAAATTAGGGCTTACTACAGGAAGGCCCCTTGAGGAGATGTGCCCTTAATAAGGCTTTGAAGGTGGAGAAAAGTGGTGGTCTGGCATATATGGAGAGGAATGGAGGTCCAGGCTAGGGGGAGGATGTAGAAAAGGAGTCTGCAGAGAGATAGACAAAATCGGGGCACAGTAGGTAGGCTAGAGCTAGAGGAATGAAGTGTGCAGTCTTGGCTTTACTAGGAGATTAGTGAGGTGAGGTAGGAGGGGGTAAGCCAACTGAGTGCTTTAAAGCACATGGTAAGGAGTTTCTGTTTGATGTGTAGGTGGATGGGCAACCACTGGAGGTTCTTGAGGAATGGGGAGATGTGGATTGAACGGTTTTGTAGAAAAATAATCTGTGCAGCAGAGTGAAGTATGGTCTGGAGTGGGGAGAGACGGGAGGGTGGGAGGTCAGAGAGGAGACAGTTGCAGTAATCAAGCGGGGACAGGATAAATGCTTCGATCAGTGTGGATTAGTGGAAACAGCATGGACCTGGGAGTCAGAGGACCTAGGTTCTAATCCCAGCTCTGCCACTTGTCTGCTGTATGACCTTGGGCAAGTCACTTAACTGCTTTGTGCCTCAGTAATCCCATCTTTCAAATGGGGATTAAATCCTACTCCTTCCTTCTTAGACTTTGAGCTTCATGTGGGTCAGGGATTGTGTCCAACCTGATTAACTCCAACAGTTAAACGGTGTTTAGCACATAGTAAGTGCTTAACAAGTTCCACAATTATTATTTTTATCAGTGTGGTAGTAGTTTGAATGGAGAAGAAAGGGTGGATTTTGCCAATGTTGTCAAGATAGAATTTATAGGATTTGGTGACAGATAGAATATGTCAGTTGAATGAGAGAGAAGAGTCAAGGACTATGCCAAAGTTACGGGCTTGTGAAATAGGGAGAAGAGTGGTACTGTCTACAATGATGGGAAAGACAGTGAGTAGGAGGACAGGGTTTGAGTAGGAAGATTAAGGAGTTCAGTTTGGGATTTGTTAAATTTGAGGTGTCAGCGGGACATCCAGGTGGAGATGTCCTGAAGGCAGTAAGGAATGTGTCAGTTTATTGTTATATTGTACTCTCCCAAGAGCTTATTACTGTGTTCACACAGTAAGCACTCAATTAATACAACTGAATGAATGAATGAATGAATGAATGAATGAATGAATGAATGAATGAATGAATGAGAAGAAGAAATACGGCCTTCAAGGAAGGAGAGAGATCAGGGCTGGAGACATAGATCTGGGAATCATCCGCATAGAGATAGTTGAAGCCATAGAAATGAATGAGTTCTCTAAGGGAGTGGGCATATTTGGAGAATAGAGGGAACCTTGAACTGAACCTCGAGGGACCCCTACTGTCAGAGGGTGGGAGGCAGAGGAGAAGCCTGCAAAAAAGATTGAGGAGCTGTCAAAGAGATAGGAGGAAACCGAGAGAACAGTGTCAGTGAAGCCAAGGTTAGATAACGTTTCAAGGAGAAGGAGGAGGTGGTCTACATTCAAAGGCAGCTGAGAAGTCTAGGAGGATTAGGATAGAGTAGAGGCTGTCAGACTTGGTGAGAAGAAGGTCACCGGTTACCTTACAGAGGGCTGTTTCTGTGGAATGGAGGGGGCGGAAAACAGATTGGAGGGGATCAAGGAGAAAATTGGAGGAGAGGAGGTGGAGACAGCGAATATAAACAACTCAAGAAATTTGGAGAGGGATGGTAGGAAGGGGATGAGGTGATAACTGTGGGGTCAAGGGAGGGGTTTTTTTAAGATGGAAGTTAATAAGCATGTTTGAAAGCAATAGGGATGAAGCCGTTAAAAAGCGAAGGGTTGAAGATGGCAGTCAAGAGGGAAGAAGCGGGGATGTTTATGAAAGGTATGAAGAAATGGGGTCAAAAGCATAGGTGGAAGGGGTAGATTTAGAGAGGAGGCAAGTAGTAACTCTTCTTGAGTTACTGCAGGGTATATAAGGAGAGTCAAAGAGGGCAGAGGAAGAGGGGGGCTTGGAGAGGAGCAGGGGAGATTTTAGGGAGTCGATGCCTGATGGTTTCGATTGTTGATGAAGTTATTATTATTATTATTTTATTTAAGTGCTACTATGTGTTTTAAGTGCTGGAACAGGTGCAGATTAATCAGGTTGAATACAACCTCTTTCCCACATGGGGGTCACAGCCTAGGTAGGTGGAGGAACAGGTATTGAATCCCCATTTTGCAGATGAGGTAACTGAGGCATAGAGAGGTGAGGTCATTTGCCCAAGGTCACACAGCAGACTAGTGGCAGAGCCCGGATTAGAATCCACATCCTCTGACCCTCAGGGCCCATGCACTTTCCTCTAGGCCATGCTACTTCTGATCATACTGATCCCCACAGCCCCTCATTTCTGTACTTTACACAATTCTGCTGGCCTCCAACTCCACTCCCAATGGGCCACACATCACCTCTGATATCACAAACTCCATCTCCTGTGTCATCAGCTCCAAACTCCTGCTTTCTGACCACAAACTCTTAACCAGCCGCATCATTCACACCTACTCCCACTTGCCCTCCCCTTCCAAATCTGTTCTCTGCCCCAACCAAGGCCTCCAGCCTCACAACCTTCTTCACCTAATCCACACTACTGTGCTCCTTCTTGTCTCTGTCATAAGAAGGCCTTTCCTGAGACTCAGTGGTCCATGCATTCAATGATGGAGTATCCCGTTTGGAATGACAGATTACGCCTGGGTCACGAGATTTCAGGACCAAGAGCCAGCACAGGAGAATCGATCGTGGTATTTGTTAAGTGTCACTAAGTGCCAGGCATTGTACTAAGAGATACGAGCTAATCAGCTTGGACACAGTCCCTGTCCCACATGTTGCTCACAGTCTTAAACCCCATTTTATAGATGGGGTTACTGAGGCACAGAGAAGTGAAGTCATTTCCCAAGGTCACACAGCAGACAAGTGGAGGAGCCGGGATTAGGATTTAGGTCCTTCTGACTTCCAGGCCCGTGTTGTAATCACTAAGCCACAGAGAGCAATAGTGGTCTGCAGAGTGCCACTCTCGCTCTTTTCACCCTTGCCTGTCATGTTCTTGCTGAGGGCACAAAGTGCCGTGATCATACTGCTCTCCACACTACACTCTACTTTCTCTCCTCCAGCCCAGGAACCCTCTAGATTGTGAGATCCTTGTGATGATGATGGTATTTGTTAAGTGCTTACTATGTGCCAAGCACTGGCAGGGATTGTATCTATCAGGTCTATTGTGTTGTACTTCCTCAAGTGCTTAGTACAGTGCACCGCACACAATAAGCATGCAGTGTGGCTCCTAGAAGCAGCATGGTCTAGTGGAAAGAGCATGGGCCTGGGAGTCAGAGGAAGAGAGTTCTAATCCCGGCACTGCCACTTGACTGCTGTGTGAGCTTGGACAAGTGACTTCACTCTTCTGTGCCTCAGTTACTCAGTTACGTCATCTGTAAAATGGGGATTAAGACTATGAACCTCATGTGGAACATGGGCTGTGGCCTACCTGATTATCTTGTATCTACCCCAGCACTTTATACAGTGCCTGGCACATAGTAAGTGCTTAACAAATACCATTAATAAAAAAGACAATAATTAAAAAAGAACATTGATCGCCTCTACAATTCACCCTCTCTACTCCTGCACTTGTGTTGCTGAAAGATCTTGGCAAAAAATCCAAAAGCCATGTTCACCTCTCCATTTCATGGAACAACTCTACCTTATCATTACCCTAAACAATACTTCTAGTTCTTCCTTATCTGCTCCTTCACCCATTTTTCAAGGATAATATTCTAGGCCTTGACTTCTTTCTAAAGCTTCCTTTGCCCCCACCTCCTCCTTCTCTATCTCTGTGACCTCACAAACTATTTCATCAGTAAGATAGAAGCCACCATAAGTGAGCTCCCAGAAGGACACCTTTGCCCCCTCCACCCACATTCTTCTCCATCCCAGCTACCTCTCAAGAAGAAACCTGTCCACTTTTAAAAACTCTCCCCCGCACCCTGGGCTATGGAACCCATTCCCTGTCATTCCTTAAAAGTGTTGGTTCCCACTCTCCTTTCCTTCTAATCAATAATAATAATGATAATTGTGGTATTTGTTAAACATTTACTTTGTGCCGAACACTGCACTAAATGCTGGGGGTAATAACAGTAATTATTATTAATAATAATGGCACTTTTTAAGCACTTACTATGTGCCAAGTACTGTAGATAAATGAGAAGCAGCATGGCTCAGTGGAAAGAGCCCAGGCTTGGGAGTCAGAGGATATGGGTTCTAATCCTGGCTCTGCCGCTTGTCAGCTGTGTGACCTTGGGCAAGTCACTTAACTTCTCTGTGCCTCAGTTAACTCATCTGTAAAAGGGGGATAAAGACTGTGAGCCCTACGTGGGACAACCTGATTACCTTGTATCTACCCCAGCGCTTAGAACAGTGCTTGGCACATAGTAAGCGCTTAATAAGTACCAACATTATCATTATTATTATTACTGTTCTAAGCACTGGGATTGATACAAGTCCTTGTCCTAAATGGGGCTCACACTCTTAATCCCCATTTTGCAGATGAGGGAACTGAGGCCCAGAGAAGTTAAGTGACTTGCTCAAAGTCAGACAGCAAACAAGTGGTAGAACTGGGATTAGAACCCTTGACCTTCTGACTTCCAGGCCCGGGCTCTAGCCACTATACTATGCCAGGTCCCACATGGGGCTCACAGTTTTAGGAGGAAGGAGAACAGGTATTTAATCCCCATTTTACAGATAAGGAAACTGAGTCATAGAAAAGTTGAGTGAACTGACCAAGGTCACACAGCAGGTACGTGGTGGAACTGAGATTAGAACCAATGGTAGAACAATTGATTCTAATCAATCAATAGCATTCATTGGGTGCTTACTGTGTGCAGAACACTGTACTAAGCACTTGGGAGAGTATAGTATGACTGAGTTGGTAGACACATTCCCTGTCCACAAAAAGCTTACACTCTAGAGGAGGAGACAGACATTACTATCTTAATATTAACATTAAGATGACACAGAAGGGAGAGGGAGTTGGGGAAAGAGGGCTTCATTGGGGAAAGCCATTTGGAGGAGTTGTGACTTTAAAAAGGCCTTGAAGGTGGGAAGAGAAGTGGTCTGGCAAATATGGAGAGGGAGGGAGCTCCAGGCCAGAGGGAGGACATGGGAAAGGGTTCAGTGGCAAGATAAATGATTTTGGAGAACAGTGAGCAAGCTAACGCTAGAAGAGTGAAACATGTGGGCTGGGCTGTAGTAGGAGCTCAGTGAGGCAAGGTAGGAGGGGGAGAGCTGATTGAGTGCTTTAAAGCCTAGGGTGCAGAGTTTTTGCCTAATGCGGAGGTGGATGGGCAACCCCTGGAGATTCTTGACAAGTGGGGAAATGTGGACTGAGCGTTCTTGTAGAAAAATGATCTGTTTGACAGAGTGAAGTATGGTCTGGAGAGGGGAGAGAAAGGAAGCAGGAAGGTCAGCAAGGAGGCAGATTCAGTAGTAGACTGGATAGGATAAATGTTTGGATCAGCAAAGCAGCAGTTCAGATGGAGAGGAAAGGGCAGATTTTAGCAATGTTTTGAGGGTAGAATTGACAGGATTTGGTGATGGACTGAATATGTGGGTTGTATGAGAGGGATGAGTTGAGAATAATGCCAAGGTTACGGGCTTGTGACCTAGGGAGGATAATGGTATTATCTATAGTGATGAGAAAGTCAAGGGGAGGACTGGGTTTGGGTAGGAAGATAAGCAGTTCTGTTTTGGACATGATTAGCTTGAGGTGTTGGCAGGACATCACTATTTTAAATCTCTCACTCTCCTCTGGCTCTTTTCCACCTGACTCCAAACAGCGCTTAGTACAGTGCCTGGCACATAATAACCACTTAATAAATACCATTATCATTATTATTATTATTATTTTGCCCAAGTCTACCCTGATCTGAAAACATAAATTCCCTGAGTTACCACTCCTTCAGCTATCTCTTAGAGAAGCAGTGTGGCCCAGAGGAAAAAGCATGGGCCTGCGAGACAGAACTTGGGTTCTAATCCTGGCTCTGCCATTTGTCTGCTGTGTGACCTTGGGCAAATCACCTAACTTCTCTGTGCCTCAGTTTCTTCATCTATAAAAAGGGGATTAAATCCTATTCACTCCTACTTGGACTGTGAGCCCCATGTGGAAAGGGACTGTATCTAACCCGATTATCTTGTATCCCATGTGAGCCTAGCCCAAATCCTGCCTCTGACCACTGGCCTGGAACACCCTCTCTCTTCATATATGACAAACACTCTCTCCACCTTCATAACCTTAATAAATGCACATCTCCTCCAAGAGGCATTCCTGAACTAAGCCCTCATTTCCTCTTCTCCCACTCCCTTCTGTGTCACCCTTGAACTTGGATTTGCACCCTTATTCACCCCTCCCTCAGCCCTATCGCACCTATGGACATATCCATTATTTATTTATTTATTTATTTATTTATTTATTTATTTATTTATTTATTTATTTATTTATTTATATTAATGCCTGTCTCCCCATCTAGGCTGTAAGTTCATTATGATTCTATTGATTCTATTTATTGCTATTGTTTTTGTCTGTCTGTCTCCCCCGACTAGACTGTATGCCCGTCAAAGGGCAGGGACTGTCTCTATCTGTTACCGATTTGTACATTCCAAGTGCTTAGTACAGTGCTCTGCACATAGTAAGCACTCAATAAATACTATTGAATGAATGAATGAATGAAATTATAGGCAGGGAATGTGTCTCCAACTCTGATATATTGTACTCTCCTAAGTGCTTCATGCATTTTTTACTTTTTTATGGCATTTGTTAAGCTCTTATTATGTGCCAGGTACTGTACTAGGTGCTGGGGTAGATACAAGTTTGTCAGGTTGGACAAAGTCCGTGTCCCGCATGAGGCTCACAGACTTAACTCCCATTTTACAGATGAGGCAACTGAGGCACAGAGAAATGAAGTGATTTGCCTAAAATCACACAGCAGACAAGTGGAAGAGCCAGGATTAGAACCCAGGATTATGGGAAGCAGCATGGCATAGTGGATAGAGCACAGGCATGGGAGTCAGAAGGTCATGGGTTCCAATCCCGGCTCCACCACTTGTCTGCTGTGCGGCCCTGGTCAAGTCAGTTCACTTCTCTGGTCCTCAGTTACCTCATTTGTAAAATGGGGATTAAGACTTTGAGCCCCATGCAAGCTAGGGACAGTGTACAACCTGATTTTCTTGTGTCCACCCCAGTGCTTAGTACAGTGCCTGGCACATGGTAAGCGCTTAACAAATACCACAATTATTATTATTAATAGTAGTATTATTATTAATCCAGGTCCTTCTGACTCCCAAGCCTGTGTTCTAACCACTGGACCATGCTGCTTCTCTGCACATGGTAAGGACTCGATAAATATGATTGACAGATTAGTTTATATCTACCACAGTGCTTATGACAGGCAGTGCCTGGCACATAGTGAGAGCTTAATAAATACCATTAAAATTTTTTTTTAAAAAAACCTCTCAACTCTATATAACTCCTACCCTGATTTATCTGCTGTACAATATCACATTTCTTTCTGCCTCTAGGATATCACCATCTACACGACCTCTGTCAATTTAAACTTAATATGGCCAAAACTGAACTCCTATTCTTTCCACCTAAACCCTCTCCTCTTCCTAACTTTTCCTTTCACTGTCACCTAAACCACTATTCTCTCTGACCCACAAGCACCCAATCTCCTCTCTCTCATTTACGTTTCACAGCAGCATGTATTGAACTATTGCCATTCGTTCCTCTATTATATTTCCTGGATCCATACCTTCTTCTCTAGTCTTACAACCACCATGGCGTAAGAATTATGGCATTTATTAAGCTCTTGCTATGTGCCAAGCACCGTACTAAGTACTGGGGTAGGTACAAGATAATCAAGTTGGACATAGTGTCATGTGGGACAGGGACCAAGAGTCCAAGTAGGAGGGCAGAGGATTTAATCCCCATTTTGCAGATGAGGAAATTGAGACACAGAGAAGTTAAGCGACTTGCCCAAGGTCACAGAGCAGAAAGGAGGCTGCTCCAGGATTAGAACCCAGATCCTCTGACTCCCAGACTTGTGCTCTTTCCATTAAAACCCCCACTCTCCCATAACAGCCTGGCTGGATTACTTTAATAGCATCCTTTCTAGAACAGTGCTCGGCACATAGTAAGCACTTAACAAATACCAACATTATTATTATTATTATCTCCCCGCCTGAAGTCTCTTCCTTCTACCTGCAACGTGCCCCTCCTTCAGAGCTTTCCTAAAAAGCCACTTCTAGGAACCATTTCCTGATTAACTGCACGCCCAATCCCATCTGCCACCTATCTGGCTGTGAGATGTCATCTGCCACCTCATGACTCATGTATATATCTGTTGGTTTATTCGTATATTTACCTAAGTCTATTTCACATGTCTAGTCTCTTAATCTTTACTATGGTATATTCAGCAGTGTATGTCTACTCTCTCTCCCATTACATGCTGAGCTTCTACATGACAGGGAACTGTGTGCTTTTACTTCTTTGGCTTATTCTCCCAGCAGCTGATACAGTACTCTGCACACAGTAGTGCTCTGTTGACTGATGAACCACTGAAATCTCCACCTAATCGCTGACCTGAAATAAATTCACAGAGAGTATCCTACCTCTTCGGCTCATGAAGTGGCCTATTGGTGAAACTGGGTATTCTGCGCTCAGCCATTAATTGCATCCCCACGGCTTCTCTCCCTGAATGAAGACTGCTGAATGGTTATCTCCATCTGAGCTCATTGTTCAAATTAGAGGGACCCCACCAAAAAGGGTGTTCTGAAACCTGACTCAACCTCAAACTGGTTTCAACCTCGAGAGAAAGGACTTGGAAAATAAGTGTTTTTAATGCGATTCAGAGGGACTTAAGTCTTCGAGAAACGTGCCAGTTTCTGGCCTGTTGATTGAGGAGTGACCTGACCATTTCTAAGAAGGGGACCAGCTGCCATGTGGACCCCTCTACCTAGGACACAGTCTGCTCTCAGTCCTCAAGTGGGATACACCCCGCCAAGGAGATCTGATTAGACTATTTAGCACAAAGGTCTTGTTTCTCACCTAGATGCTACAAATTATGATGTTGGATTTAACCCAGCTGTCATTCGATTTTGAGGAAAAAGACAAAGTGGTTTCAATTTGTTGGGTTGGGGGGAGAAAAACATTCTCCACAAAAAATTCTAAAAGGAAACTCCTTGGCACTGGTTTTTCTGATTCTTATTTCTGTGCCCCTCTCCAACGACCAAACTTGTCCAACCCTAAGAGACCTGATGCAATCCCCACATAAGATCTTACTGCATGTGTGACTGATGCACCTCAAATGATTGGAATCTACAGAATAAAATGACATACCCACAAAAGGTACTGACAATTGATTGATGGCTGGCTGCACATGAGAAGTCAGTTAAGCCCTGAAGCTGCTAAGTGCCCTATTAGGTCATTTTTTGTTTGCTCTAGTCTAGGGCTACGAAACAAGGCCTCCCACCAAAAAATCTAGCCCACAGGGTCTCTCTCGGGACTTCCTTCCACTTATATGCTACTTCACTTGTTGAATCAATCAATCAATCAATAGTATTTATTGAGTACTGTGAGCAGAGCACTGTACTTTCATTCATTCATTCATTCATGAATTAACTGCACGCTTACCATGGACAGAGCACTGTACTAAGTGCTTGGGATTATCAGTAATAATTATTATTAATAATAATTGTGGTATTTGTTAAGCACCTATTTTGTGCCAAGCCCTGTGATAGGTGAAGATAACCAGGTTCCCAGTGGGGCTCTCAGAGCGAGTAGGAAGCAGAAGAGGTATTGAATCCCCATTGTGCAGGTGAAAGAACTGAGGCACAGAGAAGTTAAGTGACTTGTCCAAAATGGCAAGTGGCAGAGCAGGGATTAGAACCCAGGTCCTCTAACTCCCAAGCCCGTGCTCTTTCCACCAGGCCAGGCTTGTTGGTTGACATGATCCCTGCCCACCAGGAATCAGGGTAATTTCTTTTGATAATGGGCTCTAGATTGTGCTACTGCTAACTTGATAAAGCTCAATCAATAACATTGATTGATCACGTATTGCGTGCCCAGCACTATACTAAGGGCTGAGGAGAGTATAATAGAGTTAGTAGGTACAATCCTTGCCCTCACAGAGTTTGCAATCTAACAGCAGCCATTTTGGTGGGGAGGAGGAGAAGAACAACACTTCATTTTGTCACCAAACGAATATCAGACATGAAATTCTTTAAAAACTGTCCAATCCGATTTTATTCCCCAAGAGCAGTTTCAGTTGAGACTTAAGAGTTCACGTTCATATTAGTCAAAGAGGCCCAAAATGTAATCAACCTTTTAAAACATATGGGGCAAATTTCAGAGTGGTGTATGGGGAATAACGGCACAATTCCTATTAACAATAACCTAAAATAAAAGAAGCTCTGTGCATAACTCCAGTGCAGCAAGAAAGAAAATTGCCCCCTAGAGGTCCACTCCACATCGGAGGTGGTAGAATTAATACACTTTTCTCACTCTGCTCTCCAGTTTACTAGCAGAGTCTAGAATGGGATCCTCAGGCCAGGAGTACTGCCAATGAGTGTGGGCCAGGCTGCAGAAGATCCGAGTGGTGGGGGGGGCTTCTAAGTTAAAACCATTTCTCAGAGATGAAGTTTGCTCAGGACAGAGGACCTGACTATAGAAGTGGCCACATGGAGCCTTGTGGCTGCGCTTACCACCCCTGTTACATGATCACTGACACTCTGAGAGCAGGGATTAGAACCCAGGTCCTCTAACTCCCAAGCCCGTGCTCTTTCCACCAGGCCAGGCTTGTTGGTTGACATGATCCCTGCCCACAAGGAATCAGGGTAATTTCTTTTGATAATGGGCTCTAGATTGTGCTACTGCTAACTTGATAAAGCTCAATCGATAACATTGATTGATCACGTATTGCGTGCCCAGCACTATACTAAGGGCAAAACAAGTAAAATGGGGCCCTGCATCACTGTTTCCAAAGCGGTTGCGGCTGTGCAACAGTGAGAAAAGATCTGGGGGGGGGGGGAGGGAGAGGGGAGGAAGTTTGTGTTTGGGAGGAGGGGCAGGGAGGGACTCGTGGAGGGGCCGTGACTTCTCACGATCATAAGCGGGCGGTTCCAGTGTGAGTGAACTGGGTGGAGCACCCTGGTGAGGCATCAGAGGACTCAGAATCCCCAGTTTGATCTTCTTCTCCCCACTCTCACTCACCTATGACAGGACTTTTGATAGGTCACTTTCCCTTTCTGGGCCTTGAACACCCTTTCTGTAAAACTGAGGATATAAAATCCTTTGCCTCCTGTATCTAGGGCCAAAAGGAAAGAGGCTAATCGTGCTTTGGGATTCAGGGCAAGATCGTTACACAAGAGAAGATGGTATTATGTCCTGGCAGATGAAATGAAGACTGGGGAAGATAGCTTTGAACGGATAAAACATTATTCAGGTTTTAAGAAAGATCAAGCTTTGGATTTCCAAGTGGAGTCTGTACAAGAGGTATTTATAGAGAGAAAGGCAACTCATGAAGTATAGGCACCAGACACTTGTAACAAAGGCCTTTAAAACAATCAGACTGTTGCTAAACTTCCCAGTCACCCTGCTTTACATGTTGTACATGCCCTGTTTTCTGATAGCAACCGTTCAGCTTCTGGGGCTGGAGAAGAAGTGTGACCTAGTGGATGGAATATGGGTCTGGGAATCAGAAGGAACTGGGTTCTAATCCCGGCTCTTGTCTGCTGGGTGACCTGGGGCACGTCACTTAGTCAAATCTACAATACTAGCCCTGATCTCTCTCCCTCGCTGCAGTCTCGTATTTCCTCCTGCCTTCAAGATGTGGATGTCCTGCCACCAACTCAAACTTAACATGTCCAAAACAGAGCTCTTTATCTTACCACCCAAATCCTGTGTAAAGGAGCCCTGAACACTCCACAGTGCTGCCCCAAGCTCTTATCCCTGCCCCCACCAAAAGCCGCCCTTAAATTCAGCAGGATGGAACACACTTTTTCCTCAATCACTCCCCATCCTGTGGTGGAATCCTCTGCTCCTCCTCCCTCCCACCCCAAACACACATACAACCCTGTAGCTCTGGCTACAAGGCCACCATTCAATAGGCTCTGGCCACGTAGGAACCCCAGTTCAAATTCAGTCAGTTGGGAATTCAAGAAAGGGAACCCCCAGACCTTCAGGGAGAGAATCTGGGGCAGAGATGATCAGCCCCCTCACTTGCCTTCTCCCCCCCACCCCCGCACCAAAATCCCTTTACTGCAAGAAAGCATGATTAACCTCTTACCTTTAGGGCCTGGGAGCCAGATGACCTGGGTTCTAATCCTGACTCTGCCACTTGTCTGTTGTGTGACCATGGGCAAGTCATTTCATTTCTCTGGGCCTCAGTTTCCTCAACTAATAATAATAACAATAATAATGTTGGTATTTGTTAAGCGCTTACTATGTGCCAAGCACTGTTCTAAGTGCTGGGGTAGACACAGGGGAATCAGGTTGTCCCATGTGGGGCTCACAGTCTTAATCCCCATTTTACAGATGAGGTAACTGAGGCACCGAGAAGTTAAGTGACTTGCCCAAAGTCACCCAGCTGACAAGTGGCCGAGCCGGGATTCGAACCCATGACCTCTGACTCCAAAGCCCGTGCTCTTTCCACTGAGCCACGCTGCTTCTCTAATTACAATTGATTGATTTTTCAGATGAGGGTACTGAGACACAGACAAGTGAAGTGAATTGCCCAAAGACACAAAGCAGACAAGTGGCAAAATGGGGATTCAATATCTGTTCTCCCTCCTACTTCGACTGGGATCCTCATGTAGGATAGAAACTGTACCTGGCCTGTTTAACTTGTATCTACCCCTGCGCTTCGTACAGTGTTTGACACATAGTAAATGCTTAACATGAGACTCAGAGTGGCAGATATCAACAATTAATTAACAATTAACAAATATCATTTTTAAAAAAAGGATGAAATCACTTGGAGCCGGGCAGGGTGAAGAGCTCCAGACCAGTACTGAGTGTCCAAAGATGACTGCCCAAAGTCTGGGAAAGAGCGGAAGTGGCACTTCTTGTTATAGTTCTCTACTGTTTTGTGAGCTAGCTTTAAAGAGTTCTCCTTAGGCCTCGAGGTAGTAATCTCTCTGCCAAGAGCATATCATTTGAAGATGATGCATCAGTTCTCTAAGTGTCAGCTTTCCATTTTGAGCATAAGGGAGAAGTTGGAGTGAGACATGCAAGGGCAGGATTTCCAAGAGACCGAAGACTGAGAGACAGACAGAAACGTAGGGAGACAGAGTGGAGAGAGTCAGACGAGTAATTGAATGAAGATACAAGAAATCCCACCCCAGCCTTGTTGCGGATACAGAGAGCCAGTTGGAGGGGCCAAAAATTATCAACCCAGCCCTGGGGATAGGCAGAGAAGAGAAAGGAGTTCCCACCCCAATCTCAGAGCCTGGTGGGGATGAATGGAGCTTCTGCCTGTGACATGCCTAAGACCTGTACTCCATCTTGTTTGGACATCATGTATCTTTCTTATCTCTCACAGCCAGCAGACCCTTTGGGCAACACTGACCAGCTGGTGATAAAGAGATAAGATAAGGAAGTGGTTGGTATTCGCCCAGCCCTGCTGGAATGAGCCAAAGGAGGCAGAGCACAGCCCACCCCAGACCCCATAAAAATCTGCATGGGGAAGAGCCCTTCTCAGCTGTAATTAAATTAAATTAATTAAATTGTAGTGGGATGAGATCATTGTCAGCTAGTTTAACACTCTTCTCTACCCAGAGTGTAGGACACCCGCTCTGAGATGGTTCTGCTAGGGTCCTCTTCCTGACTTCCCTATCACTGTGGATGGTACGACCATCTTTCCCGTCTCTCAGGCCCGCAACCTCGGTGTCATCTTTGACTCGGCTCTCTCGTTCACCCCACACATCCAATCCGTCACCAAAACCTGCCGGTCTCACCTTTATAATATCGCCAAGATCCGCCCTTTCTTCTCCACCCAAACAGCTATTTTACTGTTACAGGCTCTCATAATATCCCGGCTGGATTATTGTGTCAGCCTTCTCTCTGACCTCCCTTCCTCCTCTCTCTCCCTGCTCCAGTCTATTCTTCACTCCGCTTCCCGGCTCATCTTCCTGCAGAAATGCTCTGGGCATGTCACTCCCCTTCTTAAAAACCTCCAGTGGTTGCCTATCAACCTCCGCACGAAACAAAAACTTCTCACTCTAGGCTTCAAGGCTCTCCATCATCTTGCCCCTTCCTACCTCTCCTCCCTTCTCTTTACTTCCCACCCCGCACAGTCCACTCCTCTGCTGCCCACCTCCTCCTCACCTTCCCCCTTTCTCGCCTATCCCGCCGTCAACCCCTGGCCCACGTCCTCCTGCGGTCCTGGAATGCCCTCCCTCCTCACCTCCACCAAACTAATTCTCTTCCCCTCTTCAAAATCCTACTTAGTGCTCACCTCCTCCAAGAGGCCTTCCCAGCCTGAGCTCCCCCTTTTCCCTCTGCTCCCTCTGCTCCCCCTCTACCCCCCCTTCACCTCCTCTCAGCTAAGCCCTCTTTCCCCCCCTTTCCCTCTGCTCCTCCCCCTCTCCCTTCCCCTCCCCTCAGCACTGTACTCATCTGCTCAACTGTATATATTTTCATTACCCTATTTATTTTGTTAATGAGATGTACATCACCTTGATTCTATTATTTTGTTAATGAGATATACATTACCTTGATTCTATTTATTTGCTATTGTTTTAATGAGATGTTCATCCCCTTGATTCTATTTATTGCTATTGTTTTTGTCTGTCTGTCTCCCCCGATTAGACTGTAAGCCCGTCAAAGGGCAGGGACTGTCTATATCTGTTACCGATTTGTACATTCCAAGTGCTTAGTACAGTGCTCTGCACATAGTAAGCGCTCAATAAATACTATTGAATGAATGAATGAAAGACGGGGCACCTGGTTGGTCGTTGTTTGCTTGTGAGTTGACCCGGGTGTCTGAATAGCTATGGACTGTAGTCACGGCATAGCGTGAGGGACCTAGGTGAGCCCGGTGGCTCGGGCCTGTTTGTCATGACTTTTAGTCTGAATGCTACCATGTTAGATAACTAGGTGAGCCCAGACTGTTGTAATGAATCAGCAGCAGGGTGAAGAGGATAGAGTAAGGGCCTGGGAGTCACGAGGTTATGGGTTCTAATTCTGGCTCTGCTGCTCATCTGCTGTGTGGCCTTGGGCAAATCACATCACTTCTCTATACTTAAGTTACCTCATCTGTAAATGGGGATTGAGACTGTGAGCCCCCCATGGGACAGGGACTGTGTCCAACCCAAGTTGCTTGTATCCACCCCAGCGCTTAGTATTCATTCATTCATTCAATCGTATTTATTGAGCACTTACTGTGTGCAGAGTACTGTACTAAGGACTTGGAAAGTACAATATAGCAATAAAGAGATACTATCTCTGCCCACAATGGGCTTACAGTCTAGAGGCACTTAGTACAGTGCCTGGCATATGTAAGTGCTTAAAAACTACCACAATTCTTATTCATTATTATATAAGTGGACAATTTGGGGGAGCCTGTTGGTTGGGTGCTGACTGTTTGCTTCTACCTTTCTTTGATTCTACTTTTGCTTGTTTGTGTTTGGGGTGGGGGACCAAATAAAGGAATCAAGATTTTTATTTTAAATGCATCTCAGTTCTTTCTGTTCAGAGCCCTGGCTCATACCGGTGGCCGTTAAGTGGGATCCCGGAACCCAGGTCTTATTGACCAGTGACACCGCCCCAAGCCTAGAACATGGCAGGAGAGCAGAAAGCCCTTGCTTAGCTCCGGAGCTATGGTTAGAGGAAGACCGGCCCCACAGGAAGCGGGGTGATCTCATCCCTGATGGGGTATAGAAAAAAGCTCCCTCCCAGTTGTAGCTAGGTCCAGACAGCAGCCCACTTCTGGCCATAGCCGAGAGCCAGGAAGATCACAACCCCAGTTAAGGAAGAATGCAAGCCTTCCCGCAACCCAACCCTCTGACCTGGAACTCCCTCCAACTTCATATCTTACAGATGACCGCTCTCCTCACCTTCAAATACTTATTAAAAATACATCTCTTCCACAAAGACTTCCCCGACTAAGCACTCAATTCCTCTTCTCCCACTCCCTTCTGCATCGCCCTTACACTTGGGTTTTCACCTTTTATTCACCCCTCCCTTAGCCCCATAGCACTTATGTACATATTTATATTACCATCTGCCTCCCCCTGTGGACTATAAGCTCCTTGTAGGCAGGAAATGTGTCTTCCAACTCTGTTGCATTGTACTCTCCCAAGCGCCTAGTACACTGCTCTTGCACACAATAAACGCTCAATAAATACGAATGACAGATTGAAATGGCACCCCCACTTTGCCGCTTTGGTTCCAGACTTCTCCATTCAGGTCCAGGGACTCGGGGGGTGGGGGTCTACTTCTGGCAGACCGATCAACCAGCAAAGGTGTGAAGGAGAAACTATAAACTTTGCCTCCACCATCCCAATTCCCAAGCTGCGAATCCCCTTCTCGTGCCCCTGGATTTGGCCCCCTGGCCCTGTCTTCACTGTTCCAGCTGGTTTGAAAGGGGTTTAATCAATCCCAGAGGAGGGGATGAGATGGTTATTACTCAACCAATCAATCAATGGTATTTATTGAACGCCTACTGTGTTCAGAGCACTGTACTTAAATGCTTGGGAGAGTACAGTGCAACAGAGCTGGTAGTCACATTCCCTGCTTACAACAAACTTCGAGTCTACAGGAGCATGAGAGGTTAGGAGAGGAAGTGGAGGGTGGGTGGCTCATGGCTCAATTCCCCTGCACACACAGTGCAGGTGGAGTCCTATCCCCGATGAAAGAGATTCAAAAATAATAGATGAAACCAGTTGGTTAGAAGTACTTTATTCATTCAGTAGTATTTATTGAGCGCTTACTATGTGCAGAGCACTGTACTAAGCGCTTGGGATGAACAAGTCGGCAACAGATAGAGACAGTCCCTGCCGTTTGACGGGCTTACAGTCTAATCGGGGGAGATGGACAGACAAGAACAATGGCAATAAATAGAGTCAAGGGGAAGAACATCTCGTAAAAACAATGGCAACTAAATAGAATCAAGGCGATGTACAATTCATTAACAAAATAAATAGGGTAATGAAAATATATACAGTTGAGCAGACGAGTACAGTGCTGTGGGGATGGGAAGAGAGAGGTGGAGGAGCAGAGGGAAAAGGGGAAAAAGAGGGTTTAGCTGCGGAGAGGTAAAGGGGGGGTGGCAGAGGGAGTATAGGGAGAAGAGGAGCTCAGTCTGGGAAGGCCTCTTGGAGGAGGTGAGTTTTAAGTAGGGTTTTGAAGAGGGAAAGAGAATCAGTTTGGCGGAGGTGGGGAGGGAGGACGTTCCAGGACCGCGGGAGGACGTGACCCAGGGGTCGACGGCGGGATAGGCGAGACCGAGGGACGGTGAGGAGGTGGGCGACAGAGGAGCGGAGCGTGCGGGGTGGGCGGTAGAAAGAGAGAAGGGAGGAGAGGTAGGAAGGGGCAAGGTGATGGAGAGCCTTGAAGCCTAGAGTGAGGAGTTTTTGTTTGGAGCGGAGGTTGATAGGCAACCACTGGAGTTGTTTAAGAAGGGGAGTGACATGCCCAGATCGTTTCTGCAGGAAGATGAGCCGGGCAGCGGAGTGAAGAATAGACTGGAGCGGGGCGAGAGAGGAGGAAGGGAGGTCAGAGAGAAGGCTGACACAGTAGTCTAGCCGGGATATAACAAGAGCCTGTAACAGTAAGGTAGCCGTTTGGGTGGAGAGGAAAGGGCGGATCTTGGCGATATTGTAGAGGTGAAACCGGCAGGTCTTGGTAACGGATACGATGTGTGGGGTGAACGAGAGAGACGAGTCAAGGATGACACCGAGATTGCGGGCCTGAGAGACGGGAAGGATGGTCGTGCCATCCACGGTGATAGAGAAGTCTGGGAGAGGACCGGGTTTGGGAGGGAAGATGAGGAGCTCAGTCTTGCTCATGTTGAGTTTTAGGTGGCGGGCCGACATCCAGGTGGAGACGTCCCGGAGGCAGGAGGAGATGCGAGCCTGAAGGGAGGGGGAGAGGACAGGGGCGGAGATGTAGATCTGCGTGTCATCTGCGTAGAGATGGTAGTCAAAGCCGTGAGAGCGAATGAGTTCACCGAGGGAGTGAGTGTAAATGGAGAACAGAAGAGGGCCAAGAACTGACCCTTGAGGAACTCCAAGAGTTAAAGGATGGGGAGGGGGGGGAGGCTCCAGCGAAGGAGACCGAGAATGACCGGCCAGAGAGGTAAGAGGAGAACCAGGAGAGGACAGAGTCTGTGAAGCCAAGGTGAGATAAGGTATGGAGGAGGAGGGGATGGTCGACAGTGTCAAAGGCAGCAGAGAGGTCAAGGAGGATTAGAATGGAGTAGGAGCCATTGGATTTGGCAAGAAGGAGGTCATGGGTGACCTTAGAGAGAGCAGTCTCGGTAGAGTGGAGGGGACGGAAGCCAGATTGGAGGGGGTCTAGGAGAGAATGGGAGTTAAGGAATTCTAAGCATCGATTGTAGACGACGCGTTCTAGGATTTTGGAAAGGAAGGGTAGTAGGGAGATAGGGCGATAACTGGAGGGGGAAGTGGGGTCAAGAGCGGGTTTTTTTAGGATAGGGGAGACGTGGGCATGTTTGAAGGCAGAGGGGAAGGAGCCATTGGAGATTGAGTGGTTAAAAATAGAAGTTAAGGAAGGTAGGAGGGCAGGGGTGATGGTTTTAATAAGGTGAGAAGGAATGGGGTCCGAGGCGCAGGTGGAGGGGGTGGCACTTGTGAGGAGGGAGGAGATCTCCTCTGAGGATACTGCAGGGAAGGATGGGAAAGTAGGGGAGGGGGTTGGTGGGGGGGAAGGGAAAGGCGGAGGGGTGACTTTGGGGAGCTCAGACCTGATTGTGTTGATTTTCGTGAGGAAATAGGTGGCCAGATCATTGGGGGTGAGAGATGGGGGAGGGGGAGGAACAGGGGGCCTAAGGAGAGAGTTAAAGGTCCGGAACAATTGGCGGGGGTGACGGGCATGGGTGTCGATGAGGGAGGAGAAGAAGTTTTGCCTGGCGGAGGAGAAGGCAGAGTTAAGGCAGGAAAGGATAAATTTGAAGTGTGTGAGGTCGGCTCGGTGCTTGGACTTTCGCCAGCAGCGCTCAGCAGCTCGAGCATAGGAGCGTAGGAGGCGGACGGAGGAGGTGATCCAGGGCTGTGGGTTAGTGGAGCGAGAGCGGCGGAGGGAAAGGGGGGCGAGAGAGTCGAGATGAGTAGAGAGGGTGGAGTTGAGAGCGGAGACCTGATCATCGAGAGTGGGAAGAGAGGACAGGGCGGCAAGGTGAGGAGAGATGCTATTGGAAAGATGGATGGGATCGAGAGAGCGGAGGTCTCTGTGGGGCAGTAGCAAAGATTTGCAGGGGGAGGGAGTGTGAGAGATGAGGCAGGTGAGAAGGTTATGGTCAGAGAGAGGGATTTCAGAGTTGGTCAGGGAGGAGATAGTGCAGCGGTAGGAGATGACGAGATCGAGGGTGTGACCGAGTCGGTGAGTGGGTGTGATATGGTGGAGGAGGAGGTCGGCAGAGTCGAGGAGGGATAGCAGGCGGGCGGCAGAGGAGTCGTCGGGTACATCCATATGGATGTTGAAGTCTCCAAGGATCAGAGTGGGCAGAGAGAAGGAGAGAAGGAAGGTGAGAAAGGGGTCAAGGTGGTTGAAGAAGTCGGAGGTGGGACCGGGAGGGCGGTAGATGACAGCAACAAGTAACTGGAGGGGGTGGTAGAGGCGAATGATATGGGCTTCGAAGGAGGGGAAGGAGAGGGAGGGGGGGAGGAGGGATAGTGCGGAAGTGGCAACGGGGCGAGAGGAGGAAGCCGACGCCTCCTCCCTTACCGGTGAGTCTGGGGGAGTGGGAGAAGGAGAGGGCCTCCGCTGGAGAGAGCGGCGGCGGAGACCGTGTCTTCGGGAGAGAGCCACGTTTCCAAAAGGGCGAGGAGGAGGAGAGAGCGAGAGAGGAAAAGGTCATGGATGAAAGGTAGCTTAAGTATCTTGCCTCTCATGGTCAGCGGCTTGAAGCCTGCTACTATCAGTGTAGCCCTTCATTCTTCCGAGATAGATAAATCAACCACCACAACATTTTCAAAAAGGGCTGATCGGGGACGAGCCTCAGCCCCTGAGATTCAGTAGTGAAACGGTATGATGTCCTGAACTGAAATTCCTAGTCTCTGCTTTCAAACTTGGGAATTCTGGGTTCTAGTTTGTCTTCTGGCATATTAGCCCCACTACAAAAGCTTCCTGTATTTATTTGCTCATAATTTAAAGCGGCTGTGTGTGGGTTAGCCTAACCAGGCAAGAAATGCAATGTTCGGAGAACAAAATCTCCCAAGACTTCTTCTTTAACCTAAGCATCCTTTATAGGCTTGGAAAGGAAAATGTCAAGAGGATGCTAAATTAAAATGCCTTTTTTGTCTTTGAAAAAGTGATTCTCTCCTCAGGAAGCTGTGGTTGGAGAGATACTAGACTTAGCATCATTCCTTAGCCCTTTCATTAGCGCGTTGATTAAAACACAGTTCTCTTGGGGCTAGAGAACCTCGGGTCAGAGTGGAGCAGGGTGATTTACTCAGAGAAAAGCCCCCAGATATACCCTGTTGCCATTAGAAGTCGTACTCTGAAATCAATATGTTCATCTTTATTTTCCCACCTTTGGAGATTGGCACCGACTGAGGA
Organism: Ornithorhynchus anatinus; assembly: GCF_004115215.2. Lineage (NCBI taxonomy): Eukaryota > Metazoa > Chordata > Mammalia > Monotremata > Ornithorhynchidae > Ornithorhynchus > Ornithorhynchus anatinus. The sequence continues at coordinate 53,312,961 of NC_041749.1, forward strand.
TTTCCATGGCCTTTAACTCTTAAAGAAAGAGATGCCATTTATTGTGGCAATTGTTCAGACAAAAAATAGAAAATGGAGTCCTAAAGAGAAAAATGTGGTTGCACTTGCATTTCTACATGCTTTGGAAATACAAAGAGACTGAAGAAGAGATAGCAATTTATTTTGAAATCCCAAAGGAAGCGAAAAATGCAGAGAAACGTCTGGAAAAAACATGTCAATTCCCTTTGCACAGCTGGGACTGCGTGATGACCTATTATGAGAATCCCACTTGCATGTTAAAGGGGTGCAGCCCATCAGAGAAACAACATGTGCCTTGAGAGATTGTTGAGTATGCTGTGATCAATACAGCTATCAGAACTTGCAAAAGCAAAATGGAAAAGTCATTGAACTTGGAGGTCAAGTACCCAGGCAGATGGCAGTACCCAAATGACCCGGCTTTTGGAAGCAGTCATCCAAAAAAAAAGAGAGACTTACGGCCAAGTGAAAATTTGCTTGACTTTCCTGGATCTGGTGTCTTAAACCAAACTCGGGTTTTGGGGGGGTTGCAGTTCATTTTCTCTTGGCAAACACTGTTACTTTGTCTAAGAAAAAAGAGGCTCATATGACATCCTGGAGATCAAATAGCTCTAGGAAAGCTGCATTTTGATGAGTTAAACATATGGATTAAATTCTCCTTAAAGCCCTTTGGGGTATAAAAATGAAGGGGAACTGCTTGGCAAAATGCAAACACCAAGTGCTTGCTGAAGGATGGTTTGAAATGTTCCGCAAACTGAAGAGTGGCCCGCTGACTGCGTTCCAGCTGACTTTGTTTGTGGAACAGGGAAAATACTTGATTAAAACAAAACACAAAAAAACCTTCCAATTGCTCTCTCTGGGGATTTCCCCCTCACCCTGGGATGCCACAGTTGTGTCAGGCTTATTAATAACCAGGAGGATAGACACTTAATATAATTTATGCAGGAAAGTTGGAAAGTGCAATCTAAGATTATCCCTGAGTAAAAGGGCCTGAAAAATATGCTGAAACCAGCCAAATATTTTCCTTAGTAATCAGGTGCTTAGGTAACTGTCTTTCATTTTAATATAGTCATGTTCCCAATCTACATTTCGCTGACATAGACATGTTGCAGAAATCAGACTCCAAGAGACTCCACATAAGCAGGATTCACTTTGTCATTTAGGCAAAGAAATCGGTCAGGCACTAACTCTTCTAGTTTCTTAAGTAAAGTACAGGGAATTTTATGGACAAGACCAAGTCTTTTACCTTCTGGAATGGATGCTTTTTGGCTGGAGTTTGAGGACAAAGAGGAAAGATTGGACTTCAAAATTTCACAGAGAACTCAGTTCTGCATGGCTCAGAGCAAATGCTTCAAAATGAAAAACAAAAAGGTTTGTGTAGTGAGGGGTGGGGAGGGTTGGGTGGGGTGGGGACCACAGGTGGGTTGGAGATACTTCAGGCCAAATGGAATTGTTAAGGCAGGTTGACAAAGACATTTCCTAGAGTTCCCCAACTTCAAGATAAACTGAAATGATTTCAGAATAGACTGAAATTCCCAACTGAAGCCATACAGGTTTCAGGGCTGCACATGACTTTGAACAAGAAAAGGGGGAAAGACTGCCACTGGGGTCACAGTGGTTTGAGATATCTTGCTTTTTGGGAGGTTTTTTGCCTTTGGGTTGTTGGGTTTTTTTTTGGATGATTTAAGTTCATTGAAAACTCAAGGGAAAAACTTTACACCAGCTAAAACTGAGGACCTTGACATAATTCTAAGATACAGATATTGCTAAATGTCATGAAGATCTAGAGTAAAGTTCTGTTTTTTAAAGGAATGTCCCTCAAAGTCATCACTTGAGTAATGACTCAAGGCATCAAGTCTAATGCTAAAGAAGAGGATGATGGGTAGAATCCAGTCATAATTTTCTGCATATGAGGTATTTAGTGCCAGACAGCTAAAACAGCTCAATACCCCTCCAATCAATCAATTGATGGTATTTATTGAGCCCTTACTATGTACAGAGCACTGTACTAAGCACTTGTGAGAATACAACAGGGTTGGTAGACACGTTCCATGTCCACAAAGAGTTTACGGCCAAGAGTATGAGCTTAGACTAGAAGGCAAGCTTATAGTCTAGAAGGAGATACACTATAAATCAAACCATCAGGTGTGATCACCCTCATCTCTCCCCTGCTCCTCTCCAGTCCCTCCCTCCTCCTGCCCTTTCGTCAAATCTCCCATTGTTCCCAGCAGTATAAGGAAGATAAGGATTTCGGTTTTGGACATGTTAACCTTGAGGTGATGGGAGAACATCCAAGTTAAGAAGTCCTGAAGGCAGGAGAAAATGTGAGACTAGAGAGAGAGAGAGATCAAGGCTGGAGATAGAGATTTAGGAATCCTCTGCATAGAGATGGTAGTTGAATCTATGTGAGTGAATGAGTTCTCCAAGGGAGGGGGTGTAGATGGAGAATAAAAGGGGACCCAGAACTAAACCTAGAGGGACTCCCACAGTTAGGGGGTGCGAGGCAGAGGAGTAGCCCACAAAAGAGACTGAGAATGAGCGGCCAGAAAGATAGGAAGAGAATCAGAAGAGGACATTGTCAGTGAAGCCAAGGTTGGAGAATGTTTCCAGGTGAAGGGGGTGGAGGCAGAGGAGGCTCTCCTGCCTCCTCTGAAATTTCACCCCCTTCACCTGTGCCTCCGACCCCATCACTTCACACCTTACCAAAAAGCTTGTCCCCTCTCTTCTTTTCCCCTGACAGCCACCTTCAACTATTCACTCTCCAGTGTTTTTTCCCCACTGCTTTCAAATATCTTCATATCTCCCCAATCCTAAAAAAACTTTCTCATGATCCTACTGCTCTCTCCAGTTATCATCTCATCTCCCTCCTACCATTTCTTTCTCCAAACTCCTTGAGCGAGTTGTCTACACCTGCAGACTTCCTGTCCTCCAATTCTCTCCTTGATTCCTTCCAATCTGGCTTCCACCCTCTGCACTCCACAGAAACCGTCACCAATGACACCCTTCTTGCCAAATCCAATGGCCTCTACTCCCTCCTAGTCTTCCTCAACCTCTCAGCTGCCTTCAACACTGTCAACCACCCCCTTCTCCTGGAAACATTATCCAACCTTGACTTCACTGACACTGTCCTCTCTGGTTCTCCTCCTACCTCTCTGGCTGCTCATTATCAGTCTCTTTTGCAGGCTCCTCCTCTGCCTCCCACCCCCAACTGTGGGAGTCCCTCAAGGATCAGTTTTGGGTCCTCTTCTATTCTCCATCTACATCCACTCCCTTGGAGAACTCATTCACTCACATGGCTTCACCTACCATCTCTATGAAGATAATTCCTAAATCTCTATCTCCAGCCCTGATCTCTCTCCCTCTCTGCAGTCTCACACTTCCTCCTGCCTTCAGGACATATCTACTTAGAACTCCTGCTGACACCTCAAACTTAACATGGCCAAAACAGAATTCCTTATCTTCCCACACAAACCCTGTCCTCCCAGAACTTTATCATCATTAGAGACAATACCACCATCCTCCTTGTCTCACAAGCCTGTAACCTTGACATTATCGAGAAGCAGCGTGACCCCGAGGATAGAGAATGGGCCTGGGAGTCAGAAGGACCTGGGTTCTAATCCCAGCTCTGCCACTTGTCTACTGTGTGACCTTGGTGAAGTCACTTCACTTCTCTGTGCCTCAGTTATCTCATCTGCAAAATGGGGATTAAGACTGTGAGCCCCATTTGGCGTAGGGACTGTGTCCAACTTGATAAACTCATATCTATCCCAGTGCTTAGTACAGTGCCTGACACAAAGTAAGCGCTAACAAATACCATATATTATTATTCTCTACTCCTCTCTCTCATTCAACCCACATATTCAATTTGTCACCAACTCCTGTTGGTTCAACCTTCACAGCATTGTTAAAATCTGCCCTTTCCTCTCCAAAACTACTACCATATCTTCCTTTTCATATTCAACAGACAATCACTTCCCCACCTTCAAAGCCTTACTAAAAGCACATCTCCTCCAAGAGGTCTTTCCCAAGTAGGTCCTCTTTTCCTCTTCTCCCACTCCCCTCTGCGTCATCCTGGCACTTGGATTTGCACCTTTTATTCACCCCTCCCTCAGCTCTAGAGCACTTATGTACAATCCATAATTTATATATTTGTATTGATGTCTGTCTCTCTCTCTAGACTGTAAGCTCAGTGGGGACAGGGAATATGTCTACCAAGTCTTGTTTATATTATACTCTCCCAAATACTGTGTGCAGTACTCTGCACACAGTAAGCACTCAATAAATACAAGTGATTCATTGATTGACTGAAGTAAAAGACACTTTCTTGTACTTGAAAAGGATTGAGCTAAAAGAACTGGACCCAAGTCACAGAAACTCTGAGTGAGAAAGGAACTATGTGCTATTAGGGGGAGTTTTTTACAAAGAGAAATGAATTTACAAAGAGAGAAGCAGTGTGGCTCAGTGGAAAGAGCACGGGCTTTGGAGTCAGAGGTCATGGGTTCGAATCCCAGTTCTGCCACTTGTCAGCTGTGTGACTGTGGGCAAGTCACTTAACTTCTCTGTGCCTCAGTTACCTCATCTGTAAAATGGGGATTAAGACTGTGAGCCCCACGTGGGACAACCTGATTCCCCCATGTCTACCCCAGCGCTTAGAACAGTGGTCTGCACATAGTAAGCACTTAACAAATACCAACATTATTATTATTATTATTTCAATAGATGAATCACAGCAGAATTCAGCTTCACATCTCTTCCAAGAGGCCTTTCCCAACTAAGCCTCATTTCCTCTTCTCTCACTCTCTTTTGTGCCACCCTTGCACTTGGATTTACATCCTTTATTCACCCCACCCTCAGCCCCACAGTGCTTATGTACATATTTGTAATTTATTTATTCATATTAATATCTGTCTCCCTATTGGCGCAGTGGAAAGAGCACGGGCTTTGGAGTCAGGGCTCATGAGTTCGAATCCCAGCTCTGCCACTTGTCAGCTGTGTGACTGTGGGCAAGTCACTTAACTTCTCTGTGCCTCAGTTCCCTCATCTGTAAAATGGGGATTAAGACTGTGAGCCCAACGTGGGACAACCTGATTCCCCTGTGTTTACCCCAGCGCTTAGAACAGTGCTCTGCACATAGTAAGCGCTTAACAAATACCAACATTATTATTATTATTATCTGGGGTGTAAAATTTCCCCAGTCCCTCCCTCCTCCTGCACCTTCTTCAAATCTCCTTCCTTTCCCACTGTATCTCAAGAGGAAATCTCCTGTCATCTCTCAAAATCCACCCACTCAACCTGCCCCTCTGACCCCATCCCTTCACACCATATCAAAGCACTTGCTGCTTCCCTTCTTCCTTCCCAGATCACCATCCTCAACTGATTACTCTCCAATGGCTTCTTCCCCACCACTTTCATACATCCTAATGTCTCCCCGATCCTAAAAAAAAAACCCTCCCTTGACCCCAAGGCTCCCTCCAGTTATCGCCCCATCTCTCTCCTACCATACACTGTCCTAACTCCTTCAGTGAGTTGGCTACATCTGCTGTCACCACTTCTGCTCCTCCAATTCTCTCCTTGCCCCCCTCCAATCTGGCTTTCGCTCTCTTCACTCTCCAGAAACCGCCCTCTGAAAGGGCAACAGTGATCTCCTTCTTGCCAGATGTGACTGCCTCTACTCCACTCCTTCACTGAAACCATCCTCTCCTGGTTCTCCTCTATCTCTCTAGCCACTCAATTTCAGCCTGTTTATCTGGTTCCTCCTCTGCCTCCCACCTCCTAACTGTGGGAGTCCTGCAAGATTCAGTTTTGGGTCCCTTCTATTCTCCATCTATACCCCCACACCCTTGGAGAATGCAGCTGCTCCCAAGGCTCCCAAGGCTATGCCCAAATCTCCATCTCCAGCCCTGATCTTTCTTCCTCTCTGAACAACTCTTTATCTTCAAACTAAACCCTGTACTCTCATTGACTTTCCCATCACTGTAAAGAGCACTATCATCCTTCTTGTCTCAGGAGACAATTCTTCCTGTCTCAAAATTAGTCTCCCTGCTTCAAAGCCTTATTGAAGGCACATCTCCTCCAAGAGGCCTTCTCTGATTAAGCCCTCCTTTCCTCTTTTCCCAGTCCCTTCTGCATCTCTCTGACTTGCTCCCTTTATTCATCCCCTCTCCTGCCCCTACAGCACTTATATGTATATCTGTCATTTATTTGTTTATATTAATGTCTGTCTCTCCCTCTAGACTGTAAGCTCATCATGAGCAGGGAATGTGCCTGTTTACTGCCATAGTGTACTCTCCCAAGTGCTTAATATAGTGCTCTGCACACAGTAGGCTCTCAATAAATACGACTGACTGATGTTCAATGTGTCCCTAAAACCTATCAGTTCAACCTTCACAACATTGCTAAAATCCACCTTTTTCTCTCCATCCAAATTGATACCACATTAATCCAAACACTTATCCTATCCTGCTTTGATTAAAGCATCAGCCTCCTTGCTGACTTCCCTGACTCCTGTCTCTCCCCACTCCAGTCCATACTTCATTCTGCTGCTCAGATCACTTTTTTACAAAAGCTTTCAGACCATGAGCGTGGCTCAGTGGAAAGAGCCCGGGCTTTGGAGTCAGAGGTCATGGGTTTGAATCCCGGCTCGGCCACTTGTCAGCTGGGTGACTTTGGGCAAGTCACTTAACTTCTCGGTGCCTCAGTTACCTCATCTGTAAAATTGGGATTAAGACTGTGAAGCCCACGTGGGACAACCTGATTCCCCTATTTCTACCCCAGCGCTTAGAACAGTGCTCGGCACATAGTAAGCGCTTAACAAATACCAACATTATTATTATTATTACCATGCTTCCCCACTCAAGACTCTCCAGTGGTTGCCCACCTACCTCTGCATCAAAGAGAAATTCCTTACCTTGGTGTGAAGCAGCGTGGCCCTGTGGAAAGAGCACGGGCTTGGGAGTCAGAGGTCATGGGTTCAAATCCCGGCTCTGCCACTTATCAGCTGTTTGACTGTGGGCAAGTCACTTAACTTCTCTGTACCTCAGTTACCTCATCTGTAAAATGGGGATTAAGACTGAGCCTCATGTGGGACAACCTGATTACCCTGTATTTACCCCAGTGCTTAGAACAGTGCTCTGCACATAGTAAGCACTTAACAAATACCAATTATTTTTAGCAATCACCTTGCCCCTTCCTACCTTACCACCCTGCTCTCCTACTACAATCCAGCCACACACTGCCCTCCTCTAATGCCAACTTGCTGTACCTTGATCTCATCTATCTTGCTGCCATGTCCTCCTTTGGCCTATAACTCCCTCCCCCTTCATATCAGACAGACCATCACTCTTTCCACCTTCAAAGCTTTATTGAAAATACATCTCCTTCAAGAGGCCTTCATTGACTAAACCTTCATTTCCTCTTCTTCCACTCCTTTCTGCATCACCCTTGCATTGGGATTTGCACCTTTTATTCACCCCTCCCTCAGCCCCTTATCACATATCTGCAAATTACATATCAGTAATTTATTGATTCATGTTAATGTTTGTCTCCCCCTCTAGACTGTAAGCTTGCTGTGGGCAGGGCATGTGTCTACCAGGTCTATTATATTTTATTCTCTCAAGTGCTTGGTACAGTTCTCTGCACATAGTAAGCACTCAATAGATAGGATTGATTGATTTCACAGTTCACTATTAATGTGTGTGTGTTAGGGGTGGGGCGGGGGGGGGAGGGGTGGAGAGACAGAGAGAAAAAAAGATGTCCTGTGGAGTGGAATTTGTTCTTGATACCACTGATGGTGAGATTGTTTTCAAAGTGTGCAAGTTGGGCTGAAAAGAGTGATCCATAACTGACAATTCTCTCTGTACAGTGTTCATGTTCAGATTGTTCCTGGTTGCACTGCCATACTTGCTTCTTTCAAGGCCTGGTGACATTATTATTTCTCCCCCCTTGAGTCACAATCTGCTCTGAGAGTCACCCCATTAGAGAAACAGCATGACCTAGTGGAAAGAGCACGGACTTGGGAGTCAGAGGACCTGGGTTCTAATCCCGGCTCTGTCAATTGCTTGCTGTGTGACCTTGGGCAAGTCACTCAACTTCTCTGGACCTCAGTTTCCTCAATTCTAAAATGGGGATTAAACCTTACTCCCTCCTACTTAGACTGTGAGCCTCATGTGGGACAGGGAAGATATCCAATCTGATTAACTTGCATCTTCCTCAGTGCTTAGAACAGTGTTTGATACAAAGTGAGCGCATAACAAATACCATAAAAAATTCTAATTGCTGTTTATCAGGTTAGTCTTACTGCTACATCCTCTATTCAACACCTTTAGCAGCCAAATCCTAACTCTCTGGGCTTCCCTCTGGTGAAGCTCTGGGATCCACAAGGGGTGGCCTAGTAGCAAGAGCCACCTTCATGCTGCCATCCCCTATCACAGGAGCTAAGTCCCCAACTCTTCTGCCTTCCCTGCCCCGCTTCAGTATTAGAGGGCAGTTGAAACTACCATGCCAATTTTTACAATGCTGGAAAGATTGTGGCCTATGGCCCCGCCTGAAGCTATGCGGTAACCAAGAGAGATCAACTCTAAGTCAGAAGATGTGGGTTCTAATCCTGACTCCACCACTTGTCTGCTGTGTGACCTTGGGCAAGTCACTGAACTTCTCTGTGCTTCATCTGTAAAATGGGGATTAAGACTGTGAGCCCCACGTGGGCAACCTGCTGACCTTGTATCTATCCCAGCACTTAGAACAGTGCTTGGTACATAGTAAGCGCTTAACAAGTACCATTATTATTATTATTGTTGTCAGTTTTACTGTGGTTATAATATAGGCTATAGCATAGCCTATTTTCATTTTTTCTTTCTCTTTCCATAATAAATGTTATCGATTGGTTGGTTGATTGATTGCTTTCTCCCAGCTGTCCAAAACTCTACCACAGTGAGTGAGGCTTGGTTTGTTATGATTTTCAAAGGTTTCTTTTTTTTTAACCCTCCTTGTTTGCGGCCCCTTCCCCACTTCAGCTCAGCTCACAGCAGCTGTTAGGATATTCAGTTGCGGCCAGCCCTTTCTCCTCACATGAGAATAGAAAGCAGGCAGTGTGTTGTTTAACCCCTTGCAGCTCCTTATGATCCTGATAAAAAAAGGACTTCTGTCTTGTGGTGGCATACCGAATGTGGTGACCCAAGCTGAAGAAATCAAAGGCTTCACAGACTATAGCTCCAACCAAACAGCCACAGCACTGCTGAAGAATTTCATCGGCTCACTTCTCCAAAAGGCAAGGCAGGCAAGGAGGGAATGTCAAAGAGATGGCAGCAGCAGTTCAGTGATCTCCTTCGCACACCTTCCACCTTCAAAGATGAGGCTCTAGCCAGAATAGTTTTTGCCAACGTGTGAAGGAAGGCTTGGCCTTCACTCTGATGGTTGACACTGTCACCCAGGAGTTAGAGCCAGGAAGAATGATGAAACTCCAGATCTGATGGTATACCTGCCAAAGTCTACAGGCAGGAAGAGCATGCACTGCTAAGATTCCTGCAGTGACTCTTCCTCTACATGTGGAACACTGAGGAAATGCAATGAACCAACAGCATTTATTGAGTGCCTACCATGTGCAGAACAACTGTACTAAGTCCTCAGGAAAGTATAATATACAATAGAGTCAGGAGACACCACCCCTGCCCTCCAGGAGCAGCGTGGCCCAGTGGAAAGAGCACGGGCCTAGGAATCAGAGGGTTCTAATCCTGGCTCTGCCGATTGTTTGTTGGACAAGTCACCTTATTCCTCTGCGCCTCAATTCTCCAATTCTCCCTCTTTCTTAGACTGTGAGCCTCATGAGGGACAGAGACTGTGTCCAACCTAATTAATTTGTATCTACCCCAGTGCTTAGAAGAGTATTTGGCACATAGTAAGTGCTTAACAAATACAATTAAAAAAAGGGATCTTAGAGTCCAGAGGACGAGCTTATAGTCTAGAGGAACTGTTACCAGATTTCAAGTATGTCACCATTATTGCCTTTGTTAAGAGGAAGAGGAACCTAGCAGGGGAAATTGTGGGATCTCATTGTTCTCGATTGTTGGCCAAATTCATTCATTCATTCAATCGTACTCTGTGCAGACCTCTGTACTAAGCACTTAGGAGAGTACGATACAACAATCAACGGATACATTCCCTGCCCACAAATCCTAATCTCAAAGGGGTTCTATACCACAGTGGACCCGATCTATTGTTGCATGTTGGATACAGGAGAGATGCAGGCAACAATGTCAAGCTGCCTACGTGGTTTGGGGCCTAAGCAATAGATCTACGCTTTGGAGACACCTAAAAAAGTTGGGCTGCCATACGAAATTTTCTCAAGATCCTAAGGTGGCCTGTGGTACAGCCAAGGGCTCTTGTTTGACCTTTTCCCCACACCACTGGAGTAAGGCGAGGTTGTCTAGTCTTCCAAGCACCATCAGTATAGCAAGGATCACATTTATCCCAAAGCAGTTACTCTTCTGCATTCAGCCACTAATCAGGCTTAGAAAGATAGGCAGGGAAATGATGCCTTTGATGTTTTCAAAGACCAGCAGAGAATTTCACACCTCTGTACATGCTGCTGGGATGCGGTTAAAGAATTTAACAGCATGTGGGATCGGGTGCCAATTAGAACTAATAATAACTCAATTGACCGGGTCTCTGCTCCAAGTGCCTAACACAGTTTACCCTGTTCTTTGAAAAATTAGGATTTTGCCTGTCTGTGCATGTTTGGCTGAGGAAAGTTCACAGCTTAATAGAGCTAGGTTGTATTGATTAGGGGTCTGGAATGATCAAAAAGGAAATTGTGCAAAATGGAGCTTCATTATGTTCCACTGTTCCTATTAATTTCCAAATGTTCCCACTGTAGATTTTAAGGTTGAATTTCAAGTCTCAAAGCAAAACATGTGAGTTCATTTTTTTTTAACACCAACATGCACACAATTTAGTATCTCTGCAAAGCCTAGAAAAGAGCACTAAAACTCTAATATTCCTCAGTGGGTCTGGATCTTCCTGGGAGTTATTTTTTAATCACCCTGGCTTCTAAGGCTGTGACAAACACACACATGAAAGTGTTTATTCAATAACTATTATACCAAGATAGCACCATAATTAAGTAAGCAGAGTCAAATGCTTTAGGCAAATATCGGGTAGCATAAGGTGCTATGTGCTTTCTGGCCTAAGCTTTATTTAAACACATTGGATCAGTTTGAGTCAATTTGACATGTACATACTGCAGGGCATGGCTAGTTTCAAATCAATTAAACTACTTATGACTTTATGATTAAGAACCTGAGGTTATAAAACATTAATATAAAATCGCAGCTTCCAAAGTGAAAAATAAAATCTCAGGGTAATGTTTCATGAAAAATCACAACAATCATTATATAAGCTTCATTAAACAAACAAGGTAAGGGCAATTAGGTTATAAATTGAGTTCAGTAGTTTAAAAAGACTATAATTAGGGTGTGTGGCCGGTTAAATGAAAATAAAAAGTTCATCAGATGAACAGTCTTTTCTGCCGCATGCTAAACTTGAAAGGTGAGCTCTTCATGTCTTTTGCGAATGTTTCCCAACTAAACCTTTGGGTAATCTTTAAAGCTGGTTAAGGTCCAATAAGTCAGAGGAAGTGGAGATTTCTAGTTAGGAGAAATGAGGAGGGGAAGGAATCTTTCTAATTCTCTTGTGACCTTGACAAAGCTTTATTTACATGTGCAAAATGAAGATAATGCTGCCTAGGCCTCTATTAGTCATGATGTTAGCAATAACGAGTCATTGTGAAAGCATTTTGAGAATTGTGATGAAACACAATTCCTGTGTATTAACGTTATACTGGCTGATACTTTTGAACTTGCATGGCATTTTAGTTTCTCCATGGGTTTTTCCTCCCCTCTCCCCCACCTCCTGGTCATTTCCATACTCTTTTGTACTACTCTAGTCTTCTGTTTTTCTCTCATTCCTGTCCCTCCCCCTCACCCCCCGACCCCATCTTTTAATCTTACTGACTCTTCTTAGTTTCTCTAAGTTTCTAAGCTTCTGGCTTCCTGATCTTGTAGCTCATCTTGTCTTTCTCTGACTCTACCTTTCTTCTCTTTCTTGTGGCTTCTCCTCCCTACATCTTCATGTCCACCTCCTCTTCTCTTCCCACCCTTCTATAATAGTAGTGGTATTTGTTAAGTGCTTACTCTGTGCCAAGTACTGTACTAAGCGCTGAGGTAGATAAAATATAACCAGGTCCCACATGGGGCTCACAGTCTATGTAGGAGGAAGAATAGATATTGAATCCCCGTTTTGCAGATGAGAGAACTGAGGTACAGAGAAGATAAGTGACTTGCCCAAGCTCTTAGTACAGTGCTCTGCACATAGGAAGCCCTTAATATATACCTTTGATTGATTGATTTATTTGAAGGTCATACAGCAGGTATATAGCGGAGCCAGGATTAAAACCCAGGTCCTCCTATTCTAGACCCGTGCTCTTTCCACTAGGCCATGCTGTTTCTCGCTTCTATGTTCACTCGTCTCTTCCGGTTCCCCGCATTCTCCCCTCAGCCACTTGTTGTTAGGTGACGTTGGGCAAGTCACCTAACTTCTCTGTAGCTCAGTTACCTCATCTGTCAAAGGGGGAATAGAGACAGTGAGCCCCACATGGGACAGGGACTGTGTCCAACCTGATTTGCACGTAGTAAGTGCTTAACAAATCCCATAATTATTATCATTATTCTCAGCTCTCCTGACTCTCCCTGCCCTCTGTCCGTCTGCCTCAGCCTGAGTCCTTTCTGCTCCTCTACGTCTTCCTGTCTTCCCTCCTTCCTTGTCTAAATCATCGACTTCCACCCTGGCCTCCTCCCACCCTCTTCGCCTGTACCACCCTCACACCCTGACCCACCTGAGCTGTCCCAATACCACTCCTTTCCATTTTTTTTTTTTTTGGTATTTGTAAAGGATGTGCCAAGCCCCGTTCTTCGCACTGGGGTAGATACAAAGTAACCAGGTTGAACACAGTCCCTGTCCCACATGGGGCTCACAGTCTTAATCCCCATTTTACAGATGAGGTAACTGGGGCCCAGAGAAGTGAAGTGACTTACTGCGGTCACACAGCAGACACGTGGTGGAGTCGGGATTAGAACCCATGACCTCTGACTCCGAAGCCCGTGCCCCTGCCACCAGGCTATGCACTTCTGCCTGCAGTCTCCCGCTCCCAGGAGCAGTGACCCTGTTGCCCGCCACTGCTGGTTCACATGGATCTAGCTCCAGGTAATCTCAGGTTCTCCAATCCTTTTCATTCATTCATTGATTCAATCGTATTTAAGCGCTTACTGTGTGCATAGCATTGTACTAAGTGCTTGGGAAAGTACGATACAACAATGAACAGTGACAATCCCTGCCCACAGTGAGCTCACAGTCTAGAAGAGGGTAGACAGACATCAATACAAATAAACAGACATCAATATAAATAAATGAAATGACAGATCTACACATATGTGCTGTGGGGCTGGGAGAGAGGGGAAGAGCAAAGGGAGCAAGTCAGGGTGACTCAGAAGGGAGTGGGAGATGAGGAAAAGTGAGGCTTTGTCTGGGAAGGTCTCTTAGAGGAGATGTGCAACCCTGCTCCATGCCACCTACCGCTTCCACTTTATGGTGACCCCACACCTTATCGGGCATTGCCCTAGTTGGCTCCAGCTCCAGAGTCCCCAGGGTCGCTCCCTGCCAGTTTTAATCCCTGCTGCTTCTAGGATACCCCAGATCTACTTGATGACCCATCCAGAGCATGCTCCCCCAAGGCACCCTAGTCCTGCTTGCCCATAGCAAGCTGGCTCCTTTCTTTCATTTTTTTTAAAATGGCATTTGTCAAGTGCTTACTATGTGCCAGACACTGTACTAAGCACTGGTGTAAGAGACAAGCTAATCAGTTCCACATGGGGCTCACAATCTTAATCTCCATTTTCCAGATGAGGTAACCGAGGCACAGAGAAGTGAAGTGATTTGCTCTAGGGCACACATCAGACCAGCAGCGGAGCTGGGATTAGAACCCAGGTCCTTTTGATTCCCAGGCCCGTGCTCTAACCACTAGGCCACGTTCTCCACTCTCACATGAGCCTCCACCCATGCATGCCCTCTGAATATAGTAGGAGTAAAATTTCACTCCTGAGCTTCTCTCATGGGCATGACTACAGAGAAAAACGGGCCCATTCCAAACTGGGTAACTGTCCTTCTGAGTGTCTTGCTTAGCCCTGGGGATTCCATACAGTTGTTCATTCAAATTCTCAGCCGAGCAGCATGGAGCATTGAGTTACCTCTGGTACCTGTTTCACTTTAAAATCTAACCAGACTCTCAAAGACGGCGCCTCCATGGAGGAGCCGCCCCGACACTCTCTGGATTGTGGAAGCTGGCCACCACGGCAGCGTGAGGGTTAAACAGATTAAGGAGACAACTCAAATGCTTAGTGCAAACCTAATTAACCTGCTTCTATCCTGTTAAAGACGTACAGCTCCATTCAGAAGGATGTATTTGCTCTCCACAGACGACATCCTTTTTAATACATCAAACTTTGGGGATGACTCACCAAAATATCATTTATAAATTAATTTGGAAGAATTAGTCATTAAAAAGTGATTAGAAAACAACCTGCAGGTCTATTGAGTAGTCCAGGGGAAAAGAAAGTTACATTTCAGTCATTTTCTTTGATGACAGGCATTTAATATCTGAACCATCCACAAAATTTGCCATGGACTCTAATAGTGATAACCATGGAGACAAGAATATTAAGGGAACGCCTTTCTTCTGTTACCCCCTACTAAGGCACAGCCATCAGGAAGCAGGCACTGTGGAGAGAAGGAACTGCCTGCAGCAGATGGAGGTTATAGTTCCTCATATCTGAATCATTCCACACCTTGGCTTCTTCACAGCAGTAACAAGTGGCAAATAGAGGACATTTTCAAACACTGTCAGTAGGAGGGATGAATGTTGGTGGGACTAGACGAGCCAGCTTGGAAGCGCTCATTTCAGCATTTGGGGAAATGGAATCTTAGCTTTTCCTTGCTGAAAAATTGGCTTCTTTGAGGAAGCGGTAGGCTATTTTTCCCCAACCAGAGACTCTTTCTGAGATGCCTGTCAATTTCAGCTGGTTCCAATGCTCTTTGTTTGCCTATGCTTTCAGTTACAGTTACTACACTAAAGCCAACAGGAATGAAGGGAAGAATTCTTCTCCAGAGCCGTTTTTCCCTGAAGTAGATGGAATTGTTGATTGAATTTCCATAGTCTTTCCTTCAGAGAGCTCATATATCATCTTATTTATCCTCACAGATCTCACAACACCACTGGGACATAGAGGAAGGCACATGTTAACATTAGAGTGACCAGGGTCCAGTCACGTGAGGGGAGAGGGAGCGGAAAAAGGCAGGAAACGGGGCAGAGGGATGCAGAGGCCGAGATGCAGGGGGAGACCGATACGGAAGGAAACAGACACTGAGAGACACCGGCAGGAATGATGGACTCCTGAACTCCCACCCAGATTCACATTCCCAGACAAACATGAGCAAAACTGAGCAGAGACCCAAAACATAAGACAGGAGAAATGCCACTCTTGGGGTAGGCCAACATTATATCGGTCCGGCCCAGTATTCCATCCCCAACAGTAGCAGCCGGAGGCCTGGGGGAACTGTGTGAGGGTTGCCCTCCTTGACACCTTTTCCAATGTTCTGGCATTGTGGGATTTGGTGAACAACAAGCCACATTTATCCCCTGTCACATCCTTTGGGACTTTGGAAAACCATCTGGGCCAAAATAGCCCCAAAGCATGAATTCCTTAATCCTCAGCTAAACACCGAACCCCAGTGCCAACAGTCAAGTGTGTTTCCAAAGAAGAATACAGTAACCTCTTCTTACTACTCAAACCTCGCTTTGGGTATTGACCTGCCCTGGATTCATTCCTTTTTCTGAAATTGATTGAGTGCCAAACCCACTTCACAAATGGCCACCTGGCCACCTACCCAGCGCTTAGAAGAAATCAGGGGACAAGTTTAAAGACAACATGCTTTACCTCAACTGTTTTCGTACCTTTTATTTTTCTTCTTTCTTTTTTTGCTTTTCTGGGTAATCTGCGAGAGATCTCAGTGGGGAAAGTGCAGAGAGGTGTTTACCTTTGCTTCTGCAAGTAATACTGAAAGTAATTGGGAAGGGTGGGTGTGGTTAGGGTAAGACCATTAATGGACTGGTGAAACTCGGGGGCCTGAAGCAGTTTAGAACTTATCTGTGAGGCTGCACCAGAGAATTTCAAGTAAAATGAATTTTTTATGGCTCCACAACATGCCCCCTTAAATTTTAATGCAACAGATTAGACTACGGTGCAGCTGGAATCAATCACCAGTATTTATTGGGGGCCTACTGTGTGCAGAGCACTGAGTGCTTGGGACAGTACAATACGAGCTCACCCTACTAAACATATTCAAAATCAGTTACTCATCTCACATTTCATGATCTACTACTTCCTTTTACAGTTGTTGCAAAAGACCGTTGCGTCTACCTCGTACAGACCATTTTAAAAATAAATACCATGCCGCTATGACTCCCCATGAAATTGTCCTCAATATCATTTCTGAACTCAGTGGTAAGAGTGTTTGTGAAGTCCGGCTGTGTTTCAGCTGTCTGCATCACCCTGTAAACGTGTTTGAAAACAGTCTCGAACATGATTATGAATCCAAGTGCAGACAGGGCCTTAATCTGTGATTTTATTGTTACTGAATGGGTTTACTGTTTAATGGCCTAGAGTGTCTCCTTATTTCTTCTGTGTCTGAGACAGAATTTATTACAGACTCGAGGGATATGGGGTAGGGTTTCGGTATCTACTCTAGTCAGGAGCAGAGAGCAGGCAGTATGGTCCAGAAGCAGCTCAGAAATAACATCTCCCTTTTTTTTTCCAGGAAGACCCCACACAGGCATCATAACATACCTGCCATACATCTGTCTTCTGCTTCCAAAACTGAAAAAAAACAAAACCCCTCAAAAAACAGTCTCCCCTGGTGGCAGAGGGAAGCAACATTTCATAGAAATCAAAAATACAAAAGATACATTTTAGGATGAAGTAGGAGGAAAGGAGGAAAGTGATGGGAGAGAGGGGAAGGTATCCGGTAAATGGGAGTTCTGAAAGCCATAGAATGCCAACTTTGATCCTTTGAAAAAATACATTTTCAGCATAGAAAATAAAGTGGAAAAACGTAAATCTGGATTAATTTAGCCCTTTGAAACTTTCAATTTTTTCACTAAGGGTCTGATCCCTTTGGAGCATACATGTTAACACTGCTTCTCTCTCCATCCCAGTTCAAATGCTTTCACCTGCAGATATCCCCACTCAGCATGGACAGCATACTGGATCCAGAACCTGGATGACTAGTAAGTGAGTCAATATTTGGCTTCTCACCTGGCAGCACTGCTAGTTGGGAGAGAGGGAAAACCAAGAAAAGCGAGAGCTTTTTGGCTTCTCATGTGATTCATTTCTCTCTTCTAATTTGTCATTTAGGCTACTGAATGGGCTGGGAAGAATACAGCGGGGATCAGATGAACTTAAAGGGGGAAACTCCTAGCAGCAGAGGTGGTTGAATGAGAATAAATATGAAGGAAGGGGAGAGAGATATTAGAATGCTAGCTCGTTGTTTCTTTAGAGACATTAGGAATACAAGAAGCATAATTGCTGAACTCCAAGTCTGTGTGCTTAAAGAAAGATATGATGCATTTGGCTACATTACCAAACTAATTATGATATAAAATTACTGGAATATTAAAACCTGTAGAAATAGAGGGGGAAGAGAAGGAGCAGAGGAAAGAGAATATTATGTTGGCATACTGCAACTGAAGCAAATGCTAAGATAAGCTTTATTCCGAATAAAGGTGTGGAATCAATCTTTGAAAAAACAGGATTTTAAGATATTATAGATCCTAAGCTAAAATTAAAAGAAAAAAATGCTTAGCCATACCGGGGCCCTGCATCAACCAACTAACCTTGTTACAGGGCAGAGGGTGAATCACTGGTATTTACTGATGTACTGTAGGCAGAGCACTGTACTGAGCGGTTGGGAGGGTATAATAAATTAGGTGCAATCCCAGCCCTCAAAAACCTTATAATCTAGCCTGGGAGACAGACGCTGAAATAAATTTCGGGAAGGGGAGTGAACCAAGTATAAGGAAATTCAGTAAGTGCTGTGTGGGAGTGGTGGAAGGGTCAAAGAGGGAGTGGAGGGTCAGTACCTAAAATTTCCAGAAGAGATCTCAATCACCAATCTCCACCGAGATTGTCTTGGTGGGTGGACTGAGGATGGTGTTTCTCGTGTGTGTGTGTGTGTATGTGTGTGTGTGTATTTAATGGTATTTGTTAAGCGCTTATGACGTGTCAAGAATTGTTCTAAACACTGGGGTAGATATAAACTGATCAGGTGGGACAGTCTCTGTCCAACATGAGACTCACAGTCAAGTAGGAGGGAGAACAGGTATTCATTCATTCATTCAATAGTATTTATTGAGCGCTTACTATGTGCAGAGCACTGTACTAAGCGCTTGGGATGAACAAGTCGGCAACAGATAGAGACAGTCCCTGCCGTTTGACGGGCTTACAGTCTAATCGGGGGAGACGGACAGACAAGAACAATGGCACTAAACAGCGTCAATGGGAAGAACATCTCGTAAAAACAATGGCAACTAAATAGAATCAAGGCGATGTACAATTCATTAACAAAATAAATAGGGTAACGAAAATATATACAGTTGAGTGGACGGGTACAGTGCTGTGGGGATGGGAAGGGAGAGGTGGAGGAGCAGAGGGAAAAGGGGAAAATGAGGCTTTAGCTGCGGAGAGGTAAAGGGGGGATGGCAGAGGGAGTAGAGGGGGAAGAGGAGCTCAGTCTGGGAAGGCCTCTTGGAGGAGGTGATTTTTAAGTAAGGTTTTGAAGAGGGAAAGAGAATCAGTTTGGCGGAAGTGAGGAGGGAGGGCGTTCCAGGACCGCGGGTATTGAATCCCCACTTTACAGTGGAGGAAACTGAGGCACAGAGAAGTAAAGTGACTTGTCCAAGGTCACACAGCAGACAAGTGGAGGAGCTGGGATTAAAACCCAGGTCCTCTGGCTCCCATGTCCAGGCTTTATCCACTAGGCCACTTGTGGGGAAGAGGCAGTGAGAGTGGCTTGAGGGGGAATCTCCAGACAGTTACTCTCCCTGACTTCAAAGACTCATTGAAGGCACAGCTCCTCCAAGAGGCCTTCCCAGACTAAGCCCCATGTGTCCTCACATCCCATTCCCTTCTGTGTCACCCTGACTTGCTCCCTTTGCTCTTCCCCCACACCCCAAAGACCCACAGCACTTATATATATATATCTGTAGTTTTATTTATTTGTATTGATGTTTATTTGTACTGATGTCTGTCTCCCCCCCAGACTGTGAGCTCATTGTAGGCAGGGCTTTTCACTCTTAATTGTTGTACTTTTCCAAGAGCTTAGTACAGTGCTTTGCACACAATAAGTGCTTAATAGATACGATTGAATGAATGAATGAATGAGATTACTACTACCTAAGGACACTAATAATTTCAGCAGAGGCTGTAAGCATTGCATGGTTCTTAGAATACAAAATATGGACACAGATGAGGAGTAGCGTGGCACAGTGGAAAGAGCACGGGCCTGGGAATCAGACCTGCTGTGTGACCTTGGGCAAGTCACTTCACTTCTCTTTGCCTCCTTTTCCCCATCTGTAAAATAGGGATTCAATGCCAGTTCTCCCTCCTACTTAGTGTGAGCCTCATGTGGGACAGGAACCATGCCTGATCTGATTAACTTACCCCAGTGCTTAGAACAGTGCTTGACACATAGTAAATGCTTAACAAATACAATGATAATAATAATAATTAATAATAGTAGTGGTAATGGTACTGATAGGAATCACAGCTACTGTTACATGTAGGAGATCATTTAGTATTCTGCCAATGCTTAGAAAATAACAATAACACATTACATTTTTTAAGTGTCCAGCACTCACTTTTGTTAATTTATCTTCTTAATGAACCACTCTAGTTGGCCCAGCTCTCTCTGGGTGATTTCCATAAGGTTGCAATGCTCACAAATGGGTAGGTCAACCTTGGAACTCACATTCCCTTAATTTCAGATCTTTGTTTTGCTTATGGTGACCCACTGATATGCTCTAGTTTGAGAATGATGAATAATTCAAATAATAATTCAAACCATCTTTCTCCCTTCCTGGTGGTCCCCTGGCCAGGTGAAACAAAGAATTACAGGAAAAAGCAGTGTCACTCTGCATGGATTTCATTATCATGAAATTTGCTTATGACAAAATCAACTGGGAATGCCAATGAATTTAGCTGAATTGGGATTTCACCTGGAGTCAAATTTACTGGTTTGACTTTCCCCCACTGTCCCCATTGGAGGGGTGTGAATGAACAATGAAATGGCCAAAGGCAGAGGAGAGGACCTGAGAAGGAAACACAAGAAGGAAAGCTCCCAGGACCGACAGGTTAAATCAATCAATCAAGCAAGCAAGCAATCATCTATATTGAGCACTTACTGTGTGTAGAGCACTGTACTAAGCACTCGGGACAGTACAAGCAACAACACACACATTCCCTGCTCACAATGATCTTACAGTCTAGAGGAGGAGACAGACATTAATATAAATAAATTACAATATATACATAAGTTCTCTGGGGCTGAGAGAGGAGCAGATAGTAAGTAAACGGATCAAGTCAGGGTGATGCAGAAGGAAGTGGGAATAGAGGAAAGGAGGGAACACCCTCCCTCTTCAAATCTGACAATGACTTTCCCCCCTTCAAAGCCTTATTAAAGGCACATCTCCTCCAAGAGGCCTTCCCTGAAGCCCTCCTTCCCTCTTCACCTACTCCCTTCTGCATCACCCTGACTTGTTCCCTTAAATTATCCCACCTCCCAACCCCACAGCACTTATATTCATATCTGTAATTTTATTTATTTATTTTAATGTCTGTCTCCCCCTTTAGACTGTAAGTTTGTTGTGGGCAGGGAATATATCTGTTATATTGTTGTATTGTATTCTCCCAAGTGCACACAGTAAGCACTCAAAAAATACAAATGATTGACTGACTGATTGACCGGAAGGACTTGTGGAGGAGTGGTGCTTTCAATAAGGTTTTTGGAGGTGGTGAGAATAATTGTCTGTCAGATGTGAAAAGGGAGGGTGTTCCAGGCCAGAGGCAGGATGTGAGCCAGAGGTCGGCGGTGAGATAGACCAGATCAAGGTACAGTGAGGTTGGTATTAGAGGAATGGGCTGTGCAGACTGGTTTGTAGTAGGAGAGTAATGAGGTGAGGTACGAGGAAGGTGATTGAGTGCTTTAAAGCGGATGGTAATGAGTGTCTGTTTGATTTGGAGGTCGATGGGCAACCACTGGAGGTTCTTTAGGAGTGGGGAAACACGGACTGAATGTTTCTGTAGAAAAATGATCTGGGAAGCAGAGTGAAGTATGCACTGGAATAGGGAGAGAGAGGAGGCAGGGAGGTCAGCCAGGAGACTGATACAGTAACAAGGCGGGATAGGGTAAATGCTTGGATTAAGATGGTAGCAGTTTAGATAGAAAGGAAAGGGCAGATTTTAGCGATGTTGTGAAGGTTGAACCCACAGAATTTAGGGATAGATTGAATATATGGGTTGACTGAGAGAGAGGAGTCAAGGATGACACCAAGATTACAGGCTTGTGAGACAGGAAGGATGATGGTATTCTCTACAGTAATGGGAAAATCAGGGGAAGGACAGGGTAAAGATAAAGAGTTCTGTTTTAGTCATGTTAAGTTTGAGGTGATGGTAGGACATCCAAGTAGAGATGTCTTGAAGGCAAGAGGAAATGGGAGACTGCAGAGAGGGAGAGAGATTAGGGTTGGAGATGGAGATTTTGGGAGTCATCTACATAGAAGTGATAGTTGAAGCCATGGGAGTGAATGAGTTCTCCATTAGAGTAGGTGTAGATGGGGATCCAGAACTGAACTTTGAGGGACACCCACAGTTAGGGGGTGGGAGGCAGAGGAATAGCCCACGAAAGAGACTCAAAATCAGAGGCTAGAGAAATAAGAGGAGAACCAGGAGAGGACAGTGTCAGTGAAGTCGAGGCTGGATAATGTTTCCAGGAGAAAGGGGTGGTCGACGGTATCGGAGGCAGCTGAGAGGTCAAGGAGGATTAGGATGGAATAGAGACCATTGGATTTGGCAAGAAGGAGATCATTTGTGACCTTTGAGAGGGCAGTTTCTGTGGAGCGAAGGAAAGGGAAGGAAAGGAAGGGAAGGAAATGAGATTGTAAGAGTCAAGGAAAGAAATGGAAGAGAGGAACTTGAGGCCAGCAGATGTAGACTCGCTCAAGGAGTTTGGAGAAGAATGGTAGGAGGGAGATGGGGCGATAACTGGAAGGAGCTGTGGGGTCAAGGGAGGGTTTGTTTAGGATAGGGTAGACTAGAGCATTTTTGAAAGCTGCTAAGATGGAAGATGTTGTTACTGATGATCCAAGCCTTGGAAAGACAGATGGGCAGCCAACAAAACACACTGTGTGGAGGTAAAGATAATCCCTTGTCAGGCTAGGTGGGTTCACCATCTGCAGTGCCTGCCATTGTTCTCTAATTTGTCTCCTGGTAGCCTGATCTTTCTGAAGTCTCTTCTAGAGGATTGAAATTCTCCTCCGGATTGCCATATGCTAGGCTTTTGGGGTCAAATGCAGTGTCTGCCAACAGTTGGCTGAATGTAGAGCAATGAGAAGCTGCATGGCCTAGTGGAAAGAACACGGGCCTGGTAGTCAGAGAACCCGGATTCTTATCCCATGTCTGCCATCCCAGCTCTGCCACTTTTCTATGTGACCTTGGGCAAGTCATTTCACTTCTCTGTGCCTCAGTTACCTCACCTGGAAAATGATTATTAAGACTGTGAGGCCCATGTGGGACATGGACTTTGTCCAACCTGATTATCTTGCATCTACCCAGGTGTTTAGCACAACGTCTGGCACATAATAAGTGCTTAACAAATACCATTTTAAAAAAATGACCAAGAGAGATAAAGCTGGCCATCATCCTAAGTAAATAAAGTGTAACAACCTTAAAATGAAACCAATGGGTTTTGTAGCAGAGATAAACAGAAAACACTCCAAGTGTATGGAAATGTAATCTGGAAACAGAAGAATCAAGAAGATGCGGTTTAAAATGGCAAAAGCAACCAGAGACAATTCAGAATATCTCAATTAACAGGAAAGGGCTTTTTGAAGAACATACACCATTGCTAAATGTCAAGGGAACAGATTGGCCCAATTAAGAAAGGTAGAGAATCAGAGAGGCGGATAAAGTTGTTAAGCACTTATTTTGCATGTGCCTTCAGGAAGGGAAAGAAGTCCTTTGTTTCCAATCACATTTACAAATTGAAAAAGTGCATCTAGAAGGCCCAGATGTCCTTAAAAAAAGGTTGGAAAAGAAACCTGAAAGGATCTGGTATCAAGAGGCATAGAAAGAAAATGGAGCATGGAGAAGCTTTCTGAAATGTTTTTACAGGCTCCCTTTCCATAGTTTAGGAGAGTGCCCCAGAGGCTGGAATATTGCCAACACTCTGCTAGTATTTATTAGGAAACCTACCGGATTACCGGGAAATTACAGACCAGTAAATTAGTTTATACGTTTAACTAGTTTATTTAAGGAACTATTTGTAATCTCCGGGACAGCTTTGCAAAAACATAGGTTTTTTTTTAATAGGTGTCAGTGGAGCTTTGGGAGAAGTGTTTTTTCCATGGCACTTAGCAGCTCATTGGGAATGTTCAGAGAAGATTCCCTACTATGAAAGAAAGATGTTACGGGCACTGGATATTCAAAGAATATTAGAATTTCCCTGCGGAATCATAAAGGAGCATTAGCAAGTTGGGGAATAGTGAGGCAATGAGTTCTTTGGAGTAAAAGGAAATGCTTAAAATTCTGGAATTCACGTAGGGTTCAATTCATCTCAGCCATTAGTAATGCCAGTTACCCTCATTCGAGCCTGCACACTTCGCTCCTCAGTGCTGACGTGCTCACTGTACCTCGATCTCTTCTCCCTCACCTTCCAACTCTCGCCTGTATCCTCCCTCTGGGCTGGAACTCCCTCCCGCCCTCCCTCCTCATATCGGACAGACCATCCCTCTCCCCATCTTCAAAGCTTTATTCAAATCCCATCTTCTCCAAGAGGCCTTCCCTGACTAAGCCCTTATTTCCCCGACTCCCTTTGCCTTTTGCATCACCTATGCACTTGGATCCCTTTAATGGCTTTCACCCCACTCTCAGCCCCACAGCCCTTATCCTTAATAAGGGCTCCGTAATTTATCCATATCTGTAATTTATCCTCCTCTACACTGTAACCTCCTTGAGGGCAGGGAATGTGTCTACCAACTCAGTTGTATTGTTACTCTCCCAAGTGCTTAGTACAGTGCTCTGCATACCATAGTGCTCATAAACACTGATTGAATAATTTGAGATCATGATTGCAATAGCCAGGGGCCACCCCTTACGGTGTACAGTACATTCACATTTGCCAGAATGTTTGCTTCCACTCTGGATTAGAACGCGATGGCAGAATCGGGGAACGTTCTTCCCATGAATGTCTGGGTTCAGCATGATGCAATGTCAGAAGAAATGGCCACCTGTATGTGTGTGGCATTGGATTTGGGGTGAGAACGAGGATGCTGCCACAGTCCTTCCGGTCCTTTTTCTATGTTCTGATGGAAGTCAGAGGACCTGCATTCTCATCCCAGCTCTTCCACTTGCCTGCTGTGTGACCTTGGGCAAGTCACTTCACTTCTCTGTGCCTCAGTTTCTTCATCTATAAAATAGAGATTCAGTACCTGCCTCTCCCTTCTCCCTAGTGAGAGCCCCGTGCGGGATAGAGACAGTGTCCAACCTGATTATCTTGTACCTACCCAGAATTTAGTACAGTGACTGGCACTTAACCGACACCACGTGTAAGAAATTGAACGCCTGGAGGACTCTTTCAGGTCCTAGAGCCCTCACATTTTTATTTTCCAAGGTAAGGAATGCTTTTTAGAAGTGCACCAGATTTCATCCCTCAAATTCTTTCCACCATCCCCTTACTGCCTTAATTGGCAAAGGAATCATTTAGGGTGCAGCCAACCAGCCCTGCTTCCAGGGGGCTTGTAGCTGGGGCTCAGAGAAAAACCTCCCTCCATACCCTGTCCTGTGGAAATGTATCCTTGACAATCATGAATCCCACATACTCTGCTCACGGATTCTAGGGGTTAGTGATCTTAACCAGTTTTTAATTAGCTGCGGGTTAACAATAGATTGTAAAGGGAGACAGTTTAGCTTCATCAGAATATCTAAACGCTACTTAATTTGCCTTTTGGTTTCAGCACAGAAATGCCAAGAACAGCATCTCTATCTGAACAGCAACATTTAAAAGAAATCTGGTAATACACTCCTAGCCCTAGTTGATTCCCTTTACAAAAAGGGGTTATTTTCCCCTCCCACACTTACCTCTGACTTCCCTGAAAGGCTCCTGGAGCGTTCCTCTAGTCCATTCCCCTGCCGATCACAGCTCTTTTCAGGAAATCCTCAGTTTTCAGGCTCACTACCTCTGGGTCCTTCCCACAGGGTTTCCAGTTGGCAGGAGATCTCTGCTGCCGCGGGATTCCCCTGATCATTTGATCTCAACCCACCCTCAAAGATGACTGTGTTTCTTCTCCAACTAGCTAGTCTGCTCCTTTTCCCTAATCCCCACCCCATGATTGGCTTTCTTCCAATGACAACTTCAGGTAAGTGACTGATACCTCAGTGAGTTTTCTCTTTTGGGACAGCAAGGAGAAAATGGGCAATTTCCTATCTCCCTGGGCGGATAAGTATGGACTAGCTTCAGGCAGACTGGTGCCAATATGAGTTTTCCTTTAACTTGGGGTTCAGCAAGAATGCATCATAAGAAAACTGGGTGTAAGCTTGTGGGCAGGGGACTTGTCTACCAACTCTGCACATGGTAAGTGCTCAGTAAGTACCCCTGATTGATTGTGATTAATTTTGACCAGGGACCCCCTAGATGGATATGCATAAGAAAAACATGTTCAGGGGAGAAAATTTATCTATAGAAAATATCATTTGGGCCCCAAATCTGCATGCCATAAACTCCCCTCTTCAGCAACTAAGAATGATGGTAATTGAGCCAGATGGAAAAAATAAACAACCCACCCAACATTAGCAGAATTTCTAGACTGTAAGTTCCTTGTGGGCAGGGAAAGTCTCTACCAACTGTTGTACTCTGCCAAGTGCTTAGTACAGTGCTCTGCACAAAGTAAGTGCTCAATAAGCACCATTTCTTTGATTGATTGATCTCATTCCATTTTTCTGGCCTCTAAGACCACCATAGGAACCAAATGACATTTTTGCATGACTAACAGGTACCCCTTCAGGCTTCCCATCCTTCCTCCTTTTCCTCTCTCTTTTTTCCCCCTCCCCTCCTCTGCCTAGGTGCCTGGCCTTCCACCTCACTGCCATCCTGCACAGTCTCAGGGCTATACTCAAAGACAGGACAAGCTGATGATAATGTGTGGGGTGAGAATTTGTGGGAATGCAGCGTAAAGCCGTGTGGCCTACTGGATAGATCGCAGGCATGGGAATCAGAAGGACCTGGGTTCTAATACCCGCTCCATCACTGGTCTGCAGTGTGACCTTGGGCAAGTGATTTTACTTCTCTGGGCCTCAGTTACCTAATCAGTAAAATGGGGATTGAGACTATGAGCCCCATGTGGAACAGAGACTGTGTCCAACCCAGTTACTTTGTATCTACTCTAGCACTTGGCACAAAGTAAGCACTTAACAAATACCATAATGAAAAAATTCAGGGCCACTAGCCACCACAAGGAAAGCTGTCAGTCATCTGGACTCCAGAACCAATCAAGAAGCAAGCAAGCAAGAAGTAAAAACTACTGAGCTCCCTTTTTCTTATTAGTTTGTTAGCAAGTCAAGCCAAATGAGAGCCTAGGCCCTGCGAACAATCTCTCCTCCAACCAATCAATCAGTCAATCATGGTATTTATTGAGGGCTTACTGGGAAGCAGCATGGTGTGGTGGATAGAGCAAAGGTCTGGGAGACAGAAGGTCATGTGTTGTAATCCCGGCTCTGCCACTTGTCTGATGTGAGACCTTAGGCAAGTCACTTCACTTCTCTGTGCCTCCGTTACCTCATCTATAAAATGTGGAATAAGATTGTGAGCCCTATGCAGAACAAGGACTGTGTCCAACCTGATTTGCTTGTATCCACCCCAGCCCTTAGTACAGTGCCTGGCCCACAGTAAGCATTTAACAGATACCATAATTTATATTATTATTATTTTTACTGTGCAGAGCACAGCATCTCTCCTCCTGCCACTGCACTAGCCCCACCAGCCCACGCCCAACATCCGCTGCTACCACTGTGCTCTAGGAAAAAGAGTGGCAGAGGCCTAAATCCACCACAGTATCCAGGAAGAGGCAGGTCTGTGAACTTTTAAAACTGGACATTAGGTTTCTCTGATGCAGAGGATGATGTTGGAGTCTCCCATCAGTAATGACAATTGAGCCTTGGTCCTGAAGGCCCAGGTCTGGGAACCTGCTCATTGTTCCTGATGACAGAGCTGGGGGCTCGTGTGGTGCCACTCATGCTCTCATCCCTGCCAGGCGTTTCCCCCTGGGGCACGGAGTGGGATGAGTGTGTAGGCGGGCAGGGTTGCAGCACACTGTCAAGTTTACGTTCAGGACCCACTTGTGGCTGAAGTCAGCACAACATTAGTGCTGAGGTCGGGCTGCTGCCTTAGGTGGTTCTCAGTGGAAAACCTTTGCCACTGACAGCAGAGCTAAGCAGAGCTAATCCCGGCTGATGCAGATATGAGCGTGTGTAATGGGGAATACCGTTGTCCTTCATCCTCCTAGAAGAACCCATTGGCAGGAGCTCTGCTGATGTGTGTGAAAAGGGAGGGGAGACTTCAGAGGTCAGTGAGGAACTGTCCTTTGCCGTTCTGTCAGGTTGATGTCTTTCCGCATCCCACACCATTTTGACCTGTGATTCCATGTACTGGGACTCCTCTGTCTCCTTCTGTTCGGTGGCCCGATTTCAGCTGACCTGGCAACAGGTGACTGGGCACCTTCTGTCATCCAGCCTCCTGATACTAACCCACAGCCAAGCTGTGGTTGAGATGAGCACAGCTTCAGTGCTAGGGAGACTGCCTTGGTTCCAGGACCTGATTGTTTGTAATCCTGTCTTGCCATTCTTGCACTGACGTTGAGCCTGCCCCTATAAGTGATGCTGACAGAACTGTTCAGGGAATCGAATATCAATTGACCCATCGATTGCGTTTATTAAGAGCTTAATGCGTACAGAGCACTGTGGGAGAGTACAATATAGCGGAGTTGGTAGACAGATTCCCTGACCAAGATGAGCTTACGATGGACATTACGATGGACGAGCTTACAGGGGGAGATGGACATTAATACAAATAAGTAAATTATGGATTTGTATGTAAGTGCTGTGGGGCTGAGGGAGGGGTGAATAAGGTTGTAAATCCAAGTTCAAGGGTGACGGAAAAGGGAGCCGGAGAAGAGGAAATGAGGGCTTAGTCAGGGAAGGCCTCTTGGAGGAGATGTGCTTTTCATAAGGCTTGGAAGGTGGGGAGAAGGCTGGGTGGGGGTTGAGGGTAGAGATTCAGGCTTCCCAACTACAGACAAGGTTGGATGGCATGGAGACCTTTGGTTTGGGCTAAAGCCTGATGTCACTCTGCCGCCAGACTCTGTCTGACAGTCTCCCAAAGGATGTGATGTCCTTCTTGATTAAATTATACTGGGTTACACTCTGCACACAAGGCAAACCTTGGCTTTTAAGTTCTCATCAGAAATATCCCCACACAGATGCCTTGATTTCTTTTGTCAAGGACTAGTCAAAAGGATGAAAGGCTTCTTGTCCCTGTTTTAATGGGGGGCTCCAGGGAAACCATTGGATGTATTTCAAAGCTGTTGATTAAGCTAGTAAACTACTGGGAACATATGAAATGGAAACTATTACAAGCATTAAGGGATTTATTAGCAAAGCACTGCAGCATTTCATGATCATTCCCCCACTTCTTTGCATTGAAACAACAAGTCGAGTGTTATGGAAAAACCCAGAAAGATTTCCAAGTACAGACAATGCTAAATGAGGAGGAACAATAAATAATGGAGAATAATGCAGCCAGTCAAACCCTGAGCCCTCACATACCTGAAGGTCTTGATGCCAAATGTCAGTGCCAATAAATAAGAATGGGGCTTGGGATTAGAAACAGAACAATACCTACTTAGTGGAAAGATTTGGGCAGAAGTTATGCCAAAAAAAATGATAAAGCCTATAGTAGGGAAGGAAAAAAAAACATTGAAAGGGAAAAATGTGTTATTTCCTTCTTTCTCAACTATTCTGTGGATTTTTCTCTCTGTCTTAGCTCACCCACACAGCTCACTAGTCACCTAAAGTGACTTCAGTTTCTGCTTCCTCTCCTTGACTTTTGACAATATCAAGAGAGGTTTGTTGCTAGTACAGCAAAATGTGGCCCAGTCACAGCCAGTTTTGTGGTATAATCAATTCAGGTTTGAACAAATGGGCCCAAATTTTAAGCACTTGATCATTTGTTTTATATACAAGAATACCAGTTGGTATCTGGAATGCTGAATTTCACAGTAATAAAATCACCAGAGATATCCACACCTCACACTGTTGGAGGCAACACTGCCATTTGTTTTTACACTACAAATACTAACTATCCAGTGTGACTTTGGATGTGGGGGAAGAAATACAGACGGAAAGCATCGGCAATGTCTTAGGCATATTTCTGAGTAAGAACATGGTATTAGAAAGATGCAAAACACAAGCACGGACAGACACCAGGTTGACTACTCAAGGAAAAAGAGATCATTTGAAGAAAGAAAATCTACTGTGAAAAGTCTAAAGAAATTCAAATAAGTATCCACCATCCCTCGTCCCTTGGGACCTGGGTTCTAATCCCAGCTCTGCCACTTGCCTGCCGTGTGACCTGGGGAACGCTCTACCCTGAACCCACGATAACTTTAATCTGGCCCTGAGAAGAGCAACTATTTAATGGGAAAAAGCGCAGTCTAAAGTGATAACAATTGTGGTGGTACTAATAATGTATTTGCTAAGTACTTATTATGTGTCAAGCACTGTACTAAGCACCAGAGTACACACAAGATAATCAGGTCCTGCATGGGTCATCTGTAAAATGGGTATTAAGACTGTGAGCCCCCCTTGGGACAAGCTGATTACCTTGTATCTGCTCTAGTGCTTAGAACAGTGCTTGGCACATAGTAAGCCCTTAACAAACACCATTATTATTATTATTATTCAATTCATTCAATAATATTTATTGAGCGCTTACTATGTGAAGAGCACTGTACTAAGCGCTTGGAATGAACAAGTCGGCAACAGATAGAGACAGTCCCTGCCCTTTGACGGGCTTACAGTCTAATCGGGGGAGACAGGCAGACAAGAACAATGGCAATAAATAGAGTCAAGGGGAAGAACATCTCATAAAAACAATGGCAAATAGAATCAGGGTGATGTACATCTCATTAAACAAATTAAACAAAATAAATAGGGTGATGAAGATACATACAGTTGAGTGGACGAGTACAGTGCTGAGGGGGGTGGGACAAGAGAGGGAGGAGGAGAGGGAAAGGGGGGAGAAGAGGGTTTAGCTGTGGAGAGGTGAAGGGGAGGGTAGAGGGAGCAGAGGGAAAAAGGGGGGAGCTCAGCCTGGCAAGGCCTCTTGGAGGAGGTGAGCTTTAAGTAGGGATTTGAAGAGGGGAAGAGAATTAGATTGTCGGAGGTGAGGAGGGAGGGCATTCCAGGACTGAGGGAGGATGTGGCCCAGGGGTCGACGGTGTGATAGGCGAGACCGAGGGACGGTGAGGAGGTGGGTGGCAGAGGAGCAGAGCATGCGGGGTGGGCGGTAGAAAGAGAGAAGGGAGGAAAGGTAGGAAGGGGCAAGGTGATGTAGAGCCTTGAAGCCTAGAATGAGGAGCTTTTGTTTTGAGCGGAGGTTGATAGGCAACCACTGGAGATGTTTAAGAAGGGGAGTGACATGCCCAGATCGTTTCTGCAGGAAGATGAGCCGGGCAGCGGAGTGAAGAATAGACTGGAGCGGGTCAAGAGAGGAGGAAGGGAGATCAGAGAGAAGGCTGACACAGTAGTCTAGCCGGGATATAATGAGAGCCTGTAGCAGTAAGGTAGCCGTTTGGGTGGAGAAGAAAGGGCGGATCTTGGCGATACTGTAAAGGTGAGACCGACAGGTCTTGGTAACGGATAGGATGTGTGGGGTGAACGAGAGAGACGAGTCAAAGATGACACCGAGGTTGCGGGCCTGAAAGACGGGAAGGATGGTCATACCATCCACGGTGATAGGGAAGTCTGGGAGAGGACCGGGCTTGGGAGGGAAGATGAGGAGCTCAGTTTTGCTCATGTTGAGTTTTAGGTGGTGGGCAGACATCCAGGTGGAGACGTCCTGGAGGCAGGAGGAGATGCGAGCCTGAAGGGAGGGGGCGAGGACAGGGGCAGAGATGTAGATCTGCGTGTCATCTGCGTAGAGACGGTAGTCAAAGCCGTGAAAGCGAATGAGTTCACCAAGGGAGTGAGTGTAAATGGAGAACAGAAGAGGGCCAAGAACTGACCCTTGAGGAACTCCAGCAGTTAAAGGATGGGAGGGGGAGGAGGCGCCTGCGAAGGAGACTATTATTATTAATTGAGGCACAGAGAAGTTAAGTGACTTGCCCAAGGTCAGCCAGCAGACAAGTGGCAGAGTGGGATTAGAACCCAGGTCCTCTGACTTCCAGGCCCGTGCTCTTTCTGTTAGGCCACGTTGCTTCTCACCCCTACTCCCCGTAAGCACATATGTACAGATTTTTATACTCTATTGTTTTCTGCTACCTTTAACTTGTTTTATTGTGTTTTGTGTTTCTGTTGTAATAATAATATTAATAATTATGGTATTTAAGTGCTTACTTTGTGCCAGGCACTGTACTAAGCACTGGAGTGGATATAAGCAAATCAGGTTGGACACAGAGGCACAGAGAAGGAAGTGACTTGCCCAAGTCACAGCAGAGAAGTGGCGGAGCCAGGATTAGAACCCATGACCTTTTGACTCCCAGACTCGTGCTCTTTCCACTACGCCATCCCAAGTGCTTAGTACAGTACATCGCACCCAGTGGGTGTGCAATAAATGATGTTATTGACACCATCCCCACCACGGTGACTTAGACACAATTGGTTAAGAGATAAGTGGTATGTCCTATCACCAGCAGGACATATGCTTTATTATGCACTGAGTCAACCAATGTTCTGCTTGCTCAGAGGCAAGCATTCATATCAAACCCATCCCTCTATTCCCTGTGAACACAAACCACACATTTTTCCCAGAAGGCATGCAGTCTCTCCATCCCCCTCCTCACCTCCTCTTCCTGGGCTAAGCCAGTGAAGGAACATGTAGGTCAAAAGATAAAGAATAAACAGAGCATGGATTTATCCCCACTTGCCCCCTGTTTGCTGCCTAATTCTGGGTCTAATTCGGGGTCCAAAGAGGAATTCTTTTTCCTTTTATAGGCCCATCCCCAATTCCCCTGCAAGGTCAGAATCTGTTAACCTAGAGCTAATGGCTCCAGGGGCTTGGTCTGGGTTGGGGTAAGGGCGGTCATGTCTGTCTCCGCTGCTAGACTGTAAGCTCCTTGTGGGCAGGGAACCTTTCTCCCAAGCACTTAGTACAGGGCTCTGCACATAGTAAGCCCTCAATAAATACTTCTAATTGATTGAGAGATACTCTGAAACCCCTCCCTCTCCCACTGACTGACAGGTGAGTTGCCCACAGGCCTGGGAGTTTGAAGGACCTGGGGTCTAATGCCGGCTCTGCCACATGCCGGCTGTGTAACCTTGGGCAAATCATTTAACTTCTCTGGGCCTCAGTCACCTCATCTGTAAAATGAGGATTAAGAGTGTGAGCCCTGTGCTGGGACAGGGACTATGTGATCAAACTGATTAACTTGTATCTACTCCTGTGCTTAGAACAGTGCTTGGCATATAGTAAGTGCTTAAAAAATACCATTATCATTATCATTATTATTATTATTATTAAATACAAAAAAGTTCAGTCCATGCTTCCCCACTCCCCAACTAACTGGGAGACAACAGCAGCCTACAAACTAACATCACATATAGTCATCAGGAACAGGGAGGCTCTTTTAGAACAGAAGCTTCATCATGAAAACAAAGGGCAAATTCAAAAACAGCACCAGGCATTGCAAATAGCAAATGTGACAGCAGAGTAAAGAGTGACCTTTATGTAGGCACAGAGTGGGAAGAATTGTCAGTTGGGCATCAGTGTCTTCAGCCAAACTCACACCCACATAGATAAACTCTTCCCTGTCGCATTATCTTTGATCCAGAAGGATGGCTCACACTTTTCTGTACATGGAAACGTGTTTTCTCTCTATCTACAGATGTGTGCATATGGTGCAAAGGTGCTTTGGAAGTCAAGTAAAATGAATATTCTTCATTACCCCCCACACCAGTTAGATAGTGAAAGCAAAAAAAAAAATCTATCTTTCTACCATGATTTAAACTAGAGTAAGGTTAAAAGGTTAAGGTAGCCACATTCTGCTCAACCGTAAAATATCATCCACTCCATCTCTTTCAGTCAAGGCAGGAAGTTACCTACCAGTGCTCTTTAGTGGTTTTGTTTCTTTTTTTTCCTTTCTAGGTTTAAGTGTCCTGAATATCAAAGCCTCCACCTTTACCTTTGGGGCAAGCCTACATTGAAATAGAATAGTTTCCACTATCCGGAAGTTTTTCTTATGTAACATTAACCTTCATTAAACGGTACTTTGAATGTAGTTTGGCAGAAATATCTGGGTTAGATTGATGCAGTATTTTTCCTTCTTCTCTCTCCCTATACTGTCCCTTTTCACTTCCCGTCTTCCTTTAATTTTCTCCTTGCCACTCTGCTCCTCTCTCCCTAAATTCCTCAACTGTTCTGTTGGTTTGTCTCTATCTCTTTCCATTTACCTAATTTGTCCCTCTTGTTCCCTCCTGGTGTCTCTCCTCATCCTCCTTTCTTCTGTCATACCTGGTTCCACCCCCCACCCCCTGCCGCTTTTTTATTTTAAAATGGTATTTGTTAAGCACTTATTATGTGCCAGGAACTTTACTAAGCACTGGGGTAGATACAAGATAATCCAGTTGTATACAGTCCATGTCCCACATGGGGCTCACAGTCTTAATCCCCAATTTCCAGATGAGGGTAACTGAGGCACACAGATGTGAAATGACTTGCCCAAGGTCACCCAACAAACAGATGGTGGAGCTAGGATTAGAACCCAGGTCCTCTGACTCCCAAGCCCAAGGTCTTTTTAGTAGTCCTGGCTGCTTCCCACACTGCTTCCCCCTTCTTTCCCTGATCCTGGAATTGTTTGTCCTTCTCTAGGCCCCTCTCCTCTTCCTTTATTTTCACTGTTTTTGATCCCTTTTCCTTCCCTACCTGTCCTCTTCTCTTCTGTCATCACTCTCCCTCTGTGACCTACTGACAAGCCCACGGTCTTCCCTGTCTCAGAAGCCCACACCCTAGGTATCATCCTTGACTCTGCACTGTCTTTCAGAACACTCACTTTCAATCAACTGTTCTTCCTCCACATCACTTTCTGGATACTTCCCTTCATCTTCCGTTACCACCTTGATCCAAGCTAATGGTTAACCTCCTCCCTGGTCTCCCTACCTTCACATTCCCTGCCTTCAGTCTATACTGGATCATTTTTAGACATAACTCAGCTTGCCTCTCTACACCTCAAAATCTCCAGTGGCTACCCATATTCCACTGCATTAAGCAAAAACTCCTCACAGCTGTCTCCATTTGTCTCTACTGGCTGTTTCCATCTTACATATGGGCTCTCTTCACCTGCTAGGCCCCAGATTACACTCTTTAAAATCACCTTCTAATGGTACCACACTCTCAAATCCCCCACCTCCAACCCATCACTCATTACACTGCCCCAGCCTGTAACTTCCCCCCCACTCCAAATCAGCCATCCTGCAGCTTTCTCAATCATCAAAGCCCTCCTAAAATTTCACCTCTTCCAGAAAGCCTTCCCCCAAACAGTTTATTGCAGTCTATTTTATATTCACTAAATGAAACTAGTCTTTAAAAACAATAGCATTTGTTAAGTGCTTACTATGTGTCAGGCACTGAACTATCTCCAAGATCCGACCTTTCCTCTCCACCCAAATGACTATCTTACTGGTACAGGCTCTCATAATATCCCAGCTGGATTATTGTGTCAGCCTTCTCTCTGATCTCCCATCCTCCTCTCTTGACCCGCTCCAGTCTATTCTTCATTCTGCTGCCCGGCTCATCTTCCTGCAGAAACACTCTGGGCACGTCACTCCCCCTCTTAAAAACCTCCAGTGGTTGCCTATCAACTTCCGCACGAAACAAAAACTTCTCACTCTAGGCTTCAAGGCTCTCCATCACCTTGCTCCCTCCTACCTCTTCTCCCTTCTCTCTTTCTACTGCCCACCCCACAGGCTCCACTCCTCTGCCGCCCACCTCCACACCGTCCCCCATTCTCTCCTATCCCACCGTCGACCCCTGGCCCACGTCCTCCCGCTGTCCTGGAATGCCCTCCCTCCTCACCTCCACCAAACTAACTCTCTTCCCTCTGCTCCCTCTGCTGCCTCTCTGCCCCCCTCTTCACCTCCCCTCAACTAAGCCCCCTTTCCTCCCCCTTTCCCTCTGCTCCTCCCCCTCTCCCTTCCCCTCCCTTCAGCACTGTGGTCATTTGCTCATTTGTATATATTTTTATTACTCTATTTATTTTGTTAATGGGATGTACATCCTCTTGATTCTATTTATTGCTATTGCTTTTGTCTGTCTGTCTCCCCCGATTAGACTGTAAGCCTGTCAATGGGCAGGGATTGTCTCTATCTGTTGCCAAATTGTACATTCCAAGTGTTTAGTACAGTGCTCTGCACATAGTAAGCACTCAATAAATGTTACTGAATGAATTGAATGAACTAAATACTGGGGTAGATACAAGTTAGTCAGGTTGGACAATAGCCCATCCGTGTCTCACATGGGGCTCACAAGTCTTAATCCCCATTTTTCAGATGAGGTAACCGAGGCACAGAGAAGAGAAATGTGTCCAAGGTCACACAGCAGATAAGTGACACAGCTGAGATTAGAAGCCAGGTCCTTCTGACTTCCAAGCCCACGCTCTATCCAGTAGGCCACACTGCTATCCAGTAGGCCACAGTGCTTCTCCTGTCAATACAACAGCCACTCTTAGCACTTAATGTATTTTAATCATATCTTCAGCACTTTTAAACTCATGGGGAAAGGGGGAGGATTCATTATTCTCCTTGCTCCCCAATGTCACCTTTGCACCATCCTACCCCTTCCCTTTTTCTATCATCTGCCTTGAGCAGATCAGTTTGTCACCTCCTACCATAACTTATTTATTTCCCACTACGACCCAGCACGCTTCCTTCTCTGAATACAATATGTAACAGAGGTGGTAGATGCATTCTCTGCTCACAAGGAGCTTACAGTCTGGAAGGGGAGACAGACATGGAAATAAATTATGGATATGTATATAAGTGCTATGAGGATGAAGTTGGAGTGAGTAGGTTGGCCTTAGAGGAGCGACATGAGCAAGTTGAGCTGTAGTAGGAAACTAGTGAGGTATGATAGGAGGGGGCAATCTTGCATGGAGAGCCAGGGAGCAAGAAGAAAATCTATTTTTATTTCCTCCTGCCTCCACTACATGGATGTCCCACCAGCCCCTAAAGCATACTATGTCTAAAATTGAACTTCTCATCCTCCCCCACAAATTCTCCCTTCAAACTCCCTTTCCCTTCACAGTTGTCAACACTAGCCTCCTCCCCATCTCTCAAGCCAGAGAATTTGACATTATCCTCGTTTCCTCTTTCTCCTTCCACCCCCAAATTCGGTCTGTCCCCAAATCCTGGGGGTACTTCCTTTATGACATCTTCAGAGTCCAAAACCTTCCTGTCCATCTAAATGGTCACCATGCAGTTCTGGGCACTTGTCATATTCTGGCTTAAATCTGCATCAGTCTCTCTCCTCCCTGGTCCTACTTGACTGTTTTGCCAGGATCACTTTTCCAAAACTTCATACCGCATACATCTCCCCACTCCTCATAAACATAGAATGGTTGCCCATTCCTCTTTGTATCAGGCAGAAACTCCTTTTTTTGGTTAATGGTATTTGTTAAGTGCTATGTGCCAGACACTGTACTAAGCACTGGGGTAGATACAAGCTAATCAGGTTGGACACAGTTCCCTGTCCAGGTCTCGCATGGGGCTCACAGTCTTAATAATCCCCTCCATACCTCCTCCATACCTTATCTCACCTTGGCTTCACGGATTCTGTCCTCTCCTGGTTCTCCTCTTACCTCTCTGGCCGGTCATTCTCGGTCTCCTTCGCTGGAGCCTCCTCCCCCTCCCATCCTTTAACTGTTGGAGTTCCTCAAGGGTCAGTTCTTGGCCCTCTTCTGTTCTCCATTTACACTCCCTCCCTCGGTGAACTCATTCACTCTCACAGCTTTGACTACCATCTCTACGCAGATGACACGCAGATCTACATCTCCGCCCCTGTCCTCTCCCCCTCCCTTCAGGCTCGCATCTCCTCCTGCCTCCAGGACGTCTCCACCTGGATGTCGGCCCGCCACCTAAAACTCAACATGAGCGAGACTGAGCTCCTCATCTTCCCTCCCAAACCCGGTCCTCTCCCAGACTTCTCTATCACCGTGGATGGCACGACCATCCTTCCCGTCTCTCGGGCCCGCAATCTCGGTGTCATCCTTGACTCGTCTCTCTCGTTCACCCCACACATCCTATCCGTTACCAAGACCTGCCGGTTTCACCTCTACAATATCGCCAAGATCCGCCCTTTCCTCTCCACCCAAACGGCTACCTTACTGTTACGGGCTCTCGTTATATCCCGGCTAGACTACTGTGTCAGCCTTCTCTCTGATCTCCCTTCCTCCTCTCTCGCCCCGCTCCAGTCTATTCTTCACTCCGCTGCCCGGCTCATCTTCCTGCAGAAACGATCTGGGCATGTCACTCCCCTTCTTAAACAACTCCAGTGGTTGCCTATCGACCTCCGCTCCAAACAAAAACTCCTCACTCTAGGCTTCAAGGCTCTCCATCACCTTGCCCCTTCCTACCTCTCCTCCCTTCTCTCTTTCTACCGCCCACCCCGCACGCTCCGCTCCTCTGCCGCCCACCTCCTCACCGTCCCTCGGTCTCGCCTATCCCGCCGTCGACCCCTGGGTCACGTCCTCCCGCAGTCCTGGAACGCCCTCCCTCCTCACCTCCACCAAACGGATTCTCTTTCCCTCTTCAAAACCCTACTTAAAAATCACCTCCTCCAAGAGGCGTTCCCAGACTGAGCTCCTCTTCCCCCTCTACTCCCTCTGCCATCTCCCTTTACCTCTCCGCAGCTAAAGCCTCTTTCCCCCCATCTCCCTCTGCTCCTCCACCTCTCCCTTCCCATCCCCACAGCACTGTACTCGTCCGCTCAACTGTATATATTTTCGTTATCCTATTTATTTTGTTAATGAATTGTACATCGCCTTGATTCTATTTAGTTGCCATTGTTTTTATGAGATGTTCTTCCCCTTGACTCTGTTTATTGCCATTGTTCTTGTCTGTCCGTCTCCCCCGATTAGACTGTAAGCCCGTCAAACGGCAGGGACTGTCTCTATCTGTTGCCGACTTGTTCATCCCAAGCACTTAGTACAGTGCTCTGCACATAGTAAGCGCTCAATAAATACTATTGAATGAATTGAATGAATCCCCATTTTACAAGTGAGATAACTGAGGCACAGAGAAGTTAAGTGACTTGCCCAAGGTCACACAGTATACAGCAGGCTCCTGGCCATTGACTTTCAAGCATTCAATCAACTCTTTCCCTCCTACTTATCTATTCTCTTCTCCCACGTCACTCCAGCTCCTGCTTTCCATTCCTCTGCAGCTAGTCTACTCACTGTGCCTCACTCTTTTCTCTCTCACCTTTGACATCTTGCTAATGCCCTCCCCCACTGCCTGGAACTTCTTCCCCCTTCATTTTCAACAGACCACAGCTCTCCCCATCTTCAAAGCTTTCTGAGCTCACTGCTCCTCCAGGGGGTCTTCTCCAAGTAATCTAATCTTCCCACTTTATATCCTCCAACTGCCACTGCAGCCCTTCTCTCCAACACCTATGCACTTAAGTTACTACACCTCCCATAGAACTTACTCCCCCTATCTGTCTTCCCCACTAGTGGCTCCTACTATTTGTAAATATTTTTTGCCCATCTCCTGAAAAGATTATACATGCTTCTAGGGCAGGGAATGTGTTTCTTCTTTCCCTTGTACTCTCCCAAGAGCTTAGTAAAGTGCTATGTCCTCGATAGGCACTCAATAAATACTGTTGATTGATTGACTGGAAATCCTGATTGCAAAGGGGCTCTATCATCCATGTTTGCTGAATACCTGACCAAATGTGTGCTCCTGTGGCTGGGGTGGGGCTCCCTCTCCAGCAACGATGGGCATAAATTGGGGAGGGGGTGTAGTAGGGGGCCCTCAGCTTTCCCGCCCAGACCTGGGAGCCCCAATCTTGCTAGTTCACAAGGCACTCTTTTTGTTTTCAGGAAGGAGAAGCCACTCTCTCTAGATGCAAGCTTGTTGTGGGCAGGGAACGTGTCTACCAACTGTGTCATTTTGTACTCTCCCTAGTGCTCATTACAGTGCTCTGCATGCAGTAAGTGCTCGGTAAATACCATTGGTTGATTCCTCCTTCCCCAAAATGCAATGGGATTCTTTCTCTGACTGAGGGCCAATCAACAGTCAAGGAGCAACAACCACTCCTGCAAATCCAAAGCCAGATGGCATTTTCTTGTCATCAATGGTATTTATTGAGTGTGTACTGTGTGCAGAGCACTGGACTAAGTGCTTGGGAGAGTGTATGCCTTAACTGCTCATTATTGAGCTATATGGCTATTTAGTCCAACTAGAGTTATTTCTATTCATTGACTAAATCTACACATTCATTCACTATTCCAGCCCTCTAACTTGATCAAAGACACCCTAATGCTATTAGATCTGTTTTTCAGTTACAAAAAGTCTTCCATTCTGGGGAAAGGTTGCAGTTTATTTTATATTCACTAAATGTAACTACATTTATTCCTCAATTCCTTTTGTTCTCTGGGAAAAGCAACGTAGTCAAATTATGATTCTACTAGAGAGGGGGTATAAAGAACCCTAGTTGAACATGTATGTTAGTATCATCATGAGGATATGTAAATGGGAAGTCCTCTAGGAAATGTGTGACATTCTCTCACATTCTCTCCTTCCATTATTTAAAAACTCATGTTATTCCTCCCCATTCCCTCAGAAGGATTGCTTTCTAAATATCGGTAAATATGAGTCTTCTTCATTCACTGCTCTTCCCAAATTCCAATATTTTTCCCACAGATTAAAACCCTCCTATAATTAAGACAGACCTGGCATCATTTCCAAAAGGCATTGCTCCTACCTTTTTAATGAGCGTGGACATGGGGGACAAGATTAGATGCGGATGTTATGGAAATTTTCAATTCACTCAAAAAATGAAGGACTGAAAGAAAATCCAGGTTAAATGTGAGAAAACCAGGATTTTAAAGGCAGAGCTACTCTTCATTCAGCAACTTCCCTAATGCAGAACTTCTGTCAAACTTGTCTTGTGCTGTCGAGTCATCTCCGACCCATAGCGACATTATGGACACATCTCTCCCAGAACGCCCCACGTCCATCTGCAGTCGTTCTGGTAGTGTATCCATAGAGCTTTCTTGGTAAAAATACAGTAGGGGTTTACCACTGTCTCCTTCCAAGCAGTAAACTTGAGTCTCCGCCCTCGACTCTCTCTGATGCCGCTGCTGCCCAGCACTGGTGAGTTTTGACTTGCAGCAGATTGCCTTCCCCTGGCTAGCCACTGCTCAAGGTAGGAATGGAATAGGTATGGCTCTGCTTGACTTCCTCCCGTAGTCGAGACTGGTGGGATACTGGAAACTCTCCAGGTGCAGCCCTGAGAGGGGTCTGTCACACTAGACATAGTAAATTCTCACTCTAGGCTTCAAGACTCTCCATCACCTTGCCCCTTCCTACCTCTCCTCCCTTCTCTCTTTCTACTGCCCACCCCACACGCTCTGCTCCTCTGCCGCCCACCTCCTCACCGTCCCCCATTCTCGCCTATCCCGCCGTCGACCCCTGGGCCATGTCCTCCCGCGGTCCTGGAATGCCCTCCCTCCTCACCTCTGACAATCTAATTCCCTTCCCCTCTTCAAATCCCTACTTAAAGCTCACCTCCTCCAAGAGGCCTTCCCAGACTGAGCTCCCACCTTTTCCCTCTGCTCCTTCTACCCCCCCTTCACCTCTCCACAGCTAAGCCCTTTTCTCCCCCCTTTCCCTCTGCTCCTCCCCCTCTCCCGTCCCATCCCCTTAGCACTGTACTTGTCCGCTCAACTGTATATATCTTCATCACCCTATTTATTTTGTTTAATGAGATGTACATCACCCTGATTCTATTTATTTGCCATTGTTTTAATGAGATGTCCTTCCCCTTGATTCTATTTATTGCCATTGTTCTTGTCTGCCTGTCTCCCCCGATTAGACTGTAAGCCTGTCAAAGGGCAGGGACTTTGGGAGGAGAAAACAGATTGATTACCCACAGTTTGTCCATCATCTGGATTGCACCCAGATAGGATGGGGAATTATAGAACTTCCCTAGAACCCAGAGCAACCTTTGTTCCAGAAGCTTTGTACACATAGCTGACTCTTCAGTCACCACAGAGAATATGAAGGTTTAAGTCAGTGTCAGGGGCAAGAGAGTGCAAAGGGCATCATGCAAACTGCTGGCACTACAATCAATTCCTTGGCACAGTTTCTAGGTCCTGACCAAGGCTCGTCTTCTGCTAACATGGTGAGTGACTCAAGTGAAAGGTAGTACACTCAATTTACAAGCCAAACTGCTGAATCAGAAAGAAAAAAGGGCAATCGCTTCTGAAATGAAAGGTTCTCAGTTGGATACTTTCCTTTTCGATATTCCAGCCCCACAGGTCCTGAAGTCAAGATTTTTTGGAAGGGTAAGGGGGGTTAACATGGGCCAACTGGCTGATAGTAATAATAATAATGATGGTATTTAAGCGCT
Source organism: Ornithorhynchus anatinus (assembly GCF_004115215.2). Lineage (NCBI taxonomy): Eukaryota > Metazoa > Chordata > Mammalia > Monotremata > Ornithorhynchidae > Ornithorhynchus > Ornithorhynchus anatinus. Next base: position 53,355,243 of record NC_041749.1, read on the forward strand.
TACTATGTGTCAAGCACTGTTCTAAGCACTGGGGTAGATACAAGATCATCAGGTTGGACACAGTCCCTGTCCCACATGGGGTTCGCAGTCTTAATCCCCAATTTCTAGATGAGGGAACTGAGGCACAGAGAAGTTAAGTGACTTGCCCAAGGTCACACAGCAGAGTGGCAGAGCCAGAATTAGAACCCATGTCTTTCCGACTCTCAGGCCAGTGCTCTTATCCACTAAACTACACTTGATCCACACAATGTTTGGTTTTTTTTATGGTGTTTGTTAAGGATTTACATTGTGTCAGTCAGACAATCGTATATATTGAGCGTTTACTGAATGTAGAGCACTGTACTGAGCGCTGGGTAGAGTTTGATATAACAGTATAACAGATATATTCCCTGTTAAATATATAACAATATTCCTATATTTACAGACTGCGTCAAGCACTGTTCTAAGCACTGGGGTAGATAGAAGTTAATCAGGCTGGATACAGTCTCACACGGGGCTCACAGTCTAAGTAGGAGGGAGACCAGGTATTAAATCCCCATTTTTGCAGTTGAGGAAACTGAGGCACAGAGAAGTGAAGGGACTTGCCTGAGGTCACGCTGCAGGCAGGTGGTTGAGCCGGGATTAGAACCCAGGTCCTCTGGCTCCCAGGCCTGTGCTTTTTCCACTGGGTCATGCTGCTTCCCAGCATGGCCTGTAGGTGATTTTTCCTCTCATTAATATAAAACGCAGAGTAATGGCTGCTTACACAGCATGCACATTTTGATGTGCTCAGCCACCAGTTATTTCCACCATTACTTTTTCTTAGTGATGGGACCTCAAGCAAAAGCCAGACCTATCTGTAGTAATCACTTCAGGAATTCTAGGCCAGGCTGTCTTTAATGTAATCACTCTAATGGACACATAATAGAAGAGTTCGATGGCTAAACTGAATACCTCAGCTCCCACTCCCCTTATGACTAAATCACATTAGACTTGAGTGAACCTTGAAGTCACATCTGTCAAAATGTATCAGGAAAATAATTAGGCATCTATATCCAGTTCCCCACACGGTGTGAAATAAACACTAATTCAGACCCTATACCCTTCTCAAGTCATGAGCCCCCCAGAGAGCAGGGAGAAAGTGCTGGAACTAAAATCATCACTCTGCAGCAATGACTAAGCACCACAGTTTATCCTTATTTGGTTTACCCAGAGTCTGGGTGCACTGGCAGCATACAAAGTGTTTTCTACTCTACCCAGCTGTGAACAGCTGGATCTCTTTCTCTGGCCAGCAATGGCTAATTCCTGGATTACATTTTGTAAGTTGATGTAATGTAACACTCAGAGTGTAAAAGACATTCCACTTTATCCTAGCAGAAAAGCACAGGAAAACTCCCCCCAGGGGCAGAAGATTAAATTTATATCATATTAAAGCATGACCCACACGGGTACATTCTTTACATGATGTGCAGTGTGACAGAGTAGGACGAGTCAGGAAAAAAACAAACTGTACAAGTTAGAACTTTATCAGAACACATTTTCTATTTCTAGAAAGTCAGATAAAAATCATTTCTCGATCACACCTCTAAAAGGTATTGGGGAAAGGCAGGAAGTAAACTTAAAATTTCTTACAGTTGGTTCAGAACAGCTTCCTGGAAGTGTCAGTTAAAGAATGCATTAAGGAAAGACGAGTTGAGGATGAAGAGATAGAAAACAAGCTTCTCCTAGGAAAGAGAGAAGGAAAATTTCATCGAGGGAGGCTAGACAAGATGTTAAATAGTCTATTCCCAGACTCTATTTGTACAATAGTATAAATACAGTCTGTTACTGCCTCTTATGCACCGTAATATGTTCTCCAGGAATGAGTTGGTTGAACTGAGCTTTTTTTGGGGGAACCAAAGCCAACCAGCAAGGAATGGTAAGCCTTGTGGGAGCAACTAAACTCACTGGTGAGGCTAGTGCAAATTTCCCTGAAGGGAATACACAACTTCTCCCACTACGCATATACACTACAAGGCTGCATAGCCACAATGCGTGTGAGTTCTTTAGACAAGCTAAAAAGAGCTACAGCTGGGGGTGGGGTCAATGAGCTCTCTAGCCCCACAATCTGCTCTTTAGTCTGGCTTTTCCCTTGCCCTTACAACCATATGTTAGAATCAAGTCCCTTTGCTAGCTGCCTCCCTCTCACCTATCTAATCTCTTCTTCCCATCTCACATTCTTCACTCCTCCCAAACAAGCCTTGTAACTGAACCACACTCTTGACTGTCCTGTCTCTGCCAATCCATTGCTCCCATCTTTCCCCCTGCCTGGAACACCCTCCCCACTTAAATTCACTAAACCAAGTCATCACTCGCCACCTTCAAAACTCTCCTAAAAGACCACCTCTTCCAGGAGCCGTTCCATGCCTAATGCCCACCTTCCAGGTCAGTTCATCCTATCTCAGCACTCACATCCAGGTCTGTTTATTATTTCCTTAGTTTCTTTGGCTTTTAATATTTTGCTTCTCTTGTGTTTCCAAGCACCCAGCACCATGTTTTGCACACATGAGGGGCTTGATGATGATGATGATGATGATGATGATGATGATGATGATGAGCAGTGTTGACTATGATAAAGTCCTCCAGTTGGGTGGGATACGACTTTCACAACCAAGACCCAAAGCCTGAACCTAACAGGCACTGAAAACTTTGCTTGAAACGTGGCAAACCTTTTAGAGAATCATAGAGGGACCTTAGATGGGTTGGAGGCATGGTCAAACAGGAGCAGGGCAAGGAAGGATAAGAGGGGAAAGAAGGAAAAAGGAAAAGAAGATAATGGAAAAGGATGGGAGGAAAGGTGGAAGGGAAAGACAGAACAGGGGAGGAGAAGGAAAAGAGGGATTGAAGAGGGGTAAGGAAAACTTCATTCATTCATTCAATCGTATTTATTGAGCACTTATTGTGTGCAGAACACTGTACTAAGCACTTGGAGTGTACAATTCGGCAACAGGTAGAGACAGAGGAAATCCCTGCCCATCAATGGGCTCACAGTCTAAACTTCACAGTCTAAACTTCACAGTCTGCTGAAAACTTGTCAGCAGAAGTGGGTCAGTCAGGTAATAATAATAATGATGATATTTGTTAAGCATTTACTATGTGCCAGACACTGTACTAGGCCCTGGGGTGGATACAAGCAAACCGAGTTGGACACAGTCTCTGTCCTGTCTGTGGCTCACAGTCTCAATCCCCATTTTACAGATGAGGTAACTGAGGTCCAGAGAAATGAAGTGACTTGCCCAAGGACACACAGCAGACAAGTGGCGGTTCCTGGATTAGAACCCATGACCTTCTGGCTCTATCTACTACGTGTTTGTGCATGTGGAGGGGAGAGGAGGTTGGAGCTGTCACCATCAAGGGCAGGTAGTCATGGCAGCTGGGGCTCCCAGAATCCAGCCATGGAGCTATTAATGGTGTAGTAACTCCACAGAACATCCCAAAGGTTTCTGGTGCAGTCCTCCCACTTCCTAACATTTGCCGGAAACCTACAGAAATTGGCGAGAAAGAAGGCATTTCAGCTGAGAAGAAGTACTCCTGCTACCACTTGTAGGCAGCAGCCACCAGGGCTATTGGGTCCCTTCATGTCACCCAGCCAAACACAAGACCCTAATAGGTCCCACCACAGGCTTTTTTAGATAGCGGAGCAGAACCCTAAAAGCCACAACTGTCTGGCCTGACAGAAAGCAGAAAGAATTATGCTTCATCTTCACCCATTCCCCAAGACTCACTGGGAAAGGGAGAGGCGCTGGGTTCCTTCTCATGCCCCAGTGCCGCTCTCACACCATTCCATCGCCCTCAACCCTCTCTTTCCCTTCTTTTGAAGCCCATATCATCCGCCTCTACCCCCCACTCCAGATACTAGTCACACTCATCTACCTCCCCCCAGGCCCCACCTCCAACTTTTTGATACCTTTCTCATATTCCTTCTCTCTTTCTCCATCCCTGCATAGATCCTCAGGTACTTCAGTCTCCACATAGATGTTCCTGACCACCCTTCCATTACCCGCTTTCTATCACTCCCCAACTCCATCGACCTCCTGCTCCATCCCAGCTCACCCACTCACCAAATTGAACAAACATGCAATCTCATTATCTCTACCCTCACCAACTCTGAAATCCTTCTATCCGATCACAGCTTCCTCACTTGCCTTCTCTCCCACACACCTCCTCCCCGCAAACTGGGCCTGTTGCCCCACAGAGACCTCTGATCTTTTGACCCCATCCAATTTTTTCATGTCATCATGCCCCATGTAGCCTCCATACCCAAACTACCTTCCCTTGATGATCAAATTGACACCCTCAACATCACCCTCTCTTCTGAACTCAACGCATTCGCTCCCCTATCCCTTTGTCAATGTCGTACCACTAACTCAAAGCCCTGGATCATCTCTGGAATCCTTTTCCTTCGCTCCTGTGTACGAGCCACAGGGCACTGCTGACGGAAATCTAGATGTCAGGCTGACCTCGTCCACCTCAAGCTCCTCCTTTTGTGTGCTTTAACTCTGCCCTCTCTTCTTACTGGAAAAATGATTCCTCCATCCTTATTGACACCCATTGCCCCTTACCCTCACCAGTTGCTACAGACATTTAACTCAATCCTCAAATCCCTTGTACGAGCCCCTCATCACCTGACCTGGCTACCTACTTTATTTAAAAAAGTGACACTATCAGGTATGATCTCCCTAAAATTTCCCCTGCTTCTCTCCGGTTCCTGCCTCCTGCTGACCCTTCTTCAACTTTTCCATCTTTCTCAACAGCATCGCAAGAGTAGATCTTCTGCACTCTCTCAAAATCCACCCTGTGACATGTACATCCAACCCAATCCCTTCGCACCTTATCAAAACACTTGCCCCCTCCCTTTCTTCCCTCCCTGGCCACCATCTTCAACTGTTCACTCTACAAAGGTTTCTTCCCCAGTGCTTTCAAATATGCTCATGTCTCCCCTATCTTAAAAACCCCCTCCCTTAACCCCACAGCTCCCTCCATTTATTGCCCCATCTCCCTCCTACCTTTCCTCTCCAAACTCCTTGAGCGAGTTGTCTACACACACTGCATTAAGTGTCTCTCCTCCAGTTCTCTCCTTGACGCCCTCCAAAGAGACTTCTATCTCCTTCACTCCACAGAGACCACCCTCTCAGAGGTCACCAATGATCTCCTTCTTGCCAAATCCAGTGGCCTCTACTTCATCCTAATCCTCCTTGACCCCTCAGTTCCTTTGACACTGTCAACCACCCCCTTCTCCTGGAAACATTATCCAACCTCGGTTTCACTGACACTGTCCTCTCCTGATTCTCCTATCTCTCTGGCCACTCATTCTCAGTCTCTTTTGCAAGCTCCTCCTCTACTCTCCAGCCCCTAACTGTGGATGTTCCTCAAGGTTCAGTTCTGGATCCCCCTCTATTCTCCATCTATATCCACTCCCTTGGAGAACTCATTCACTCCCATGTCTTCAACTACCACCTCTGTGCAGATGATTCCCAAATCTACATCTCCAGACCTGATCTCTCTCTCTCTTTCTTTGAAGTCTCGCATTTCCTCCTGCCTTCAAGACATGTCTATTTGGATGTCCCGCCATCACCTCAAACTTAACATGTCCAAAACAGAACTCCTTATCTTCCCACCTAAATCCTGACCTCTCCATGCCTTTCCCAACACTGTAGACAGCACCAGCATCCTTCCTGTCTCCCAAGCCCTGAACATTATCCTTGGCTCCTCTCTCATTCAGCTCACACATTCTATCACTAAATCCTGTCAGTTTGACCTTGACAACATTGCTAAAATCTATCTATCCTTTCTTCTCCACCCAAACTGCTACTTGTTCTATCCCACCTTGATAACTGTATCTGCCTCCTTACTGACCCCCTTGCTTCCCATCTCTCCCAGTCTATATTTCACTCTGCAACCTGGATCATTTTTCTAAAGAAACATTCTTTCATGTTTCTCCATTCTTCAAGAATCTCCAGTGATTGCCCATCCATCTCTGCCTCAAACAGAAACTCCTTACCATCAGCTTTAAAGCACTCAATCACCTTGCCCCCACCTATCTCACCTCGCTACTCTCCTATTACAACCTCACACTTTGTCTTCTAATGCCAACCTTCTCACTGTACCTCGATTTCATCTATCTCACTGCCAACTTTTCGCCCACGTCCTGCTTTCATATCCCACAGACAATGACTCTCCCTATCTTCCAAGCCTTATTGAAGGTACATCTCCTCCAAGATGCCTTCCCTGACTAAGCCCTCATTTCCTCTTTTCCGACTCCCTTCTGCGTCACCCTGACTTGCTCCCTTTATTCTCCACCCTCATCACCAGCCCCACTGCACTTAATTATGTATCTGCAATTTATTTATTCTAATGTCTTTCTCCCCCTCTATACTGTAGGCTTGTTGTGATCAGGGAATGTGTCTGTTATATTGTTGTTCGTACTCTCCCAAGCGCTTATGTACAGTGCCCTGCATATGGTAAGTGCTCAATAAATATGATTGATTGACTGATTGGCCAGGGCAGTATCTTAATCTCTTCACTGATAATTTCCCCAGCACTATTATGCCTAAATGCTTACTACATGGTAGGGCGATGATGTTGATAATAACAACCTCAGGAGATCATCTGATTCCCTCCCCTGCTTCCCAGCATCTTTGTTTCACTCTGTTTCATTAGTCCTCTCTAAATCGCTGCGAAGTTCTGGCATTGAGCCAACATCTCAGTGTGGTCTGGCTACTTCCAACAACACGGAGGTAGTATGGTCTAGTGACAAGGGTCCAGACCTGGACTCTAGTGCTGGCCCTCAGGGAAGTCACTTCATCGCTCTGTGCCTCAGTAGTTTCCTCAACTGTAAAATGGGCATAACAACACCAGCCTCCTCCAGCCACTCAGGGATGTTGTGAGGAAATGAATGGTGCGAAATCACTTTGGAAAAAAATAAAAAAGTGTTCTACAAATTCAAGCTATTATTACCCCATGGTGGCAGCTACACTCATCCTAAATATGTATTTCAATTATCTCCTGAGGAACTCAACAACAGAACCACTTTTAAATGTAACTTTAGACCCCTTTGCTTTTCCTCCTCTGTGTGCCCTCCCTGGGGAGTGGGGAGAGCAGTGGAGGAGTTGAGCTGAGCTTATCTAATTACCACAGGGTTTAATGATAATAATAATAATAATAATTTGGTATGTGTTAAGCACTTACTCCCCTCTCAGGGTCACACCTGGAGAGTTTCCAGTACTCTACCAGTATCGGCTGTAGGAGGGAGAATCAAGCAGAGACCTGCCCTTTCCATTCATAGCTTGAGCAATGGTTAGCGAGTGGAAGGCAATCTGCTACAGGTCAAAACTCATCCATGCTGGGCAGCAGCGGCGTGGGAGAGAGTTGAGGGCAGAGACTCGAGTTTACTGCGTGGAAGGTGGTAATGGTAAAACACTTCCATATTTTTCCCAAGAAAACTCTCTGGATACACTACCAGAACGATTGCAGATGCAGAGCGGGGCGTTCTGGGAGAGATGTGTCCCTGGTGTCGCTATAGATCGGAAACAACTCAACGGCATAAGACAAGACAAGTAAGTGCTTACTAAGCACTGTACTGAGAGCTGGGGTAGATATAGGTCTCACATGAGCCTCACAGAGTAAGCAGGTGGGAAAACAGGTACTAAATCCCCATTTTGCTGATGAGGGGATCGAGGCACAGAGAAGCTAAGTGACGTGCCCAAGGTCACACAGCAGACATGTAGCAGAGCCAGTATTAGAACCTAGGTCCTCTGATTCCCAGGCCCGGGCTCTTTCCATTAGTCCACACTGCTTCCCTAGCTCGGTGATGACCCTTTCTAGAGAAGCAGCCTTGCATAGTGGATCAAGCACGGGCCTGGGAGTCAGATTGACCTGGGTTCTAATCTCAGCTCCACCACTTGTCTGCTGGGTGACCTTGGTCAAGTCACTTCACCTTTCTGGGCCTCAGTTACCTCTTCAGTAAAATGGGGGTTAAGACTGTGAGCCCCATGTGAGACATGGACTGTGTCCAACCTGATTAGTTTGTACCTTCCCCAGTGCTTAGAACAGTGCCTGGCACATAGTAAGTGCTTAACACATACCATTATTATTATTATTAGACATGCGGATGCAAGCCAGAGTTCTGAACAGGGTGGTGGAATGGAGAAGCCTAGAGGTTGAAACTGAGGGGGATGTTAGGGAGAGGCTTTGAGTAAGAAAATGTAGACAACTGGCATAGCTACAGTTGGGTTCCTCTCCTTCCCCCTTCCCTGTCTCTCAACCTCATACACAACAGCATTCATTCATTCATTCAATAGTATTTATTGAGCGCTTACTATGTGCAGAGCACTGTACTAAGCACTTGGAATGTACAAATCGGTAACAGATAGAGACAGTCCCTGCCCTTTGACGGGCTTACAGTCTAATCAGGGGAGACAGACAAAAACAATAGCAATAAATAGAATCAAGATACAGTCCTGTACGTATTTGCTCCCTCAGCTCCTCCCTCTCAGTTATTAGCCTTGGTTAGGTGTAAGTAAGAGAGATGAAATAACTTTGTTATAAGCAATGGGTTTCCAGCTTTTGACAGTTCCCAGTTTCAGGATTACATTTTTACCTAGAAATAAAATTGGAGTGAGCTAAGCTGTCCAAAATAAAATGTATTTGATAATTAAGCTTTCCTCACATTCCTTATGCTACACAATTTAATATATTAGAGAATTAAGCAGTGCTTGGAAACACATGTTGCATTGTGTGGTGCCTGATCACGAAGAATGATAGCCACAAAGCAGAAAATCCATTGGTTCAGTTGGCTGCCTACTTCATCAGATATACATATTATGAAAGTTGCCCACTGTATCAGAAATTCATTTTTATCAAAATATCTTTTTCATTTCTGAACAGCTTCCATTTTCTCAATGTCTCAGAGTAGCATTTGGAAGGAAATTGGGCTTTAAGGGTGGACAGATGGAGAAAAATCTCCTTTTCCTTCAGAGCTGATCACTATAATCTTTCATCTCCCCACACAAGCTGCTGCTGGCATGGCAAGGTAACTATTTCAATACTCTCTCTGGGTGAGACCCTCTCTGAAATGGGTGAAATTGGGAGACAGAGCTTCACCTGATTCTTTTCCATTATGCACTGGCCAAATCTCTTCTCTTGAAATACTACTGAGTGAGAGTAGAGGGTGGTGAGAAGTGGAGGGGAGGTACTGGACCGGTCTCAATGGAGGTGGGTGTTGACAAAAGGATCATTCTTCAGTCTTCCTGTTTGAGTCATCCATGATACCACATTACCTCCCCACTCAGAATGGGTAGGGGGAGTCAAGGTGGAGAGGGTGTCGAGAGGCTAGAATATATATGCTCAAAGAAACTACAGAGTGAAAGTGCCTGGCTCCCTTTTTCCACCTTTCCAACACTGTTCTGGAAGTACTAGAAATGTTAGGTGAGGAGAACACCCAAAGTCCAGGGTGCATCCATTTGTGATAAGTCTGGTCTACCAACTCTATCGTACTCTCCCAGGTGTTTAGTGCAGTACTCTGAACACAGTAAGTATGCAGAAGAGATCATTGATTGACAAATGTAATTTTTAAAAGCTGAAACGCATGAAAAATTCACTAGATTTGGCTTCCCCCGGCCTGCCTTGGGTCACTCATTCTCTTTCCTGCTCATTCTTACCCAATGCCCATCCTCTCTAGGCTGTTCCTCTTCTCTCCACCCCCGCCACCCCGCTCCCACACAACCCACAGTTTTTTCCTGTATCATCCATTTTTCCCACCTCCATTGCCCTCCCTCATTCCTTCAGGTACTCATCGCCCTCTCCCCACCTCTCCCCACCCTGGGTTCCTCTAAGACAGCTGGGAGCAAGGCAGCGCCTTCTTCACCCCACCCAAGAGCAGCCCAGGCCTGGTGATGAAGTGGAGTTGAGGACTGGGGAAAGCCCAAAGAGTTGTCCAACACCTCACTCCCAAAATTACTGCTGATAATGACAGTTTCCCTTTGGATTGCAGATACCAAAATCCAACGAGTAAATTCAGAAACGCAAGAGGGAGCTGAGCCAATAGTCCAACAGTGTGAAGGCGGGAGAAAAAAACGTCAGAGGGAAGGAGACAAGCACAGAGACATACAGAGAGTGGGGAATGCAGGAGGCAATTCAGAGGGGAGACCCTTCTCTCTCCCTCCATCTTTTACCTCCTCCTTACACCTCTCTGAAGTAACCAACCCCCAGAAACTGGACCCTCTGATTTTTCTCTCCTCCTGCCGGGCTCCAAATAAGGCTAAGGAATCCTGTACCTTTTCACAGCCTATCGTGGTGGCACAACTTGCCCTCCATGGGTTGGCTGTTGTCCCTGCCTCCTCTCCTATCTTTAGTTAGCTCTGTCTGGCCCGAGATGGCTAATATATTATGAATCAAAGATGCTGCTTGCTGTTTCTTCCCTTAAACTCTTTCAGCAAGCAAGAAATTGGACTCAGAAAGCAGCCTTCTGTTGTTGCTTTCACTTCCTCCCTATACCCCCTCACTCCAACCCTCACCTCCCTAGGTCCTTCCTACCCTCTCATCCTTCTCAGCTCAGAGAGCTTTCTCACCTGCTTTCTAAAGTCTACCCCCTCCACCTGCTTCTCTGACCCCATCCCTTCTCACCTTCTAAAAACAGTTGCACCTACTCTTCTTGCTTCCTTGGCCCCCATCAGCATGACTTAGTGGAAAGAGCACGGGTTTGGGAGTCAGAAGGTCATGGGTTCTAATAGCGGCTCCGCCACTTGTCTGCTGTGTGACCTTGGGCAAGCCTCTTAACTTCTCTGTGCCTCAATTACTTCATCTGTAAAATGGAAATTTAGACTGTGAGCCCCACGTGGGACAACCTGATTACTCTGCATCTACCCCAGCACTTAGAACAGTGCTTGGCACATACTAAGCACTTAACAAACACCATTATTATTATTATTAAACTCACTCTCTGATGGTTCCACCCCCTCTCCTTCTCTGGATCCCCCTGCACCATTGAGCTATTACCCCATCTCCCTCTTCCTATTCCTGTTCAAACTTCTCTACTCACCCACTCCTACCACATCTACCTCTGCTATCTTACATATCGTCTTGGACATCTCTACTTGGATGTCCTGCCAGCACCTTAAACTCAACAGGTCCCTAACTCAACAGGTCCCTAACTGAGCTCCTCATTTCCCCTCTAAATCCTGTCCTTCACTTAACTTTCCCATCACAGATGACATAGCCATCCATGTACTGAGGCACAGAAAGAAGCAGTGTGGCTCAGTGGCAAGAGCACGGGCTTGGGAGTCAGAGGTCAGGGGTTCGAATCCCAACTCCACCACTTGTCATCTTTGTGACTCTGGGCGAATGGCTTAACTTCTCTGTGGCTAAGTTACCTCATCTGTCAAATGGGGATTAAGACTGTGAGCGCCACGTGGGACAACCTGATTACCTTGTATCTCCCCTAACGCTTAGAACATAACTATTATTATTATTATTACCATACCATCCTTTTTTGAGAAGCAGTGTGGCTTAATGGAAAGAGCCCAGGCTTGGGAGTCAGAGGTCATGGGTTCTAATCCCAACTCTGCCACTTGTCTGCTGTGTGGCCCTGGGTAAGTCGCTTAACCTCTCTGTGCCTCAGTTACCTCATCTGTAAAATGGGGATTAAAATTGTGAGCCCCACGTGGGATAACCTGATTACTTTGTATCTACCCCCAGCACTTAGAACAGTGCTTGGCACATAGTAAGCACTTAACAGATACCATCATTATGATTATTATTATTGTGAACTTACTTAAACCCTCCTTAGCGCTTGTGTCTATACTATTTTGATGACTCTAGTCATGAATATTTTGATGTTTGCCTTCCCCATTAGAGAATAAACTCCTCATGGTCAGGGAACATATCACTTCCTTACTTTGTAATTTGCAAGCCTCTAATACAGTGACCCTTACCAAGTGGGTGTTCGATAAATGCTATTACTTCTACTGAAGCATGACTCATCCTTGCCTGACTTCCTCTTTCACTCACCTGCTCCTCTTCCTTTTCCTCCTCCCCTTCCCCCCACCCTTCTTGTGCTTCTTTGCTTCCCCTCCCCCCTCCTTGTCTGCTGCAGCTACTTTAAAAGTGATAAAGATAGCACAACAGCAGTGTCAGTCTGTCAATTGCATTTATTGAGCACTTACTGTGTGCAGAGCACTGTTCTACCCGCTTGGGAGAATACAATATAAAAATAAAACAGACACATTCCCTGCCCACAGTGAGCTTATAGTCTAGAGAGCGAGACAAACATTAATATAAATAAAATTACGGGTATGTACATAAGTGCTGTAGGGCCGGGAAGAGGTTGAATAAAGGGAGAAAGTCTGGGTGACACAGAAGGGAGTGGAAGAAAAAGAAAAGAGAACTTAATCAGGGAAGGCCTCTTGGAGGAGATGTGCCTCCAATAAGGCTTAGTAGGGGAGCGGAGGAAGAGAGAGAGTACTTGTCTGTTAAATATAAGGAGGGAGAGGATTCCAGGCCGGAGGCAGGATGTGGTTGAGAGGTCAGCGGCAAGATAGATGAGATTGAGGTTCACTGAGAAGGTTGGCATTAGAGGAGCAAAGTGTGTGGGTTGGGTTGTAGTAGGAGAGTAGCGAGGTGAGGTAGGAGGGGGCAAGGCGATTGAGCGCTTTAAAGCCGATGGTAAGGAAATTGATGCGGAGGGGGATGGGTAACCACTGGAGGTTCTTGAGGTATGGGGAACCATGGCCTGAAATGATGTGGGCAGCAGAGTGAAGTATGGACTGGAGTGGAGAGAAACAGGAGGCTGGGAGGTCAGCAAAGAGGCTAATTCATTCAATCATTCATTCATTCAACTGTATTTATTGAGCACTCACTGTGTGCAGAACAATGTACGAAGTGCTTGTATGAATTGAAAGTACAATTCGGCAACAGAGACAATCCCTACCCAACAACGGGCTCACAGTCTAGAAGGGGGAGACAGACAACAAAACAAGTAGACAGGTATTTGGTATTTGTATTTGTTAAGCGCTTACTATGTGCCGAGCACTGTTCTAAGCGCTGGGGTAGACACAGGGGAATCAGGTTGTCCCACGTGGGGCTCACAGTCTTAATCCCCATTTTACAGATGAGGTAACTGAGGCACCGAGAAGTTAAGTGACTTGCCCAAAGTCACACAGCTGACAAGTAGACAGGCATCAATAGCATCAAAATAGATAAATAGAATTATAGATATATAATAATGATGGCATTTGTTAAGCGCTTACTATGTGCAAAGCACTGTTCTAAGCGCTGGGGAGGATACAAAGTGATCGGGTTGTCCCACGTGGGGCTCACAGTCTTAATCCCCATTTTACAGATGAGGTAACTGAGGCTCAGAGAAGTTAAGTGGCTTGCCCAAAGTCACACAGCTGACAAGCGGCAGATCCGGGATTTGAACCCATAACCTCTGACTCCCAAGCCCGGGCTCTTTCCACTGAACCACGCTGCTTCTCTATATACACATATATATACACATCGTTAATAAAATAAACAGAATAACAAATATGTACAAAAATACACAAGTGCTGAGGGGCAAGGAAGGGGGTAGAGCAGAGGGAGGGAGGAGGGGCGATGAGGAAGGGAGGAGGGAGGGAGCAGAGGAAAAGGGGGGCTCAGTCTGGGAAGGCCTCCTGGAGGAGGTGAGCTTTCAGTAGGGCTTTGAAGAGGGAAGAGACCTAGTTTGGCAGATGTGAGGAGGGAGGGCATTCCAGGCCAGAGGTAGGACGTGGGCCAGGGGTCGACGGTGGGACAGGTGAGAACGAGGCACAGTGAGGAGGTTAGCGGCAGAGGAGCAGAGTGTGCAGGCTGGACTGTAGAAGGAGAGAAGGGAGGTGAGGTAGGAGGGGGCCAGGTGATGGAGAGCTTTGAAGCCAAGAGTGAGGAGTTTTTGTTTCATGCGAACGTTGATAGGCAACCACTGGATATTTTTGAGGAGGGAGGTGACATGCCCAGAGCATTTCTGTAGAAAGATAATCCGGACAGCAGAGTGAAGTATAGACTGAAGTGGGGAGAGACAGGAGGATGGGAGATGAGAAAGGAGGCTGATGCAGTAATCCAGTCGGGATATGATGGTAGCGGTTTGGATGGAGAGGAAAGGGCGGATCTTATCAAGGCAGGATAGGCTAAGTGCTTGGATGAATGTGGTAGTGAGTGGCGACAGGCATTATAGCCCTGTGGGAATCCTGGCTCCTGGGGTTGGGGCATTGGCCAGTCCTGCTGGTAGGGGACTGGAAACACTCATAATCTAAAATACACTTACCGCCTCTCTGTCTGTCTCCCCACCCACTTGCTTGCTTGGTGCTTGCTTGCCCGGAATGGCAGCCACATTGGTGAAACATTGCTGAAGCGCCTACTTTCTACTTCAGGTTTCACCTACAGGTTGAAAGTAACCATCCAGTCAGTTTCAACACCCCAGTGATGGTTTTGATCAGGCATTTCTTTTAAATGCTAATGAATGACTCACTTTGGTAATATAGATCCCCTAATAATGTTATTCAGGTGTCATTCACTGAATATATTCCAGAGCCAAACAAGTGATTCCTGGAACCCAGAAGGGAGTTATTTCCTATATCATAGGCCTCGCCCTAGAGCTGCTTGCTGAGCTGAAAGTTAATGCACTTTGAAGAGGAAAGCAATTCCTTTCTCTCCAACTAAGGCACCTTTTTTTTTTTTCATTCCATGAAATTGGGCAGAGCGAGACAAACACCAAAATAACATGAACAGTTTTTAGTGTTTGATCAAATCCATTTCATATGTTAATTTCTAAATTACCATTCAGTCATGTAAAGACATGAAGACACTTGGCCAAAAATTGATCCCATTAAATGAGACACAATTAAGACTAATTTATTCCGCCCACACCAATTCCCACTTGTGGCTTTACAAAGCCCTTGCAAGAACCCAATTGTCCGCTTTTACATTTTTAATAAAGTCGACCTGACTCAGAAGATCACCAATCAATCTAAAGAGGCTACTTATAGTATGTCCAGGGATGAGGGAGGAAAAACTTTTAACATTGGAAACACATTTAGGCAGTTATATCAGTTGTTGCTTTCTTTTCAGCAGTAGAAAAAATACTCTGTGCTGTAGTCGTAAGAGGAAAAGACTCATATTCTGGGTCATTAGGCCCTTTCCCCCCTGAAATGCAAAGAGCTATTAAAGGGGAAATTGTTTCTCCGGGAGAAGTTTTCAGAAAATATCTGGGCAAGTGTCTTTAAGTCTGTATTGCTAGAGATGAGATATTCAGCCAGAATTGCAATTAGGTTCTCATCAGATCTCCAAAATAATCCTGTACATACAGATCTCCTTTTTACAGGGAATCACCAATCGCTCATTTTTTTCATCACCAAAATTTCCCAAAGGACAGGAAAGTAGTTTTCGTGTCCTTTCCCAAAATTTCCCAAAATTTCCTAAAGGATAATGCTGCATCTCCTCCCATCTTCAAGACATCCCTACTTGGATGTCCTCCTGTCACCTCAAATTTAACGTCTGGAATAGAGCTCCTTCTCTTCCCACCCAAACCCTGCTCTCCTTCTGACTTTCCCATCACTGTAGGCGGCACCACCCATTCTTCCTGTCTCACAAGCCCATAACCTTGGCGTTATCCTTGACTCTTCTCTGCCATTCAACCCACATATTCAATCTGTCACCAACTCCTGTCGGTCCCACCTTCACAACATCGCTAAAATCCGCCCTTTCCTCTCCATCCAAACTGCTACCATGTTAATACAGTCACTCATCCAATCCTGTCTGGATTACTGCATCAGCCTCCTTGCTGACCTCCCAGCCTCCTGTCTTTCACCACTCCAGTCCATACTTCACTCTGCTGCCCGGATCATTTTTCTATAAAAACTTTCAGGATGTGTCACCCGCTTCCTCAAAAAACTCGAGTGGTTGCCCATCCACCTCCATATCAAACAAAAACTTCTCACCATTGGCTTTAAAGCACTCCATTACCTTGCCCCCACCTACCTCACCTTGCTTCTCTCCTTCTACTACCCAGCCCACACACTTCATTCTAGTGAGAAGCAGTGTGGCTTAGTGGAAAGGGCATAGGCTTGGGAGTCAGAGGACATGGGTTCTAATCCTGGCTCTGCCACTTGTCTGCTGGGTGACCTTGGGCAAGCCACTTAACTTCTCTGTGCCTCAGGTACCTCATCTGTAAAATGAGGATTAAGACTGTGAGCCCCACGTGGGACAACCTGATTACCTTGTATCTACCCCAGTGCTTAAAACAGTGCTTGGCACAGAGTAAGTGCTTAACAAATACCATAATTATTATTATTATTAACCTTCTCACTGTGCCTCGATCTCACCTGTCTTGCTGCCGAACCTAGCCCAAGTCCTGCCTCTGCCCTCTGCTCTGTCCCCTAATCCGACAGACAATTCCTCTCCCCAACTTGAGTGCCCTACTAAAGGCACATCTCCTCCAAGAGGCCTTGCCAGACTAAGCCCCACTTTTCCTCATCTCTCACTCCCTTCTGCATTGCCCTGATTTGCTCCCTTTGCTCTCCTTCACCCAGCCCCACATCACTTATTTACATATCCGTAATTTTATTTTTTTGTATTGATGTCTGTCTCCCCCTATCTAGACTGTAAGCTCATTGTGGGAAAGGGAATGTTACTGTTGACTGTTGGGTTGTACTTTCCCAAGTGCTTAGCACGTTGCTCTGCACACAATAAGCGCTCAATAAATACAATTGAATGAATGAATGGTTTTCCCTGCCCAGTTTCCTACGCTCTGGAAGGCTGCCACTGCCACATCTGTAAGGGAGGGGAAGGCCAAAGAGCAAGGTGGTAGGGTTAGCACAAAAGAAGGTAAGTAAGCAGCGTGGCTCAGTGGAAAGAGCCTGGGCTTCGTAGTCAGAGGTCATGGGTTCGACTCCCGGCTCTGCCACTTGTCAGCTGTGTGACTGTGGGCAAGTCACTTAAATTCTCTGTGCCTCAGTTCCCTCATCTGTAAAATGGGGACTAACTGTGAGCCTCATGTGGGACAACCTGATTACCCTGTATCTACCCCAGTGCTTAGAACAGTGCTCTGCACATAGTAAGCACTTAACAAATACCAACATTATTATTATTAGAGAAGCAGCGTGGCTCAGTGGAAAGAGCACGGGCTTTGGAGTCAGGGCTTATGAGTTCGAATCCCAGCTCTGCCACTTGTCGGCTGTGTGACTGTGGGCAAGTCACTTAACTTCTCTGTGCCTCAGTTCCCTCATCTGTAAAATGGGGATTAAGATTGTGAGCCCCACATGGGACAACCTGATTCCTCTGTGTCTACCCCAGCGCTTAGAACAGTGCTCGGCACATAGTAAGTGCTTAACAAATACCAACATTATTATTATTATTATTATTATTATTAAGCATGGGTTGCTGTGTCTGAAAAGGTCATAAAGTTGTCTTGGAGCATAATTTCTGATCAGAACAGTGGGCTACAACCATTTCCATTGCAAGCTAATCATCACTTCCCATATTATCTCAGTGTGGGATTGCATGGTGACCATTCTGACTAGATTATGGTCCAGAGGGACCCACCAGTACATTCAACCACATGTCTCTACCTGTAATTTACTAAAGTAATTAGTAATGCCTGTAATGCCTGTCTCCCCATCTAGACTGTAAGCTCACTGTGGGCTGGGAACATGTCTACCAACTCTGTTGTACGGTGCTCTCCCAAGCACTTAGTATGGTGCTTTGCACAGAGTAAGGGCTCAGTAAATACCATTAATTGATTGATTGACTGATGCCTGTAGACACAATCTGTAAACCCAGAAGTGACTTAGTGGATAGATCACGGGTCTGGGAGTCAGTAGGACCTGGGTTCTAATCCCGGCTTCACCACATGCCTGCCGTGTCACCTTGGGCGAGTCACCTCACTTCTCTGGGCCTCAGTTACCTCATCTGTAAAATGGGGGTTAAGACTGTGTCTCATGTGGGACAAGGACCATGTCCAACCTGATTAACTTGTATCTACTCCAACATTTAGTACAGTACTCAGCATATAGTAAGTGCTTAACAAGTACTATTACTATTATTATTATTTATTATTACTTAGGAAAAGCACACCCTCTTTACAGCCATTAAAAACAGCATACAGGCTTTACAGGGCCTTTCTCAGAACATAATCTGGGTAAATCAGGAGAGTCCTGCACTAGAATAACAGCACCACTGATCATCTAAATCAGTGTTATTCAACCGGTAGTCCTGTCTTCAATATGGCCATCAACATTCTCATTGAGAGTACTTACCATTAGTGGCACTTCACAGCACATAAGGTAGTGTTTGGCTCAAGCCCCTTAGGTAAACTATGGTAGTTTTTACTTTACTAAGGGATGGTGAGGGTTATCTGTTGCTTAAGATATTGTCAAATCTCTAATGTAAAGGAGTTTGCTATGTCCCCATCAATGTTATTTACTTCTCCATTTAATGCCTATTAATTGCTCCAAAATCCTATGGCTATTTAGTGGCAAAGCTCAGGACCAAGTATCTCTTGAGAGGTACTTTAAACATAAAAAGACTGAAAAGCAGTCATCTGAATTATTTAAAGTGCCCCTCCATCCAAAATCGGGATAATACATTTTAGTAATTCTATTCGAGTTGTCACACTTGCTAATGAATAACTCAGTTGGGCTGCTTCATCTTTGGCTCTAAGAACAACAGAGCCAAATAAGAGACTTCAATAGCCTAGAAGTAAGTGATTGTCCTGATGTAGACCCAGGCATACTTAGCCTGGGAAAGAGAAGATAAAGTCAAGTGGCCTCTTGTCCACTAAATTGAGGCCAGCCCCTCAATAAAACCCTAGGTAAAGACTCCTGGCATTGTGAAGAAGGCCTAGATCTGGAGGTAAAAACATTGCCTGACAGCCACTGGAAACTTCCTGGAGAAACATTTTGTTGGAGGAAGAATGTAAAATTTGAGTGGCCTTTTTACTATGTTATCTCTGGTCCAAACTGCCAAAGGTGGAATGGATATTTATTTGTTTGGTGCACCAAAACAAGCAAACAAATGCCTAGCACTATGTTCCTGCTTTTTCATTCTTCTCCCCCCTACCCACTCCTGCTCCTTTCCATTTAGAAGTCTCCCTCTAATAATAATAATTATTATTATAATAATAATACTATAACAAATAATAGTATTTGTTAAGTGCTTACTAGGTGCCAAGCACTGTTCTAAGCACTGGGGTAGATACAAAGTAATCAGGTTGTCCCACTTGGGGCTCACAGTCTTAATCCACATTTTACAGATGAGGTAACTGAGGCACAGAGAAGTTACATAGCTTGCCCAAGGCCACACAGCAGACAGGTGGTGGAGCCAGGATTAGAACCCACGTCCTCTGACTCCCAAGCCTGGGCTCTTTCCATTAAGCCATGCTGCTTCTCTACTCTTTGTCTCTCTCCATAGGGGGGAGGAGGAGTGGTAGCAAGTGCTTAATACAGTGCTTGGCACATAGAAAGTGCTTAATAAATTTGACTGATTGATTGATTGACTGACCATGGCAATGAAACCTGATGAAGCCCTGGACTTTGATTCATTTCCTCATTCATATTTGTGATCCCCTCTATTCCTTATAAAGATTATAAGGAAACTAACCATAAACGCATGAATAGATGAATAATGTCTTTATTTTTACTGGGCTCAATTCATAAATACACTGTAGTTGGTTAAAGCTACTTGATTTCCTATTACTGGAATTTGCTTTTTAATTCTGGGCAGATATAGAATTGCTATTTTGTTTTTTCCTGAGCATGCTGGGTTTTCCCCTCTATGTCTGTGATGATCTTCTGGTCACTTGGGTACAGAAAACATTTCATTTGTACAGTTTTAAAGGTGAAAGAACTAAAGAATGTTGAGTAAATGGTTCATTCATTCAATAGTATTTATTGAGAGCTTACTATGTGCAGAGCACTGTACTAAGCGCTTGGGATGAACAAGTCGGCAACAGATAGAGACAGTCCCTGCCGTTTGACGGGTTTACAGTCTAATCGGGGGAGATGGACAGACGAGAACAATGGCACTAAACAGTGTCAAGGGGAAGAACATCTCGTAAAAACAATGGCAACTAAATAGAATCAAGGCGATGTACAATTCATTAACAAAATAAATAGGGTAACGAAAATATATACAGTTGAGCGGACGAGTACAGTGCTGTGGGGATGGGAAGGGAGAGGTGGAGGAGCAGAGGGAAAAGGGGAAAATGAGGCTTTAGCTGCGGAGAGGTAAAGGGGGATGGCAGAGGGAGTAGAGGGGGAAGAGGAGCTCAGTCTGGGAACGCCTCTTGGAGGAGGTGATTTTTAAGTAAGGTTTTGAAGAGGGAAAGAGAATCAGTTTGGCGGAGGTGAGGAGGGAGGGCGTTCCAGGACCGCGGGAGGACGTGACCCAGGGGTCGACGGCGGGATAGGCGAGACCGAGGGACGGTGAGGAGGTGGGCGGCAGAGGAGCGGAGCGTGCGGGGTGGGCGGTAGAAAGAGAGAAGGGAGGAGAGGTAGGAAGGGGCAAGGTGATGGAGAGCCTTGAAGCCTAGAGTGAGGAGTTTTTGTTTGGAGCGGAGGTCGATAGGCAACCACTGGAGTTGTTTAAGAAGGGGAGTGACATGCCCAGATCGTTTCTGCAGGAAGATGAGCCGGGCAGCAGAGTGAAGAATAGACCGGAGCGGGGCGAGAGAGGAGGAAGGGAGGTCAGAGAGAAGGCTGACACAGTAGTCTAGCCGGGATATAACGAGAGCCCGTAATAGTAAGGTAGCCGTTTGGGTGGAGAGGAAAAGGCGGATCTTGGCGATATTGTAGAGGTGAAACCGGCAGGTCTTGGTAACGGATAGGATGTGTGGGGTGAACGAGAGGGACGAGTCAAGGATGACACCGAGATTGCGGGCCTGAGAGACGGGAAGGATGGTCGTGCCATCCACGGTGATAGAGAAGTCTGGGAGAGGACCGGGTTTGGGAGGGAAGATGAGGAGCTCAGTCTTGCTCATGTTGAGTTTTAGGTGGCGGGCCGACATCCAGGTGGAGACGTCCCGGAGGCAGGAGGAGATGCGAGCCTGAAGGGAGGGGGAGAGGACAGGGGCGGAGATGTAGATCTGCGTGTCATCTGCGTAGAGATGGTAGTCAAAGCCGTGAGAGCGGATGAGTTCACCGAGGGAGTGAGTGTAAATGGAGAACAGAAGAGGGCCAAGAACTAACCCTTGAGGAACTCCAACAGTTAAAGGATGGGAGGGGGAGGAGGCTCCAGCGTAGGAGACCGAGAATGATCGGCCAGAGAGGTAAGAGGAGAACCAGGAGAGGACAGAGTCCGTGAAGCCAAGGTGAGATAAGGTATGGAGGAGGAGGGGATGGTCGACAGTGTCAAAGGCAGCAGAGAGGTCAAGGAGGATTAGAATGGAGTAGGAGCCATTGGATTTGGCAAGAAGGAGGTCATGGGTGACCTTAGAGAGAGCAGTCTCGGTAGAGTGGAGGGGACGGAAGCCAGATTGGAGGGGGTCTAGGAGAGAATGGGAGTTAAGGAATTCTAGGCATCGATTGTAGACGACTCGTTCTAGGATTTTGGAAAGGAAGGGTAGTAGGGAGATAGGACAATAACTGGAGGGGGAAGTGGGGTCAAGAGCAGGTTTTTTTAGGATGGGGGAGACGTGGGCATGTTTGAAGGCAGAGGGGAAGGAGCCCTTGGAGATTGAGTGGTTAAAAATAGAAGTTAAGGAAGGGAGGAGGGCAGGGGCGATGGTTTTAAGAAGGTGAGAGGGAATGGGGTCCGAGGCGCAGGTGGAGGGGGTGGCACTTGTGAGGAGGGAGGAGATCTCCTCTGAGGATACTGCAGGGAAGGATGAGAAAGTAGGGGAGGGGGTTGTTGGGGGGGAGGGGAGAGGCGGAGGGGTGACTTTGGGGAGCTCAGACCTGATCGTGTTGATTTTCGTGAGGAAATAGGTGGCCAGATCATTGGGGGTGAGAGATGGAGGAGGGGGAGGAACAGGGGGCCTAAGGAGAGAGTCTGTCAGACCCAGCCAAAGATTCTATGTCCCGAGCAGTGGAGGAAAAAGGAGAGGGTGTGTGAGGGAGCCTAAATCTGGGGATGAGTCTAGCTGTCATTCTGCTCCTTCTTGCCTGTCTTTTCTGGATTCCTGGATAATGGTAGGGAAGGAGAACAGAGCCGAGTGAGGTGTTTCTGCCAGAGGGGCCATTTGGAAGGGGAGTATTTATAGTCATGGGCTCTAATCCCGGCTCTGCCACTTGTCTGCTGCGTGACCTTGGGCAAGTCACTTCACTTCTCTGGGCCTCAATTACCTCATCTGTAAAATGGGGATTGAGACTGTGAGCCACACATGGGACAGGGACTCTGTCCAACCTGATTTGCTTGTATCTACCCCAGTGCGTAGTACGGTGCCCAGCACATAATAAGTGCTTAACAAATACCATCATAATTATTATTATCTGTGGGGAAACTGTGTGTTCCATGAATTTACTGGAGCAAAAAAGTATACACATCATTACTGCCACATTATTGCTATGGTTCCCTCTGAACCTCCTGCAAAGGCTCCCCTGAACATGTCTACCAATTCTGTTATACTCTCCTAAGCGCTTAGTACCATGCTCTGCCTAGAGTTAACATTTCATAGATACCACTGATTGATTTGATGGGAGCAAATGGTTGCAGAAATCAAAGGTATTTATGGAGCGCTTACTGTGTGCAGAGCTCTGTACTAATCACTTGGGAGAGTACGATACAACAGAGTTGGTAGACATGCTCCCTGCCGACAGTGAGCTTACAGTGTACTGGGAGAGACAAGATATTAATGTGAATAAATCATTTATTGACAGGTACATAAGTGTTGTTGGGCTGAGAGTGGGGCAAATGCCCAAAGGGAACAGATCTGAGTGCACAGACATCACAGAATGGAGAGGTAGCTGGGGAAGAAAGGGGCTTAATCAGGGAAGACCTCTTGGAGGAGATGTGACCTTAATATGGCTTCAAAAGTGGGGAGAGCGGTGGTCTGCCATATGGGGAACCCTCCCTTGACCACTCGACCCCGCGGCTCCGCCCAGTTATCTCTCCATCTCCCTCCTACCATTCCTTTGCAAACTCCTTTAGCAAGTTGCCTACACCTGCTGCCTCTATTTCCTCTCCTCCAATTTTCTCCTCAATTCCCTCCAATCTGGCTTCCACCCACTTCGCTCTGCCGAAACTCCCTCTCAAAGGTCACCAGTGATCTCCTTCTTGTCAAATCCAACGACTTCTACTCCATCCTGATCCTCCTCAACCCTTCAGCTGCTTTCGACGCTGTGGACCACCCCCTTTCCCTGGAAACACTATCCAACCATGACTTCACTGAAGCAGTATGGCCTAGTGGAATCGGACCTGGGAACCGAAAGGACCTGAGTTAATAATATTGGTATTTGTTAAGCGCTTACTATGTGCAGAGCACTGTTCTAAGCGCTGGGGTAGATACAGGGTAATCAAGATTGTCCCACGTGAGGCTCACAGTTAATCCCCATTTTACAGATGAGGTAACTGAGGCACAGAGAAGTTAAGTGAGTTGCCCACAGTCACACAGCTGACAAGTGGCACAGCCGGGAGTCGAACTCATGACCTTTGACTCCGAAGCCCAGGCTCTTTCCACTGAGCCACGCTGTTTCTCTATAATATAATGTTGGTATTTGCTAAGCGCTTACCTTGTGCTGAGCGCTGTTCTAAGCGCTGGGGTAGTTACAGGGTCATCAGGTTGTCCCACATGAGGCTCACAATCTTAATCCCCATTTTACAGATGAGGGAACTGAGGCACAGAGAAGTGAAGTGACTCGCCCGAGGACCCCCGCCAAATGAGTGGTGGAGCCGGGATGAGAACCCAGGTGCCCTGACTCCCAGGCCCGGACTCTCCCCCGCAGGCCGCACTGCTTCCCTCGGGCCCGAGGGGGGAGAGCACCTCCCAGGTGAGGAGCACTGGTGCCAGGAGCGGGAATGCCCCCGCCCCTGTCGGCCCCCGGCCCCCCACCCCTTCCCTCCTGGTCCCCCGGGCACGCCCCCCTCACCTGCAGGGCCAGGTCCACGGCCTCCTCGTAGAGCTCCAGCACCTTGTACACGTGCACGCAGGCGCGGCGGTGGCCGTGCTCGGCGCAGAGCCGCAGGGCGTACTTGAGGTCGTAGTGCACACGGTGGGGGCTGGTGCCCTCCTGCACCAGGTAGCCCAGAAGGGCGTCAGGCCGGCCGCGGGCATAGAGCGACAGCAGGTAGTTGTGGATGGCCTGGTCGGTCTCGCCCAGCTCGTGCATGCAGAACTCTAGGTAGCGGATGGCCTGGCTGACGGACTGGGCCTCGCCGGCCGGGCTGGACAAGTTTACCAGGGCCGGGATGAGCTGGCAGGCGTCCAGGCGGGGGCCCTGGGCGATCCAGGCGTCCACTAGTTGGCGGGGCGTGTGGCGGATGAGGACGGGCGAGAACTTGTAGAAGAGCTGGGGGTCCCGGTGGCGGGCCAGCACGGCTAGGGCCTCCTCGTAGGCCTCGTGCTGGCAGTGGTGGACCACCACGTGCCCGTAGTCCTGCGTGACCACGGCAAAGAACACCATGTGCTCCGTGTCTCCGTGGCTGGCCAGCAGCTCGTGGACCAGGGCCCAGCCGGCCAGCAGCCACTCCTTGTGGCAGGGGCTGGACAGGAAGGCCCAGAATTGCTTGCGCGCCTCCAGGTAGAGGGCCCAGTCTTCCGGCCAGCCCCGCAGGGCCCCGAGCTGGCTGAGGAAGAGCTCCGTCAGCCAGGCGGTCAGCAGGGAGGCCTGCGTGCGCTCGGCCGGCTTCAGCCCGGCCAGCTTGCACTTCAGGAACTCGGCCAGGGCCACCTCCTGCCGGGCCCCCAGAAGTTCTAATCCCAGCTCTGTCCCTTGCCTGCTGTGTGGCCTTGGGCAAGTCACTTCACTTCATCTGTAAAATGGGGGTTAAGACCGTGAGGCCCATGTGGGATATGGACGTGTCCAACCTGATTATTTTGTACCTACCTCAGCACTTAGTACAGTTCCTGGCAAATAGTAAATGCTTAACAGATACCATTAAAAAAAAACAAAAAAAAAAACTGTCCACTCCTGCTTCTCCTATTTCTCTGGATGCTCACTTTCAGTCTCTTTTGCGGGCTCCTTCTCTGCCTCCCACCCTCTAACTGTGGGAGTCCCTCATGGCTCAGTGCTGGGTCCCCTTCTATTCTCCATCTACACCCACTCCCTTGGAGAACTCATTTGCTCCCTGGGCTTCAACTACCATCTCTATGCAGATGATCCCCAAATCTACATCTCCAGCCCTGATCTCTCTCCCTCTCTGCAGTCTCACATTTCTTCCTGCCTTCAGGAGATATCTACTAGGATGTCCTGCTGACACCACAAACTTAACATGTCCAAAACAGAACTCCTCATCTTCCCACAAAAACCTTGTCCTCTCTTTGACTTTCCCATCATTGTAGACAATACTACTATCCCCCCTGTCTCATAAGCCTGTAACCTTGGCATTTTCCTCGACTTATCCCTCTCCTTCTACCCACATATTCAATCTGTCACCAAATCCTGTCAGTTCAACCTTCACAACATCCCTAAAATCCACCCTTTCCTCTGTATCTAAATTGCTACCATGTGAATCCAAGCACTTATTGTAGCCCACCTTGATTATTGTATCCACCTCCTTGCTGGCCTCCCTGCCTCCTGTCTCTCCCCATTTCAGTCCATACTGCCTGGATCATTTTTCTATAAAACCTTTCAGTCCATGTTTCCCAACTCCTCAAGAACCTCCACCTCAGCATCAAACAGGAATTCCTTACTATAGGCTTTAAAGCACTCAAACACCTTGCCCCATGCTACCTTACCTCCTTGATTTCCCACTACAACCCAGCTCACACACTCTGCTCCTCTAATTCCAACCTACTCATTATATATACCTCGATCTCATAAGTCTCACTGCCCATCACTCACCCCACCTTCAAAGCCTTTTTAAGAGCACATCTCCTCCACAAGCCTCCCCCAACTAAATCCTTATTTCCTCTTCTCCCACTCCATTCTTTGTTGCCCTTGCACTCAGATTTGCACCCTTATTCCCCCCTCCCTCGGCCCCACAGCCCTTCAGGACATATCCGTTATTTATTTGTTTATATCAATGTCTATCTCCCCCTATAGACGGTAAAGCTCACTGTGGGCAGGGAATGTGTCTACCAACTCTGTTATATTGTACTCTCCCAAGTACTTAGGCCAGTGTTTTGCAAAAAGTAAACACACAATAAATACGATTGATTGATTATGGAGGGGGAGGGAGTTCCATGCCAGGAGGACGTGGGAAACGAGTTGGCTACAAGAGAGACGAGATGGGGGCACAGTGAGGAAGCTGGCACTAAAGGAGCAAATTGTGTGGGCTGGGCTATAGTAGATCAGTGAGCCAGGTAGGAGTGGGCAAGCTGATTGAGTGCTTTAAAGCTGATGGAAGGAGTTTTTGTTTGAGGTGGAGGTTTCTGTAAAATGTGGGAGCCCAACTCTATCTGAACAGAACTCCCCAAAATATATTGCTAAGTGGTACCAGCCACGTTATCAAGGGCACTCAGGGAAATCAATTTACCGTTGAGGAGGCCCAATGCAATTATTGGCATTTTGACATGGATAACACAGTAAAGAAATAACTGGCTTGAAAGTGGATGGAAAATGGGAAATCAAGACTGAAAGAACCCAAGTTAGTTTCCCTAAGAATACAGGGAGGAAATGGTGACCGATATTGAAGGATTTACAGATTTCCAGTCCTCTACTCAAACTTCTGAAGATCTCTCTCGGTCCGTTTCAATATCCAGGTTACTCTCTCCCAATTTCATTTGGATCACGTACCTTTTCTCCGCAATCCTGTGACTCTCAATTAATATGTACAATTTCAACTCCTCACTGATTATTTATTTTTATTCATAGTTGGTCATCTATGGAAATGTATTCACTAAAAAGATGGTCCAGTCTCTGACATTTCACAAAGTAAATGAGAATTCTGCCCACTTTGGTGCAGCGTGGCTCAGTGGAAAGAGCACGGGCTTTGGAGTCAGAGGTCATGAGTTCGAATCCCAGCTCTGCCACTTGTCAGCTGTGTGACTGTGGGCAAGTCACTTAACTTCTCTGTGCCTCAGTTCCCTCATCTGTAAAATGGGGATTAAGATTGTGAGCCCCACGTGGGACATCCTGATTCCCCTGTGTCTACCCCAGCACTTAGAACAGTGCTCGGCACATAGTAAGTGCTTAACAAATACCAATATTATTATTATTATTATTCTGAGCTGCCCACTGAGACCCTTGATAAAAGAAAGCTTTTTTAAATTGAGTTAATTAATTTAGATACCATTTCAGTAAATTATTCACTATTTCAAACCCTATCCAGGACATGGGGATCATTACTGTCCAGAATATTTGTGTAGAGCATCAGGAATAGACTGATACAAGACTTGGCAATTCCTTCTTAACCAAAGTGCTTTATTTTTCACAAGAGGTAAATCTTTCTCAATTGAAAGCTAAGGAATCAAATCTAAAGCTTTGGCATAAAAATTACTCACTGATGCAAGGGAGTTCATATTTTTTCCCCTTGGCACAGTATTTCATGATTGCATTTCTGCTTCTTGGTAGAATCTAGAAAGCAGTATATCCTGAGTAACACAAATTCAAAGTTAAGCTTTCCTTATTAGGACTATGACAGATTGCAGAGAGTCACAATAGAATGATTGAGGACTTGTACTAATCACACCAATTGATATAAATTACTATGTCAGCTGTACCATGCAGCAGTCTGTAGGATTTACACCTCATTAGCTCCGCGGCGCTAAATGAATCAACAGAGTTCAGTGGTACCATTTTAAATTAATTGTTCCCATAATAAGGCAAAAATTTTAAATGGCAACTTGAAAAGTGGAATCAAAACTTTTGGTGAACCAAATCGGTTGGAGAAAAACAGTTGGAGGAAACAAAGTGTGGTAATTAATTTTTCTGATTTAACTCAACTCATAAAGAATGCCTTTCATCTGATCGATGCACAGTTATACAGCTCACACCTAGCCAATCATCAGGGTAGGGGATTTAGCATGTTAATAAACAAGTGTGACCTTGGGCAAGTCACTTCACTTTTCTGTGCCTCAGTTACCTTATCCATAAAATGGGGATTGAGCTTGTGAGCCCCATGTAGGACAAGGACTATGTCCAACCTGATTACCTTGTATCTACCCCAATGCTTAGAACACTGCTTGGCACACAGTAAGTGCTTAACAAATACCATAATCATTATTATTATTACCATTACTAGTATTATCATTATCATTAAAAGTTAGGGAAACAGCTCAGTGTGTGTTATTTTCTTCAGGTTTTGCAGAGGAAGTGGTGGGGCCTAGTGGAAAGGGTACAGGCCTGGCAGTCAGAGGACCTGGGTTCTAATCCTGGCTCTGCCACTTAGCTGCCATGTGACCTTGGGCAAATGGCTTCACTTCTCAGTGCCTTAGTTTCCTCAGTTCTTCCTCCCCCTTAAACTATGAGCCCCGGGTGGGACAGGTATTGGGTCTGCTCCGGTTATCCTGTATCTAGCACAGAGTAAGCGCTTAAGAAGTACCACAATTATTGTTATTATCAAGATGGTAACCATCTTAATAGAACCTTCAGCCATTCTCAACCTTTTCCATACCTATAAATGACATGTCTATCCTCCAGGACTTGGAGTGATATTTACCATCTGTCTTTCCTTTGTTCCCCACATTCAGCCCACCATATCCTGCATCTTCTCTAAAGGGTCTACCTCTTTGTCTCCATTCTTACGTACAGCTTTAGTCAAGGCCCCAGCCACTTCCTGCCTGGATTCCTTGCCGGAGATCCTGCTTCCAGCCTCTTCTACCTCCAATCCAGCCTTCATTCAATATCTAGAATAATCTTCCACAGGCACCATATGAATCAGTTCTCTATTCCTCAAATGACCCCCAGCTGCTCTGTAGATTGATGAAAATTTCTGGCTATGGCTTTAAACATTTTACATCAACTGGGTCCCTCTACCCAATCATCATCCTCCTATCCCACACTTGTGAACTCCGCCCCTGTCAAGCCGACGTGCTCCCCAGAAACTGAGGAGAGGTCAGAGAAGTCGAAGTAGCAGGATAGAACCGTGTCAGCAAAACTGAGACCTGATAGTAGTGTTTCGAAGAAGAGTCAAAGGCAGCAGAGAGATTGAGGAAGCTCAGGATGGAATTGTCTTTTGGATTTGGCTACAAAAACGTCACTGGGAACCTTGGAGAAAGCAGTCTAAGTAGAACGGATGGTTGAAAACCAGACCGCAGAGGGTCGAGGAGAGAGTTGGTGGAGAGGAAAAGTATACCACCTGTTCTAGGAGTTTGGATAGGTTTTGGAATCAGGGAGATGGGGTGGTAGCTGGGGCGGGGGGAGGGGACTGTAGGATCAAGAAAGGATTTTTTGAAAATAGAGGAGACACGTTTGTGTTAGAATCATTCAGTCAATCATATTTATCGAGCACATACTGTTATGCAGAGCACTGTACTAAGTGCTTGGTAGAGTACGCTATAACGGTGTTGTTAGACACGTTCCCTGCTCACAAAGAGCTTACAGTTTAGAAGGGGAGATAGATCTTACTAGAAATAAATATATTATGGATATGTACATTAGTGCTGTGGGACTGAGGGTGGGGTAAATAAAGGATGCAAATCCAAATGCGGAAGGTGATGCAGAAGGGAGAGAGAGTAGAGGAAGTGAGGGCTTAGTCAGGGAAGACGTCTTGGGGGAGATGTAATTTTAATAAGGCTTTGAAGGGGGGGGAAGCGTGATTGTCTGTAGCATATGAAGGGGGAGGGAGTTCTAAGCCAGTGGCAGGATATGGGTGAGAGGTCAGCAGTGAGACAGATGAGATAGAGGTACAGTGAGTAGGTTGGCACTGGAGGGGCAAAGCTAGGCTGTAGTATGAAATCAGTGAGGTAAGATAGGAGGCCCCTCTCAGGATGGCACCTGGAGAGTTTCCAGTACTCTACCTGTCTCGACTATGGGAGGGAGAGTCAAGCAGAGTCAAGCCCATTTCATTCCTAGCTTGGGCAGTCGCTAGTGAGTGGAAGGCAATCTCTGCTACAGTCAAAACTCACCCGTGCTGGGCAGCAGCAGCATGGGAGAGAGTGGAGGATGGAGTTGACTCAAGTTGACTACGTGGAGAAGGCCACGGTCAGCCACTTCCATATTTTTACCAAGAAAACTCTATGTATACACACCCAGAATGATTGTAGATAGAGGGGGGCATTCTGGGAGATGTATCCATGGAGTCACTATGGATTGGAGACGACTCGACAGCATAAGACAAGATAGGAGGGGACAAACTGATTGAATGTTGGTAAGGAATTTGTTTGATGTGGAGGAGGATGGGCAACCACTGAAGGTGCTTGAGAAGTGAGGAATCATGGACTGAATGGTTTTTTAGAAAGTTGATCAGGGCAGCAGAGTGAAGGATGGATTGGCGTGGAGAGAGATGTGTGGGGAGGTAAGTGAGAAGGCTAATGCAGTAGTCAAGGCAGAAGAGGTTAACTTCTTGGGTTCACGTGGTAACAGTTTGGATGAAAAAAGAGCAGATTTTAGCGATGCTCTGGAGGTTGAATCGACAGGATTAGGTGACAGATTGAATATGTGGGTTGAATGAGAGAGATCAGTTGAGGGTAACACCAAGGTTACGGGTTTGTGAGACAGAGAGGATAGTGGTGCTGTCTACAGTGATGGAAAAGCCAGGAGAACAGGGTTTGGGTGGAAAGATGCTCTACAGATGTGCTCGCAAAGGGAGTGAGTTTAAATGGAGAAGAGACAGGGACTCAGAACAGTGTCTTGAGGGACATCTGTGAAGAAGGGATTGAAGACAGAAGAAAAGCCAGTGAAGAATCGAAGAATTGAATACAGATGTAGAGAACCAGAACCAGCGGATTAGAAGGCAGAAGGAAAGGAGCTGTTGTAGAGCGAGAGGTTGAAGATGGCAGTGAAGGAGGGGAGGAGAGGGGGAGCAAGCAATTTTAAGCTGTGAGGACAGAGTCAGAGACGCAGGAACTGAGGGTGGCTTAGAGAGCAGGAGAGATATCTTCTCTTAAGAGACAACTGGGAAGCAGGAGAAAGATGAGGAAGCAGAAGTGTTGAGGGAGTGATGAGAAGATGTGGGGAAGTTCATGCCTGATGGTTTTGATTTTACCAATGAAGTAGTTAGAGAAGTCATCAGGGGATAAAGAGGGAGGATGTGGGGCATTGGAGGCTTTGAAAGGAAGGTGAAGGTTTGGAAGGGCTAGTAAGGGTTGTGAATCAGAGAGGGAGGAAGTTACGCAGAAAACAGAGCTGAGTCCAAACAAGAGATTGTGAATTTGTAGTAGGTGAAGTTGGCCAGGAGCTTGTATTTCCACCAACTGCCTTCAGCTGCATGGATGCAGGAGCCAAGGAGGTTGGAAGTTCAAGAGCAACAAAGGGATAGGGGAGCAAGGGAGTTGAGGTTAGTGGCAAGAGTGGAGTTGAGGGTGTGCGCGTTTACATCAAGGAATGGGAGGGAGAAGAGGGAGTTCACATGAGACAAAGTGGCCTGGGTTAGACAGAGTGAGTCTGATCATGGAGGTCATAATAGTGGGTGAGGACCAAATTTGAGGGGCAGGGGGTATGGGTAATGTGGCAGCCCCTCCCCAGCCTTCTACCCATTGGACTATGACAGTGAGCCAGGGCTGTGGGTTGGAGAGAAGCCACTCTATTCATTTATTTATATTAATGTCTATCTCCCCGTTTAGACTGTAAGCTCACTGTGGGCAGGGAACTTTCATTTATTCATTCATTCTGCCTCAACTTACTGAGCTCCAAGTTCTGTATTAACCGCTTGGGAGAGTACAATATAACAATAAACCGAGTCATTCCCTGCCCACAACGAGCTTACAGTCTAGAGACAGGCTTATAGTCTAGAGGAACGTGTCTAACACTTCTGTTATAGTGTAGTCTCCCAAGCACTTAGTACAGTGCTCTTCACACAATAAATGCTCAATAAATATGATTGATTCACTCTCCCTGTTTTTTTTTTAATTGGAGTCCTGTTTTGGTTTTTGGTTTTTTTAGTGGTATTTGTGAAGTGCTTACTGTATGCCAAGCACCGAAAATAAACACTGGGGTAGATACAAGTTAATCAAGTCAGACACAGTCCCACATGGGCCTCTCAGTCTAAGTAGGAAGGAGAACAGCTATTGAGGAAACTGAGGCACAGAGAAGTTAAGTGACTTGTCCAAGTTCCCACAGCAGGAAAGTGGCAGAGCCTGGATTAGATCCAGGTCCTCTGGCTCCCAGGCCCGGGCTGTATCCACAGGGCCATGTTGCTTTCATTCATTCATTCAATCGTATTTATTGAGCACTTACTGTGTGCAGAGCACTGTACTAAGCACTTGGAAAGTACAATTCAGCAACAAATAGAGACAATCCCTACCCCACAACTGGCTCAAAGTCTAAAAGGAGGGAGATAGATAACACAACAAAACAAGTAAATAGGCATCAATAGCATCAATATAAATAAATAGAATTATAGATATATACACATCATTAATACAATAAATAGAATAATAAATATGTACATATACATATATACACAAGTGCTGTGGGACGGGGGAGAGGGTAGAGCAGAGGGAAGGAGTCGAGGCGATGGGGAGGAGAGGAGGAGCAGAGGCAAAGGGGGGCTTAGTCTGGGAAGGCCTCATGGAGGAGGTGAGCTTTCAGTTGGGGTGAGTCCTGGTTTATTTCCACTACTGCCATCTCCCCTTCACCTTCTGCAAGTGAGAACACAACCATCTGGGAAGCTTGTATGGCCTAGTGAAAAGAGTACAGGCCTGAGAAGCAGAAGGACCTGGGTTCTCATCCTGGCTCCTCCACTTGCCTGGTATGACCTCGGGCAAATCACTTTACCTCTCTGTGCCTCAGTTTCCTCAACTGTAAAATGGGGATGAAATGCCTGTACTCCCTCCTGTTTAGGCTGTGAGCCCTTTGTGGGACAGGGATTAATGTCCAACCTGATTATCATGTATCTACCCCAGAACTTAGAACAGTGTTTGACACATAGTAAGTGCTTAATAAACACTATAAAAAAATTATGAACGTCAGTTTGGGTCCTCAAATTTAGGCTCTAGTGAGTGACAGAGAGACAGAGGGAGAGGGTTTGAAAGAGAGACATAGGATAACAGAGGAAGAGACACACATACGTTGCACAAGTAGTCCATTCCAGGGATCAGAACAATGGGTGTTGGGAGATCTAAAAGATCATTCCCTTTCTGCCAATGATTAGCAGAGTGAACTTGAACCAATCACCTAATCTCTAGGAGCTTCAGTTTTCTCGCCTGCTAAGCTAAGAAGGGAAAATCCCCCTACTTTTATAAAATTCCTTGAGCTCCTCCAGTGAAAATCACAATAGTGAACCTTTTCTAAGGTCAATGGTGAATTAAAGAATTAGTTGCCGTATCTATCTACATAGAGCTGTCCTTTGGGTTCCAAGATGTAGCTGAGATTTTTATCAGCGTGTATAGGTATGACTGATAAGACCAATGTGGAACTGACAACCCTTTCCACACTGTGTACACTTGTGTACTTGTCAAGATTGTCCGATTGCTTGCATCAGACATTTATTGTCCACAGTGTCTTTGCGGCTTGCTTTATTTCCCCCCCTCTTGGTATCACCATCTTCCAGAAGCCTTGGTTCTAAGACAGTAAAACTTTTTTTTGGTGTTTTTTGCATTATTGCTTCATCTTCTGCTAAGGCCTCCTAACTCTCCATCGCTATGTCCCACCAATTGAGGTTTCGCTTTATGGTGTCTTTAAGGCACTTTTTCTGTCTATCCTGTTTACAGTCACCTCATTTCATCTCACCGTCAATCGAACAAGCAAGCAAACAAGTGCTTACTGTGTGCAGAGCACTGTACCTTAGTACACTAGGGAACATACAGTGCAATAGGTTTGGTCCCTTATGATCCCTGCCCATAAGGAGCTTTACAGTCGGGTGGGGGAGACAGACATCAAAAACAAATTATGGATGGGGAAATGGCAGAGTAAAGGATACCTTCTTAAGTGGCGTGGGGCTGGGGTGAGTATTAAAATGCTTAGGGAATATAAACCCAAGTGCCTTGGCGATGACACAGAGGGGAGGGTGAATAGGCTGGGGAATTGAGGGCTTTGTCAGGGAAGGCCTCTTGGAGGAGATGAGATTTTAGGAGGGTTTTGAAGGCGGGAAGTGTGGTGGTCTGTCAGATATGAAGGGGGCGGAAGTTCTAGGCCAGAGGGAGGATGTGGACAAGGGGTCAGCGGTGAGATGGATGAGATCAGGGTACAATGGGTAGGTTGAAATTAGAGGAGCCAAGTGTGCCGGCCAGGTTGTAGTAGGATATTAGAAGCAGCATGGCGTAGTGGATAGAACACAGGTTTGGGAGTCAGAGGGTCATGGGTTCTACTTCCCGGCTCCTCCACTTGTCTGCTGTGTGAGCTTGGGCAAGTCACTTCACTTCTCTGGGCCTCAGTTACTTCATCTGTAAAACGGGAATCGAGACTGTGAGCCCCACGTGGGACAGGGACTATGTCCACTCCAATTTGCTTGTATCCACCCCAGCACTTAATACAGTGCCCGGCACATAGTAAGTGCTTAAGAAATACCATTATTATTATTGGTGAGGTAAGGTAGGAAGGAGAGAACTGACTGAGTGCAGCTGTGTGAATAAACTGCCGTAAACCATTCTCTTCACATGTCCTGCCCAGGCAAGGTATTAAGTGATGAGCATTGCTTCAGTGCTGGTGCTTAGTGGTATTTCAACTAAGCACTTACTTTGTGTGGAGCTTCAGAATAAGTGCTATTCAGTTGGTAGACCCGATCCCTGCTCTCAAAGGGCTTACAGTCTAATGAAGCAGCATGGCATACGAGAAGCAGCTCGGCATAGTGGATAGAGCTTGGGCCTGGAAGTCAGAAGGTGATGGGTTCTAATCCCGCCTCCACCACTTGTCAGCTGTGTGCCCTTGGATGTCACTTCACTTCTTTGGGCCTCAGTGACCTCATCTGGAAAATAGGGATTGAGACTGTGAGCCCCACATGGGACAGGGACTGTGTCCAACCCGATCTACTTGTAACCACCCCAGTGCTTAATACATTGCCTGGCACATAGTTAAGTGCTTAACAAATACCATAATAATAACAATAATAATAATAATAATTATTATTATTAATGGGGACTGACTCATTGTAGGATTTGGTTGTTTGGGATACTATATCTTGTCACTTGAAGTGGAGTTGGTAGAACTGCCCTAGAAGTCAAATGATATGCTTTGTAGACCCAGGACTCCCAGGCAGAAGGTGGATGCTACATTTTTTTAAAAAAATCATTCATTCATTCATTCAATCTTATTTATTGACCACTTACTGTGTGCAGAGCATTGTACTAAGTGCTTGGGAGAGTACAATGTAACATTAAACAGAAACATTCCCTGCCCACAGCAAACTTATGGTCTAGAGGGGGAGAAAGTAGTATACATAAATAATTGCATTTAAGTGCTAACTAGGGGTCAGACACTATTCTAAGTGCTGAGGTAGATACGAGTTAATCAGGTTGGACAAAGTTCCCATCCTGCATCAGGCTCACAGTCGAAGTAGGAGGGAAAATAGGAGAACTGAGCCACAGAGAATTTAAGTGACTTGTCCAAGATCACACAGCAAGCAATTGGCAGAGACGGGATTAGAACCCAGGTCCTCTGACTCCTAGGCCCATGCTCTTTCCACTAAGCCATTCTGATTCTTCTGGGAGAGTACAGTAATAATAATAATGATGGTATTTGTTAAGCACTTACTATGTGCCAAGCACTGTTTTAAGCGCTGGGGTAGATACAAGGTTATCAGGTTGTCCCATGTGGGGCTCATGGTCTTAATCCCCATTTTTACAGATGAGGTAATTGAGGCACAGATAAGTTAAGTGACTTGACCAAAGTCACACCTGACAAGTGGCAAAGGGGGGATTAGAACCCACGACCTCTGACTCCCAAGCCTGTGCTCTTTCCACTAAGCCATGCTGCTTCCCTAGAGTTGGTAGACACAATCCCTGCCCTCAAAGAGCTTTCATTCTAGTCAGGGAGATAGATACTAAAATGAATTACAGGTAAAAGAAGCAACCGAATTTAAAAAGATGTAGAGAAGTGCTGGGGTTGGGATGAGATGTGATATGTTGAAGGGGCATTAGGTGGGGGCTAAATATGGCGGGGCGAATGAGAAATTAGCTGAGGAAGGCTTTCTGGAGGAGACATGATTTTAGTAGGGCTTTGAAGTTGAGCTTTCAGGGCTGTGGTCTATTGGATGTGTAGCAGGTGGGAATTCCAGGCAGGAGGAAGGACATGAGCGAGGGGTTGGCGGTGAGAGAGACAAGATCGAGGCACAGTGAGTAAGATGGCATTAGAGGAGTGAAGTGTGATGGCAGGGTTGTAATGGGAGAGGAGGGAGGGTAAGTAATAATAATAATAATTATGGTATTCATTAAGCACTTACTATGCACCAGGCACTGTGCTAAGTGCTGGGGTGGATACCAGGAAATTGGGTTGGACACAGTCCCTGTCCCACGTGGGGCTCACAATCTCAATGCCCATTTTATAGATGAGGTAACTGAGGCACAGAGAAGTGAAGTGACATGCCCAAGGTCACACAGCAGACAAGTAGTGGTGCTGGAATTAGAGCCCATTACTTTCTGATTCCCAGGTCCGCGCTCTATCCACTATGCCATAATGTGAGGCCCCATTGGAGTCTATTCTAATAATAATAATAATCATTATTATTATGGCATTTGTTAAGCATTTACTATGTGCCAAGCACTGTTCTAAGCACTGGGGTAGATACATGGTAATCAAGTTGTCCCATGTGGGGCTCACAGTCTTAATCCTCATTTTACAGATGAGGGAACTGAGGCACAGAGAAGTTAAGTGGCTTGCCTAAGGTCACACAGTGGACAAGTGGTGGAACCGGGATTAGAACCCATGTCTTCTGACTCCCAAGCCTGTGCTCTCTCCACTAAGCCATGTTGCTTCTCTGGAATGCCTGTTAAAGATGGCCTTCAGCAGTTAGGCAGATGTGGTAACTTCTCATTTTGAGGGCAAAGGGCCTTGGGGGAAGGGTGGGGAGAGCAAGTGGGATGGGGCTTGTGAAGAATAATGATAATAATAATAATGTTGGTATTTGTTAAGTGCTTACTATGTGCAGAGCACTGTTCTAAGCGCTGGGATAGATACAGGGTAATCAGGTTGTCCCACATGAGGCTCACAGTCTTAATCCCCATTTTACAGATGAGGTAACTGAGGCACAGAGAAGTTAAGTGACTTGCCCAAAGTCACACAGCTGACAAGTGGCAGAGCGGGGATTCGAACCCATGACCTCTGACTCCCAAGTCTGTGCTGTTTCCACTGAGCCACGCTGCTTCTCCTAATAGGCAAGCATGCCACCGTGGCTTAGTGGATAGAGCACGGGCCTGGAAGTCAGAAGGCCATGGGTTCTAATCTTGTTCTCCCACATTCATTCAATCATATTTATTGAGTGCTTACTGTGTGCACGGCACTGTACTAAGCTCTTAGAAAGTACAATTCAGCAACAGATAGAGACAATCCCTACCCAACAATGGGCTCTCTACGACCTTGGGCAAGTCACTTCAATTCTCTGGGCCTTGGTTCCCTCATCTGTAAAATGGGGATTAAGACTGTAAGCCCTATGTGGTACCGGGATGGTGTCCAACCTACGTTGTATCTACCCCAGTGCTTAGAACAGTGTTTGGCACATAGTAAGCGCTTAACAAATACCATTATTATTATGCAGGCTTTGAAGACCTGACGGGCCAGAGAAGCCTGATTTGGGGTCTTTCAGCCCTGCTTAAACACTGTTAGCTCCTTTCAGCCCTGAAGGTCTCAGGTCTTATTGGAGACCTAAGATGAGTGAGGCTGAGAGCAAAAGTAATGGCTTTGCCTCAAACCTGGAAACCTGTGGCCCAACTAGAATTCCTGGATCTGGCCAGCATCTGGCCAGCGGTGAGGCACAGTGAGATCCCTGGATAGTTTCCACAGCCAGCTTTCTCACCTTTCTTCTTGAAGATGAGTGATAATAGTGGAATCTTTGTCACCACTATCACCTCATCATCAATTGATACTCCAAATCAACCAAGGTGAAGTACGAGAGATGAAATCTATCAACTCAAGCCACCCATCCTCTAACTGTAGGAGTTCCTCAAGGGTCAGTTCTTGGCCCTCTTCTGTTCTCCATCTACAATTACTCCCTTGGTGAACTCATTCGCTCTCACGGCTTCAACTATCATCTCTATGCAGATGACACACAAATCTACATCTCTGTCCCTGTCCTCTCCCCGTCCCTTCAGGCTCGTATCTCCTCCTACCTCCAGGACGTCTCTACCTGGCTGTCTGCCCGCCACCTAAAACTCAACATGTCCAAAACTGAGCTCCTTATCTTCCCTCCCAAGCCCTGTCCTCTTCCTGACTTCCCTATCACTGTGGATGGTACGACCATCCTTCCCTTCTCTCAAACCCACAACCTTGGTGTCATCCTTGACTCAGCTCTCTCATTCACCCCACACATCCAATCCATCACCAAGACCTGCCGTTCTCACCTTTATAATATTGCCAAGATCCGACCTTTCCTCTCCACCCAAATGACTATCTTACTGGTACAGGCTCTCATAATATCCCGGCTGGATTATTGTGTCAGCCTTCTCTCTGATCTCCCTTCCTCCTGTCTCTCCCTGCTCCAGTCTATTCTTCATTCAGCTGCCCGGCTCATCTTCCTGCAGAAACACTCTGGGCATGTCACTCCCCTTCTTAAAAACCTCCAGTGGTTGCCTATCAACCTCTGCATGAAACAAAAACCTCTCACTCTAGGCTTCAAGGCTCTCCATCACCTTGCCCCCTCCTACCTCTCCTCCCTTCTCTCTTTCTACTCCCACCTCATAGGCTCCGCTCCTCTGCCGCCCTCCTCCTCACCGTCCCCCGTTCTCGCCTATCCCGCCGTCGACCCCTGGCCCACATCCTCCCGCTGTCCTGGAATGCCCTCCCTCCTCACCTCTGCCAAACTAACTCTCTTCCCCACTTCAAAGCCCTACTGAGAGCTCAACTCCTCCAAGAGGCCTTCCCAGACTGAGCTTCCCCCTTTCCCTCTGCTTCCTCTGCTTCCTCTCTGCCCCCCCCTTCACCTCCCCTTAGCTAAGCCACCTTTTCCCCCCCTTTCCCTCTGCTCCTCCCCCCTCCCTTCCCTTCCCCTCAGCACTGTGTTCGTCTGCTCATTTGTATATATTTTTATTACCCTATTTATTTTGTTAATGAGATGTACATCCCCTTGATTCTATTTATTACTATTGTTTTTGTCTGTCTCCCCCGATTGGACTGTAAACCCATCAGTGGGCACGGATTGTCTCTATCTGTTGCCAAATTGTACATTCCAAGTGTTTAGTACAGTGCTCTGCACATAGTAAGAGCTCAATAAATACTATTGAATTGAATTTAGTGAAGGTTAGGGTTGTCTGAATCCTTGTAGGCGTAAAAATATTCTTTCTTAGCAATAAGCATGTTATGGTTGATAATATAAGGGTATCTACATGTGCAACTTATTTGTGGTATTTTTTCAATGGTATTTGTTACGTGATTATGTGTCAAATACTGTTTTAAGGGCTGGGGTTAGATGCTAGTTAATTAGGTTGGACACAGTCTGTCCTGTATGGGGCTCACAGTCTTAATCCCCATTTTACGGATGAGGTAATTGAGACCCAGAGGGGCTAAAAGACTTGCCCAAGGTCACACGACTCTTTAGCCCACATTACCAGTCTAGGTAGGAAGCAACCGAGGAGACTCAGGCCAATAAGCTGTTCTCCCTGCAGGAGTGGCTTTGACGAGTAAGATATTTCTTTGCAAACATAGAAAGACTTCCTTCCAAACCCAGCAGGATGTCAAAGGTGAGACCATCCACCAATGTGCACTATTCTTGCTCTTCCCAGTTACATCTTTGCTCTTTATGTCTGCTGTCTCTCCCATTAGACTATAAATTCCTTGAGGGTAGGCAATGCTTTCTGGGTTTATTGTACTCTCCCAAGTGCTTAATAAAATGCCCTGCACACAAAAGACATTCGATAAATACTATTGACTGATTGATTGATTAAGAGTAGCTAGAGCCTTTCAAAGATACAGCAGAGCATATCATCAGACAATGCAGCATAGCTGAGGTCTTCTGGGAATTGATAACAGTGGACAATCCAGTTTGGAGTACAACACTCTAGAAAGGAATTATTCTTTTAGAGCAGAGGCTTCTGGGAGATTGTGGTACCAAGTGACAATTAATAACATCATCGAACTCTGCAAGAGAAAATGCAAAAACACTGCAAAGGTTGACTTTAACCTGGGCCCATGGTAGAAGGGATTATCCATCACACACAGTTGCACTGACATACAAATAAAATTCCGGCATCGTAGCTCCATCTTGGAATATCAAAATCCAAAATTGACACACACCCATCCCGATGCCAGTAATTTGGAGAATTACTGTGGCCAAACTTCTATTCCTTGGTTTTGGGGCACCAGAAATTTGTGTTGAAAGAAAGTAAACTTCTCTTAGTTTCATAATGATCGAGGTTTCAATCAGTCAGTAGTTCAATTGAATTTATTGAGCAATTTATTTATTGGGGAGGGGAGGGAGGGAGAGATAGAGAAAGAGAGAGCATGTGTGTATGAGAGCATGTGGAAATGTGTATATGGACTAGTATAATAATTATAATAGTATTCAATTAAGTATTTACTATGTGTTAAGCAGTGTTCTAAGCACTGGGGAAGATACAAGTTAATCAAGTCAGACAGTCTTTATCTCACATAGGGCTCACAGTCAAAGTAGGAAGGAGAACAGGTATGGAATCCCCATTTTACAGATCAGGTAACTGAGGCACAGAGAAGTTAAATAAATGACTCACCCAAGGTCAAACAGCAGACAAGTGGCAGAGCTGGGATTAGAACCCAGGTCCTCTGACTAACCCAGACCCATGCTCTTTCCACTAGGCCAGTGCTGCTTCTCATTACTATGTAAATGATCCAGGACCCAGCGCTTGGAAGCAAGAGGGCAGCAAGCAGGATACATCCCCTCGCTCATTACGTTTGCTCGTTTCTTTTGACCTCCATGTCCCTCCACCGATTTAGGCCAAGAAAAGGAAAGCCTGCTCCAGGCCTAACATACTTTTGCTATCTACATCTAGGGCCCCTATTATCAAAGCCCTTTATAATTGCTGATATTTTGGACAGTGAAGTGAAAGACTCAGTTAACAACAGTATGCAAACAAGCTCCAACAGGCGGCATGAAAACAGGAAGCCAAGTACGCATCCTTCCACTGACCCGAAACCCCAAATCCCCCCAGTATAACAATATAACAGGCACATTCCCTGACACTGTCTTAATTCCCATTTTACAGATGAGATAACCCAGGCCCAGCGAAGTGAAGCAACTCACCCAAGGTCACACAGCAGACAAGTGACAGAGGCAGGATTAGGACCCAGGTCCTCCGACTCCCAGGTCCAGGTTTGTTCCAGCAGCCCACTTGGCTTTCCTCTCTTGGGGTTACCTGTCTCATCTCTGGGTGTTTCTTCTTGAACCCACCACCTGGTATCCCTTTCTCAGGGTAGGAGTGACCATTCTGTCCTGTCTGTTCCCTTTCACCTCCCTAGGCCCTGGGAAAACAGAATCCCCCACCACGTAGCCTACTGATCCTCAGCTGGGTCACCCTGTGGGTCAATTAAGCACATGCCCTACTGCCAAGTTCCTTCTGCCCTATGTTAGCTCAGCACTTTCCTGTTCTCTCTTACTACCCTTGCCCTAAATCTCTCAATATCTACTGAAACCTCATCCCCCCTAACATCACCAACCACCTATCTGCCCTGCAACACAACATCACTGTGCCTGTGGAATTTGGGCTCCACTATGGACGAGTCTCTTTCATCCCGGAACTGTTTCTATCCCACTCGCTTCACCTCCTTGCCATTACCAAGCTTCACCCTCAACCCCACAGCACTTACGTACATATCGGTAATTCATTTCAATGTCCATCTATCCCTTTAGACTATAAGCTTCTTGTGGACAGGGAGTGTGTCTACCAACTCTGTTGTAGTGCACTCTCCTAAGTGTTTAGTACAGTGCTCTGCACCCGCTAAGCACTTAACAGAAGCCCACAGAAGCAGCATACCCAGTGAAAAGAGCACGTGCCTGGGAGCCACAAGGCCTAGGGTCTAATCCCAACTCCGCCACTTGTCTGTTGTGTGACTTTGGGCAAGTCACTTAACTTCTATGTGCCTCAGTTTCCTCATCTGTAAAATGGGGAATAAATCCTACTCCCTCCTACCTAGACTGTGAGTCCCATGCAGGACAGGGACTGTGTTCTAGCTCTTAGAAAGGGATTGGCACATAGTAAGCACTGAACAAATACCATAACATTTTTTATGATTGATCGACTAATTGACCCATGGAAAGCACTTAAGAGTTACCATAATTTATTTTTATGGTATTTGTTAAGCGCTTACTATGCGCCAGGCACTGTACTAAGCAAGTTGGTTTAGACAGAGGCCCTGTCTCACATAGGGCTCACAGTCTTATTCCCCATTTTACAGATGAGGTAATTGAGGCACAGAGAAGTGAAGTGACTTGCCTAAGATCACACAGCAGACAAGTAGCAGAGCCGGGATTAGAACCTCTGACCTTCTGACTACCGGGCCCAGCCTCTATCCACAACGCCATGCTGCTTCCCTGATTATTCCATGATTATTATAGGTTTTAGAAACTCCTGTCTTCTCCTGCCCTCATGAATCAGCACCTTGAATTCAACATGGCAAAAACGGAACTCCTTATCTTCACTCCTAAACTTTCTCTCCCTGATTAATCCTGACCTTCCTGGTTATGCCACCCAATCAATTCGCTGGGGAAGTGAAGTTGTGTTACAGTGGAATGGCAAGAAGGGAATGGAATGGCAGCAGTCAAAGGTTGACATGACAGGCTCATAGAGAGGCTACTGTGCCATAATCTGGCATGAGGTTAGGGGCTTACCAATGCCCGTTATATGTGATGTGCACAGGGATCCATGAAGGTTCTAAACATTTTGTTAACACTGAAATCCAGGCCTCTAGATACATCATAAGTATCCAGTGCGGTGTATCTCGATTAACCCCAGCAAATGAAATGTTAATGTGGAAAGACAAGAAGAACTGAGCTAATGGCATCGACTCAC
The DNA here is from genome assembly GCF_004115215.2 of Ornithorhynchus anatinus. NCBI lineage: Eukaryota > Metazoa > Chordata > Mammalia > Monotremata > Ornithorhynchidae > Ornithorhynchus > Ornithorhynchus anatinus. The sequence goes on from NC_041749.1 coordinate 53,398,531, forward strand.
AACTCATCTCAAGTTAACAATGCCCATGTCCATCAGATCTGAGATCTAGTTCATTCCCACCTGATTAATGTCCTGGATAAGGGAAATTAATAATCAATCAACCATTGGTATTTATTGAGCACTTACTATATGCAGAACACTCTCCTAAGTGCTTGGGAGAATACAAGACAACAGAAGTAGCAGATACGTTCCCTGCCCACAATGAGCTTACAGTCTAGAGGGGGAAAGAATTAAGCTGGAGGTGCGGGATCGAACCTGGGGAAGCGTGGCTTAGTGGAAAGAGCCCGGGCTTGGGAGGCACAGGTCATGGGTTCTAATCCCAGCTCCGCCACTTGTCTGCTGTGTGACCTTAGGCAAGTCACTTAACTTCTCTGTGCCTTGGTTCCCTCATCTGTAAAATGGGGATTAAGACTGTGAGCCCCATGTGGGTCAACCTGATTATCTTGTATCTACCCCAGCGCCCAGAACAGTGCTTGGCACATAGTAAGTGCTTAACAAATACCATCATTATTATTATTAAATGCACGCAAAGCATGCACTCTACCAACATGAAATCTTTTAAGAGCCTCACAGGCAGAGGTAATGCTAGCTAGTAGGTATTGAGAACACTGGGAAAGATCTAATAGTTCAGATCTAAGAAGACCCTGTCTGGGTGATGAGACCATTTCCCTCCCAGCAGGAGGCTACTTCTCCTCTTTTCGTTGTTGATTTTGATCTGTTGTCCATGCTTAATTTACCCAGTTATTTCTTTTCCCGTGTGTTTGCCCTCCCCCAGTGGGCTAGGAATATGTCAAAATCAGTGTCCCTGTACCTTTCCCCAGAACTCTGTTGGCTGTAAGGGCTGAAACAATAATACTAAAGAATAAAATACAAGCAAGTCTGTTCAGGAACTAGCTAAATGCAAAATAATGAAACATAGTTAAATTCTTAATCAATCAATGATGTTTATTGAGTGCTTACTGTGTGCAGGGCACTGGACTAAATGCTTGGGAATGAGGATGAGCCTGGGAGTCGGAATGTCTTGGGTTCTAATCCCAACTCTGCCACTTGTCTGCTGTGTGACCTTGGGCAAGTCACTTAACTTCTCTGTGCCTCAGTTCCCTCATCTGGAAAATGGGGATTAAGACCGTGAGCCCTTTGTGGGACAGAGACTGTATCCAACTCAATTAGCTTGTATCTACCCCAGCGCTTAGAACAGAGCCTCGTACATAGTAAGTGCTTAATAAATACCATTATTATTATTATACAGTGGAGTTGCTAGACATGATCCCTGCCCACAAGAACCTTACAGTCTACAGGGGGAGATAGACATTAAAATCAATTTCAGAAAGGGGAAATGATCCATGTACATAAGTGCTCTGAAGCTGGGGTATCAACGTGCTTAAAGGGTATATAAGCCAAATGCATAAGTGATCCAGATAGATTAATGTCAGAGGAATTTGGATTCAAAATCATAGGAAGGTTGTCTTGGACTCTGGTTCAGGAAATTGAAGGCAGCCCCTGATCTGCACCATATTCTCCCCTCTTTTGGAGCCCTGCAGCCACTGATTCCAATAATAATAGTGGACTGTAAGCTTGTTGAGGGCAGGAACAGTCTACCAATTCTCCCAAGTGCTTCTTACAGTACTCTGCAGTGAGCGCTCAATAAATGCGATCATCAATGGTATTCACTGAGCGCTTACTATGTGCAAAGCACTGTGTAAAGCACTTGAGTAGATACAATGTAAGCAGATTAGATACCGTCCCTGTCCCATATAGGGCTCATAATCTAAGGAGCAGAACCCTGGAGCTGAGATGGGGCTTTGGGTTTGTGGGAGTGGGAGGGGAAGGACGTCTAATTTGGGATTTACATAATGAAAAGCCCATTATTTTAAAGAGAGAGTACTTTCCATTTTATTCCGAGAACAAGGTGGCACTGGAATGATGAACAATGAATTATTATTCTTATTAAATTTGTTAAGCACCTACTATGGGCCAAGCATTGTGGTAAATACTAGGACAGATACAAGTTAAAGAGATTTGACACAGTATGTGTCCTATGTGGGGCTTACATTCTAAGGGGGAGAGAGAACACTCATCTTATCCCCATTTTTACAGATGAAGAAACTGAGGTATAGAGGAATCATGTGACTTGCCCAAGCTCATTATTCATTCATTCATTCATTCAATCGTATTTATTGAGCACTTACTGTGTGCAGAGCACTGTACTAAGCGCTTGGAATGTACAAGTCGGCAACAGATTGGCAAGTGTCAGAGCTGGGATTTGAACCTGGGTTAATCAGTCAATCGTATTTATTAAGTACTTACTGGGTGCAGAGCACTGTCCTAAGTGCTTGGGAGGTCCTCTTACTCCCAGACTTGTGCTCTTTCCACTAGGTAGAAGCAACATGGCCTAGAGGCAAGAGCATGGTCTTGGGAGTCAGAGGTTGTGGGTTCTAATCCCAGGTTCACCACTTGTCTGCTGTGTGACGTTGGGCAAGTCACTTCACTTCTCTGTGCCTCAGCTACCTCGTCTGTAAAATGGGGATTAGACCGTGAGCCCCTTGTGGGACAGGGACTGTGTCCAACCCGATAACCTTGCATCTACCCCAGCACTTAGAACAGTGCTTGGCACATAGTAAGCACTTAACAAATACCATAATAATAATAATAATAAGCCAAGGCTTCCTTATCCTTTAGTTCTGAACTACCTTTCTGGCCCTCCCTCACTCTCTCTCTCTCTGTTTATACGTTCTGTATGATTTAACATACTCTAGACATCTGTAAGAGTAATCATAAAAATCCCACGTATTCACACTGCACTCTATCTTTAAGGAAGTCATTCCTGAAGATGTCAATTCCAAACTCAGAGCCATTCTGAATGGTAGATAAAAACTCTAGGAAACAGTGTGGCCTCCTGGAAATAGCAGGAGCCTGAGAGTCAGAGGACCTGGGTTCTAATTCCGCTCTGACACTTGCCTGCTAGATGAGCTTGGGCAAGTCATTTAATTTATCTGGGCCTCAGTTACCTCATCTGTAAAATGGGGATTGAGACTGTGAGCCCCACGTGGGACAGGGACTGTGTCCAACCCAATTTGCTTGTATCCACCCCAGCGCTTAGTACAGTGCCTGGCACCAAGTAAGTGCTAAACAATTACCATTATTCATTATTATTATTATTATTACGGTGTCCTAACTGATTCTCTTGTAGCTACCCCAGAACTTATTACATTGCTGGGCATATAGTGAGTGCTTAACAAATGCTATTAAAAAACAAAAAGTAATTCAAGATGCATCATTCCAGTACCACCCAGTTTTAGGAGTAAAATGGAAATAACCTTTTCTTAAAAAGACATTCTTTTCATTATATAAATCCCAAATTAGACTTCCTTCCCTTGACGACCAAATTGACACCCTCAACATCACCCCCTCTTCTGAACTCAACTCACTCACTCACTCCCCTATTCCTTCGCTGATCTGGTACCGCTAACCCACAGCCCTGGATCACCTGAGCAGTCCTCTACCTTTGCTCCTGTGCACAAGCCCCAGAGCGCTGCTGGCTGAAATCCAGATATGAGGCTGACCTTGTCCACCTCAAACTCATCCTTGCTTGCTGTAGGTCTGCCCTGTCCTCCACCTGGCAACACTATTTCTCCATCCTTATCAGCTCCCATTGCCCACTGCCCTCACCAGTTGTTTCAGACTTTTAACTCCTTCCTCCAACCCCCTGCCCTCCCCCACCTCATACCCCTAATGATCTGGCCACCTACTTTATTGAGAAAATTGACACTGTCAGGCGTGATCCCCTAAAGTCTCCCGGCCTCCACTCCAATCCCTCCCTTCTCCTGCACCTTCTTCAACTCTCCCATCTTTCCCAGCAGTATCTTAGGAGATTTCCCACCTTCTCTCAAAATCCACCCCTCCACCTTCCCCTCCGACCTTATCAAAATGCTTGTATGCTCCCTGACTGCCATCTTCAACCGTTTGCTCTCCAGTCGCTTTTTCTTCACTGCTTTCAAACATGCTTAAGTCTCCCCTATGCTAAAAAAAACCCTCCTTTGACCCCAAGGCTCCCTCCAGTTATCACCCCATCTCCCTTCTACCATTCCTCTCCAAACTCCTTGAGTGAGTTGTCTACAACTGCAGTCTCAACTTCCTCTCCTCCAGTTCTTTCCTTGGCCTCTCCAGTCTGGCTTGTGTCCCCTTCACTCCCCAGGAACTGCCCTCTCAAAGGTCACCAATGATCCCCTTCTTGCCAAATCCAAACAGCCTCTATGCCATCCTAGTCCTCCTCAACTTCTCAGCTGCCTTGGACACTGTGGACCAGCCCCTTCTCCTGGAAACATTATCAACCTCAGCCTCACTTACGCTGTTTGATTTGGACATGGATGGGCAACTACTGGAGATTCTTGAGGAGTGGGGGAACAGGGACCAAATGTTTCTGTAGAAAAATGATGTGGGCAGCAGAGTGAAGTGTTGCCTGGAGTGGGGAGAGAAAGGAGGCAGGGAAGTCTGTCTGATTAGACTGTAAGCCCATCAAAGGGCAGGGACTGTATCTGTCACCGATTTGTACATTCCAAGCACTTAGTACAGTGCTCTGCACATAGTAAGCGCTCAATAAATACTATTGAATGAATGAATGAAAGTCAGCAAGGAGGCTGTTACAGTAATCAAGGAGGGAGAGAATAAGTGCTTGGATTAATGTGGTAGCAGTTTGGATGGAGAGGAAAGGGAAGATTTTAGCGATGCTGTGAAGGTTGAACCGACAGTATTTAGTGATAGATTGAATATGTGGATTGAATGAGAGAGAGGAGAGTCAAGGATAACGTGAAGGTTAAGGACTGGGGAGACAAGAAGGATGGTGGTGCTGTCTACATTGATGGGAAAGTCTGGGGAAGGACAGGGTTTGGGTAGGAAGATAAAGAGCTCTGTTTTAGACATGTTAAATTTGAGGTGAGTGACAGCAGGACATCCAAGTAGAGATGTCTTGAAGGCAGGAGGAAAAGTGAGACTGCAGAGGAGAGAGTTGAGGGCTGGAGAGGTAGATCTGAGAATCATCTGTACAGAGGTGATAGTCGAAGCCATGGGAGCGAATGAGTTCTCCAAGGGAGTGGGTGTAGATGGAGAATAGAGGGGGACCCAGAACTGACCTCGAGAGACACCCACAGTTCAGGGGTGGTAGGCAGAGGAAGAGGTAGAGGCCGTTGGATTTGTCAAGAAGGCGATCGTTTCCTACTTCCTTCCCAGATGTCTGAAGGTGATTTTCTTCACAGTTTAGTGACTTTTTTATCCCTGAAATTCGACTTCCTTCCCCCATCTGAAGCAAAAAATGCAATGCTTTAGTCTTGAAAGCAGCCAAGATGAATATGCAGACAGAGTACCCTGGAGAAACACTCAGGCTCTTGATTACCAACAAATAATTGTCAACAAGTTGGTTAATAGTAGTCTGAGGCTAGGGGAATGAAGAATTCCACTTTGAAAGGCCTCCTTCTTCTGAAGGAAGTCACTTCACACCTGGATTGCAGCTTCTGCCAGCCACTTCAGAATTGAAGTACAGTGTTTTCTTTGGTGAGAGGAGACCATTAGCACAATAAGTATTTAGAATGGAGACTGTGAACTGAACAGCGCCAAGGGAAATCACCTCACATCGGGAAATCCTTAGACTTTTGTCTTCATTCCAGTTTAAGAGGCAGATTGATTGAAAACGCACACCTTGGAACCATTTTAGTCCCCATCATCTTCCCAATTAAGGAGAAAATGATGTATGATGGCAGGCGCAGCTTTATTAAAATCATTTTTAGCGTTGTGGAATAGAGGCTCCTCCCAAGCTATTTTTCCACGGCTCACCATCAGCACTCGATAGAAGAAACATGCCCCTGCCGTGCCTAACAATGAATAATTCACACCCTTGAAAAGCTTTGAATAAAGGAAGGGTGGTGATCCCCAATATGCAGTAAGTAGATTCCGCCCCTCATTTCCACTGCTATCCTGGTGGCACTGGATCCCTACGGAGTTTCTTTCTTTGTCATCCTTAATTCACTTGGCTAAATTCTTGAGGTAGCTTTCTGCAGCTGACTCTAGGAAGTGAATGGAATTTATTCATTCATTCAATTGAATTTACTGAATGCTTACTGTGTGCAGAACACTGTACTAAGCGCTTGGAAAGTACAGTTCGGCAACAAGTAGAGACAATCTCTACCCAACAACAGGCTCACAGTCTGAAATCCAGAGTTAGGGAAAGAATCCTGGAAGAGTTCCTTGGGAAACACCATGGCCTAATGGATAAAAGCCCAATCTTGGGAGTCAGAGGACCTGGGTGATAATCCCAGCTCTGCTACTTATCTGATATGTGACCTTGGCCAAGTCACTTCACTTCTGTGCCTTGGTTTTGTCATCTATAAAATGGGGATTAAGACTCGGAGCCCCATGTGGGACATGGACTGTGTCGAACCTGTTTAGCTTGTATGTACCTTAGCACTTAGTACACTACCTAACACATAGTAAGTATTTAACACATTTCATTAAAAAAAGGGAGAAAAATAGGTGGGGAGAAGGATCTTGGATTCATTTTGTCTCCATTTACTCTGGGAAAGAGGAGCTTATACACATGCACTGGATTTTGCCTAGAGTCACGCCTGCTGTTTAAAAAAAGTCTAGGGAGGAGAAACAGCAGTATATCTGGGCTAATTCCAGGTTCTGGACTGGGCTTCTTCCTCTTCTAGAATCAGTCACCACTTTACCTCTGTGTCCCAATCATTCTAACAATTCATTCGATAGTATTTATTAAGCACCTATTTTATGCAGAGCACTGTATTAAGCACTGGGACAAATGGCACAAGGATGAGAATTTGGACTTGGCCTCTAGTTCACAGGAGTGCTCACCATCTAAGTGTATAAGGTGCAGGAGGTTGGAGATGAGTAACAGAAGCAGCAAGAAAACCTAAGACAACAAGAATATCAATCAACACAAATTATTATTGGGGGGGGGCATTTGTTAACACTTACTATGTGCCAGGCACTGTACTAAGCTCTGGGGTAGAAGCAAGCAAATCAGGTTGGTCACGGTTCCTCTCCCACGTGGGGCTCACAGTACCAATCCCCATTTTATAGATGAGGTAACTGAGGCACAGAGAAGTAAAGTGACTTGCCCAAGATCACACAGCATACAAATGGCGGAGCCGGTATTAGAACCCAGGTCCTTCTGACACCTAGGCCCATGTTCTATCCACTAGGCCATGCTGCTTCTTAACTGTGTATTTTTTTCCGAGTCCTCTGCATACAGTAGGCACTTAGTAGATAGTCTAATACTATTGATACTAATAAAAATGGTAGCATCGGGGCATACAGAGCAGAGTTTCAGGCAGAGTCATCCAGAACCCAAGTGGTACAACATCCACAGCCTTCCCAGTGTTCTCCAAGTTTGCACAGTGTGGCTGCTGCATCATTTTCTCCCTGCCCTGCCCTGTGTCAAACAGGGATTAAGACTGTGGCAGGAATTGTGTACTCTCCCAAGCACTTAGTACACTGCTCTGCACACAGTAAGCGCTCAATAAATACGACCAATTGATTGAGGCCCCATGTGGGATATGGACAACCTGATTAACTTGTACCTACCCCAGCGCTTAGTACTGTGCCTGGCACATAGAAAGCACTTAACAAATACTATAAAAAACAAAAGAAAAAAGAAAAAAAGCAGGATGGGAGACCTGGATCATGAGGGTGCGAGGGAGGGGGCCTTGACACACTGAAGAATACAGGAGTAGCAGAGGCCAAGTACTGTCGGATCAGCTCCTCCCTACCACGCTAGATCAGGGATATCAGTAGCATTTACTGTGTTACTGTTGTGTGCAGAGCAATGTACTGAACGCTTGGGAGAGTATAATACGGCATAGTTGGTAGGCCCGGTCCCTGCTTGCAATGAATTTACAACATGGAAGGGAAGACAGACATTAATCTAAATGAATAAAATTACAGATATGTACAGAAGTGCTGGGGGTGTGGGTGAATAAGGGAGCAAGTTAGGTTGATGCAGAAGGGAGCGGGAGAAGAGGAAAGGAGGCTTAGTCAGGGAAGGTCTCCTGGAGGAGATGTGCCTTCAAAGTTTTGAAGTCGGGGAGAGTAATTGTCTGTCGAACATGAAGAGGGAGGGCGTTCCAGGCCAGAGGCAGGACGTGGGCGAGAGGTTGGTGGCGAGATAAACGCAATCGCGGGACAGTGAGTAGGATGGCATCAGGGGAGCAAAGTGTACAGGCTGATTTGTAGTAGAACATCGAGGAAGCCCATGGAAAATCAGTCTTTCTCAATACAAATGGTTCTACATAGGATTGTATTTAAATATTTCACCTAAAACTTACCAGTTTCTTCCTGAGGCATGAGCATATTCAGCTATGTATAACTTGCACCCGATCACAGTGTTTCTGAGGTATGGGAAACATATCGAAGAATAACTGCATTTAAGAAAGAACGATCTGACAGATTCCAATATTGATTTTAATCAAATCACCTTAGGTCCTGATTTTAAAGTAAATCGTCGGATTCTGTGTAATCGTTTTCAGACGCCACTGAATGGCAAGAGAGCCTCCCTCATTTATAAATATCGGTCTCTGCAGTAAAATAGATTCCAAACTGCAACTATCCCAATTTCGTTGATAACTTCAGTGGAAATTACGTCCTATAATTCTTAAACAAAAATCTCAATATACTGTAATTAAAGCTACACTACATCCCAGACCCATTCCGTAGAAGCACCTGGCAATGGGATTCCCTTTCTTAAGGCACCTGCACTGCATGGTAATGTGTACAGGCGCGTGTGCGTGCGCGCACACACACATACACAATCACGCCCTCCCTCTTACTTCTCCCTTCAGTGCCAGGAGAACAGATGGAAAAATCATCCTCCTCATTCCACAGTAAGGACCCCTGCTGCTTCAGGGAGAGTTATGCAGTTGTACGACACATAATTAGGCAAGTCGAGGGACAATGCAGTTTATTGTCCGGGGGTGGGGTGTGTTGGAGGGGGGGAGGATTGGACTTATATAAAGCAAAACATGAATTCTAGTTTGTGTGCTGTTGTAAATGAAACATTGCTACTAATTACTAAAAATTGTGGACAGCAGGCCGAAACAGATTTTAACGCTTGTAGGAGGGATGTCTGCTTCACAACCAGGATTTCATACAGCCTCAGATTTATTTTTACACTGCTGGGAGGATGATTTATGTTAGTAGCAACTCCCATTAATGTTGATAAGTTACCTGTCCAAATCCCCATCTATGTATTTACATGGCAGCAATCCACCTGGCATCTCGATGCTCGGACAGACTCGTTACGCACCAGAACAGTTAGTTTCCTGAAGGTTCATATGTTACTGCAGAATTCCAAGGTGAAGCAGGAAGGTCTAAAAATTAGGGCTTGGGTAGAGAGAGATCTGGATTCTATTCCCACCTCTCTCCTTTGGGCCTCGGTTTCCTCATTTCTATGATGGGGATGATGATTCCCACTCTTGCCACTTGGCATGAGGGTAACTGGGATATGGTACATGTACATATCGATAAATTATCTATAATACATTATTTATTTCTACTAATGTCTTTCTCCCCCTCTTGACTGTAAGCTCGTTGTGGGCAGGGAATGTGTCTGCTATATTGTATTGAAATCTCCCAAGCGCTTAGTACAGCAGTCAGCACTCAGTAAATACCATTGATTGATTGATTGACTGGTTCCAGTTCCCTAGCAGGTTCATTAAACTAGCCCAGAGGGCAAAGTCTTTCTTTTATTAATAATAACAAAAAAAAGAGATGATAAAGAGCAAGAACAATGGCCCAGAGGGAAAAGGTCACTCTGTTGTACAATCTGCATTATTACCATGCACTCTGTCTTCCTTCCATTCAGTTCAGTTGTGTCCCAGAATGGAAACTGAGTTTGGGAGCCAGCCTCAAACTCTTCAGCTTAATCCCTCACTGCCTTTCTTATCCAATCTAATAGTAGCTTTAAAAGTAACAGGGGATAAAAGAAGTACGGTCCGGCGAAGAAACAGACCACCCCATATACCCTTCCATCTTTTTTCTCACTCCCCTTCCTCCCACTGCTCTGGAGAGGAATCAGCCCTCATCCTTGATCAGTGCTAGAAGTCTGTCGGAACCCCCCAGAATTCAGCTCCAGAAGAAGAAGAGTCCTGGAACGGGTATTCTTGGGTGGCTAAGGCAGAGGCAGCAGTGGGAGCTTAGTACAGTAATCTGAATGCAGTAAGCGCTCAATAAATACGATTGAATGAGGTAGCAGCGGTCTCCAGCAGCCCAGCACCATCTCACCCATTTTCACTCCACTCTGAGGCGCTGGCCTAAATGTCCTGCTTCTTCTTCAGGGGCTGTTTCAACACAACCCAAACTCTGCCTCTCACCAAAAGCCTGCTTTGCTTCTGGGTGGTGGGCTTGGTGGGGGCCACTGGCAATCTGGTTAGCCTTTTTTTCTTATTATTAATAATAATAATAATAATGGTATTTGTTAAGCATTTGCTATGTACCAGGCACTGAACTAAGCGCTGGGGTAGATACAAACAAATCTGGCTGGACACAGTCCCTGTCCCACATGGGGCTCACAGTCTTCATCCCCATTTTACAGCTGAGGTAATTGAGCTACAGAGAAGTGAAGTGACTTGCCTAAGATCACCTAGCAGACAATGGGTATAGACAGGATTAGAACCCAGGTCTTTCTGACTCCCAGGCCTCTATCCACTGGGCCACGCTCTTTTAGCCCCGTTTATGAAGCTCCCACCCACTGCTTGTGTCTCCTTTCCCTTCCTCCCCCACTTTCACCATCTAGGGCAAACCACATCCCGCTCTTCCTTCAAACCCTTCTAAAAGATCACCCAAACAGGAGATGTTCCTTGCCCACCCCCGCCCCCAAAAATCTCCCATCACATGACCTCAGCACTCCTACATACTCATCGGTTTTACTGATTTGTTAATTGATTTATTTCCTGCTCCCACTCTTATAAATTGCATATTCAACAATTCATATCTGCTTACCTTCTCCATTAAATTATAAGCTCCTCAAAGGCAGGAATTCCATCATTCATCTTCTATATGTCCATGGGCATCTAATACAGTGTTGTATGGTTGATGATGAAGCACACTATCATCCCCAAGGAAGGAGCAAGGTCATAGCAGTTCTCATAGAATGCTACTAGCCCAGAGAATGACCCAATGGCTGATCACAAGTAGTAGTAAACATCGTTGTCCTCACAGTAATCTTCGTAGAAGTAAAGGTATTTACTGAGCACCCCCTGGGTGCAACACACTGAACTAAGCATTTGGGAACGGAAGCAGGTAAGCAAACAGTGAGTCAGTGATCACACAAATCCAGAGAGGTGGTCTCCAGATTATAATAATCATCATAACAGTACTTTTTAGGTGCTTACTATGTGTCAAGCACTGTTCTAAGCACTAGGGTAGATACAAGTTAATCAGGTTGGACACAGTCCCTGTCCCATGTGGGGCTCACACTCTTAACCCTATTTTACAGATGAGGTAACAGCAGCACAGAGAAGTTAAGTGATTTGCCTGAGGTCACACAGCAGACATGTTGGCAGAGCTGGGATTAGAACCCAGGTCCTTCTAATTCCCAGGATCGTGTGCTATCCACTAAACCCTACAGCTTCTGCTTCTAAGAGCCCTCTTCATCCCCAAGAAACTCACCCTCTGGTTGATCCACCACCTCCTCACCCAGTCAGTCTATTAACCTTCTCAGCAAGCTTCGAGAAAACAGCCTGACTTGGGGGCCTGTGGGAAGGACTCGGATAGAGACAGAGCCTACCTGTATCTGAACAAAGAATACAGGAAGACAAAGACTGGGTGGGGAGATGAAGGAAGAATAAATGGAAATAGGCAGAGAGAGGATTAAGAGGAAATGAGTGGAAAAGAGATCATTTGCTTTACATAAATAAACAATCGGTGTGTCCAGTCACAAAAACTCCAGGAGCAAGAACCTATGTGAATGAAGTGATTTGCACAATGCTCCTTGAACTCCCTTGTCGCTGCCCATCATGTTTCCACGGAGACAGGGGTGTGTGTAGTGGATAGAGCAAGGGCCTGGGAGCCAGAAGGTCATAGGTTCTAATCCCAACTCTTCCACTTGTCTGTTGTGTGACCTTGGGCAAGTCACTTAACTTCTCTGTGCCTTAGTTACCTCACAATTTTTTAAGCACTTACAGTGTGCCAGTCACTGTACTAAGTGCTGGAGTAGATACAAGCTAATCAGGATGGCCCCAGTCCATGTCTGGCGCAGGGCTCACAGTCTTAATCCCCATTTTATAGATGAGGGAACTGAGGCACAGAGAAGTGAAGTGACTTGTCCATGGTCACACAGCAGACAAGTGGCGGAGCCGGGATTAGAACCCAGGTTCTTCTGAGTCCCAGGCCATGCTCTATCCACTAGGTCATTCTGCTTCTGTTTCACCCCAGACCAACCCCCTACCCTTGCCAGGTAGCCAGGGACATATGCACACACACACACATACACACACACACACACACACACACACTCTTCAGTGAGGTGTGGGTCAGACTTTCCTCTACTTATTAGCTCCTTATCCACTCCTCTGGTGTTAACCTTGTCACTGTGCCTCAATCTCACCTGCCTTGCCGCCGAACCATGGCCCACGTCCTACCTCTGACCTGGAAGTCCCTCTCTCCTCAAATATGCCAGACAATCACTCTTCCCCCTTTCAAAGTCCTGCTGAAGGTATACCTCCCCCAAGAGGCCTTCCCAAACTAAGCCCCACTTTTCCTCAGCTCCCACTCCGTTCTGCATCACCCTGACTTGTTCCCTTTGCTCTTCCCCCCCATCCCTGCCCCACAGCACTTATGTATATATGTATATATCTGTTTATATGTCTTCCTCATACATATAGTATACACATAGTACATATATATATGTGTGTGTGTATATATATATACATATATAACAATATATATTACTCTCTGTAATTCTATTTATTTATATCAATGCCTGTTTACTTGTATTGATGCCTGTCTTCTCCCCTTTAGACTATGAGCTGGGTGAAGGCAGGGATTGTCTCTCTTTATTGCTGTATTGTACTTTCCAATCACTTAGTACAGTGCTCTGCACACAGTAAGCACTCAATAAATACAATTGAATGAATGAATGAATGACTAGCTGTTTCCTATGGAAGACCAATCTCAAAGAATAGCCAACCTAAATAGACGGGAAGCAGTGTGGCCTAGTGGAAAGAGCATGTGTTTGGGAGTCACAGGACCTGGGTTCTAATTCCGGCTCCACTACGTACCTGCTATATGGCCTTGGGCAAGTCACTTAGTTTCTCTGTGCCTCAGTATCCTTGAATGGAAAATGGGAATGCAATACCTGTTCTCCCTCCTAATTAAACTGTGAGCCCTGTGTGGGACACGGACTGTGCCTGACCTGATTAACCTCTATCTACCCCAAGTGCTTAGAACAGTTCTAGACACCCAGTAAGCGCTCAATGAATATAATAGTGAAAACAATAATAATAATAATAATAAAATAGACCCACAAGTAATAGACCATACAGTCCTGGCTTCCCACAAGGCAATAATTCTGGTGCAGGTTACCCATGGACTGTTGTGTTGTACTATGTACTGTAGTTTCAATGGTATAAAAAGAGGTTTGGAATCCTCTCCTTCCTCATAAAAACAGACAGTACTTTTTGCTTTTTCAAGCACCATATTTGAGATCCTTTGAGATGGACACCGGCTGCTAGTTTACCACTCTAGTACTCTAATTTAGAATTGTGGAGGACTTTAGCTTGAGAAAGAGGTCCTGAAACTGGTCTTAAACCCATCGGCTTTCTGGCGTTTATTCTGAGAAGAATTGGCACAACAGCATTCTCTTGCACGCATACATGTAGCACACCGATAAAAAGAGATGCCACCCAATATATGCCGATGCCCATCGTCCCACATCCCACTGACTCCATCAGGAAGGAAATATTCCCACAGCAGCCGGGATGAGGAAAACAGTGCAGGACAATCAGCTGCTAAAATAATAGCAACAGAATTATCATTTGTTCACATTGGTTGGGAGCAGTTCTATGACTGGGTTATAAAATAGCTTATGACAGCAAGTTTAAAGAGAAACAAAGCCGATCCACAGCACACAGCCGCTTTCCTCTTTCCTTTTTCCAGTGCTTAGGCATCCAAATAGCCTCAAACAATCCCACATCATCCTTCTCTTCTAGCTTATCTTTTCACTATTTTGGAGAGCAGTCTTCCTTATCTCGGAAACAAATGGCCTCTATGGAGAGCTTCTAAACAGCAAAGCCATTTATCTGTTTGACATGCCTTTCCCTGTTTGTTTTCTCCAGCCTTGAGACACCAGCCCAGGCTTTGACAATATTTAGTTGTGTCAACTCTGGATGGTTAGGTGCCCCAGTCATTCCAGAGGCATGAATCAATTTCTTAGCCATATTTATCACTTGTGGCCATAAATCTAGCGTAATCGATGCTGCCTTCATTTGCTATAGATTGAAACACACATATATCTATCTATCTATAGAGAGATAGATAGATGAGATATCACACTATGAAAAGCAGGAGGAAAGGTAGGATAATACAAAAAAACCCCACTGCAATTAAATTTCCACGACACAATGAATTGTAACACGAACTAACCTACTTCTTAAGCAATGAATGAAACCTGGAGTTCCAAATGGTAAAGGAAAGTGGGGAGGTTTGGAAACTGAAGGGCTGGGCTGTATGTATCAAAGAATTGAAGGGCAGAGAAGCTGCATGGTTTCGTGGAAAGAGCACAGGTCTGGGAGTCAGAAGACCTGGGTTCTAATTCCGGCTCTGCCACTCGTCTGCTGGGTGACCCTGGGCAAATAACTTAAATTCTCCATGCCTCAATTACCTCATGGGTAACACGGAGATTAAATCCTCCTCTCTCTTACTGAGATTGCAAGCCCCATGTGGGAGGGGGACTGTGTCCAACCTGCTTTATCTTGTATCTACCCCAGAGCTTAGTACAGTGCTTGGCACATGGTTAGCACTTAACAAATACCATATAATATAAAATAACATAGATATAAGTGACATAACATGTACACGGCCCAAAAGATCATCTACCAGTTGACTGCTGTACTCATAACGACTAGGGGATAGTCACTAGAGCATTTTATGTTCAATTACTAAAATCAATCAATCAATAATCGATGATATTTACTGAGCACTTACTGCAGGTGGAGAGCACTGTATTAGGCACTTGGGAGAGTACAATACATCAGAGTTGGTAGACACATTCCCTGCCCACGAGGACTTTACGGACTAGTCTACAGTCTAGAAAAAATGATTCTGGCTGTATTTCTGGAAAGCTTTTGAAAGCTATAGGCCAGGCCTGTCCTATGGCAAAATAGTCTTGCTTTCTGAAGTCACCTATTTATTTAGCTCTATTGTCTGCACCAGTCCTCTCAGAGTCGCACCTGGAGAGTTTCCAGTACTCTACCAGTCTCAACTATGGGAGAGAGAGTCAAGCAGAGGCCTACCCATTCCATTCCTAGCTTGGCCAGTGGCTAGAGAGGGGAAGGCAATCTGCTACAGGTCAAAATTCCCCTGTCCTGGGCAGCAGTGGCATGGGAGAGAGTCGAGGGCGAAGACCCATGTTTACTGTGCTGAAGGAGGCAATGTTACCAAAAAACCGCTTCCAGATTTTTACCAAGAAAACTCTGTGGCTACACTACCAGAACAATCGCAGATGGAGGTGGGGCGTTTTGGGGGAGATGTGTCCATGGTGTCGCTATGGGTCAGAGATGACTCGATGGCATAAGACAAGACAAGACAATGTCTGCACCAGGTATCAACAACCTTTATATGCAGAAGAGCCAAACAAAATGAAATTTTAGATCAGTAGGCGTGCAAAGAGCCGATCTTACAGTGCAATGTATGGGCTCCCTATGTGACAATGAAATGATGTGCTTGTAATAATAATACTAATAATAATTACGGTACTTGTTAAGCACTTAGTATGTGCCCAGCACTGTTGTAAACACTGGGGTAAATACAAGTTAATCAGGTTGGACACACTCCCTGTCCCAAATGGGGCTCTAGCTCTTAATCCCCATTTTACAGATGAGGTAACTGAGGTTCAGAGATGTGAAGTGACTTGCCCAGGGCCACACAGCAGACATGTGGTGGAGCCAGAAATAGAACCCAGGACCTTCTGACTCCCAGGTCCATGCTCTGGCCACTAAGCCATGCTGCTGCTTCTCCTTGTGCCATGTGGCAGCTTCATAGCAGTGGCTCTTGCTGTCTGTCCATTAGGAAAGAAAGGGTGAAGGGGAGGAAGAGGAGGAGAGAAGAGGATGAGAGGGGGAAGAGGGAAGGGTAAGGGAGAGGAGCAATATGCCAAGTCTGCACCAGCAGGTTAATTTCTCCCTCCTCATTGGGCCAGGCAAGGACAGAGGCAGCATAGTCTCACTCCCCACAGCCACAAAGCTCTCCATCACCTTGACCCCTCCTACTTCACCTCCCTTCTCTCTTTCTACTGCCCACCCCCCATACACTCCGCTCCTCTGCCACTCACCTCCTCACTGTCCCCCCGTTCACGCCTATCTCGCTGTCGACCCCTGGCCCACATCCTATCGCTGTCCTGGAATGCCCTCTCTCCTCACGTCTGCCAAACTAACTCTCTTCCCCTCTTCAAAGTCCTACTGAGAGCTCACCTCCTCCAAGAGGCCTTCCCAGGCTGAGCTCCCCCCCTTCTCCCTGTGCTCCCCCTCCACCCTCTGCTCCTCCCCCTCCTTCCCTTCCCCTCCCCTCAGCACTGTCCTCATTTGTATATATTATTTATTACCCTATTTATTCTGTTAATGAGATGTGCATCCCATTGATTCTATTTATCGTGATAATGTTGTCTTGTTTATATTTTGTCCTGTTTTGCTTTGCTAACTCCCCCAATTAGACTGTAAGCCCGTCATTGGGCAGGGATTGTCTCTATCTGTTGCCAAATTGTACATTCCAAGCGCTTAGTACAGTGCTCTGCACATAGTAAGCACTCAATAAATACTATTGAATGTATGAATGAAAGACAAGAACGCCCACCCTTCCCATCCTTCTTCCCCCAGTGAGGCACTGTAATCTCAATGGATATATTATGGAATACATTTTCCCATAGACTTACATGGTATAAATTGGGATCTGTTCCAGAACCTCTAGAAGAATACTATGAAATTCCTTTACATGCTATATCTTTTCTTGTCTTATGCCGTCAAGTCGCTTCCGACCCATAGCGACACCACGGACACATCTCTCCCAGAACGCCCCACTCTCCATCTGCAATCATTATGGTAGAGTTTTCTTGGTAAAAATACAGAAGTGGTTTGCAGTTGCTGCCTTCTGTGCAGTAAACTCGAGTTTCCACCCTCGATTCTCTCCCATACCACTGCTGCCCAGAACAGAGTAGTTTTGACCTGTAGCAGATTGCCTTCCCCTCGTTAGCCACTGCCCAACTAGGAATGGAATGGATATGCCTCTGCTTGAATCTCCCTCCCATAGCTGAGCCTGGTAGAGGACTGGAAACTCTCCAGGTACGACCCTGAGAAGCGACATGCTATATACTGTAACATAAAACAACACTAACTTACTGCTCAATCTTTGTTAAAGTAATTTGAAGCGTAACATCACAAAGTTAACTAACTGAGGACCTGCAATATGATTACATCTTTGTAGGAGGCTGCAGAAGTAGAAGATGTTCTGCTGAGCATGGTAGTGGTTTTTCAACTTTAACGAAGAATTTGGTTTTCAGCCTTTTTTCCTTCATACAATGTCTTGGAGCAAGCCAACTCCTCCCGAACACCTCTGAGCACTTTTGGAATCCTCTTCCCATCAGGATCTTCTTCAATCATTTTTATAAATTCATTCACCTTCTTGAAAATTGAGTCATCACTTCTTAGTCCCCCAATCTTAGCTGTTGGAGAGATTGTGACGTTCTCATACGTTTCGGTATCTTGCAGTGTTCTAGTTCAAAGACACACTCATGGAACAATTGTTCCTCTAAATGAGATACAGTAAACTCATCAATATCTGCATCATCCATTTCTAAATTAAGCTGTTTCGCCAAATGAACCTCTTCTTCAATTGCCTACTCATTCATTCATTCATTCAATCATATTTATTGAGTGCTTACTGTGTGCAGAGCACTGTACTAAGCGCTTGGACAATACAATTCAGCAACAGATAGAGACAATCCCTGCCCAACAATGGGCTCACAGGGGGAGACAGAAAGCAAAACAAAACAAGAAGTCAGGCAACAAAACAAGCAGTACTCAGGAGTCTCTTCAAGATCAGAAGCAGCGTGGCCTAAGTGGAAGGAGCACAGGCCTGGGAGTTCGAAGGACCTGGGTTCTAATCCCGGCTTCACCACTTGTCTGTTGTATGACCCTGGGCATATCACTTCATGTCTCTGGGCCTCAGTTACCTCAGCTATAAAGTGGGGATTTAGACTGTGAGCCTCATGTAGGACATGGACTGTGTCCAAACTGATTAGCTTGTATCTACTTTAGCGCTTAGTACAGTGTCTGGCACACAGTAATGCTTAACAAATACCATAAAAAAAAAGCCTCGAAATTCTGAAGTAAACTGTGGGCACTAGGCCATGCTGCTTCTCTATGCATTAACTGATGATGAACCCCAGGATCCATAAACCCCATATGGCATTAAGTCCAACAATTTCCTTCCCCACTTCTTCCTCCCCCTGCTGTGCTGCTTTCCAGTCAGTGACTGGACGCACTAGCCTTCTGTCCATCTACCCCCTCCCCAGCTGCACACCCCCTAGGCAGGCACTGCCACTTATCAGCTGTGTGACTTTGGGCAAGTCACTTAACTTCTCTGGGCCTCAGTTACCTCATCTGCAAAATGGGAATTAAGTCTGTGAGCCCCATGTGGGGCAACCTGATTACCTTGTATCTACCCCAGTGCTTAGAACAGTGCTTGGCACATAGATATTATTATTACCAGAAGTAGCAGGGCTCTGTTTCCTGACAAATAAAAGAGGGATGAAGGCACATTCAGGGAGGAATAGTTGAAGTACTCGTTAAGCACTTACTATGTGCCAAGCATTGGTACTAAGTGTTGGGATAGATACAGCACTTAGTAGAGTGCTTGGCACATAGTAAGCGCTTAACAAAATACCATAATAATGATTATTATACAGGATAATCCGGTCCCACATGAGGCTCACAAGGAAGAGGGAGAACAGACATTGGATCTCCATTATGCAGATGAGGGAACTGAGGCATAAAATTACATTACATACATTAAATGACTTGCCCAAGATTACACAGCAGGTAAGTGGTGGAGCTGGGATTAGAACGCAGGGTCTCTGACTTCCAGGCCTGTGCTCTCTCCACTAGGTCATGGTGTTATCAATCAATCAGTGATATTTATTGAGTATTTATTGATAGTAATATACAGATAATTTATATAGATATATCCATAGCATATAGATATGCTAGTAATCACAGTAATCAAAGCTCTTGGAGGGAGGGGATCATGTCTATCAATTCTATGGTATTGTTCTCTCCCAAACACTTAACAGAGTGCCCTCCACCCAGTAAGTACTCAATAAATACCATTGATTGGTTGACAACACTTATTATGTGCAAAGCGTGAGAAGCAGCATCGCTTAGTGGATAGAGCACGAGCCTGGGAGTCAGAAAGGCCTGGGTTCTAATTCTGGCTTCGCCATCCATCTGCTGTGGGACCTTGGGGAAGTCACTTCACAGCTCTGTGCCTCAGTTCCCTCATCTGTAAAATGGGGGTGAAGACTGCGAGCCCCATGTGGGTCAGGGACTGTGTCCAACCTGCTTAACTTCTATCTACCCCAGTGCTTAGAACGGTGCTTGGAACATAGTAAGTGCTTAGCAAGAACCATAATTATTAATAATTATTATTAGACAATTAGACACGGTTCTGGTCCTCCAGGGGCTCCCAATCAAAAGGGAAGAGGCAGAGAAGAGAAATGGGAGGTGAGTCAATCAGCGCAGGCAGAGAACCCCCTGCCCTTTCTATCCCACCCCCATCCTCTGCTGCCCTCCTGTGGAAGAGGAGAAACCCCACTCAGATGCTCCCCACTTCAGCTTCCCCAGCTTTCTAATCTGCCCCTAGTGATCCCCTGCCACTTCAGCCTCAGTAACCCCATGCCACTCGAGAAGCCCTGCTGAAAGCCAATTGATCGCAAACCCGGTGGATCGAGCACCCTCTTAATCCTCATTTTACAGATGAGGTAACTGAGGCACAGAGAAGTTAAGTGACTTGCACAAAGTCACACAGCTGACCAGTGGAGGATCTGGGATTAGAACCCACAACCTCTGACTCCCAAGCCCGGGCTCTTTCCACTAAGCCATGCTGCTCAGCAGTAATCAAGTAATCAAGCAGTAATCAAGGCGGGATAGGAAAAGTACTTGGAACAGTGTGGTAGCGGTTCATGCTATGAATGTTGAACTGACTGGATTTGGTGACAGATTGAATATGAGAGTTGAATGAGAGAGATGTGAGTTGAAATCAATGCTAAGGCTTTACAGAGAAGTGAAGCATTCTGAATGAAATTTTAGTAAGATAATAAGATTGGTTGAAGGGGAGAAAGGTTGGCATCAGGGAGACCAGTAAAGTGGCTGATGCAGTAGTATTCATTCATTCATTCATTCAATTGCATTTATTGAGCACATACTGTGTGCAGAGCACTGTACTAAACGCTTGGAAAGTACAATTCGACGGTAAAGTGAGACAATTCCTGCCCACAGTGGGGAGAGGGGGAGAGTCTAGAGAGGGGGAGACAGATATTAAAACAAGTAAACAAGCATCAATATAAATTAAAAGAATTATAGATATATACATATATACCTAAGTGCTGTGGGGTGGGGGTGGGGGAGGGGTGAGCAAAGGGAGCCAGTCAAGGTGATGCAGAAGGAGGAGGAGCTGAGAAAAGTGGGGCTTAGTCTGGGAAGGCCTCTTGGAGGAGGTGCGCCTTCAGTAGGGCTTTGAAGGGGGAAAGAGTGATTGGTGGATTTGAGGAGGGAAAGCGTTACAGGCCAGAGGTAGGATGTGGGCAAGGGGTCGGCGGGGAGACAGGTGAGACTGTGGCACAGTGAGAAGGTTAGCACCAGAGGAGTGGAGTGTGTGGGCTGTGATGTAGGAGGAGAGAAGGGAGGTGAGGTAAGAAGGGGCAAGGTGATGGAGAGCTTTAAAGCCAATAGTGAGGAGTTTTTATTTAATATGGAGGTTGATAGGCAACCTCTGCACAGAGTAAGCGCTCAATAAATACAATTGAATGAATGAACCACTGGAGGTGTTTGAGGAGGGGGGTGATATGCCCTGAATGTTTCTGTAGAAATATAATCCAGGCAGTGGAGTAAAGTATGGACTGAAGTGGGGAGAGGCAGGAGGTTGAGAGGTCAGAAAGGAGGCTGATGCAATAGCCCAGTTGGGATAGGATGAGTGAACATACTAACGTGGTAGCAATTTGGATGGAGAGGAAAGGGCGGATCTTGGCAATTTTGTGAAGGTGAGACCGGCAGGATTTGGTGACAGATTGGATATGTGGGGTGAATGAGATAGCAGAGTCAAGGATAACACCAAGGTTGTGGGCTTGTGAGACAGGAAGGATGGTTGTGCCATCTACAGTGATGGAAAAGTTCTGGAGAGGACAGGATTTGGGAGGGAAGATAAGGAACTCTGTCTCAGACATGTTGAATTTTAGGTGGCAGGAGAACAACCAAGTAGAAATGTCCTGAAGGCAGGAGGAGATGTGGGCCTGGAGGGAGGGAAAGAGAACAGGAGAGGAGATACAGATTTGGGTGTCATCCGCATAGAGATGATAGATGATAGTACCTCCAGTCAGGGAATGTGTCTGTTTATTGTCATACTGTATCCAAATACAGTATCTCTTCATACATATTCCCATCTGATTACGCGTTAGGGGTGGATAAATGGCCAGAAAAGGAGGCTGAAAAGGAGCAATCATAGAGGTAGGAAAAGAATCAGGGAGTATTGTGTTGGTGAAATCAAGGATAGAATTTCTAGCAGGAGGGAATGGTTAATAGTATCAAAGGAGCAGAGAGATCAAGAAGGATTAGCACAGATTACTTAGAGCCCATTAGGCTCAACCAAAAGGAAGTCTTTGACCCGAGTAGGTGTGATATCAGTAGAGTGAAGAGGGCAAATTGTTAAGCGCTTTCTATGTGCAGAGCACTGTTCTAAGTGCTGGGGTAGACACAGGGGAATCAGGTTGTCCCACGTGGGGCTCACAGTTTTAATCCCCATTTTACAGATGAGGTAACTGAGGCACAGAGAAGTTAAGTGACTTGTCCACAGTCACACAGCTGACAAGTGGCCGAGCCAGGATACAGACTGTAGTGGGTTGAGAAGAAGGAAAATCAGCATGGGCATGTACAGCCCATTCAAGGTATTTGGATGAGTGTGGATGGAGGTAGATGGGATGATTCCTGGAGGAGGCAGTGGGGTAAAGAGAATGATTTTTAGAATGGAGAAAGATTTGAATATGTATGAAGAGAGAAGAGAAGTAGACAGAAGAGAAGTAGAAGAGAGCCAGAGGAAGAGGAGGGCGGGAGAAAGAGTTCTGAGAGACAAGAAGTCAAGATGCTGGTAGGAGGGTTAGATTCTAAGGGCAAGTAGGAGACCTTCTCTTGAGAAGATGGGAAGGAGAAAGTGGAAGAGGCAACAGGAGAACATGGAAGAGGGGAAGGTGGCTCATAAGGGTAATCAGAAGGGAATTTCTCCAACTTGCCAATAAAATGGTTGATGAAGTTGGCAGGGATTAGAGAGGTGGAAGGCAGCACGGCCTAATGGAAAGAGCCCATGCCTGGGAGCCAGAGCACCTGGGTTCTAGTCTTGGTTCCACCACTTGTCTGCTGTGTGACCTTGGTCAAGTCACTTAACTTCCCTATGCCTCAGATTCCTCATCTGTAGAATGGAGATTCAATACCCGTTACCCCTCCTACTTGACTGTGAGCCCCATGTGGAACAGGTAATGTGTCCCATCTGATTAGTTTGTATCTTCCCCAGTGCTTAGGACAGTGCTTGACACATAGTAAGTGCTTAACTAACACCATTTATTAAAGGAAAACCTAAAAAGGTAGAAGGACAGGGCACTATGGGCTTCAGGAGAGAGTTAAAGTTCAAGGATTAGTTATTTGGGGATTCATTCAATTGTATTTATTGAGTACTTACTGTGTGCAGAGCACTGGAGATGTGAGCATAGGAGTATAATTGTCACTCAAACTATTCCCCCACATAGAGTTGTGAGGGGAGCCTCAGAAGTCGCTAGACTGGGTACAAGTTTTTCTTGAGGTTATAAAATTCAGTCATTTAAACCCAACTCATAATACAATATTTACATTTAAAGCCTTCAAAATTACAATACCATTTCCTTCTTACGTGTCTCTCTTTATGTGTCTGTTCTTTAGGCCCATTTGTTGACAAAACGTCTCCAGATTTTTTAAATATATATATAAATAATGGTATTTGTTAAGCACTTACTCTGTGCCAACCACTGTACTTAGCACTGGGGTAGACACCAGGTGATCAGGTTGGGCATAGTCCTTGTTCCACATGGGGCTCACAGTCTTAATCCCCATCTTACAGTAGAGGTAACTGAAGCACAGAGAAGTGAAATGACTTGAAGTGAGTTGCCCAAGGTCACTCAGCAGACAAGTGGAGGAGCCAAGATTATTTTGCATATATCGCCTGTAATCCATTTATTTTGTCAGTTGGAAACACGGTTAAATCCTTCATCCAAAATGACCCTCTTAGGGGTCCATAAAAAAAGAGGAGATAGTTTTTAAAATCTCGCATTTCTCCCTATAAATCTGTGGTGTTGCACACATTAGTAATTCTCAGTTCTTTCCTTCTCCCCTCCAAGTCCTTAGAAGCTCACCTCTCCAGGCCATACTTTTATCAGCCTCCGCCATCTTGACATTGTGGGATTGAAAAAGTGTCCCCTCTCGATCGTACTTCTCTTCCCCAATCAATCGTCCTTACTTCATCTTTCCTTTTTTAATGGTATTTGGTAAGCATTTACTATGTGCTAGGCACTGTACTACGAGCTGAGGGTAGATACGAGCTAATCAGGTTACACACAGTCCATGTCCCATGTGGGGTTCACAGTCTTAACCCCCGATTAGACTGTAAGCCCGTCAAAGGTCAGGGACTGTCTCTATCTGTTACTGATTTGTACATTCCAAGCCCTTAGTACAGTGCTCTGCACATAGTAAGCGCTCAATAAATACTACTGAATGAATGAATTTCACAGATATGGTAACTGAGGCCCTCAGAAGTGAAGTGACTTGCTCAACATCATGCAGCAGACAAATGGTGGAGCCGGGATTCAAATCCAGGTCCTTCTGATTCCCCAGGCCCGTGCTCTATCCCTTAGGCCAGCTGCTTCTCCACGTTGCCCCTTCTAGCCTTCCGTTGCCTCCAGTTGGCCACCCCCTGCATTGAAAGCATCTGGGCCAACCTCCTTCCCGCTGCTTCTCTTGCGCTGCTGCCCCTCCGTGATCTCCTCTTCCCTTCTCTCAGCAAGCCCTTAGGTCACTGGCTCTCTCCAGGGGATAACAGCACTGGTCTCTACAGCTCACTCTCCAACGGCCTCAGGTTGCCGCTCCTCTGCTCTGGTCACAAGTCCATTCATTCATTCATTCAATCGTATTTATTGAGTGCTTACTGTGTGCCGAGCACTGAACTAAGCACTTGGGAGAGTACAGTACAACAATGAACAGACATGTTCTCTGCCCACAGTGAGCTTACAGACCATCTACTCCATGTACTGGCCTTAGTTGCTGCAGCCTTCTATCTGCAGAGGTGCTAAACCCTTCACCAACTTCCACAACTCCTGACGGCCTCCTTCCCCTCCATATTTCTCTCCCCAACTCCCAGAATCCCTGCATTAAGCTCCACTCCCTCCATACTTCCCTCCACTCCTCCAAGCTCAGGAAGCCTGAGTAGCTCTCCACCTCCTAGAAGAGAAGGAAACTTCCTTCTGAGAAGCAGCATAGACGAGTAGAGAGAGCATGGGCCTGGGCATCAGAAGGACCTGGGTTCTAATCCCAGGTGACTCCTGGGCAAGTCATTTCACTTCTCTGGTTCTCAGTTCCCTCATTTGTAAAATGGGGATTAAGACCATGAGCTCCACGCAGGACATGGACTGTGTCCTACTTTGTATCTACCCTCCAGAGCTTTGCCTGGCACATAGTAAGCGATTAACAAATGCCATAAAAAAGGGTCTCTCTCGCTGAGGGAGAATTAACTGGATTAAGTCCCAATTTTTAAGCTGATGACTACCTGGAACACAGCCAATCATGGGGGTGGATTGGGCAAAGGGGAGGGGCTTAGAACAGTGCTTGGCACATAGTTGTTGTTATCATTATTAACAGGGGAGAAGTAGCTCCTCAGTTTTTTTTAAATTAGTGGCACTTGAGTGATCTTGGCGGGGGTTGGGGGTAGGATGGGGAGTGCAGGATGGGGGAGGAGGGAGGAAACACTGGAGAAAAGGTTCTCTGGGTTGGATTCCAGAGGTTAGGATCCCCGAGGAGCCATGCTCTACCCACCCGAGCAGGGAAGTGATCGTGTGGATAGGCAGCGGTTCTGCTCCGGCATCCGAAAACCCCGAGGGAAGGATTTGGAGGAGGTGAACCTGAAAGTTGGTATTCCCCGACAGAGGCTGAGGCGAATGGACCAGAAGAAGTAGAGCACCAGGGATGCTAGCAGGAAAGTAGAAAGGGTCCTGGGGACTGGAAATGTGAGAAAGGAAAGGAAGAGGTATTTTTGAATGGGGAATCTTTTCTATTTGTTACCTAATTAACTCATTAAAAATCCTTTCAATTTGTTTTATTAAAAACCCAGCTGATTCTAACCTCTGGGCCTGCATCTGGAAGGGACTCGGATAGCTCCTGGGTGCCCGAGGCACATTTTCCCGGGAAAATTGAGGGCCGGGGAGGGAGATAAGACCCCTCCATTTTCCCCGTAGCAAATCTCGGGCCCGGGGACATTGTGCTCCCCAACCGCTCCCCCACTCCGCCCGAGGCGGCCATTTTGGGAAGCTCTCACTCCCTCTTCCCCCTTGAGGTGATTCATCTCCCCCGCCCCCCGTCCCGGCGACGATGTCCTTGTTCTCACCGTGTTACCTTACCTTAGCTGCCGCCTATGGCCGCAACCCACCCGGGACAACCTCAGGCCCGGCCCCCACCCCCGCCGCCACAGGGACATTTGGTCATGAGCTCTGGGACTCTCTCGGCCGCTGGCCACTTGACTTTGAGTTTGATCGGGTAGGGTCGGCTCGTCCCCCGACCCTGGTCATCGCCTGCTTATTAACACTATTGTATTGTGTCTTACTGTACCATGTTGCTATATTAGCGATTTCGCTTGTTATTGTTTATTGTCGTCAGTGCTGCCACCCACCTCTCTGGCCTCACCAGCCGCCTGTCTTTGAGTTTGATCAGGTCGCCCCTTAATCGAGCTTACCCCCGACCCTGGTCATCGCCCGCTTATTAACACTACTGTATTGTATCATACTGTATCATGTTGCTATATTAACACTACTGTATTGTATCATACTGTATCATGTTGCTATATTACCGATTTCGTTTGTTACTGTTTATTGGTGTCAGTGTGGCCACCCACCTCTCTGGCCTCGCCATGTCCCTCCTCCCCCCCTCCTCCCTCCCGCCCCTTCCTATCCTCCCCTTCCCCTTCCCCCCTCTCGCTCAGCTCTTTCCCGCTCTCTCCTCTGTCTCCTCCCCCCCTCCCCTCCCCCGCCCTAGAACCCCACTTTACCAGCGCTACCCCTCTTCCCCCTCCCCCTCCTCTCCCCCCCACCAAACCCCCTCCTCACCCCCTCCCCCCTTCTCTCTTCCCCACCCACGCCCCATCCAGTCCTCTTGTCCCACCGCCACCCCTCATCCCCCTCTCCTCGTCCAGGGCCCCGCCACCTCCTTCCCATCCAAACCCTCCCCTCCCGCCGCCCTTTCCCCCCCTCCCCCCTTGCACCCACAGCTACTTTCAAGTGTGGCCTCTGGAACCCCCGCTCTATTACAGGTAAGCTACCTTTCGTCCACAACCTTTTCCTCTCCCGCTCTCTCCTCCTCCTCGTCCTTTCGGAAACGTGGCTCACTCCCGAAGGCACGGTCTCCACCACTGCTCTCTCCAGCGGAGGCCTCTCCTTCTCCCACTCCCCCATACTCACCGGTAAGGGAGGAGGCGTCGGCTTCCTCCTCTCGCCCCGTTGCCGCTTCCGCACTATCCCTCCTCCCCCCTCCCTCTCCTTCCCCTCCTTCGAAGCCCATATCATTCGCCTCTACCACCCCCTCCAGATACTTGTCGCTGTCATCTACCGCCCTCCCGGTCCCACCTCCGACTTCTTCAACCACCTAGACCCCTTTCTCACCTTCCTTCTCTCCTTCTCTCTGCCCACTCTGATCCTCGGAGACTTCAACATCCATATGGATGTACCCAACGACTCCTCTGCCGCCCGCCTGCTATCCCTCCTCGACTCTGCCGACCTCCTGCTCCACCATACCGCGCCCACTCACCGACTCGGTCACACCCTCGATCTCGTCATCTCCTACCGCTGCACTATCTCCTCCCTGACCAACTCTGAAATCCCTCTCTCTGACCATAACCTTCTCACCTGCCTCATCTCTCACACTCCCTCCCCCTGCAAATCTTCGCTACTGCCCCACAGAGACCTCCGCCCCACCTGTCTTTCCAAAAGCATCTCTCCTCACCTTGCCGCCCTGTCCTCACTTCCCACTCTCGATGATCAGGTCTCCGCTCTCAACTCCACCCTCTCTACTCATCTCGACTCTCTCGCCCCCCTTTCCCTCCACCGCTCTCGCTCCACTAACCCACAGCCCTGGATCACCTCCTCTGTCTGCCTCCTACGCTCCTATGCTCGAGCTGCTGAGCGCTGCTGGCGAAAGTCCAAGCACCGAGCCGACTTTACACACTTCAAATTTATCCTTTCCTGCCTTAACTCTGCCCTCTCCTCCGCCAGGCAAAACTTCTTCTCCTCCCTCATCAACACCCATGCCCGTCACCCCCGCCGATTGTTCCGGACCTTTAACTCTCTCCTTAGGCCCCCTGTTACTCCCCCTCCCCCATCTCTCACCCCCAATGATCTGGCCACCTATTTCCTCACGAAAATCAACACAAATCAGGTCTGAGCTCCCCAAAGTCACCCCTCCGTCTCTCCCCTCCCCCCCACCAACCCTCTCCCCTACTTTCCCATCCTTCCCTGCAGTATCCTCAGATGAGATCTCCTCCCTCCTCGCAAGTGCCACCCCCTCCACCTGCGCCTCGGACCCCATTCCCTCTCACCTTATTAAAACCATCGCCCCTGCCCTCCTCCCTTCCTTAACTTCTATTTTTAACCACTCAATCTCCAATGGCTCCTTCCCCTCTGCCTTCAAACATGCCCATGTCTCCCCCATCCTAAAAAAACCAGCTCTTGACCCCACTTCCCCCTCCAGTTATCGCCCTATCTCCCTACTACCCTTCCTTTCCAAAATCCTAGAACGAGTTCTATACAATCGATGCTTAGAATTCCTTAACTCCCATTCTTTCCTAGACCCCCTCCAATCTGGCTTCCGTCCCCTCCACTCTACCGAGACTGCTCTCTCTAAGGTCACCCGTGACCTCCTTCTTGCCAAATCCAATGGCTCCTACTCCATTCTGATCCTCCTTGACCTCTCTGCTGCCTTTGACACTGTCGACCATCCCCTCCTCCTCCATACCTTATCTCACCTTGGCTTCACGGACTCCGTCCTCTCCTAGTTCTCCTCTTACCTCTCTGGCTGGTCATTCTTGGTCTCCTTCGCTGGCGCATCCTCCCCCTCCCATCCTTTAACTGTTGGAGTTCCTCAAGGGTCAGTTCTTGGCCCTCTTCTGTTCTCCATTTACACTCACTCCCTCGGTGAACTCATTCGCTCTCACGGCTTTGACTACCATCTCTACGCAGATGACACGCAGATCTACATCTCCGCCCCTGTCCTCTCCCCCTCCCTTCAGGCTCGCATCTCCTCCTGCCTCCAGGACGTCTCCACCTGGATGTCGGCCCGCCACCTAAAACTCAACATGAGCAAGACTGAGCTCCTCATCTTCCCTCCCAAACCCGGTCCTCTCCCAGACTTCTCTATCACCGTGGATGGCACGACCATCCTTCCCGTCTCTCAGGCCCGCAATCTCGGTGTCATCCTTGACTCGTCTCTCTCGTTCACCCCACACATCCTATCCGTTACCAAGACCTGCCGGTCTCACCTTTACAATATCGCCAAGATCCGCCCTTTCCTCTCCACCCAATCGGCTACCTTATTGCTACGGGCTCTCGTTATATCCCGGCTAGACTACTGTGTCAGCCTTCTCTCTGACCTCCCTTCCTCCTCTCTCTCCCCGCTCCAGTCTATTCTTCACTCTGCTGCCCGGGTCATCTCCCTGCAGAGACCATCTGGGCATGTCACTCCCCTTCTTAAACAACTCCAGTGGTTGCCTATCAACCTCTGCTCCAAACAAAAACTCCTCACTCTAGGCTTCAAGGCTCTACATTACCTTGCCCCTTCCTGCCTCTCCTCCCTTCTCTCTTTTCTACCACCCACCCCGCACGCTCCGCTCCTCTGCCGCCACCTCCTCACCGTCCTCGGTCTCGCCTATCCCGCCGTCGACCCCCGGGCCATGTCCTCCTGCGGTCCTGGAACACACTCCCTCCTCACCTCACCAAACTGATTCTCTTCCCCTCTTCAAAACCCTACTTAAAACTCACCTCCTCCAAGAGGCCTTCCCAGACTGAGCTCCTCTTCTTCCTCTACTCCCTCTACCACCCCCCCTTCACCTCTCCGCAGCTTAACCTTCTTTCCCCCATTTCCCTCTGCTCCTCCCCCTCTCCCTTCCCATCCCCTCAGCACTGTACTCGTCCGCTCAACTGTATATATTTTCATTACCCTATTTTTTGTTAATGAAATGTACATCGCCTTGATTCTATTTAGTTGCCATTGTTTTTACGAGATGTTCTTCCCCTTGACTCTATTTATTGCCATTGTTCTTGTCTGTCCGTCTCCCCCGATTAGACTGTAAGCCCGTCAAACGGCAGGGACTGTCTCTATCTGTTGCCGACTTGTTCATTCCAAGCGCTTAGTACAGTGCTCTGCACATAGTAAGCGCTCAATAAATACTATTGAATGAATGAATGAATCTCGGGAACATCTCGGAAAGCGGGCCCTTGCTGTTTGGAGGGTGGCTTGTTTATGGGCCAAGAGTGTTTTAAGGCGTGGAGGAATTAGGGGATCACTTGGTGAGGCCCCCAACCCTCCACCTATACACACCAGATGGCCGCCTCTCCCCATTTTTACGGGTCTTATTAAAGTCCCATCTCCTCCGAGAGGCCTTGCCGGACTAAACCTCCTTTTTCCCCGAATCCCTCTCCTTTCTGCATCAACCTTTACACTTGGGATCTGAACCCTTTAAGCATTTGATATTCACCCCACTCTCAGCAACCCACAGCACTTACGTACACATCCACCAATTTTAAATGACTGTCTCCCCGTCTAGATTGTAGGTTCTGAGTGGACAATACCAACTGTTGTACTGTACCAAACGCTTAATACAGTGCTCTGCACAAAGTAAGCACTCAATAATACCATTGATCGATTAGTTATTGATTGGAAGGGAAGAAATCAGAAAGCTTTAGGATTCAGCCCTCATTACCAGGCACCTGGGCCTCGGAAATCTATTTCGGCTAGCTGGGGGAGGTTGGGGGGAGACTGAGGAGACCTGGCCCATTCCAAGGACCCAAGAGGTGTATTAGTGCTGTTGAACAGATAATGATGATGATGATGGTATGTGTTCAGCGCTTATTATGTGTCAAGTACTGTTCTAAGCACCGTAGATGCCAGCTAATCAGGCTGGACACCTTCCCTGTCCCACATTGGACTCACAGTCTTAATCCCCATTTAACAGATGGGGTAACTGAGGTCCAGAGAAGATAAGTGACCTGCCCAAGGTCACACAGCAGACATGGGGCAGAACTGGGATTAGAATCCAGGTCCTTCTGAATCTCAGGCCTGCAAATAACAGTGGTAACAAGAGAGGGGATACCTTCTGTTTTCCATTTTATTGGCTAGTGGGAGAAGGCTGGGGGCCCAGATCATTATCAGCCTCTGCAAAGTAAGACTTCACAATTTTATTTGAACTTGTGTTCAGCTGCATAAACCAGGGGCCTTTCACAAGTGTTTATTGAACCCTCACTGTATGCAAAGCACTAAACAAAGTACTTGGGAGAGTACAATGTAACAGAGTTGGTAGGGAGAGGATATCTGTAGGGCTTCCTGTATTCTGGGGCGCTAAATCCTGGGGTAAATACAAGTTAATCAAGTTGGTGAGGACACAGTCCCTGTCTGTCTCACATGGGGCTCATACTCTTAATCCCCACTTTACAGATGAGGTAACTGAGGCCCAAAGAAGTGAAGTGACTTGCCCAAGGTTACACAGCAGACATGTGGCAGAGTCAGGATTAGAACCCAGGACCTTCTGGCTCCCAGGCCCATGCTCTATCCACTATTCCACGCCCCTATGGGTAACGTATAAGATAACCTATTTTAGGGAGCTCTACAGGTCCACCAAGGACACCCTGAAAATCTGTCTCCAACATTCATGACAAAATGATGCTTTTAATATCCCCAACACCCACTTAGAAAGCTGCTCTGCAGTGAGTCTTGTCTTCTGTTGGCGAGTCATTTTCGACCCATAGTGACTCCAGGGATGCATCTCTCCTGGAATGCCCCACCTCCATCTACAACAGTCCTGGTAGTGTATCCATAGATTTAGCTGGTAAAAATACGGAAGTGTTTTACCATTGTCTTCTTCCGTGTGGTCAACTTGAGTCTCCGCCCTCGGCCCTCTCCCAAGCCGCCGCTGCCCAGCACAGGTGAGCGTTGACTTGTAGCAGATCGTCTTCCACTCGCTAGCCACTGGCCAAGCTAGGAATGGAATGGGTATACCTCTGCTTGACTCTCCTTCCCATAGCCGAGACTGGTAGAATACAGGAAACTCTCCAAGTGCGGGCCTGAGAGGGGTTGCAGTGAGTTGGCAGTCAGTAAATGTTGAGAATATCCTGATCAAAAGCAGGGTAGAGAAACACTGCAGACATTTCATTCCCTAATTACCATTTGTCTTTACTACTCTTGGGTGTTGTTTAATGAGTTTCTTTGCCTTAAGCATGTCCTTTCATGAATGAAACGAGAGATTCGGATGCTGCCTATCCTTCTGTCTATCCTGAACCACTAACCCACAGCCCTGGATCATGACCACAGCTTCCTTCGCTCCTGTGCACGAGCTGCAGAGAGCTGCTGGAGGAAAATCCAGATATCAGGCCGAACACATCCACCTCAACTTCATCCTTTGCGTGCTTTAATCCTGCCCGGCAAAATTCTCTCTCCATCCTTATTGATTCCCACACCCATTGCCCCCGCCAGTTATTCCGGACATTTAACTCCTTCCTCAACCCCGCTGTCCTCTTGCCTCCCCCTATCTCTTGCCCCTAATCTATCTGGCCACGTATTTCATTGAGAAAATTGAAGCCATCAGACGCAATAGCCCTAAAATTTTCCCTGCTCCTGCCCCTTCTTCAACAATCCCATCTTTCCCAGCAGTGTCTCCCAAGGAGATCTCCTGCCTTCTCTCAAAATCCACCCCCTCCACCTGCGCCTCCTACCCCATCCCTTTGCACCTTATCAAACCATTTGCCTCTTCCCTTCTTTCCTCCCTGATAACCATCTTCGACTGTTTGCTCTCCAAAGGCTTTTCCCCTCACTGCTTTCAAATATGTCATGTCTCCTCTATCCTTAAAAACCCCTCCCTTGACTGCAAGGCTTCCACCAGTTAGCTTCCACCAGTTATGGCCCCATCTCAACATTCCTCTTCAAACTCCTTGAGCAAGTTGTCTACACCTACTGTCTCCAGTTCCTCTCCTCCAATTCTCTCTTACAAACCCTAATAGGTGATTTCACTCAGACTTTTTGGCAAACCCAAAATGAAGATTCAAAGTAGAATTTTTCAAGGTTTTTTTGAAGCAGTGGTAAAATTCTTTGGGGAAGATACCAGATTCCACCAAGAATCAAGTGTTATGCATAAGTATATTTTATTAATTTAATAAAAATTGTGGTATCTGTTAAGCGCTTACGATGTCAAGTACTGTAATAAGTGCTGGGGTAGGAACAACAGGTCACACATGGAGCTCAGAGTCTAAGTAGGCGGGAGAACAGGTATTGAATCCCCATTTTGCAGATGAGGAACTTGAGGCACAGAGAATTTCAGTGAGTTGTCCAAGGTCACACAGTGGGCCAGTGCCAAGGCTGAGATTTGAACCCAGGTCCTCTTTGCAGACAAAGAATAAGGGGGAGTGAGCCGTGTGGTCTAGTAGAAAGGGCAGGGGACTGGAAGTCACGAGACCTGGGTTCTAACCTCAGCTCTGCCACTGGCCTGCTGTGTGACTCTGGGCAACTCACAATCATTCTGTGCCTCAGTTTCCTCACTTGCACAATGGGAATGATAATACCTACCTCTTCCTACCTCATAGGGACGTTGCGAGGGCAAAATGTGATGTGTGACGCGAAAGCTGGAAAAATAGAAGGGCTCTGGAAAAATAAAAGGCACGCTACAAATTAAAGCTGTTTTTATTTGTTAAGAGAAAAAAATTCTCACTTTCAACATGTCAGGACAAATTCCTTTTTGATTAGGCTATGTTTTTTAGATGTTAGAACTGCTTACTCATTCTCTGTAGCACTGTTGTTTCCTGTCAAACACTCAGGTGGCTCAGAGAGCTTAATTCCAGTCTGTATTTGATTTTTCAACTCCTCTATCAGAGCGCAAGGAACATTCCTGGACTGTGAAGTGAATGCTTTCTCTTGAACACCATCTAAAGTCAAATTGTCACTGTCCTGGACCATCCTCTCTTTAAACAATTCACTTGACAAATCATTTACTTCCTCAAAATCCGAGGCCTCCGATTCATCCGAATCGGATTCTTCCGTCTCAGAGAGTGAAGTCCTACTTGATCTCTCCAAATCCGAGTCTGAGGTGGGTTTGTCGGGAAACTGAGCTTGCTGCTTTCAGTGCAGTTTCCTCCTCTTGCACCAGGAGCGCTGCTGTTTCCAGTTCTTCTAGTTCAAACTTCAGATGGGCCTTGGCAATCTGGACTTTCTGCAAAGATTCAGCAAGAGCTGCCAATTTTTTTTGCCTTTAGGAATAAAGGACAAAATAATTAAAAAGGCAGTTAAACTCCATAAAGGGAGATTTTCCATTTGAAAGGCAACACAGTTTACATATTTTTCAAAGGCTGTTTGTTCTCTTGTGAATTACTGATCTGATCTGCAAACATAAATTGTACAATAGAGCAAACGCTCATTACTGATATGGATTTGTTTAAGCCAAGACAGCATAAATGAAAGTAAGATTGCTGGAAAAAAACATAACTATTTTATGGTCAGGAGTGTCTTCTATTTGAAGTTGGAACAAATGGAACATTGTGATTGTAAGTAAAAATTGTAAGGCTAACATGGGTCTTTGTCTTTTACCTCTGTGAGACTGGAAAAGCCTTTCAAAAAGGACCCAATAACCTTTAATAGGTTTGAGACAAATTGGGTAAAGGTGGGCTGTGTTCCAATTTGTTTTGGAAACTAGAAACACACTGTCTCTTCATATAATGAAAATCAGTATCATTTGTTCCTTATATGTTCATGGAGTTCTCGTGAACTGAGATGGAACAAAGAGGAAAGATACTCTGCTTCCAATTTTCTCAAAGTGCTTATCCATCAGTCCTATTTATTGAGTGCTCACTGTGTGCAGGGCATTCATTCATTCAATCATATTTATTGTGCACTTACTGTGTGCTCAGCACTGTACTAAGCACTTGGGAGAGTACAGTACAACAATAAACAGACACATTCCCTGCCCATAACGAGCTTATGGACTAGAGGGGGAGAGACAGACATTAATATAAATAAATAAATTACAGATATGTACATAGTGCTGTAGGGCTGGGAGGGGGGAAGAACGAAGGGAGCAACCCAGGCTGAAGAAGAAGGGAGTGGGAGAAAAGGAAAGGGGGAGTGGGGGGAGTGTTTAGCTTTGGGAAGGGCCTCTTGGAGGAAGATGTGCCCTCCAATAAGGCTTTGAAGGGGGGGAGAGTAATTGCCTGTCAAATTTGAGGAAGGAGGGTGTTCCAAGCCAGAAGCAGGACGTGGGCTAGGGGTCAGTGGCAAAATATGCACAATAGAAACACACTGTGAAAGTTGCCATTTAGAGGAGCGAAGTTGATGCCGGCTAGGTTGTAGAATGACAGTAGCGAGGTGAGAGAGGAGGGGACAAGGTGGTGGAGTACTTTAAAGCCCAGGGAGAGAGTTTTTGTTTGATGCAGAAGTGAATGGAAAAACCTACTGGGGTTTTTTGAGAAGCAGATGACATGTCCCGAATGTTTTGTAGAAAAATGATCTGGTAGCATAGTAAAGTATGGACGGAGTGGGGAGAGACAGGAGGCTGGGAGGTCAGCAAGGAAGCTGATGCAGTAATCCAGGCGTGATAGATGAGTGACTGTGTTAATGTGGTAGCAGTATGGATGGAGAGGAAAGGGCAGATTTAACAATGTTGTGAAGGTGGGACTGACAAGATTTGGTGATGGATAGAATATATGGGTTGAATGAGAGGAGACAAGGATAACACCAAGGTTTCAGGCTTGTGAGACAGGAAGGATGGCTGGTGCCGTCTACGGTGATGGGAAAGTCAGTGAGGAGGACAAGGTTTGGGTGGGAAGATAAGGAGTTTCTGTTTTGGACGTGGTTAAGCTTAGGGTGATGGGAGACATCCAAGTAGAGGTGCCTTGAGGCAAGAGGAAATGCGAGACTGCAGAGAGGGAGAGAGATCAGGTCTGAGATGTAGATTTGGGTATCATCCACAGAAAGGTGGTAATAGAAGCCATGGGACGTGAATGAGTTCTCCAAGGGAGTGGGTGTAGATGGACAATAGAAGGGGACCCAGAACTGAAGCTTGTGGGACCCCACCATTAGGGGGTGGGGAGGCAGAGGAGGAGCCCGCAAAGGAGATTGAGAATGAATGGCCAGAGAGATAAGAGGAGAACCCGGAGAGGGACAGAGTCAGTGAAGCCAAGGTTGGATAAGGCTTCCAAGAAGAAGGGAGTGGTCCACAGTGTCGAAAGGCAGCTGAGGAGGTCGAGGAGGATCAGGATGGAGTAGAGGCCATTGGATTTGGCAAGAAGGAGATCATCGGTGACCTTTGAGAGGGTGGTTTCTGTGGATGTGAAGGAAATGGAAGCCAGATTTGCGGGGGTCAGGTAGGAATTGGGAAGGAGGAATTTGAGACAGCGGGTGTAGACAACATGCTCAAGGAGTTTGGAGAGGAAGGTAGGAGGGAGATGGGGCAAGAACTGGAGGGAGCCGTGGAGTCAAGGGAGGTTTTTTTTAGGGCAGGGGACATGTGTTATGTTTGAAAGCAGTGGGGAAGAAACCATTGCAGAGCGAATATTTAAAGATGGCTGTTAGGGAGGGAAGAAGGGAACGGAGCGATAACTTTGATAAGATGTTGAAGCCAATGGAGTCTACATGGCGCAGGTAGAGGGGGTGGCTTTTTGAGAGAAGGAAGGAGATCTCCTCGAGAGATGCCGCTGGGAAGGAGGAAGAGTCGAGGAGGGGGCCGGAATGGAGAGGGACTGAGGAGGGGCAGGCGATTTTAGGGAGCTCATGCCCGATAGTGTCCAATTTTCTTAATAAAGTAGGTGGCCAGGTCATTGGGGGCAAGGAGGCGGTGGGACAAGGGGGCCTGAGGAGGCATTCTATGTCTGCAACAAGTGGTGGGCATGGGTGTCATAAGGGCGGAAATATTTGCTGGGCAGAGGAGAGGGCAGAGTTAAAGCACGCAAGGATAAACTTGAAGTGGATGATTTCAGCCTGACATTTAGATTTCCACCAGCAGTGGTCTGTGGCTCGAGCAACAAGACTGAAGGAGGCAGACTGTGAAGGTGATCCAGGGATATGGGTTTAGTGGTATGAGATCGATGAAGGGATATGGAGCGAGTGAGTTGATTTCAGTAGAGATGGTGGTATTGAGAACGTCTATTTGGTTCATCAAGGAGGGTAGCTTTGGGTGTGGGAGGCTAAGTGGGGCATGATGAGTTGAGAAAAACTGGATGAGATCAAAAGATCGGCGGTCCTCTGTGGAGGAATGGTACAGATTTACGGGGAGGAGATGTGCAGGAGAGGAGGCAAATGAGGAAGTAATGGTCAGGTGGAGGGATTTCAGAGTTGGTGAGGGCAGACATTGGGTAGAGCACTGTGCTAAGCACTAGAGAGAGTACACTCTAAACAGAGTTGGCAGACACGTTCCATTTTATTTGTTTTCCACAAAGTATTTAAAACATTTTGACTTCCTTAAGAGACCTCCGTCACCTTCAAATGCTGATCATTATAAGCAGCACTGAATGTGGGTTCAAATGTATGACGGGATATATTGCCTAGAAGCAAAATCACTGCAACTGAAGGGGGTTCATTTTCCTTTGGACTAAGAAAACCTTGCTTCAGTGCAAGAACTCTCAGAAGCCCAAGCAAGTGAGGACCAGAGGGGCAGAGAGAGAGGAAAGGGAGGGCAGGGTGAAGAAATGAGAAAAATGTAGGATTGCTGGAATGAAATTACTGATTCTCAAAAGAGTCAAAAAGTCTCTTGCCACTATATAGCTCACAACCATTTGATCCGCATTTAAAAGCACACATTACTGGAATGATATGCTTGTAGCAAAATTTGCATCTGCACCTAAGACCATTGTAGTGTTCTAAAACTATTTCTAGACCACCACTAAGTAGGAGGATTCACTCCATGTTTTATTTAAAACATTTCAAGTGACATTGGGCCAGGTGTTTATTGTACTACCATTTCTAAGCACTTCTATGGAAATAAGTCCTTTCTGGGAACAACAAAAAGCCCAAGAGGCAATTTAGGAAACAAAACCCTGATTTTTATCATTATTCCGCTGGGAGAGAGGGCTCTAGTGTCCTCAATTTATAAACTTTAAGCCCACTGTGTGAGAAACAAGTTTCATACTTCATTCGCAGATTGAAAAAGTCACAGTTGCTTGGGGACACTCTGTTGCCCAATTACAAGGAAATGAAAATTCACAAAAACACACAATCAATTTTGAACACCGTGGCAAAACTACAAACTGTTCTGTGTCTTATTTTCTACATTATTTCTAACCTAGACAAGGAGTCTCGTCCCCACTTCTGTTGCTGAATGACCCTCAAATGGCTAAATAGATGGATAAGCCAGAAATGAACATTTGCAGAAATAAACAGTGGATCCCCTTGGCTACAACAACTGAAAGTGAAGGCGGAAAAAATTCAAGTTAGGAAAACAAGAACACATGGTATATGAATATAAGGAGGGAAAAATACATCAGTCTATTTGTTCTGGGTTGGGCAATTGAGATATTTTGGATTTAGCACCAAGAAATAATGGCTGTCTATTATTGTCAAATCCTGGTTTTTAAAAATTCCTTAGATTAGGACTCTCCTAAAGTGGGAAAGGCAATTTGTACCATGGAACGATTTCAGAAAATTTTCTTTCCTATTCATTTCTGTATCTGTATTAAGTTCATACTTAGGGGCTTTTTTGTATTTCATGGTATTTTACAGCACATAGGAAAGCCAGAATACATTACAAATGGTTAAAAAGGAGACAATGGGAACAATCAATAGATCTAACTTTGATAGGATGCCTTCAATAACAATAAGCTCCCCTGACATTTTGTAAACTGTTCAGAAATTGTGTCAGAACAATTGCACAGTGGGGTCTTGAAATGTAGGGAAAAAGAAAAGTGGGTATAAATAGAAGACATACATCCTGTTTCTTGTTGTAGAGTTTAGCCTCAGACTATCAATCAACTTTTCACCACTTCCTGCATCAGCAGATCTACTATAAATCCTGCAGTAACTGACTAGGTTTCATTTCCTCTGCCAAAACCTGCTAACCTGCAAGGCATGACACGCTGACACCGGAATAATGTAATACACGATTCTGTGAGGCAAAAGTTAAAGTGCGTGTTATCTCACTTGGATGATTTTAAAGATCTTTATATTCTTTATCTCGGGGGAAAAAAACAGAAACGGAACCAGGACATTTTTCTCCAAGAGGACTTTTATTTACAAGAATGGGCTGGCAAAAAGGAACTGTAGCAAAACAGAGTAAACTGGGGGGTCGGGGTCTGACAAACTTCTTTATTTGCCTTAAATCAACCCATCAATCGTATTTATTGATCACCTGCTGAGTTCAGAGCACTGTACTAAGCACGTGGAGAAGTAAAACAGAGTCAGCAAGAATTGATTCCTATCTTCCAGGAGTTTACAATCTAGTGGGAGAGACAGACACCACAGTAAATTACAGATGGGAGGGACAAAAAAAGGGGATTTGAAAACGAGTTTGGTGCTTAAGCAGTATGGCATGAAAGATAAGTAAAAAAGGGCTGTGGGAGGTGGCGAGTATTCTAGTGCTTAAGATGGTACAGAGGCAATGAACAGGCAGGGAGGACACAAGCCCAGGAAATTAGATCTTAACTGGGGAAGGCATCACTCAATCCTATTAATCTTTCAATTATCAATCAATCAATTGTATTTATTGAGTGCTTACTGGGTGCAGAGCAGTGTACTAAGCACTTGGGAGAGTATGGTACAACAGAATTAGTAAGCACGTTCTCTGCCCACAACAAGCTTGCAGTCCTAGAGGGGGAGACGGACCATTGTAACAATTCGGCAACAAATAGAGACAATCTCTACCCAACAACGGGGCTCACAGTCCAGAGGGCTTCTAAGGAATGGTGAGATGCATACAGAACTAAGTTTTACAGAAATGATCCAGCGGCAGAATGAACTACGGCCTTGGAGAAGGGGAGATTGGAGGCAGGAACACCACTGAGGAGGCCAATCCAATAGTCAAGTTGGATTACACAAGTGCCCCACATCCAGCACGATGGGCCCCTTGGATGGAGAGAAAGGGTAAAAGCAGCAAATGTTGTGGAGGAATAACCCACGTGATCTGGCGGAGCAGAGTGAATATGAGGCTTGAAAGAGAGAAGGGATTTCAGGATAATGCCAAGGTCGTGGACCTCAGAGATAGAAGATGGTGGTGTCAATCCTCACCACTGGCTATAAAGCTCTTCATCACCTTGCCCCTTACTTCACCTTGCTTCTCTCCTTCTACAACCCAGCCCACCACACTCCACTCCTCTCGTGCTAACCTCACTGTGCCTCCATCTCCCTGTCTCGCCGCTGAACGCCCTGGCCCACCTACTATCTCTGGCTTGCAACACCCTCCCTCCTCAAATCCGCCAGGCAATTGCCCCTGGCAACTCTCCCCCACTTCAAAGCCTTACTGAAGGCACATCTCCTCCAGGAGGCCTTCCAGACTAAGCCCCACTTTTCTCATTTCCCACTCCCCTCCAGGTCGCCCTGACTCACCTCCCTTTGCTCTTCCCCCTCTCTCCGCCCCTCAGCCTTATGTATATATCTGTAATTTTATTTATTTATATTGATGTCTGTTTACTTGATGCCTGTCTCCCCCAGCCCCCTAGACTGGGCTGGTTGTGGGCAGGGATTGTCTCTCTTTACTGCTGTATTGTACTTTCCCAAGAGCTTAGTACAGGTGCTCTGCACACGGTAAGCACTCAATAAATACGATTGAATGAATGAATGAAAGGAAAATTTGATGGAGATATGGGTGAAAAAGTTAGGATCTTCAACGAGTGGTTCGATGCAATGTAAGTAGTGGTGTATGGACGGTGTCTTGACCTAAGAAACTTGTATCTACCCCTGCATTTAGAGCAATGTTTGACACATAGTAAGTGCTTAGCAAATACCATGAAACAAAACAGTGAAAATAAGCACATATAAATGATGATCCTGCTAATTTTCTACTGAAAAATATTATCTGAAATTAAATGAAGAAATAGCGTGGCCTAGTGGGAAAAGCACCAGCCTAGGAGTCAGAGAACCTGGGATCTAATCCCGGCTCTGCCACTTGCCTGCTGTGTGACCACGGGCAAGTCCCTTAACATTCTCCAAGCTACACTCACTCCAATTGGTGAACTCATTCGCTCCTACGGCTTCAACTATCATCTCTATGAGGATGACAACCAAATCTATATCTTCTCCCCTGTTCTCTCTCCCTCCCTCCAGGCTCGCATCTACTCCTGTCTTCAGGACATCTCTATTTGAATGTCCTCCTGCCACCTAAAACTCAACAGGTCGAAGACAGAGCTCCTTATCTTCCCTCTCAAACCCTGTCCTCTCCCGGACTTTCCCATCACTAAGGACGGCACAACCATCCTTCCCGTCTCACGAGCCTGCAACCTTGGTGTCATCTTTGACTCCGCTCTCTCATTCACCCCACATAACCAATCCGTCACCAAAGCCTGCCAGTCTCACCTTCACAACATCAAGATCTGCCCTTTCCTCTCCATCCAAACCACTACCACGTTAGTACAATCACTCATCCTATCCCAACTGGATTACTGCATCAGCCTCCTTTCTGACCTCCCAACCTCCTGTCTCTCCCACTTCAGTCCATACTTCACTCTGCTGCCTGGATTATCTTTCTACAGAAACGTTCTGGACATGTCATCCCGCTCCTCAAAAATCTCCAGTGGTTGTCTATCAACCCTCTGTATTCAAACAAAAACTCCTCACCTCCTCACTACTGGCTTCAAAGCTCCCATCATGTTGCCCCCTCCTACTTCACCTCCCTTCTCTCCTTCTACATCACAGCCTGCAAGCTCCGTTCCTCTGGTGCTAACCTTCTCACTGTACCTCGTCTTTGCCTGTCCCGCCATCGATCCCTGGCCCGCGTCCTACCTCTGGCCTGGAACACCCTCCCTCCTCAAATCCGCCAATCACACTTGCCCCCTTCAATTGCACCTACTGAAGGCTCACCTCCTCCAAGAGGTTCCCAGAGTAAGCCCCCTTTTCCTCAGTTCCTCCTCCCCTCCGCATCACCCTGAATCGCCTCCCATTGCTCTACCCCCTTCTTCCCGCCCCACAGTACAAGTCCAAATCCTATTATCACAAATAACCTGCTTGGCCATAAGCTAACTACGAATATATACATCTGTCCTTTGGGTTTGAGGAGGCTGAAATTTTTGGCCATGTGTGTAAGTTTGCCTAAAGCGACCATCATACAACTGAGACTCCTTTGCACACTATGTACAGGTAAAAGAATCACCCTTACCTTGCTCCTGAAAAACTATGCATTTGGAGGTATTTTCCCTCCTAGAGACTGGAATGAAAGCTGAGTTTCTAATTGACGGCAAAAATGAACAGAGTTGTCCTTTAGGCCAGGATACTGCTGCTACTTACTGTCCGACGAGACCAAACAAAAGAATTCCTTGCCTAGACTGGGGCTTCTATTTTCCTTCTAGACATCAACTATTCTGCCATTTCCTAAGGAGCATTTTCTCCCTTATCCCTTTGAAAGATGAATTCTTCCCATATATGCTTAAGGATTTCATGCTAGGAACTAGGTTATGCCTAGAGTTAAATTTCAGCATCATTTCAACTTTGCCCGCTGCCTCATACGCCGCACTAAACAACAGATGGTGGGAGTGAAGGGTATAGCCCTTGACTACTGATGGAAATGTCTCCGAATGCACTCTATCGTCTGGGACGAGTAGAGTTAGCAGATTAGAGGTGAGAATAACCGAAAAAAAAATGTGCTAATGTGCCATTTTGAATTCAGCCCCTAAAAGTAAGATGGCCAGAGCTATTTCTCACCAGCACATCTACCACCTGTTCCTTTAGCCATTACAGTGGCAAATAGCATTGTTACAATTAAATGACTTACAGGAAAATCTTGAAAAAATTCAAATGAGGCAGGAGAAACTCAAAGGGAAATTGATTTGCTTATATACATTTGGATGAAAGACAAAAACATTTCATGATTTCAAATCTCTGAAGACCAGATCTGGAAGTCCAACTTACAACCAGCTTATTTGGCCCCCTGGATCCCCATTCAACCTTCTATTTAATCACCCTTCCCTCGTTCATGGATTTCTCTGGCAAACTGTAATCCCCAAAATCATAATCAGTCAGGCAATTTTATTAATTGAGGACTTACTGTGTGCACAGCACTGTAATGAGCACTTGGGAGAGTACAATATAACAAAATAACACGCATTTCCTGCCCACAATGAGCTTACAGTCTAGCTCACCATTACTGCTCTTCATAAATTTCCCCTTCCCATGTCAAGACTGTATTCTCCTCCAAGGTCTCCAAACAACCTCCTCCTAGAAAGTCTATTAAACTCTGCTCTGTCCTAATCCTCCTTCAGCTCAGATGCTAACCATTTCTATCTCCTAGTCACTCTCTCTAGCCTTGGTTTCATTGCAAAATATTATCCTGGTTCTTTTCAATCGATCAGCCAATGGTATTTAATGAGCGCCTACCACTGTGTGCAGAGCACTGTACTATGTGCTTGGGAGAATGTAATACAACACCAGTTGGTAGACACGTTCCCTGCTCACCAAGAGTTTACAGTAAAATAAATTTATGGATGTGTGCACAAGTGCTGTGGGACTGAGGGTGGGGTGAATATCAGGTGCTTATAGGGGACAGATACAAATGCAAAGGTGATGCAAAAGGGAGAGAGAATAGGGGAGATGAGAACTTAGTCAGGGAAAGCTTTTTGGAGGACGTGATTTTAATAAAGCTTCAAAAGTGGGGAGAATGGTGATCTGTCGGATATGATGGCGGTGGGGGTACTGGGCCAGAGGTCGGCCGCGAGATAGATGAGATTGAGGTACAGGGAGTAGGTGGGCATTGGAGGAGCAAAG
Source organism: Ornithorhynchus anatinus (assembly GCF_004115215.2). Classification (NCBI taxonomy): domain Eukaryota; kingdom Metazoa; phylum Chordata; class Mammalia; order Monotremata; family Ornithorhynchidae; genus Ornithorhynchus; species Ornithorhynchus anatinus. The sequence continues at coordinate 53,442,441 of NC_041749.1, forward strand.
CGTGCCGACTGGGTTATAGTAGGAAATAAGTGATATAAGATAGGAGGGGTGAGTGATTGAGTGCTTTAAAGCCAATGGTAAGGAGTCTGTCTGGTGGGGAGGTGGATGGCAACCACTGGGGGTTCTTGAGGAGTAGGGAGATCTCAACGGTGTTTTTTGTTTTTTTTTGAAAAATGACCTGGGCAGCAGAGTGAAGTATGAACTGGAGTGGGGAGAGACAGGAGGCAGCGAGGAGGCTGAAGCAGCAATCAAAGCAGGATAGGATAAGTGCTTGGATTATCGTGATAGCAGTTTGGATGGAGAGGAAAGGGTGGATTTTAGCAATATTGTGAAGGTCGAACCAACAGGATTTGGTGACAGACTGAATATGTGGATTGAATGAGAGAGGAGTTGTGAATAATGCCAAGGTTACAGGCTTCTGAAGACAGGGAAGATAGTGGTGTTGTCTACAGCTGGTGCTCCTTAAATTGCGGTGTCCCTTGAGGCTCTGTTTTTTGGGTCGTCTGCCCTTCTCAGGATAGTCAGTTCTGCTAAAAAGTGGTAATTATATTCTTGCCAAACCCCACGTTACTGCAAATCTAAGAGAATTCATATTTGATTGACGCCTGTTTCTTCCTACCCAGAATCTACTCGTACTGACTTGTGGATCCTGCTCAATCCACATAGAGAAGACCGTTCTCTAAATCCTCGACAAACCGTACAATGGAAACACACGTTTGTAGCCGCGACCGATGACCCACTCATCTTCTTGGAGCTCTTTGGCTAATACGGCCCGCAATGACTACCTCTAAGTGGATGACTCCCAGATCTGCCTCACACTCCCAACCTACTCTGTAACCCCAAAGCTCAAACTTGGTGTCAACTATAACTCCTCTGTCACCTCTCATCTCCAGTGTGTCACTAAATCCTGTTGTTTTCCACTATGTAAAATTTCCTGGACCTGCCCCCTTTCCTCTCCGCCCATATGGCCACCATCCTGGCTCAGATTCTTTTGTTTTTTCCTGACTACTGCATCAGCCTACTCAGTGCATCCTGCTGTCTCCAACCCATCCACTCTCCAGTCTGCACTAAACTCTGCTTCCCACATCACCTTTCTAAAACATCGCACTGCACTTCTCAAAGCTTCCCCGCCCGCCCCCCCCCCCACCCCACCAAGAAGAGTCAATCATATTTTTTGAGTGCTTACTGTGTGCAGAGCACTGTACTAAGCAATCGGGAGAGGACAATATAACAATGTAATAGGTATCTTCCCTGCCCACAAGAAACTTACAGTCTAGAAGGGAAGACGGACATTAATATGAATAAATAAATTACAGATATTGACAAAAGTGCTATGGAGCTGGGAGGGGGGATGAATAAAGGGAGCAAGTCGGAGCGGCCCTGAAGGGAGTGGGAGAAAAGGAAAGGAGGACTTAGTTAGGGAAGGCCTCTTGGAGGAGATGTGCCTTCAATAAGTCTTTGAAGTTGGGGGAGAGTCACTGTCTGTCGGATATGAGGAGGGAGGGCCAGAGGCAGGATGTGGGTGAGAGGTCAGCGGTGAGATAGATGAGATAGAGAGACAGTGAGAAAGTTAGCATTAGAGGAGTGAAGTATGAGGGCCAGGTTGTAGCAGGGGAGTAGTGAGGTGAAGTAGGAGGGGGCAAGGTGTCATTTCACTCCACCCTCAACAGACCTCTGACTTCACTGGTTCCTTCCCTCTTGCATAACTGCTCTCTTGACTCACTTCTCCCCAGCTCATTCTCTTCATTTGTCCCAGATGAACTTTCTAACTGTGCCTAGCTCCTGACTCTCCTATCTTCCAAACTCTTGCTCATGCCCTTTCCTCTCTCTGTAACATTCTCTGCATTCAAATCTGCCAGACCACCTCCCCCTCCCTCACACCACCCCCTATACACATATCTTTCTAGCCTTCCTGAAAACTCATCTCCTCTAGGCACTCCCCAGTCATTTTCCACAACCCTAGGTTATTTTCCCTCCCAGCTTCCTTTAATCAATCATATTTATTGTTTACTATGTGCAGAACACTGTATTAAGCCCTTGGGCGAGTACAATATAAAAGAACTGGTAGACATGATTCCTGCCCACAAGGAGCTTATAGACTAGAGGAGACAGGCATTTAAATGAATTAAGGATATGTATTTAAGTATTTAATACTTCTGTATAGATTTACATACCCCACATTCATTTTTTTCTATTCATTTTCTTGCCATTATTAGTTGTATCTTTGCTTTACTCCTGCACCCATTATTTCCAAACAACTTATGCCTGTCTGTTTTCTCTACTAGTCTGCATGCTTATTATCATTATTACGCTTGTCAACAGATGGAACTACATTTTTTACTTCCAATATACTCTCCCAAGGGTTTAGCACAGTGCTCTGCACAGTGATAACTGATAAGAAGATAATGTCTTATCTTCCCACCCAAACCCTGTCCTCCCCCTTTCTCATCAGTGTAGACGGCACCACCATCCTTCCTGTCTCTCAACGTAACCACCTTGGTGTTTTCCTTGACTCCTCTTTCTGTCATTCAACCCCACAATATTCAATACATCACTAAATCCGTGTCTATTCCATCTTCACAACACTGCTAAAATCCACCCTTTTCATTCCATTCAAACTGCTACCACATTAACCACTTATCCTACTTGCCTTGATTATTCTATCAGCCTCTTTGCAGACCTCCCTGCCTCCTGTCTCTCCCCCACTCAGTCCATATTTCACTCTGCTGCCCAGATCATTTTTCTATAAAAACGTTCAGGCCAGGTTTCCCCACTCCTCAAGAAACTCTAATGGTTACCCATCCACCTCTGCATCAAACAAAAACTCCTCACCATTGTCTTTAAAGCACTCAATCACCTTGCCCCCTCCTACTTCACCTGGCTACTCTCCTACTACACCTCAGCCCACATGCTTCCCTCCTATAATGCTAACCTTCTCACTGTACCTCGATCTCGCCTATCTCACCACTGACCCCTCACCCATGTCCTACCTCTGGCCTGGAATGCCCTCCCTCCTCATATCTGACAGACAATTACTCCCCCCCGCCTTTGAAGCTATGATGAAAACACATCTCCTCCAAGAGGCCTTCCCTGAATGTGCCCTCCTTTCCTCTTCTCCCACTCCCTTCTGTGTCACCCTGACTTGCTCCCTTTATTCATCCCCCCTTCCAGCCCCACAGCACTTACATACATATCTGTAACTTATTTATTTAAATTAATACCTGTTCCCCACCGCCCCCCCCAGGACTGTAAGCTCACTGTGGGCAGGGAATGTGTCTCTTTATTGTTGCATTATACTCTCCCAAGTGCTTAGTACAGTGCTGTGCACACAGTGAGAGCTCAATAAATACGACAATGAATGAATGAACAATGGTCCTCCATAAATACTACAATTACTACTGACTGATTTTTGTGTCTCTCACACAGTTTTAGGGGGCTTTTTTAGAGGGTGAAGAAATGCAACATTAAAAATTGGATGCATCTCATATGCAACACTAACTCATATGAGTTTATTTGCCAGGTGAAGCAGCATGGCCTAGTGGAAGGAGGATGGGCCTGGGTTCTAATCCCCACTCTGCCAACTGCCTGCTGTATGGCTTTGGGCAGGTCACTTAACTTCTCTGTGCCTCAGTTTCCTCATCTGTAAAATGAAGAGTAAATACCTGTTCCCTCCTACTTAGACTGCGAGCCCCATAGTGGCACAGGGACTATTGCTTGACCTGATTAACTTGTTCTAATCCCAGTGCCTAAGAAAAATGCTTGATGCACAGTAAGCTGCTTAACAGATACTCTAATTATTTAATTAGTGAACTCTGCTGTTTGCAGACACTAGGATCAAAAACATTATGGAAAGAGGGAAAACATGACATTGCTTGGTCTTCTCCAAAGAACACCCTGAGTTACTTTAGGGCTTTGGGAGCAATGGTTGAAGAGAGAGAAGAGCAGGTGGAGCTCTCATCACCCCCATCTAATAAGGGGTAAAGTTGCACTGAAAAAAGATGCACTCTGTGGATGACTACCTGCCTGTACATTTGTGTTAAAAGAACCTGTACCAACATTTATATCATTTTGATTCCTGAAAATCCCTAAATCCCAGCTAAAGCTATATGCTTTAAAAACCCTTCAAGCAGGTCTGGTGAAAGATGGCAAGGGAATGGCAGGGCAAGAAAGGAGGAAAAAAGAAGTACAGGACCCGGAGCATAGAGGGACTGGCTTGCCTGCATTTCCCAGAAGCCACTGGGGCTTTCTGAAGGAGGTTGGCTTCTCTGCTAATAATGGAAAGCTATACACACAACCGAGTGGAACTTAATTTTCTTAAGGAATCGTCTCTGAGGAAGGCTTCTTTTCTGTTGCTCTTTTTTTCTCTGCTGGCAACTGCCTCTATGGCTCCTAATCTGTTCCTGCCTGGGACCCTGCCAGAAGAAGACTTCCATGAGAGGAGACAGTTTTCCTTCTGCTTAATCATGAGCTGGGGAAAAGGAGGCTAGAGGGGCCCAATTTAGGGTTATTTCAGCTTTAAGCCTTTTTACCCCCACCCCAGGTAAAAAATCTTGGGGTGAGACTAGCCATGAATAAGGCTCCAAGCATATTAATGCTCACAGTTAGAAATCTCTATCTTTGAATTCTTCTGTTCTGTTTTATTCTCGCCAATTTAGAATATTGGTTAACACTGGATTTTAAGTCATCATTCTATTTGGAAATATAGTTTAGCGATGATTACTTGGGCTTTTGTTGAGCTGGCAAACCCAGCGTGGCTTAGTGGAAAGAGCACAGGCTTGGGAGTCAGAGGTCATGGGTTCTAATCCCAGCTCCGCCACTTGTCAGCTGTGTGACTTTGGACAAGTCACTTAACTTCTCTGTGCCTCAGTTACCTCCTTTGTAAAATGGGGATAGAGACTGTGAACCCCAAGAGGGACCACCTGATAACCCTGTACCTACCTCAGCGCTTAGAACAGTGCTTGGCACATAGTTTCTCCCCCATTTAGACTGTGAGCCCATTTATTGGGCAGGGATTTCTCTATCTGTTGCCTAATTTTACATTTGAAGCGCTTAGTACTATGTGCTCTGCACATAGTATGCGCTCAATAAATACTACTGAATGAATGAACAAATACCATCATTATTTTATTATCCTACTAACCTCCTTGCCGTTTTCTTTTCCCCTGTGGAGTGCGCTGAATATAGGAGAGTCTATATCGTTATTTTGATAATTATTTTGATAATTATTAATGACTTTGATTACCTTGTCCTATGTACATCAGTCAGGGGGGCCACACCAATCTCACAAAGCATGAGGTCCTGAGTCTAATATTTCTGTGATCTACAGTATTTCTAGAACATAGAGAACATTACCTGTCGCTTCAAGTCGGTCCCATTCTCACTTGCTCCCTTCAGCACTGGGATCACATTGTGTTTCTCTGTTATTGTAGCAGTGTTTATTAGCATTCCTTAGGGAACTTAATTCTGCTGAAAAGTTTACCAGATGATTCGGTTATAGCAAAGTAAAATGCCAACTGAGTGTGCTGGAGGGAGAAAGTGAGAGTGCTACTGGCTTGAAAAGGGTTTTGACTTTTTTCATCCTGCCCACAAATCTTCTTGAATCTCATTCAGTGTCACAGAAGTTGGACAGTCTCTAACTGCTTTCAGTCCTTTATGAGTCCCCCCTCCCCTCCTTCACTGATGCAGAATTACCAGAATTTGAGAAAAAGAATTAGAGTTGTATCAGAGTTGGTCCTCAAATTCTGCTGTGATATGTGAGCATTTCCACAGATTTGTATAAGAGGAATGGTTGGACACACGAAAGGGTCGTGAATGGATGAACACCCAGGAGTAATTAGAGGACCCAAGGCATTCATACGCCCAAACCAAGCTCCGGGCTCCCTTCCTCCCCTCTGCTTGGGGAATAAATGCTTTTAAGGGGGAGAATGAGCCTTTAAAAGACAGAAAATCAAGTGCAGCTACCTTTTAAAAGATCTTCTCGGCTGAGTAGCACCTCCCTAAATTGGCTTGCTTTGTCCCCACAGACATCCATGTATCATATAACAGCATGCTGTGCCAATCGGTATTGCTGATGGATTGAACAAGGATGGCTATTTAACTTATCTCCACTCGGCAGGGGAGCTGGACCTGGGAGAGTCTCTCTAGTAAGGAGACAGCTACGATATCATAAAAAGGCTTTTCTGGATCTCGATTGGCAAGTTACTTCTAGTTAGCTTGGCTTTGTACAGTTGGAAAGGGTGGGAGGGGGGGGAAAGAGAAGAGCTTGGGCAGACACCAGTCACCAAACTAAGTAAACCTGAGGAAAAGGCAACACCAAAGTGAGGCCATCTTAAGTTTGTGAAGAATCCAACCTGAATGGGTGGCTCCCCGTTTCTCCCTAGACTTTACTGGTGAAATCATCCCCTCTCAGGACTCAACATGCTTACCTCATCTGCAATGAGAAAACTTTTCAAGATGGTGCTTAGGGAAGAACAGGAGAAATAGGACACAGAAAAATGGGCAGGGATTGAGTCACTGAGAAAAAAAGGAACATGCATAAAGGCTCTGTATTAGAAAGGCATTTTGCTGAGCAGTAATAAAAAGAAAATTCACAGCAGTAGCAAAATATCAATATTCTCCTGCTAAGAGTGGACACTGGAAGCTCAAGAGGTAGAAATAAAAGGACGGAGCACTCCCTTCCTCAGAAAACTAACAAACAGGAAACACAGTTAATGAAAGGACAGTGCAGATTCTTTCTAATTGACAGACACAGACTTGCAACAGTCACTTACTGATTAACAGTATTTACCGAACCTACACCGAGTGCAAGTACTGGGCTATCTATGTACTTGGGAGCACATTACAAGAGCAAGACAGACCTCAGTGAGCTGACAGTGGGAACGCTGTCCATCAGGCCCACCTGGGGCCATGCCGAGAACAGATGCTCACAGAAGACTAGAAAACACCTGGTTGTAAGGCCACAAAAGAGGCTTGGCTAATCTGCAAAAACTACAACAAAAAGAATTGGTTGCAAATGACTCTCGTTTGACTGAAAACAAAGCAGCTTCCATTCCAGCAATTTACCAGCATTCAGGGTTACGATATCACTATGAAGACCTGAGAAGAGTACAACTGTTGAGCAGTAGTACTGGTAATATTTACAGAGTGTCCGATTAATCTAGGGCACATTCCCTGCCTATGCGGGGCCGACGCGCTAATGGGAGAAGCAAACATAGAAAGATGAACAACTAGAGTGGTCAAAATAAATTAAAAAAAATGAGTGCTGAGGGTTGGACAAATAAGTTCGTCAGAGCTAGAGTTGGCTGATGGGTTTATACGGAGAGGCATCTTGGAGCAGTGGAAGGAGTATAGATCTAGGGTTGGAGGGTCCAGATTCTAGTCCTGGTTCTGCCACCTGCCTGTTGTGTGATCTGGGATATGTCACTTAGCCTCTTCATGCCTCAGTTATCCCAGCTGCAAAATGGGACTAATAATACCTAACTCACAGGGATGTTGTAATGATAATGATAATAATAATAATGATACCACTACTTCTTCTACTACTACTACTAATGGCATTTGTTAAGCACTTACTATGTGCCAAGCACTGGTCTTGGTGCTGGGGCAGATAAACGGTAATCAGGTTGTCCCACTTGGGGCTCACAGTCTTAATCCCCATTTTACAGATGAGGTAACTGAGGCTTAAAGAAGTTAACTGACTTGCCCAAGGTCACACAGCAGACAAGTGGCAGAGGTGGGATTAGAACCCACGTCCTCTGATTCCTAAGCCCGTGCTCTTGCCACTAGGCCATGCTGCTTCTCTAATAATGGTACTGTGGTATTTAAGTGCTTATTATGTCCCAAGAGCATGATAATGATAATTATAATAATACCAGTGTGGTATTTGTTAAGTGCTTATTATGTGCCAAGCACTGTACTAGGAGTGGGGATAGATACAAGATAATCAGTTTGGGCACAGTCCCTGTCCCACACGTGGCTCACAGTCGAAGTAGGAGGGAGAACAGGCACCGAATCCCCATTTTACAGAGGAGGAAATTGAGGCACCCAGAAGTTAAGTGACTCATCCAAGGTCACACAGCAGGTGAGTGGTAGAGTTGAGATTAGAATCCGGGTCCTCTGACCCCCAAGGCCCATGATCTTGCCACTGGACCACAGGCAGAGTTACTGACGGGTGGATAAGAAGTGGGATGGGAGTTTCAAATGGAAGGGAGGGCATGAGCAAGAGTTTGGCAGTAAGAGAGACGAGAATGAGGCATGGTGGGTAGATGAGACCGAGAGGAACGAAGAGTGAGAGCTAGGGAGTATTGGGAGAAGAGAGTGGAAAAAGCGGAAGAAGAAAACATATTGAGTACCTTAAAGCTGACGGTGTGAAGTTTCTGCTTGATGGGAGAAGAATGGGCAATCATTTGAGGGAGTGGAAGAGATATGCATAAAAATTTCCTGGGCGGCACATTGTCTGGAGGTGGGAGAGATCAGAGGCAGAGAGATCAGCGAGGAAGAGGATGCGGTAGTCAAGCCGAGATATTTTAGTGCCCAGACCAGCGTGATGGGTGTTTGGATAGAGAGGAAGGGAGAGAGGCTGGAAAAATTTGAATCTGGGGATTGAGAGAAAGGAGTCAAGGATAATGCCACAGTTGTGGTCAACTGAGATGGGATGGGAAAGTGAGGCAAGGGACATTTGGGAAGGAAGATGGAGATGAAGTTTTGGACATACTATGCTTGAGGTGCCAGGGGGAAATCCATATAGCAACATAGCAACATCCCAGAGGCCGGAAGAAAAATGAGATTGCAGAGGAGGAGAGAAGTAAGAGCTAGTGAGGTCGATTTGGGAGTTCACCTGCATACAGGTGGTATTTTCAAGTTGGGAGTCCACCTGCATACAAGTGGTATTTGAAGCCATAAGGCTGATTTTGGCCAGGGCAGGTCCAGCTAGCAAATGTACTAGGCAAACAGAAAATTAACCTCAATACTTGCTTGAAAAGCCTGCTAATTATACCTGTAGATGTATATTGTTTATTCACATTTCCTTCAACTCAGTGCTACACCAATAGATTTTAAAGGATACTCAAAATAATTTAAATGTTAAAACACAGTCCACCCAAATCCCATACAGCAGTTTTAAGGAGACCAAATTCAGGATTCATATGAATGACAGAGACCATTAGGTACCTCAACATAATTACACACTTACTGGATTTAGTTTTCACTTAAGGTGAGACTATACCATATCAATTATGTTTTACTTCCATTAACATTTGGAAGCCTTTTACTATTCATTTGGCTAACAACATAAAAGCTGAAAAGCAACCATGTGCATTATATCACACCACCTACTAGCACATTCATTTATGGTTATCCTCCTGAACCCCAGTTTATTCTATTTATAATGATTTTAACGGAGGATAAAAGTTGCACTGTATATTAAAACCCCTCACCCCAACTAAAATGGCAACTGAATCACACATCATATGAAATTATATCATCAGGACAATCTACTGTATTCCTATATTGCAACTGCTGCAAAAATTAAAGTGCTGCAATGTACTTTAATGGGCATAATCCATTAAAGGGGAGGGAGATATGTGGAAGAGTAAATTTGACTTTGGCTATTTCTCACACATCTGACAATCTGGACATTGGTGGCCCATTATCTAAACTGATTTATCCGAGAATGAAGTTCACATACTTTGGGACGGTTTAAACGAGTGTCACCTTTGATGTTGATTCTCGAGTCCTAGAACCAGTTTTGTTGAAACCCCATCATGCTATGTTTGGGCCAAGGCACATTTCAAATTATTGAAGGAGGTCAAAGGTTTAAAATGCAACATCTCATTTCCAATACCTGCCTTTTCTGGGCAGAGAAGATGAAATGTACCTATGGGTTTTCAAAAGATGTTAAGTATAGCTCACTTAAGTAGGTGAAGGAAAAAAAATCAATAAAAGTCGAGGAGACAAAATTGAAGAGAGAACAAATAATGCTAGGTTCTGTCAAAGCACATACTTTCGATATGCATTTAGGTAACGTTTGTCCTAAAAGGTGAAACCCCTTATTCTCGGCATGCCACGCATCGCAGAAATGTGAACATCATGCCCGGGCTCATCATTACAGATGAATACATGAATGACATGAGTTTTCCTTAATGTAGAACCCAACATTCGTGAGACCAGAATCCTCACATTATAGGAGAAATAATACCTGGTTTCCCTCCTCCTTAGATGGTGAGTCAAGGCTGGGAGCGTGTTGTGGGCAGGAAATGCCACTGTTTATTGTTGTACTGTACTTTCCCAAGCGCTTAGTACAGTATGCTCTGCACACAGTAAGTGCTCAATAAATACGACTGAATGAAATGAATACGGTCTGTATCCAACATAATTATCTTATATTTATCCTAGAGCTTAGAACAGTCCTGGACACATAGTAAGCGCTTAACAAATACAATAATAATAATAATAATAATGATGATGTAACAAAGTAGCTACTTAAAAACATTCCTTTCATTAGATTTTATTTGGGCTTTACTCTTCAAAATAAGAATCGAACCCAAATTATACTTGATCCACGATTACTATTTCCCGACACATGATTGACAAAAATGACATTAACTAATTAATGACATTTGGTAACTTAAAAAAAAAAATCAGCAAACATCTGTAGAACAGTTGAGTATAAACATTTAAAAAAAGCTGAATGGCGTTTCACATAATCACCACACTAACAATTGGCCTAACACAAAGACTTGTGAAAAGATGCAAAATGTCAACAAAATGCTTTTCATAAGGGGCTGAAAAATCTCTGGCAGGCAGCACTTTTTCATTTGTTCCATTTCAATGGATACTGTTGAATTTGGGTGGAATTACTTCACTACAAAGAGGGAGAGTAAAAAAAGCATACAGGAAAATGTCTGCAGAGAGCAATACATTTGCCTTTCATCACAGCTGCATGCTCCACCTGTTTAAAAAAGTAGCAACTACACAGCTCTTCATTCCCTTACTCAAAACTGAAGAAATCAGCAGTGATGGTGCTGACAGAAAACACACACACACAAACCAGTGACCCTGCTGCAGGCAGATAAGAACTGTCTCTTCATAACTTTGATTTTTCCAGTCTGAGCCCGAGGGGGGAGACAGTGGCTTTCTTCTTCCCGAACTCTCCCCATGGCAAGGTGTGGGTCAGACTCAGCCTGAAGGACAGCAACTGTGAGAGTGATAACCAAAACCAGGACTTGAGGAAGATGGGAGACAAAACCACGAAAGGGAACAGCTGCCAACAGCTGGGGTAGAGAAGTTTGCAGTCCTAGTCACGTGGGTCTTTTTCCAAGTTGTGTTAAAACGTTGACAATAAACCTCACAATATCAGGTCACTGTTTTCCTTGCTAAGCCGATTGTACCTGTGCAGCAGCCCGGGAATGTGCCTACCAACTCTCCCAGGTGCTTAGTATAGTGCTCTGCCCACAGTAAGTGTTCAATACCATTGATTGACATTAAGCCAGAGTAATTAACTTTCTACAAATTACTGTGTCCTCCCCTGACGGTAATGCTCTTCTGGCACAGTGCTAATAATAACTGGGGTAGATACAAGTTAATCAGGTTGGACACGATCCCTGTCCCACATGGGGCTCCCAGGCTTAATCCCCATTTTACAGATAACTGAGGCCCAGAGAAGTTACATGACTCACCCAAGATTACACAGCAGACATGTGGCAGAGCCAGAATTAGAACTCAGATTTTTCTGACTCCCAGGTCCGTGCCCTTATCCACCAAGCCATGCTGCTTCTCTAATATGGGGTTGAAAGACCTGTTGCTTCACTAACTTTTTCTCCAGGGAACGCGTAGAGTTGCCTGTGATTTACCACTTAATCAGTGATATTTATTGAGCGCTGTGTGCTAACTGTACTAACTGCTTGGGAGAGTACAACACAACAGAGTCCATAGACCCGTTCTCTGCCCACAGCGAGCTCCTGTGATTCGCAAGGCCTCGGAACTTTTTGTATTTCTCCCTTAGCCTCATGGTCTGGCTGCTCTAAAGGAGCGGCCCCTCTGGTCATTAATTTGGGCCAAAGTTGGGTGGACATGTGTGCCGTTTTCAGCTGTGTTTCTGAAACATTCTGGTTTCTGTCTTCCTTCTGCTGGATTCAGTCATTCATTTGTATTTATTGAACACTTACCATCTCTGGCGCATTGTTCTAAGCACTTGGGAGAGCACAATATAACAGTAAACAGACACATTCCCTGCCCACAATGAGCTGGATCTGCTCATTCTCTGGCTCGCCCCATGACTTCTGGGGTTTCCTCCTGTTATCGCTTCTCCGTACTTGTTCAGCAGATCCAGGCAACAGGGAAGCATCAAGCAGGCTGAGCCAACTCAGTCTTTCAGTTTGTTTTTTCTTTCTTTCTAATCTTCATTTCCTTGTATTGGCTTAGCCCAGGAAAGGTGGGCTTCCAGAAGTCTGATCCCCTTGCCTCATGCCTCCTGGCTAAGATGGAACACAAGGTTCCGCATGATAACCCCAACTATTTTGCTTTTTCCTCCTCCACTCGTTCACCACCTACAACTGATACCTCCACAGAGAATCCCTCCGACGCGTCAGTATCTTACATGGAGAAGCAGTCTGGCGTAGTGGATAGAGCATGGGCCTGGGAATCAGAAGGTCATGGGTTCTAATTCTGGCTCCGCCACCTGTCTGCTCTGTGACCTTGGCAGGTCACTTCACTCCTCTGGGTCTCAGTTCCCTCATCTATAAAATGGGGATTGAGACTGGGAGCCCTACATGGCACAGGGACTGGGTCCAACTTGATTCTTCTTGTATCCACCCCAGTGCTTAGTACAGGGCCTGGCACAAAATAAGCGCTTAACAAATACCATCACTATTAAGTCACTTTACTTCTCGGTGCCTCACTTACCTCATCTGTAAAATGGGGATTGAGACTGTGACCCTCACATGGGACAGGGATTGTGTCCACCTGATTTGATTGTATCTACCCCACCACTTAGTACAGTGCCTGGCACACAGTAAGCACTTAACAGATACCATAATTATTATTATTATTACTCTGGTGGTGAGTGCCTCACTCCGCAACCATGTGCAAAGCAGATACAAGCAACATGAGGACAGGAGGCTTATTTATCTCTGTCTTCTTCCACAGGCCTGACCCAGAAAGAGGGTTTCCAGGGAAACCCGGTCCTGGCTTCCTGACTAAATTTTACATTTTTTCTACTCCACTCCTTTGCTCACTTCCAATTTCACTTCCATACTGTTCTCCTCTCAATCAGAAGACTGTGACACGACGGAAATACTCATCGCTTGGGGAAAAAAGGCCAGTCCGCTGCAGATTGACTGAATGGCCTGATGAAGGAAAGCTCTCGGAGAAAGGTGCTAGAAGCCCCTTGCACTCAGATAATTACTAGGATCGGGTCTTCCACACCCGCCCACTGCCCCATCAAACAACTGTCCTTGCCTGAAGTCCTGGCTCTGATACTCCCGCCAATTTCCAACTTCAGTCTGTCTAGTTGTAGGGAGGATGATTTTATATTTTTTCATTGCTGTTTCTTCGTGTTTCATTCCTTGTTCTCTGGCTCTTCCTGTGGTTTTGGAACGAAAGTGCAAGAGACCACCTCCAACCTTTACTTAACTAGCCCGAGGGTCATTCTCAAGATGGCTCACAAAATAGATGAAGGACCCTGCCTGCTGCTTAGAAAAATCTTTGAGCTATTCTGCTCTGTGGCCACAGACTTCAATCTGCTACATGGATTGCTTTTCTAAAATGATCTGTGTGTATCTTCCCACGTCTCAGAAACCTCAAATAGTTAATTATTCCTTTCTGCACCAAGCAGAAATTCCTGACCAATGGCTCTCAGACACTCCACCAGCTCCCTCCCTCTTTTTTATGCCAGGCCTCAGAGTCAAGAGACCTGGGTTCGAATCTTGGCCCCTCCACTTGCTTGCTGTGTGACATTGGGTGAGTGACTTAACTTCTCCTTGCCTCAGTTTCTTCATCTGTAAAATGGGGATTAAATTACCCTTCCTGCCTCCCCCTTAGACTATAAGCCCCATGTGGGATAGAGACCGTGTCCAACCCAACTGTCTTGTATCTACCCTAGTGCTTAGGACAGTGCTTGGCATACAGGAACCACTTAACAAATACCACCATTATTATTTATCCACTCTCTTCTCCCACTACACCCCAGCTGGCACTTTTCCCTTCCAGCTAACCTACTCACTGTGCCTCGTTCTTGTCCCTTCTGCCGCCGACTTCTTGCTCAAGTCCTTCCCACTACCTGTCACTCCCTCCCCCTACAAATCATTCATTCCTTCATTCAGTTGTATTTATTGAGCACTTACTGTGTGCAGAGCACTGTACTAAGCTTGGAAAGTAAAATTTAGCAACAAATAGAGACAATCTAGACCACAGCTCTCCCAATTTCTTAAAGTCCTTCTGAAATGACATGTCCTTCAGGAGGCCTTCCCCGATTAATTTCTAATCATCCCCCCCACACTCTGGTTTAGGTCTCCCCTGCCCCGCAACTGCCAATTCACCACTTCTGGGTCATTTAAGCACTTAAGTACTCACAACCTTTCGTAGCACTTATGTAGCCATCTTATATACCCCATTACTCAATTCATGCTTAACTCATCCCATTTTCTTCTTCCTAGCAGTAATTTTAATGTCTGTCTCCCCAACTAGATTGTAAGCTTAGTACAATCCTGGCACACAGTAGGCGCTCAATAAATACTACTGACGATGCTGATCAATCATTGGTATTTACTTGAATGCTTACTGTGTGCAGAGCACTGGGCAAAACACTTGGGGGAATACAACAGAGTTGGTAGACATGATCCCTGCTTTCAAGGAGCTTACTATCTAGTGGGGGAGAAGGACATAAAATTCAATTACAGGTAGGGGGAAGTAACAGAGTGGAAGGCAATGTATCTAAGTGCTGTGGGGATGGGGTGAGTACCTAAGTGCTCAGGTGGGTTTAGGTGGCACAGAAGGGAGGCTGAATAATAATAATAATGATAATTGTGGTATTGTTAAGTGCTTACTATATGCCAGGCACTGTACTGAGCGCTGGGGTGGATACAAGGAACTGGGGTTGGACACGGTCCCTGTCCCGCAAGGAGCTCACAGTCTCAATTCCCCTTTTACAGATGAGGTACCTGAGGTACAGAGAAGTGATGCGACTTGCAAAGGCCACAAAGCAGACAAGTGGCAGAGCCAGGATTAGAACCCATGACCTTTTGACTTCCAGGCCAGTGCTCTATCCATTATGCCATGCTGCTTCCCGAATCTAAAAAGGATGGGGAAGCTGAGGTTAGTCAGTGAAATCTAAATGATAACGGTACTGCTGTTTTATCATATATTATTTGTGTGACTTCAAGTTGACTGATAAAATTACTCAATAATCTAAGATATCTAGCAGGTCAAATCTCCAATTTTTTGCTAATTGAATAATATGCAGCATGGGCAAACCTCCCCCTCTCTAAGCACTAGGGTGGATACAAGCAAATCAAGTTGGGACACAGTCTCTCTGTCCCTCACAGTCTCAACCCCTACTTTACTGATGAGAAAACTGAGGCACAGAGAAGCAAAGTGGCTTGCCCAAGGTCACACAGCAGATGTGGGAAAGCTAGAAATCTGCACTAAAGTGAAAAAAAAAATTACAAAGAGCTAACATCTCTAACCTTCCCTCTACTAACCCATTACCCACATCTCTGAAATTTTCAAGCTGTCCAACTTCCTGCGACAATAAATTCTATGTACTTACCATCTACTACTTTGATTTCTACAAAAACTGGGGAATGAGTCGAATTCAAATCATCAAATGCTAGTACTCTCAAAACAGGCACACACCCAATCTGGCAGGTGATAAATACACCTAGCACGGGATCAGATAACCGCTGATAATGTAGAATTGGCATAACAAGAAATCAAAAACGGTGTATGCCATAAAATGTCAAGATTTCTGTGGGAATCTTAAAAATTGAAATTCCAATGATATGGTTGGCTCCCACTGTAACAAACTGTGCCAGACTGTGCATCACATATTCATGTGTACATATCATAACATTTCATAGTTCAGATTTAACAGAAATAATATTAAACATTTAATTTGTGTAATCCTTTCACCATAGCAGCCAGATGGTGCTTATAAAAATCACACCCAAATTATTGCAGTAATACAAAGAATAACATGAAATAATGTACTTCCTGCCACAAAAACCTAATTTCTTTAAGCCAAACAGGGAACCGAATAGGCATAAATCATGCAAACAATTAGCCCATCACTATCAAAACAGAGTTTTGATCACAGGAATGAAGAAGCAAATTGAGGCGAATTACCAAGAAAGGGCTGAGCTCCCCTCTCTCACAGAAATCCATCACTCTCAGATGACCTTCAGAAGAAGAGAAAAGAAGCCTCTGCCAGGCACATAAAATCTTGTGAAGAAGGTTAAGGTAAGAAGGCAGTCATTCCCATAATTGATACATCCATTTTTAAACAACCAATCATAGTTTTGAAAAAGATAACATGCAAGTTTATTCAAAAGGTATCATTTGTCCGAGGCAGTCTCCGCTCATGAGACGGAAAATCAGACAATCCTTGTACCAGCAGAAATTCTAAAAGAGATTTTAAGGGTAGCTGAAGAGTAGCATCAAATCCTCTAGACTGTAAGCCCACTGTGGGCAGGGAATGTGTCTACCAACTCTGTTATATTGTTGTATTATACTTTCCCAAGCGCTTAGTACAGTGTGGTGCACAGAATAAGCACTCGCTACGTAAGATTGAAATCCAAAGGCTGGTAAACCCGACCACAAGGGAGAGAGGGTGCCACGCCGGTCTCTGACCCCGAATAAATCAATGACCACTACAGCTCTACAGGGTCTTGCTTTACTGTTCTCACGGGAGAGCTTGGGGGAGGCCCAGAATGGCAATGTCAGACTCTGGAGGGGCAGCTCTAATGCAGAAACATGACACCAACAAGCATAGAGGAATGATGATGATGGTATTTGTTAAGCGCTTAGTATGTGCCAAGTACTGTTCGAAGTGCTATGGTACATACAAAGTTATCAGGTTGTCCAAGGTGGGGCTCACAGTCTTAATCCCAATTTTACAGATGAGGCAACTGAGGCACAGAGAAGTTAAGTGGCTTTCCCAAAGTCACACAGCTGTCAAGTGGCAGAGCTGGGATTAGGATTTAGGACCTCTGAATCCCAAGCCCGTGCTGTTTCCACTAAGCCACACTGTTTCACAATGTCTGGTTACTAGAAGAAAAGGTTAGGGACATTATATGGCACATACGGAGAGGTGGCCCCTAACCACAAGGAGAGCTGTCAAGGAGGACAATCATTACATCATTCCCCCCAGTAATCTTTGCAGCCAGTTGGAGATGGACTTACCGGGCTAGGTGACTCAAAAGCATACTTCTTCAGACAATCATATTTGCGCACCTTTTGTGACCAGGGAACGTTTCTGTCGAATCTGTTTTACTCTCCCAAGTGCTTACCACAGTACTCTGTACGCAGTAAGAGCTCACTAAATACTGACTGTTTGAACTTAAGCGCTTGATAAAATACCACAATAGACATGGTCCCTGCCTTCAAGGAGTTTACAATTTGGGGGTGGGGGAGTGGAATCAGTGGAGGGAGGAGATGGAAACTACAATCAACTACTTGTAGGAGAAGGAAGAAAAAAGGGGACATGTACACAAGTTAGTGCTTAAATATTATGGTATGTAAGATATGTACAAAAGTGCTATGGAAGGTGAGAGTACTTAAGGGCTTGGGTGGCACAAAAATGCTGAAGTGGCAGTTGGAGGGAGGATGACATTCTTGACATACCAGCTCTATTCTAAAATAGTCCTACAATCTAGGGACAATGTTGTATTCAATAAATTACAGAGAGTCTACTTAATGGAAGTACTTTGCTAAATGGTCATTGGAGCCTATTAAATATGGGATTAAATTGACGAGAAACCTTTTTTAAAAAAAGAGAACACAGTTATTTTAGTGTCCAAAAAGGAGGGTTGGGGAGGGTGGGAGCTGAATGTAGGCCTTTTTCCCCACTTTTGTGCAGCTCTCCTTGTAGGCTTTAGCCCAGAAAGGCTAGAGGAGAGATTGAGGGGAAATTGAAGCTGGAGACAGTAACGACAAATGAGCACATAATAGACTGTCCCCTGAAGTCTGTCTGTTCCTCTGCTGGGCCTCACTGCTGACTGTAAGCTCGCTGTGGGCAGGGAATGTATCTACTGACTCTGTTATGTTATAATAATAATAATCACGATAGTTGTGCTATTTGCTAAATGGTTACTCTGTGCCAGGCACTGTACTAAGCACTGGGGTGGATACAAGCAAATCGGATTGGACACAGTCCCTGTCCCAAGTGACTTGTCCAAGGCCACTCAGCAGACTCCCAGGACGGAGCTCTATCCATTACGCCAAGTGAAATGACTCACCCAAGGTCACACAGCAGACAAGTGGCAGAGCCCTCATTAGAACCCAGGTCCTTCTGACTCCCAGGCCCGTGCTCTACTCTCCCAAGCACTTAGTACAGTGCTCTTCACACAGTAGGCCCTCAATTAACATGACTGAATGACTGATTGGCTGCTCTAGAGTTCCTTCAGTCTTGCTCCTGTTGGCTCACTGCTGACCTGGGCTCAGCTTAAGTGGGCCATACTATTTTTGGTGAAAACTGGGACCTAAGGAAATAATCAAGCTTGCAAGTTTTCCCATTTGCTTTCAGCCTGCAACTGGGGGAATGTGAAAGGTTAAAATCCCCACTCGCTCCAGGATCTCCATAGTAAAAGTCCAGGGGACGTGAAGGAACTTGAAATGAGCATGCTACAGGCTGATGTGGGAGCCGAAGCTTTTGAAGGGAGCAAGACTCTGGTTTTTTTGTTGGTTATTACTCTGTTACCATAAGAAGTAGCATGACCTGGTGGAAAGAGCCAGAGGACCTGGGTTCTAATCTCAGCTCTGCCACTTGTCTGCTTGGGCAAGTCACTTAACTTCTTTGTGCCTCAGTTGCCTGATCTGTAAAATGGGGATTCAATGCCTCGTATCCCTCCTCCTCAGACTGTGAGCCCCATGTGGGACAGGGACTGTGTCTGAACTGATCATCTTGTACTTAAATACCACAATTATGATGGAAAAAGTTTTAGAGAGTTGAATTTTTTCCCCCGTATGTTGTCTTCCCCCACTCACACGAAGAGGCCCCCATCTGTTTTTCTGATATTGCATTTTTTCTTCACATTGTATTTTTTTCCTCACAGGTCTAGTTCAGGGCTTGGAATATCAAAGGGTGTTTTGAGAGGGCAGGGATCATGTTTACTACCTCTAAGTATCCTCTCCCAAACACTTCTTATAATGCCTTCTACAGAGTAAGCAGCAAACAATGCTATTGATTGATGAACAATAAAATAAATAGTGATAATTACAATGCTGAACCAGTCCTGGCTACACTTGGACATATGGAACCCTGGCCCCACTGCTATCCCATTTTTTATTCCCCACAATAATGATTCCAGACAGCTATTTGTACATGCACTATACCAATGGTTTGGGTTTTACCAGAGAGATTCAAATAGATGTCAGATACTATGATTCAATAAAGTCAGAATCCACCATCTTAGAAATGCGAATCTTTGTCCAAAAGAGGCCTTAAATCTGCTAGATAATTCACTTCAACTTTGCAGACACGGCCTCAAATCCTTGGTAATAAAAATCTGCTGAAACGACAAAGATCATATTACACGTACACTGCTGCTGAGTTAATTTTATTGTTGGAGCTTAAATTTTTAGAATATACTGATTTCTGAGTGCTTGGTTTTTGAAGCTTAATGTTGCATTTAATATAGTTCCTTGCAATTAGTTTTATTCCATGCCTTTAACTAATGCAGCTTTAACAGGGGTGTCCTTAATATAGGTATTCATTAAAGTGGAACAGATAATACATATACTTAGACTTAAATTTCTAAGCCTAGTGCTGAAAATACTGAAGGGATTTTTTTCCTTCACTCTGCACTAAATTCTTGTCATTTTGTAGTACTCTTATTTAAGAATGAAAACAAAATCAGAAGCCTTGACATGTTTTCTTTATGGTGGGACAAATGCACCCCACCTTATGTCACAGAAGGTGTTCTTGAAGAAAGAGAAAGAAGAGAGTCCCTTTGGGGTTCAATATCCATATTTCAGCCCCAAAGGACTTTTTTTGGAGGGAAGATTAAAAATATGAGCCCATCATTATATCAGCCACCACAGTTCAACTTTGATTTTCATTTCAAGCACTCCAAGTACTTATATGCTTAATGATGCTAATGACAAGGCATAGAATTAAAACAAAAACAAAAACAGGAGACCATAAAAGCATAGGAAATGCATTATCAAGAGGATCCTACTTTGTAGGGTTTCAAACTTTCAAAAACAAAACCATTCAGTGTCGTTTTTTAGAGAATCCTTTACATTTGAACATGCTATTTCAAGAAGGAGCTGCAGCAATAACCCCCAAACACCAGGTAATGTTTGTACTTCAAGACAAGACAAATGGTGAAGTCAGAGATTGCAGATCAGGGAACTGAAATCAGTGACAATTTATCCAATCGCTCAATGCTTAATTTCATTTTCACCTTACAATCCTATGAGTAAAAATCTATGGAGGATTTTTATGAAATAGTATTCAGGGGGAAAAAAATCATCTATGCAAATTAGGAACTAGAGATAGCACTAAACTAATGCTAAAAAATGAAACCTGTAGTTTTCTACTGAATGTTGAAAAAAACCAAACCCAACATTTAACTGCAATTACTAATATACCAGTAAACACTTTCATACTGAAGTAGTAGAAACCCACAGTGTCCCTCATTCCTACTCAGCCCTCACAGGAGGCAAACTCTCTTCGAGTCGTTCTGGTGGAACTATGCCTCTATGACATCATCCCCTTGGCATTTCTCATAGGACTTGGAGTCTTGAAAGAACTTAGTCTGAGAGATGAAATGATAGAAGTCTAAAAAAAACATGAAGAACGTGGACAGGGCAAACGTATAATTGTTGCTTACAAAGTCCCACAATGACGATAATAATGGACACTTGGCAGTGCCGAAAGGGGGATGATTGAAAAACAAACGGAAGGACTGAGGAAGCAATAAATGCTTAATAAATGTCATTATCATTATTAGTACTATTCATCCATTGGAGCGTCAACAGAGGGAATTTGTTTCCACACAAGTTGTACAGCCAAAAAATAATTAATCGGTTGGAGAGGGGGATTTGAACAAATTCATGGATTAAAGGCAAAGGTAAGGATGCAAGAGGAAACATTAAAGAGGTTAGATGGTGCATGCATACTTGTTTGGACAGATGTCAAGGAGGGTAACCACCGACTCTTCCTCTTAAGCAGACCCGGTTGCCGCTGTCAGAGTCGGAATACTAGGTTGGATGAATCCCTGGTAATAATAAAAATAATTATGATATTTGTTAAGAGTTATGTGCTGAGCACTGTTCTAAGCACTGGGGTAGATACAAAGTAATCAGGTTGTCCCATGTGGGGCTCAAAGTCTTAATCCCCATTTTACAGATGAGGTAACTGAGGCACGGAGAAGTCAAATGGCTTGCCCAAGGTCACACAGCAGACAAGTGGCAGAGTCGGGATTAGAATACACGTCATTTAATAATAATGTTGGTATTTGTTAAGCGCTTACTATGTGCCGAGCACTGTTCTAAGCGCTGGGGTAGACATAGGGGAATCAGGTTGTCCCACATGGGGCTCACAGTCTTAATCCCCATTTTACAGATGAGGGAACTGAGGCACAGAGAAGTTAAGTGATTTGCCCACAGTCACACAGCCGACAAGTGGCAGAGCTGGGATTCGAACTCATGAGCCCTGACTCCAAAGCCCATGCTCTTTCCACTGAGCCACGCTGCTTCTCCACGCTGCTTCTCCATTTGACTCCCAAGCCCGTGCTCTTCCCAATGAACCATGCTGTAACGGCATTGCTTATATCCTTCTGGTTTCCCACTGCTCTTTTCCCCTCTCCCTTGCGCCTACCCCTCTTGTGTCGCCTCGCCAACCAATCGTCACCTGGGATCCATCTCCAAGTCAAGTTGAGTACTTGATGAGAACTTCTACATAGCAGTGTGACATTTCAAAATGTGCAGATGGCTACAGGCTGGTTAATCTGCTGGTAAGTATTGATATTGAGGGAATCTGCTTATTCTTTTAATTTCCTGGAGGCTAATCACACCTAAGTCCAAATAGGTGGCACATCTGAGATCCCTTTAGATAGCTTGGAAGGCTTAATCTTTTATTGATATCTAAGTCAAGAATCAATCCATAGTATTTTTGAGCGCTTAATCTGTGCAGAATTCTGTACTGAGCACTTGGTAGAGTACAGTCAATCATATTTACTGAGCTCTTACTGTGAGCAGAGCACTGTACTAAGTGCTTGGCACATAGTGAGCATTTAACAAATACCATAATTATTATTATTATTATTACAATATAGCAGAGTTGATAGACCTGTTCCCTGACCACTACGAGTTTAGAGTCTAGAGGAGGAGACAGACATTAAAATAAATTATGGATGTGTATGTAAGTGCTGTAGGGCTGAAGGTGGGGTGAATAGAGGGTACCAATCCAAATGCAAGAGCAACACAGAAGGGAGAGAGTAGGGAAAAGGTGGCTTAATCGGGAAAGGCCTCTTGGAGGAGACCTGCCTTCAATAATGCTTTGAAGGTGGGGAGAGTGATGGTCTGTCGGATATGAATCAATCGATGGTATTTATTGAGCACTTATTATGTGCAGAGCACTGTACTAAGCACTTGGGAGAGTACAGTACAACCAAGTTGTAGACATGTTCCCTGCCCTCAATGAGCTTAAGGGAGAGGGGGTCCCAGGCCAGAGGCAGGACATGGGGGAGGAGCTGGTGACAAAACAAATGAGATTAAGATCCAGTGAGTAGGTTGGTGTTAGAAGAACGAGGTGAGAGAGTTAGGAGATGTGGCTCCTGCCTTCAAAGGGTTTTACAGTCTAGCTTGAAAGAGCAGGGGGAAGAGATACTAAAATCAGTTATAAGTAGCGGAAGCAACGGAGTTTAAATACTAATGATAGTATTTGTAAAGCGCTATGTGCCAAGCGCTCTTCTAAGTGCCGGGGTCGATACAAGGTTACCAGGTTGTCCCATGTGGGACTCATGGTCTTAATCCCCATTTTACAGCTAAGGTAACTGAAGCACAGAGAAGTTGAGTGACTTGCCCAAAGTCACACAGCAGACAAGTGGCAGAGCCGAGATTAGAACCCACGTCCTTTGAGTCCCAAGCCTGTGCTCTTTCCACTAAGCCACGCTGCTTCTCGTGTAAGTGTAATGTAAGTGTTGCTGAGGGATGGCAGGAAAGGAGTACCCAAGTAGGCTTTGAAGATGGGGAGAGCAATGGACTCCCGGTTGTGAAGAGGAAGGGAAATCCAGTCAGAAGGGAAGATGAAAGATGTAGTGAGAGAGACGAGAACAAGTTACAGTGAGTTACATGGGCATGCGAGCTGGGGTGTAGTAGAAGAGCAGCAGTGATAAGTAGTTGGGAGAGAGAGCTGATTGAGTACATTAAAGTCAATGGTGAGGAGTTTCTGCTTGACGTAGAGAGGAATGAGCAACTACTGGAGGTTTCGAGGAGTGGGATGTACGGATCGGAGAGCCTCTCAAGGGACAGGGGCTGTGTCTGACTCCCACCTGCATACTCTTTCCCAGCACTTAGTACAGTGCTCTGAAAACAATGCTTAATAAATATTACTACTACTGGAAAGAGGAGTGACTAGAGACTGGAAGTTCTTTTAGGAGGCTATTTCAAGTGCATGAACCATTGTGGTGGCTATTTTGAAGTGGAAGGTGAAGTGGAAATACTGTGGGTGAAAAATTGACAGGATCTGGTGACTGTCTGAAAGAGAAAGGGGGTCGATGACAATGCCAAGGTTGCAGGCCTGAGAGACTGGGAGGATAGTGGTGTTATCAACAGTGATGGGAATTTAGGAGAGGATTTGGGAGGGAAGATGAAAAGTTCATTTTTGATCAATCGTATTCATTGAGCGCTTACTGTGTGCAGAGCACTGTGCTAAGCACTTGGGAGAGTGCAATGTTGAGCTTGAGGTGCTGGCAGAGCAGCCACAAAGAGATGTCCTGGAGGCAAGAGGATATGCAAGAGTGCAGAAAGGAGAGGGGTCAGGACTGGTGAGGTAGATTTAGGACTCAACTGCAGAGAAATGGTTGGTAGAAGCAGTAGAAGAAGACACGTTCCCTAGGGAGTGTATATGGAAAGGAGATGGAAACCCAGAAGAGTACTATGAGGGCTCCCCACAGTTAGGAAGTGGGGGTCAGAGGAAGAGTCAGTCAAGGAGGAGCTAGAGAGGTGGAGAAGAACCAGGAGAGGTCTGCAACAGAGAAACTGAGATTGGAGTGTTTCCAGGAGAAGGGATAGGCCACATGATCAAAGGCAGATGAGAGGACAAGGGGGAACAGGATGAAGTAGAGTCCACTAGATGTGGCAAGGAGGAGGTCATTGGTGACCTTGGAGAGAGCAGTCTTGGTGAAGGGGGAGGAAGTCAGAGTGTAGGGAGTCAAAGGAGGGAGCTGGAGCAGGGGAAGTGAAAGCAGCAGGTGTATACTACCCATTTGAGGAATTAAGACAAGAATGGTAGGAAGGAGATGGGGAGAAAGCTGGAGGACACAGTGGGTTCAAGAGAGTGTTTTTTAGGATAGGAGACAGAGAGGAAGGAGCTATCAGAGTTGAGGATGGCAGAGAAGGAAGAAGAATGGGTGCATGTGTTTTTAAAAGGTACAAAGAGATGGGGACATTTAGGAGTCAGGCAGTTGACCTCCTCTGGGGCATAGCTGGAAAGTATGGGAGAAAGGATGGGTGTGGGGAGAGAGAGTAGGAGGGAGGTGATGGTTCCAATTCTGTTGAAGTATTTCACAAGGTCATCAGGGGTGAGAGGTAGGGTTTGCAAGGAGGGAGTTAAGTCTGGAATAGTAGGGCAATGAGTATGGAAGTCAATAAGGGAGAAGTAGTGTTGCTGAGCAGAAGAAGGCACCTAATTGCAGCCCGGGAGGATGAATCTGAGTTGGACAAGACTGGTCTGGTACCTGTACTTTCATTAACAGGGCTCTGGGGCAGGAGCACAAGAATGGAGGAAGTGCACAGTGGAGGTGATCCCCGGCTGGGGGTTGGTGGGGTGAGACTGACAGAGGGATGGGGACAAGGGAGTTGAGTTTGGTGGAGGTGATGCAGTTAAAGGGCAGTGATTTGTGCATCGAGAGAGGGGAAAGTGGGTAGCATATCCAAATGGGGCATGATGTCCTGGGATCACAGGACTGGAGGCCTCTGTTGGGAATAAAAGGGAAGGGGAGAGAGAGCAAGTAGGGAAGCTACAGATCTCGGTCCCAGCTTATATATTTACTTTAACCGTACGACTTTCTTCTTTAAGCAAGTCAGGATCACCTGACGCTAAGGCTAGACAAAATACCATTTCAATTAACTATTGGTTACTGATTATTTGGGCTTCTGGGTCTGTGACAAGCCACTCCTGCAGCCACAGCAGAGCCACAAACTTGCAGCCTGGAAACCGGATTTAGTTCGACAACTGGATTTGGGGAGGAGGCGGATGGTCCATTTCTTAATACCTCTCATATTCTTTCTTGGCCTTGTGACAAACGCTTCAAACATCTCTTTGCTAGAGGTCCTATCTTTGAGGGTATGACCAGGCCATATCTTACTCCAATTTCTTCAGGACCATCACCGTCAGGTTACTCTGGCTTCACTGCCAAGGCACAGACCCTTTCATAATTTTCTCTCCTTTCTCAAAACCTCAAGTTTAGTGGCGCTTCATATTCTAGAGACATCCCAAGCCTTAGATTACATCATGAAGGTAACATTTGCAGGAAAAAACTGCATAAAAATGCTTCATGAAGGGAGCTCTGATATGGGGAGGGACAACCAAGGTGGAGTATCGCTATTTTGCCTTTGAAAAGGACAGTGGTACCGAGGCCCCCTCAAACTCCTGGACAAAAATGCCTGCAGAGCCTGTTTTTAAAAATGCCCATGTCCAGCCAGGTATATTTATAGGCTCAGTAGACAGGGAAATTAGCGATGATGTTAAGTGGACTTGGCAGAAGAAATCTGCAATTTTGTATCACTGCCGCACATTTCAGCACAACCACCTGCTCCACGTTCTTGAAAAGCTTAGCAGTAGCTTGCCCCCATCGGCAAGGGGAATTCATTCCAAAGAATGAAAACCAGTCTTGCCTGGATTATAAATTTGCTCCCCCAATCCCTGCTTAAAAACCAAGGAGGAAAATGTTTCAGCAACCACATCATCAGAAAATCTTGGCCTACTTGTTTAAGCCAACAGCCTGATCCCAAGATGTTTCTTCAACCACTGAACCACCCTCTTGTGGGCAGGGAATGTGTACACCAACTTGGTTGTATTGTACCCTCCCAAGCGCTTAGTACAGTGCTCAGGATGCAGTAAGCGCTTAATAAATACCAATGATTATACCCTGAGAATGAAAGGCAAAAGATTTTTCACTGAGCGTGGGCCCAGAAACACCTTTCCCTCCTAATTTGCAGACTACCGTCAATCAATGGTATTTGCTGAGCACTGCTAAGCACTGGGGAGGGTACGATACAAAAGAGTAGTTACAAATGACTCCCGGCCCACAAGGAGCTTACAGACTAAAAGGGGAGACAGATGCTTAAATACAATGCTGATGGATGTGTACATAAGTGCTGTGGACCTCTGAAGGATAGGTGAATATCCAAATGCTTATGGAACATGGGCATAGGCTATTGATGGAGGCCATGTCTTGTCTTATGCCATCGAGTCGCCTCTGACCCACAGCGACACCATGGACACATCTCTCCCAGAACGCCCCACCTCCATCTGCAATCATTCTGGTAGTGTGTCCACAGAGTTTTCTTGGTAAAAATCCAGAAGTGGTTTACCACTGCCTCCTTCCGCGCAGGAAACTTGAGTGTCCGCCCTCAAATCTCTCCCATGCCGCTGCTGCCCAGCACAGGGGAGTTTTGACTTGCAGCAGATTGCCTTCCACTCACTAGCCACTGCCCAAGTTAGGAACGGGTATGCCTCTGCTTGACCCTCCCTCCTGTAGTTGAGACTGGTAGAGTACTGGAATCTCTCCAGGTGTGACTCTGAGAGGACCGGAGGCCATGGGGACTGGGAAAATCAAGGGCGTGAGACCCAAACCATCAAAATACGGGTTTCCCACTGTCCCCTTCTACATGGGGCAGAGGAGAAGGGGTACCTGGGGCGTTAGGCTCCAGGGGAAATGGTCTGGACTATATATCTCCACTGACATTTGACCCTGGGCCACAAGCACGTTTACATGGTAGCCTGTGGATCAGTCAATCAATCAATGGTACTGATTGTGTTTACATGTGCAGAGCACTCTACTAAGCACTTGGGAGAGTACAATACCAAAGAATGAAGGGGCACGTTCCCTACCCATAATGAGCTTACAGTCTAGAAGGGGAGACAGACATTAATATGATTCAATAATTTATAATATACAATTTAAAGATATGTACGTAAGTGCTGTGGGGTTGGGGTGAATGTCAAAAGTCCAAAGGTCACAAATCCAAGCACAGAAGAGCCAGGGAAGAGGGTTTAATCAGGCATATATGCGTTAGCTTACAGCAGCCCTCCCATAATCAATTGAATTTATTGAGCGCTTACTGCGTGCAGAGCATTGTACTAAGCACTTGGGAGAATACAGAGTTGGTAGGCACATCCCCTGCCTGGAGTTTTCTGTCTCCTGAGGTAATAACAATGGTGATAATAATAATGATGGTATTTGTTAAGCACTTGCTATGTACCAAGCACTGTTCTAAGTGCTGCGGGAGATACAAGCAAATCGGGTTGGATACAGTCCATGTCCCTCATGGGGCTCACAGCATTAATCCCCATTTTACAGATGATGTAACTGAGGCACAGAGAAGTTAAGGAAATGTCATTGTTTACTGAAGTATTGTACTTTCCCAAGTGCCTAGTACAGTGCTCTGCACACAGTAATGGCTCAATAAGCACGACTGAATGAATGAACTTGCCCAAGCTCACACAGCCGACAAGTGGCGGAGCTGGGATTAGAACCCAGGTCCTTCTGACTCCCAGGCCTGTGCTCTACCCAATAGGCCAAGGTGCTTCCTTTGGTAATAATGCCCACAGAGTGTGGGGAGTGGTCGGGGGAGGAGAGGAGGGACAAGAAGGGATGGAGCAGGAAAGCCCAAGCCCAGAACTCAGATAGATAAGTACCATTCAGATTGGTGGTGTCAGACCGTGTTTTTTTTTTAACAGTATTTTTTAAGCGCTACATGCTACAAGCAGCGTATTAAGCGCTGGGGAAGAAAGAAGCTAAAACAGACTAGATAGAGTCCATGTCCCACATGGGCTTCACAATCCTAACCCCCATTTTCCAGATGAGGGAACTGAGGCGTACAGAAGTGAAGTGACTTGCCCAAGGTCACAGAGCAGACAAGTGGTAGAGCCAGAATTATAACCCAGGTCCTTCTGACTTCCAGGCCCGGGCTCCACCCACGTCTTATAGTCACCCAGTGATTCAGGGCTCAGAGAGGCAGAGATCCAGGGGTGATGCCTGCTTGGAGTCAGAAAGGAAGGTTGGCTTCCACCTCGGACCCACCGTTGGGGTTAAACCTACTCGATATACAGTCGGAGAAATTGAATCCTAGAGGGTTTGCCCAGGATATCAAGGCTAGAATCAGATCCTGCCAGGAAGGGAAGGAAAGGACATGGGAGGGAAGGGGGACGGGGTGGTCTAGGGGAAAGAGATGCCTCTCTCTGCTTTCCCACCAGGACTGGATTACAATAGGGCCTATAGGGGATCTTTTAAGTCCCTAAACAACTCTTCCTCTGTTAGGAACCCTTCCTCCTTTAATTCACAACACCCTAGTCAGGTCAAGCCAACAGCAACCCTTAGCACTTATGTACTGTAACCATATTCTCAAGCACTTCCGTACTTAGGTGCATTTGTATATTATTTCATTCTGACACTTTCTACTACCACCTGTCCATCTCCCCTATTGGACTGTAAACTTCTTGGTGGCAGAGGTGTATTTTGCTTCTGGTGTACTCTTCCCAAACACCTACTACACTGAATACTCAAATACCATTGCTTGATGAACCAACTGATCTCCCCTAAACTGCAAACTCATTGTGGGAAGGGAATGTGTCTACCAATTCTGTTGTACTGATCTCTGCCAAGCGCTTAGTACAGTGATCTTCACACAGTAAACAGAGTGGTCTACTGGAAAGAGCACGGGCCTGAAAGTCAGAGGACTGCCGCCTGCCTGCTGTGTGACCTTGGGCAAGTCACTTAACTTCTCTGGGCCTCAGTTACCTCAACTGCAAAATGGGGATTAAGATAGGGAGCGCTATGTGGGACAGGGACTGTACCATGTCCTACCAGACTATTTTGTTCATTCATTCATTCATTCATTCATTCAATAGTATTTATTGAGCGCTTACTATGTGCAGAGCACTGTACTAAGCGCTTGGAATGAACAAGTCGGCAACAGATAGAGACAGTCCCTGCCGTTTGACGGGCTTACAGTCTAATCGGGGGAGACGGACAGACAAGAACAATGGCAATAAATAGAGTCAAGGGGAAGAACATCTCGTAAAAACAATGGCAACTAAATAGAATCAAGGCGATGTACATTTCATTAACAAAATAAATAGGGTGATGAAAATATATACAGTTGAGCGGACGAGTACAGTGCTGAGGAGATGGGAAGGTAGAGGGGGAGGAGCAGAGGGAAATGGGGGGAAAAGAGGGTTAAGCTGCGGAGAGGTGAAGGGGGAGCGGTAGAGGGAGTAGAGGGAGAAGGGGAGCTCAGTCTGGGAAGGCCTCTTGGAAGAGGTGAGTTTTAAGTAGGGTTTTGAAGAGGGGAAGAGAATCAGTTTGGCGGAGATGAGGAGGGAGGGCGTTCCAGGAGCGCGGGAGGACGTGGCCCAGGGGTCGACGGCGGGATAGGCGAGACCGAGGGACGGTGAGGAGGTGGGCGGCAGAGGAGCGGAGCGTGCGGAGCGTGCGGGGCGGGCGGTAGAAAGAGAGAAGGGAGGAGAGGTAGGAAGGGGCAAGGTGATGGAGAGCCTTGAAGCCTAGAGTGAGGAGTTTTTGTTTGGAGCGGAGGTTGATAGGCAACCACTGGAGTTGTTTAAGAAGAGGAGTGACATGCCCAGATCGTTTCTGCAGGAAGATGAGCCGGGCAGCGGAGTGAAGAACAGACTGGAGTGGGGCGAGAGAGGAGGAAGGGAGATCAGAGAGAAGGCTGACACAGTAGTCTAGCCGGGATATAACGAGAGCCCGTAGCAATAAGGTAGCCGTTTGGGTGGAGAGGAAAGGGCGGATCTTGGCAATACTGTAAAGGTGAGATCGGCAGGTCTTGGTAACGGATAGGATGTGTGGGGTGAACGAGAGAGACGAGTCAAGGATGACACCGAGATTGTGGGCCTGAGAGACGGGAAGGATGGTCGTGCCATCCACGGTGATAGAGAAGTCTGGGAGAGGACCGGGTTTGGAGGGAAGATGAGGAGCTCAGTCTTGCTCATGTTGAGTTTTAGGTGGCGGGCCGACATCCAGGTGGAGACATCCTGGAGGCAGGAGGAGATGTGAGCCTGAAGGGAGGGGGAGAGGACAGGGGCGGAGATGTAGATCTGCGTGTCATCTGCGTAGAGATGGTAGTCAAAGCCGTGAGAGCGAATGAGTTCACCAAGGGAGTGAGTGTAAATGGAGAACAGAAGAAGGCCAAGAACTGACCCTTGAGGAACTCCAACAGTTAAAGGATGGGAGGGGGAGGAGGCGCCAGCGAAGGAGACCGAGAATGACCGGCCAGAGAGGTAAGAGGAGAACCAGGAGAGGACGGAGTCCGTGAAGCCAAGGTGAGATTAGGTATGGAGGAGGAGGGGATGGTCGACAGTGTCAAAGGCAGCAGAGCGGTCAAGGAGGATTAGAATGGAGTAGGAGCCATTGGATTTGGCAAGGAGGTGGTCATGGGTGACCTTAGAGAGAGCAGTCTCGGTAGAGTGGAGGGGATGGAAGCCAGATTGGAGGGGGTCCAGGAGAGAATGGGAGTTAAGAAATTCTAAGCAGCGACTGTAGACGACTCGTTCTAGGATTTTGGAAAGGAAGGGTAGTAGGGAGATAGGGCGATAACTGGAGGGGGAAGTGGGGTCAAGAGCTGGTTTTTTTAGGATGGGGGAGACGTGGGCATGTTTGAAGGGAGAGGGGAAGGAGCCATTGGAGATTGAGTGGTTAAAAATAGAAGTTAAGGAAGGGAGGAGGGCAGGGGCGATGGTTTTAATAAGGTGAGAGGGAATGGGGTCCGAGGCGCAGGTGGAGGGGGTGGCACTTGCGAGGAGGGAGGAGATCTCCTCTGAGGATACTGCAGAGAAGGATGGAAAAGTAGGGGAGAGGGTTGGTTGGGGGGAGGGGAGAGGCGGAGGGGTGACTCTGGGGAGCTCAGACCTGATTGTGTTGATTTTTGTGAGGAAATAGGTGGCCAGATCATTGGGGGTGAGAGATGGGGGAGGGGGAGGAACAGGGGGCCTAAGAAGAGAGTTAAAGGTCCGGAACAATCGGCGGGGGTGACGGGCATGCTTAGTACAGGGGCTGGTGCACAGTAGCACTTAAATTTCATTTAAAAAAAAAAGCAAAGCGCTTAATAAATCAAATTGACTAATTCTTTGAATGCCACTCCCAAAACACTAAGTCAAGTGCTTCAAATCTGGATCTGAATAGCTATCTTTCAGTTAGTAATGGATTTGCCCCAAGTCACTTTGGTGAATAAAAAAAATAGCCGATCTTTCACCATCTAAATGTCAAGAATGATGGAAGCATAAATATTATCCCCTTGCATCAAAATACTTTTCCTAGTACCTGGCTTGATACATTTTCACGAGGCAATTTTCTGGGGGCAAGGTCAACACATTACACTTATGCTTAAGAGACTGGTTGGAAGAAGAGAAGTGGGAAGAAGAGAGAGATTTACCGCTTTCATTTGAAGACATAATTGTAGCATGCAACACCAGTGACAACTCAGTTTGGCTTCTCTCCCTTCCCTGCCTGCCCCTCTGTGTCCTTCCATTTCCTGCTTAGTCTGTTTCCTTTTCCTGCCTTAGCTGCCTGCACCCTGGTCAGTTTCCTGAGGCTGCCACTGACTCCCTTGGGTTTTTATTTTTATTCTAATTGTCCTGTTGCAATACAGTTTGTTTTGTTTTGTTTTTCCCCTCACCTCCCAAACCTGACTCTGTGGTGATCTCCTGCCCTAATGATCCCACAGCATGTTCGCCTCTCTGGAGAATTGGGATCTAGGGTGCTTTCAATCTGTCTCCCTCTGGAGAGACAAGCTGTTCAAACTCCAAGGTGGTTCATTCTTCTTTAAAGCTCTCATTCGTACAGTGAGGTATTTCATAGAAATCGGAGCTTTGACTAGAACAGAGATCACCCCTCCTTCCTTCCTCTCTGACCTCCGCATCGACTCCATACCTGCATATTTCAGTTACTCTGGCTCCCTGCTAGATGAATATTTGATAACTGATATTTGTATGACAGTTTACTATATTTAGGTATGTGCTTTGATTTTCTTTTGTTGTTCCCCTAACAAGAGTCTGCTTATTGGATATTAAAAAGAGCACACTTTAAGCATATTTCAATCAATGGTACATACTGAACGCTTATTGTCTGCAAAGCACTGTGCTAAGAGCTAGAGAGAGTACAACAGAGTTGGAAGACATGATCCCTGCCTTCAAGGAGGTTACAATCTAGTGGTGAGACAGACACTGAAATGAACTACAATCAATCATATTTATTGAACACTGTGCAGAGAATCTTACTAAGCACTTGGAAGAGTACAATATAACAGAATTGGGAGCACACAGCATCTTACAGATAATAATAATAATAATAATAATTGTATTTGTTAAGCACTTACTATGTGCCAAGCACTGTACTAAGTGCTGGAATCGATACAAGCAAATCGGGTTGGACACAGTCCCTGTCCCTGTCCCATATGGGGCTCGCAGTCTCAATCCCCATTTGACAGATGAGGTTACTGAGGTACAGTGAAGTGACTTGCCCAAGGTCATACAGCAGACAGGAGGCAAAGCTGGGATTAGAACCCATAGCCTTTTGGCTCCCAGGCCCGTCCTCTATCCACTAGGCCAGGCTGCAAACAACAGAGGGTTAGGATATATACAAAACTGGGGTGGGGTGGGTAGACTATTAAAGGGACATTCAGTGGAATTCAGCGGAGAAGGAAGGGGAGATGTGAGGTTAGTCAAGCTACCTCGAAGAGATAAGTTTTTTAGGAGGTCTCTGCTAGGCCGCATCATTCGTATAAAGGTGATAAAAAAATACTTTAATAGCCCCATAATAAAATACAACTTGTCACACTTGATTCATACTAAAGTGTACTTTTTTGGTATTAAACAGGAAATTCTTTATCCCCAAACAAATCAGTTCAATCTCTTAGTATCAAGTATCAACTGTATTTAAAAAAATGTATCACATCAATAGGCTTCCAAACTAAATTGCTTCCACGAGGTGACATCAGTTTTTACACAAAATTAACTATAAATTAAAATTAAGTGTATGCATCTTAAAAATCAGACTTTAAAACTAAAACACGATACAGAGAGCTAGGAGATGATCTTGGAAACATTCATATCTCACAAATTTTCCCCGAGTAGTTTTTTTTTCCCTCTCTGGCTGTAATCAAAACAAAATCATCCAGCTTCAGAAAATACTTACCATCCTTTGTGTTAAGGTTGGAAGGGTACCTTATTTTGATTTTAATTAAAAAAGAGCTTTGGTGATGCAAAATAAGCTAACTTAACCCTTATTCTAACCTAAACTTTACCGTTTACTATTGACATATTTAAAGGTTAGATCATACATGGTTAAGAAAGTTCTTTTGGTTTACACTTGGTATTTGCATTTTTTTACTTCAAGGCTAATTTCTGGACAGGTTGTTTTTGGATTTAATAGTGTTTAGTGTCTTTCAAGTAACTAACTAGGACCACAGTTACTTTTTATTAACTTTGGATAGAATACTTCACATATTACAAGTTGAGATCTTTCCTCCCCCTCTGTCCCCCTTTAGTTTTTTTTCAGCCCATATTTGGTGATGGAACCTCTAATTCAGAAAATCCAGGGGCATGAAAGGGGAAGAGGTGAGTGATCACAATCAATCAACCTCATCACCCCAAAACTTGCTGAGAATGTAATTAATCTGCTGATTATTTAGGGGTTTATTCAAACCTTTCTCATTAAGTCAGAAGCACTCTGACTTCCAAAATGGCTAACTTGCATGTACACCAGCACTTACTACAGTGTCTGGCAAAAACCAAAAACATGACATCATTTGGCCCAAGTGACTCTCACATTTAGTTCACTCGGGCTTCTCAGTCTTCAACACAGAGAGAATAAGATGCAATAATTCAAATGGTTATCTAAAATACTCAAAATGCAAACCATGACAATTTTGCTTTGTCCCTGAACAGGTCTACATTAGAAGGCTTTAACATTACATCCTAAACAGAACATTTTACCCCAAGTTCATGGCCTAGTATCAATAAAATAGTACAATCACCAGCCAAACTCACTGAAACAAAGAAGCCTCCTGAGACAGTCTACACTATTGGGTATCAAAGTATTAGGACGAGGAGTAAAGCGATCCAATTTGGGTGGGCAGCAGATAATCAAATATTGCCCAGGGCAGGTAAGGCAAGGGAAAACACCCATCTCGGGAAATAGCCTCCAAAGCTCAACTTGACACAAATAGTGGCAGTGAACTGAAACTAGACCTGAGGGCATCATGATTCATGCCCACAGTAGGAATGCTTTTCAAAGCATGAAATTCAAATATTATGTAGTTAATCATGGCTTCTGGACTCAACCTCCCTAACTTTAAGAAAATGAATATGAAAATATAAATCCAAATTTCTACTTTTATTAAACTAAGCAACAAAAAATATCTGCCTTTCCTGTATCTACCATATAGCAAAAACATACCTGAAGGTAACACGTACTGGTAACAGGTTGTGCTTGAGAAAAATTAATGGGAAATGGTATCTAAATGGTTCACCATTTCCCTCTCTCAGTTTGAGGCCGATCCGATTCCACCTGTCTCAGAATGGCCTGGACAAGCCCAGAAGACCCCCTGAATAAAGACCAGCCCAGAACTGTAATTCAATCGAAGACTCAGGCATTTCTGAGACAGTCCTTTGGCGAGTCCACCTGAAAAATCTTGTTCATTAATGTCTTATAAGATTAGCAGGCTCCCCTTCGCCTGTAAACTCCTCAAGGGTGGGTACCAGGTACTTCTCTGGTTGGTTGCTGAGTGCCTAGTACAGTGCTCTGCACACAGCTGACACTCAATAAATGCCACTGAGGATTAGGACGACAGGGTTACTGAACAGAACTCAAATCCTTTGTTTTGGCCACTTTTCCTATTCCATTCCTTGGATTCATCAAACAATCAATGGTATTTATTGAGCAATTACTGTGGGCAGAGCACTGTACTAAGTGCTTGGGAGAGTACAATACAAGAGAGTCGGTGGACACGGTCCCTGCCCACTTCTAGAGGGGGTGGTGAACTGGTCTTTCCTCTCTACTTGTCTCCTCCTCCTCCTTCACTCCAAGCAGACCTGGGACAGCAACACAGCTCAGATTTTTGGGGGGGTTTGTTGGGTTTTTTAAAATGGTATTTGTTAAATACTCACTCTATGCCAGGCTCTGTTCTAAGTGCTGGGGTAGATACAAGGCAATCAGGTTGGACACAGTCCATGTCCCTCATGGGCCTCCCAGACTTCACCCTCATTTTACAAATGAGGCAAGTGAGGCACAAAGAAGTTCAGTGCCAGGCACTGCACTAAGCGCTGGAGTAGGTACAGACTCATCGGGTTAGGCGCCATCCCTGGCCCACATGGGGCTCCCAGTCTTCATCCCCATTTTACAGATTCATTCAATAGTATTTATTCAATAGTATTTATTGAGCACTTACTATGTGCAGAGCACTGTATTAAAGCACTTAGAATGTACAAATCGGCAACAGATACAGTCCCTGCCCTTTGATGGGCTTACAGTCTAATCGGGGGAGACAAGCAGACAAGAACAATGGCAATGAAAAGAGTCAAGGGGAAGAACATCTCATAAAAACAATGGCAAATAGAAAATAGACATAAAAATAGAATCAGGGTTATGTACATCTCATTAAACAAAATACACAAAATAAATAGGATGATGAAGATATATACAGTTGAGTGGATGAGTACAGTGCTGAGGGAGTGGGATGGGAGAGGGGGAGGAGGAGAGGGAAAGGGGGGAGAAGAGGGTTTAGCTGCGGAGAGGTGGGGGGGCGGTAGAGGGAGCAGAGGGAAAAAAGGGGGAGCTCAGTCTGGGAAGGCCTCTTGGAGGAGGTGAGCTTTAAGTAGGGATTTGAAGAGGGGAAGAGAATTAGATTGACGGAGGTGAGGAGGGAGGGCATTCCAGGACCGTGGGAGGACGTGGCCCAGGGGTCGACGGCAGGATAGGCGAGACCGAGGGACGGTGAGGAGGTGGGCAGCAGAGGAGCGGAGCATGCGGGGTGGGCAGTAGAAAGAGAGAAGGGACAGATGAGGGGACTGAGGCACGGAGGAGGGAAGTGACTTGCCAAGGTCACAGAGCAGAAAAGTGGTGGATCCAGGATTAGACGCAGGTCCTCCTGACTCCCGAGCCTAGGCTCTATCCACTAGGCCATAGGTTTTCCCAGGCCTCATTGCTACCTTGCTTATCCAACCAACTGCCACCCCGGAAAAGGAAGTCCCAGTTTCAGCAGGGAAGCGGCAGTGACCTTCTATTTACTGGTTGTCTTAGCTGCTTATGAGAAGCAGCGTGGCTCAGTGGAAAGAGCATGGGCTTTGGAGTCAGAGGTCATGAGTTCGAATCCCAGCTCTGCCACTTGTCAGCTGTGTGACCGTGGGCAAGTCACTTAACTTCTCTGTGCCTCAGTTACCTCATCTGTAAAATGGGGATTAAGACTGTGAGCCCCACGTGGGACATCCTGATTCCCCTGTGTCTACCCCAGCGCTTAGAACAGTGCTCAGCACATAGTAAGCGCTTAACAAATACCAACATTAGTCGCACCTCAGGTCAGTAGTTCTGGCTAGATCTTGGTCCATCATCGCCTGACCCTGCTGTCTCCCTGCTTCCTGCTATTCACTGCCCAAATACTGCCAGCTCATCCGAATCCAACAGACTGTGCCTGCTATTTTTTTTGATGAATGCTTCGAAGAAAAGGCGTGGGAGTAGTAAGGGATGTGCGCATGGGCCCACTAAGACCTTGCAGGCCTAGTCCTTCCCCTGCTACTGCCTGAATCCCATCTCTATTCCATGATGACCACACCAAACTGGACTGATTCTAACCCTCCAAGAGTCCTTTCCCCCAAATCCTATTGTCATCCAGAATGACCTGTGGCCTAGTGGATAAGAGCACGGGTCTAGAAGTCAGAAGGACTTGGGTTCTAATCCTAGCTCTGCCACTTGTCTCCTGTCACCTTGGGCAAATTGCTTAACTTCTATGTGCCTCAGTCCCTCATCAGTACAACAGGGATTAAGACTGTGAGCTCCATGTGGGACAGGGACTGAGTCCTACCTGAATATCTCGTATCTACCCCAGCTCTTAGAACAGTGCCTGGCACATAGTAAGCACTTGACAAATACCACAATTATTATTATTATTGATAGATTTCATCAAAAATAATAAAAATATAAAGCCAACTATCAGACCAGTCTAAATGGATTACCAAGAATAATTTCATTTACTTTGAAACACACACCTGTTACTTGGGATAATAATAATGTTGGAATTTGTTAAGCGCTATGTGCCAAGCACTGTTCTAAGCACTAGGGTAGATATAAGGTAATCAGGTTGTCCCACGTAAGGCTCTCAGTCTTCATCCCCATTTTACAGAGGAGTTAACTGAGGCACAGAGAAGTTAAGTGACTTGCCCAAGGTCACCCAGCTGAAAAGCGGCAGAGCCGGCATTAGAATCCATGACCTCTGACTCCCAAGCCCGTGCTCTTTCCATTAAGCCACGCTGCTCCTTATCCTCCTATCAAAGACAGCCTGGATCATGCTAGTGAAACAGCTGAGAGTGGCTTTTGTATTGTGTTTTTTTAATGGCATTTGTTAAGCACTTCCTATGTGCCAGGCTTTAATAGGGGATACCTTTGATGTTTTATATATACAGAATGCTTGACAATTTCTTTTAAGTACAGTTAACTCTCCATTCATTTAAAACAGATTCATGTCTAATACTGCTACATTATTCTAGAAAAAAATGGGGACTACATTGGCAGTAATGAAAAGAATCAGCAAACAATACAAACTACAAAAGGGAATGAGTTCTAGTTCTTTGGCTCTGTCATGAACTGCTAGAGAACCAGGCAAGGTGCTTATTCCCAGCTTCCACGCCTATAAAAGAGGGATAATATCATTTCAGGCATATAATGAGGATGAATTAAAGAAAACATAATGATTGAAACCCAGTTCCAGGTAGTTTTCCAATATTGGTAATGCATATAAGCACTAACCAGCTCGAGATTCAAGTATTTCTAAAACAGCTTTGTCTTTGTCAAAAACACCCTTTCCAGAGCTGGAAGCCCCTTGATCCCATTCATTCATTTGTATTTATTGAGTGCTTACTGTGTGCAGAGCACTGTACTAAGTGCTTGGAAAGTAAGCAGCGTAGCTCAGTGGAAAGAACATGGGCTTGGGAGTCAGAGGTCATGGGTTTGAATCCCGGCTCTGCCACTTGTCAGCTGTGTGACCGTGGGCAAGTCACTTAACTTCTCTGTGCCTCAGTTACCTCATCTGTAAAATGGGGATTAAGACTGTGAGCCTCACGTGGGACAACCTCATTCTCCTGTATTTACTCCAGCACTTAGAACAGTGCTCTGCACGTAGTAAGTGCTTAATAAT
Source organism: Ornithorhynchus anatinus (assembly GCF_004115215.2). Lineage (NCBI taxonomy): Eukaryota > Metazoa > Chordata > Mammalia > Monotremata > Ornithorhynchidae > Ornithorhynchus > Ornithorhynchus anatinus. The sequence continues at coordinate 53,481,471 of NC_041749.1, forward strand.
AATAATAAGCACATAATAATAATAATGTTGGTATTTGTTAAGCGCTATGTGCAGAGCACTGTTCTAAGCGCTGGGGTAGATACAGCGTAATCAGGTTGTCCCACGTGAGGCTCACAGTTAATCCCCATTTTACAGATAAGGTAACTGAGGCACAGAGAAGTTAAGTGACTTGCCCAAGGTCACCCAGCTGACAAGTGGCAGAATCGGGATTTGAACCCATGACCTCTGACTTCCAAGCCCATGCTCTTTCCACTGAGCTATGCTGCTTCTCTAATACCAACTGCTTAACAAATACCAACGTTATTACAATTTGGCAACAGAGAGAGACAATCCCTATTCAACCACAGGATCTCCAATTTACAGGGCGAGCTCTAGACTCAGGATAGTAGGTAGCATTACCTTCTCTTGGGAGCCTCACTTAAGCCTGGAACAAGTTATTTTTCAACCTGAAGTTTTAGGTTTTCTTTGGCTCCTTTGACAATTTGAGGGGCACTGTCATATCCCCTGAGCTGTGGCAAAGAGGAACGACAAATAAACTTCAAGTTATTCAAGAATAGCAAGGAAGCATGGTATTTTCTAAATATACTTATCAAATCCTGTGCAGCGGAGACAAATATGACTGATACAAAAACGATTCCAAGCAGAAAAATGTGTGAAAAAATCTAGAAAGTCACGATTGTGAAATCATACAAATTATTTACGTCAATTTAGAGTTAGGAGGGTTGAACTATTTACATCTAAAAGAATCCAATACTGATTGATCAATGGAATTCATTGAGCTCTTACTGTGTGCAGGGCACTGTCCTAAGCACTTGGTAGAGTACGAAAGAACAGGGTCGGTAGACATGTTCCCTGCCCACAACAGGCTTAGCGTTTAGAGGGGGAGACAGACAGTCATATAAATTATAGATCTGTACATAAGTACTTTGGGGCTGAGGGTGGGGTGAATAAAGGGTACAGATCTAAGTGAAAGGACAATGTGAAAAGGAGTGGAAGATGAGACCTTAGCCAGGGAACACCTCTTGGAGATGTACTTCTAATAAGGCTTTGAAGGTGGGGAGAGAGATCGTCCGTTGGATACGAAGCAGGAGGGAGTTCCAGGCTGGAATCAATTCCACATTCCCCTCACCACCCAGCAGAGGAGCAGGGTGAAGCAGTAGGGGAGAAGCATCATAGCCTAGTGGATAGAGCACGAGCTTGCGAGTCAGAAGGATCTGGGTTCTAATCCCAGCTCTGCCACTTGCCCACTGCGTGACCTTGGGCAAGTCACTTAGTTTCTGTGCCTCAGTTACCTGTCGTAGTACAATCTGTAAAATGGGGATTAAGACTCTGAGCCCCATGTAGGACATGGATTGTGTCCAACCTAATTAGATTGTAACTGCCCAGTGCTTAGTACAGTGCATGGCACACAGTAAGTGCTTAACAAATATCATTAGAAACAAAAGCCACTCTCAGCTGTTTCACTAGCATGATCCAGGCTGACTCCTTCCCTTAATTATACCCTGTCACTTTCAAAGAAGATTTGTCCCAGTCTCCTTCCTTCTCTCTGTGTCCGTCCATATCCATCTAACTTCCACCTTGGACTCCTTTCCCCGGCTCCCGAGCAAAGCAATAACTCAGCGGGATTAGAGGATGGGGTTTCAGGCTGGGGAAAGTCCAGTTTCCTCCATTCATCTGGGCTACTGTCTTCCTGGACAATCCCCACCAGGGGTTTTTTTTTTATTTCCTAGAGGGAATTTGGCTGCTGGCTGAGCAGAGACAGCTGGTACCTCAAGCTAGGGGTTGGTGGGGAAGTAGCTTGTATCTTTGACCCCTCCTACCTCACCTCGGTACTCTCCTACTACAACCCAGCCCGCACACCACACTCCTCTAATGCTCATTTTCTCACTGTGCCTCAATCTCGTCTATCTCGCCGCCGACCTCTCACCCACGTCCTGCCTCTGGCCGGGAGTGCCCTTCCCCTACATATCATGGCATAGTCTATGGAGCACGAGGCTGGGAGTCAGAAGGTGGTGGGTTCTGATCCACTTGCCTGTTGTGTGACCTTAGTCAAGTCACTTCACTGGGCCTCAGTTACCTCATCTGGAAAATGAGGATTAAGACTGGGAGCTCTGTGTGGGACAGGGACCATGTCCAACCCGATTTGCTTGTATCCTCCCCAGCGCTTAGTACAGTGCCTGGCACATAGCAGCACTTAGTTATTATGATTCTACCCAAAGGACAATTGCTCTCCCCTCCTTCAAAGTGTTACTGAGGACACATCTCCTCCAAGAGACTTTTCCTCACTAACCCCTCTTTTCCTTTTCTTTCACTCTCTTCTGTGTCAACCTGACTTTGCTCCCTTTATTCATCCCCCAGCACTTACATACATATCTGAAATTTATTGATTTATACCATCTCCCTCCCTAGACTGTAAGTTCATTGTGGAAGGGAATGTGTCTGTTATACTGTTGTACTATACTCTCCCAAGCGCTTAGTACAGTGCTCTGCACCCAGTAAGCACTCAATAAATTCGATTGGTTGCTAATCTCCCATTCAACTGTGCTCACGCTGCTCAGCTACAAAGCAGAGGATTTACCAACAAAACCAGTGAAAAAGGTTAGAGCCACACGGCTCTTCTCTGAGAAGCTATGGATTTATGGCCATAGAAGCTCCTGATCCCTGACCCAGCTTATTATTGATATTATTATTGTGGCATTTGTTCAGGTCTTACTATGTGCCAAGCACTGTCCTAAGCACTGGGGTAGCCACAAGTTAATCAGGTCAGGCACAGTCCCTGTCCCAAGTGGGACTCAAGTTCTTGGCCCTCTTCTATTCTCCATATACACTCACTCCCTCGGTGAACTCATTCGCTCTCACGGCTTCAACTATCATCTCTATGCAGATGACACACAGATCTACATCTCTGCCCCTGTCCTCTCCCCCTCCCTTCAGGCTCGTATCTCCTCCTGCCTCCGGGACGTCACTACCTGGATGTCTGCCCGCCACCGAAAACTCAACATGACCAAAACTGAGCTCCTCATCTTCCCTCCCAAGCCCTGTCCTCTGACTTCCCTATCACCGTGGATGGTACGACCATCCTTCGTCTCTCAGGCCCGCCACCTCGGTGTCATCTTTGACTCGGCTCTCTCGTTCACCCCACACATCCAATCCGTTACCAAAACCTGCCGGTCTCACCTTTATAATATCACCAAGATCCGCCCTTTCCTCTCCACCCAAATGGCTACCTTACTGCTACAGGCTCTCATAATATCCCGGCTGGATTATTGTGTCAGCCTTCTCTCTGATCTCCCTTCCTCCTGTCTCTCCCTGCTCCCAGTTGCCCGGCTCATCTTCCTGCAGAAACGCTCTGGGCATGTCACTCCCCTTCTTAAAAACCTCCAGTGGTTGCCTATCAACCTCCGCATGAAACAAAAACTTCTCACTCCAGGCTTCAAGGTTCTCCATCACCTTGCCCCTTCCTACCTCTCCTCCCTTCTCTCTACTGACCACCCTGCACGCTCCGCTCCTCTGCCGCTCACTTCCTCAGCGTCCCCCGTTCTCGCCTATCCCGCCGTCGAACCCTGGGCCACGTCCTCCCGCGGTCCTGGAACGCCCTCCCTCCTCACCTCCGCCAAATTAATTCTCTTCCCCTCTTCAAAACCCTACTTAAAGCTCACCTTCTCCAAGAGGCCTTCCCAGACTGAGCTCCCCTTTTTCCTCTGCTCCCTCTACCCCCCCCTTCATCTCTCCACAGCTAAACCCTCTTCTCCCCCCTTTCCCTCTGCTCCTCCCCCTCTTCCGTCCCATCCCCTCAGCACTGTACTCGTCTGCTCAACTGAATGTATCTTCATTACCCTATTTATGTTGTTAATGAGATGTACATCACCCTGATTCTATTTATTTGCTATTGTTTTAATGAGATGTACATCCCCTCGATTCTATTTATTGCCATTGTTCTTGTCTGTCTCCCCGATTAGACTGTAAGCCTGTCAAAGGGCAGGGACTGTCTCTGTTACCGATTTGTACATTCCAAGCGCTTAGTACAGTGCTCTGCACATAGTAAGCGCTCAATAAATACTATTGAATGAATATTTTACGGATGAGGTAACAGGTACAGAGAAGTTAAATGACTTGCCCAAGGTCACGCAGCAGACAAATGGCAGAGCAGGAATTAAAACCCAGGTCCTTTTGACACCCAAGCCCGGGCTCTTTCCACTACGCCAACCTGTTTGTGGCCAAAATCCCCCAGCACTGCAACTCTTAGATTCTTCACTGCTGAGACTGTCAGCCAAGGGAAAGAAGACAACTCTGCAGTCACTTTAAAATATCACTGGGTGAGAACCGAAAAGCTGAGTATAAGTTGTGAGCAGGGAATGTGTCTACCAACTCTGTTATACTGTACTCACCCAAGCGCTTAGTACAGTACTCTGCACACAGTGAAGCGCTCAATAAATACCACTGATCTTGCTGCTGCTGGCACCGCCAAGCTCCTTGGAGTTCATGCCACTGCTTCATAAATTCTTTTACGGCAACATGTTTCTGAAACCAGGGAGACTTGGTTCATTAGAAGCAGCATGGCATAGTGGATAGAGCACGGGCTTGGGAGTCAGAAGGTCACGGGTTCTAATCCCAACTCTGCTGCTTGTCTGCTGTGTCACCTTGGGCAAGTCAGTTACCTCATCTCTAACATGGGGATTGAGAACTGTGAGCCCCACGTGGGACAAAGAAACCGTATCCAACCCGACGAGCTCATATCCACCCTAGTGCTTAGTACAGTACCTGGCACGTAGTAAGCGCTTAACAAATACCACCATCATCATCATCATCATTATGTAAGCTCGGTATGGGCAGGGAACATATCTGCTAATTCTGTTGCACTGAACTCTCCCAAGTAAGTAAGAAGCATGTCCCGAGGGAACGCTTTGAAGAGTCAGCAGTACTGGCAGAAATTTCTGCTCTCATCTGCTTTGGCTGCTACTGCTCTGCTCCTTGGTATGTGAGAGGATTTGGGGGCAGGGACTGGGCGGGGGAGGGGGGAGGGGGGCGGGGATGCGGGAGGGTGCTTATGTTGGGAGAGAGAGCACTTTAGGTGACACTGAGACCTGAGGGGTCCAGGTCCTGTTCATCAAAGAATACTGACTATACCTCTCTACTCTATCACTATGGAAAAAGAAAGAAAGACAAGGGCAGAGTCTATTGTTTCCATGTTTGAAAACTGTCGGTGAATAGAGGATACCTGATAATGAACCGTAGCACAGGCAGAATGAAATGTCAAAGACCCTTATTCAAATTTGAAATGATTACGATAATTCTGCTCTCTAATTATGATAATTCTGTGTCAGAGAGGAGGGGCCCTTATTTATATGCTCCAGGTCCTGAGCAATTAAATGAACAGTGGGGGGGGGGGGGGGCGCTTCTCTGATTCTGATAGGGTTGGTTTGTTTTTTTTTTTTGGAATAGTTATCTCCCCTTTAATCGAAACAACTGTTAACACCTAAGATATCTGGAATTTAATTCCCTCTTAGACTTTTTAAACCAAGTGAAATTTTGAAAAATGGAAAAGGTAGGGCTTGATTACCTGCATTTCAATTTGAAAGCGCATATTCATCTATTTTAATGAAATATGATCTCCTGTCTATGGATAACTAGGGAAGTCACGAACAAATGAACCGAGGGCTAATCTAAATAGGGTACAAGCATGTTATCTCGTATCTGGATTAAGACAATTTATAAAATCCTTGACCTAAAAACAGAAAGCATGAACAGACAAATTAAAATTTAATTTTATTATAAAAACGGAAGCAGTAACAGGAAATGGTAGCACGATGTTTGATAAGCTCAATTAGCAGAAGGATCAAATGAAGTGATGACATGCCATTATGACCTCAGGGGTTAAAGAAACAATTTTCCATCTGGCTGAATCTGGCTCATCAACATAAATGTTGACACCACCTGCTGTACATTACTACAAGTCGTCTTCAGCATTCCCTGAGCATTTTCTGCAGTATAGCGTAACCCACTTTATTGGGATATTTTGCAAGATAATGTCTCTCCAATTAAAAGTTGAAAGTTAATTAAATCTATTCAAGGCACACTTTTTGTTTTTTACACCAAAGACCTTCAATTTTTGCATGACTCTAACCAGCCTCGCCATTAAGTATAATTAATAGTGTCAGAGCATTTTCTGCATACGTAGCAGCAAAGACCTATTCAAACAAACATACACTTCGCAATTTCTTTTATGGGAACACATTACTGAAACCAGGGAGACTTGGTACATGTAAGCTCGTTATGGGCAGGGAACGTGTCCACTCATTCTGCTGTATTCATTCATTCATTCAATAGTATTTATTGAGCGCTATGTGCAGAGCACTGTACTAAGCGCTTGGAATGTACAATTCAGCAACAGAGAAAATCCTTGCCCAAGAACGTATTGTACTCTCCTAAGCGCTTATTACAGTGCTCTGCACATAGTAAGCGCTCAATAAATGGCATTGACTGTGATGCTTCTGGTACATCGTAGACATACAATAAAAATCTTCTTTATCCCACTGGCTACTTGGTTGCAAAATCTGCCACAACATCTTTGGCCTTTCCCTTCCGTGGCCTAGTGGAAAGAGCATAGTATGCCTGGGTTCTAATCCTGGCTCCCCAATTTGCCTGTTTGACCTTGGACAAGTCATTTAACTTCTGCACCTCAGTTTCCTGGGATTAAACATCCGTTCTCTTTCCCCCCTTATATTGTCAGTTCTATGCGGGACAGAGACTGGGTCTGACCAATCTTGTATTTATCCCAGTGCTTATATTACACTTAACATTACAATTATTGGTATCATTATTGTCATTGTTATTATTATTACTCCAATCTGCCATTTCAGAAATGTATGCTCTGTAGAAAATGTGCCAAAAACCATAAAAACGCTGAAAGCGTCGCGGTTCCGGCGGCGTCCAGTGAACTCTCGCTGGCCCTTGAAAATCTGGGGGAGAAGGTGTAAATCTCGCGCCGGGCCGTACCCATATCCGCAGCAGGTCTCCAAAGTGACTTTGACACTGTTGACCATCCCCTTCTCCTCTACACCTTATCTCACCTTGGCTTCACGGACTCCGTCCTCTCCTGGTTCTCCTCTTACCTCTCTGGCCGGTCATTCTTGGTCTCCTTCGCAGGCTCCTCCTCCCCCTCCCATCCTCCAACTGTTGGGGTTCCTCAAGGGTCAATCCTTGGTCCTCTTCTTTTCTCCATATACACTCACTCCCTCGATGAACTCATCCACTTTCACAACTTCAACTAACATCTCTATGCAGATGACACACAGATCTACATCTCTGCCCCTGTCCTCTCCCCCTCCCTTCAGGCTCATATCTCCTCCTGCCTCCAAGACATCTCTACCTGGATGTCTGCCCGCCACTCGACATGTCCAAAACTGAGCTCCTTATCTCCCCTCCCAAGCCCTGTCCTCTTCTTGACTTCTTGATTGTGGATGGTACGACCATCCTTCCCGTCTCTCAGGCCCGTAACCTCAGTGTCATCTTTGACTCGGCTCTCTTGTTCACCCCACACATCCAATCCGTTACCAAAACCTGCCGGTCTCACCTTTACAATATCACCAAGATCCGCCCTTTCCTCTCCACCCAAATGGCTACCTTACGGCTACAGGCTCTCATAATATCCCAGCTGGATTATTGTGTCAGCCTTCTCTCTGATCTCTCTTCCTCCTGTCTCTCCCTACTCCAGTCTATTCTTCATTCAGCTGCCCGGCTCATCTTCCTGCAGAAACGCTCTGGGCATGTAACTCCCCTTCTTAAAAACCTCCAGTGGTTGCCTATCAACCTCCGCATGAAACAAAAACTTCTCACTCCAGGCTTCAAGGTTCTCCATCACCTTGCCCCTTCCTATCTCTCCTCCCTTCTCTCTACTGACCACCCCGCACGCTCCGCTCCTCTGCCGCTCACCTCCTCAGCGTCCCCCGTTCTCGCCTATCCCGCCGTCGACCCCTGGGCCACGTCCTCCCGCGGTCCTGGAACGCCCTCCCTCCTCACCTCCGCCAAATTAATTCTCTTCCCCTCTTCAAAACCCTACTTAAAGCTCACCTTCTCCAAGAGGCCTTCCCAGACTGAGCTCCCCTTTTTCCTCTGCTCCCTCTACCCCCCCCCCCTTCATCTCTCCACAGCTAAACCCTCTTCTCCCCCCTTTCCCTCTGCTCCTCCCCCTCTTCCGTCCCATCCCCTCAGCACTGTACTCGTCTGCTCAACTGAATGTATCTTCATTACCCTATTTATGTTGTTAATGAGATGTACATCACCCTGATTCTATTTATTTGCTATTGTTTTAATGAGATGTACATCCCCTCGATTCTATTTATTGCCATTGTTCTTGTCTGTCTCCCCGATTAGACTGTAAGCCTGTCAATGGGCAGGGACTGTCTCTATCTGTTGCTGATTTGTACATTCCAAGCACTTAGTACAGTGCTCTGCACATAGTAAGCGCTCAATAAATACTATTGAATGAATTGAATGACCCATGATCCTTATACTATTCTCAGTAGCGAGTGATTTTTATGATTTAATACTAATATATGTTCAAACAATGGCATTTATCTGGCACTTACTGTGTGCAGAGCACTATACTAAGGGCTTGGGAGAGTACAATGCATTAGAGTTGGTAGACCTGCTCCCTGACTGCAACAAATGTTACTGCAAATATATTGATATATTAATATCCATCTCCCCTTCTAGACTGTAAGGTCATTATGGGCAGGGAACATGTCTGGCAATTCTGTGGTATTATACTCTCCCAAGCACTTAGTACAGTGCTCTGCACATAGTAAGGGCTCATTAAATATCGACTGACTGGAAATCATAGGGCTATCTTCTTTCCCTAAATGATGGACACCATTCAACAGTGCCAGCTCCATGAAGGGACTGGGGATTTGGTGGGGGCGAGGGGGAGAACATGGATGGTGTCACTGGTCCCACAAAATTTGGGGGGGGAACAAAGCTATTATGATCCCCACAGCTTTACTGGGTAGGGTAGACAGCTCTCACTAGCCCTCCCTGCCCCTTATTAATAATAATAATAATTAGGGTATTTGTTAAGGGCTTACTACATACCAAACACTGTTCTAAGCGCTAGGGTAGGTACAAGGTAATCAGGTTGTGCCACATGGGGCTCACAGTCTTAATTCTCATTTTACAGATGAGGTAACTGAGGCCCAGAGAAGTGAAGTGGCTTGCCCAAGGTCCCAAAGCAGACAAGTGATAGAGCCGGGATTAGAACCCACATCCTTAGAGACTCCAAGCCCGTGAGCCTGCCACTAGGCCATGCTGCTTAGAGCAAGAGATGTGGGCTGCACATTTTATAGGCCTGCCTGTCAGCAGGCGGCTGCCCAAGTACTGGCTCTGCCTCTCCTGGGCTTTGGGGGCCTGGCCAGACAGCCAGGTGGAACATCTTAAGTGTGAGCTGGAGGCCCTTTAGCCCCCTTTGAACTCCAGAGTCTGCTAGGTAGGGTCTCTTGGGCCTTCTCTTGACGCAGACGGTCTTCCATTTTTGGAAGTGATGCCCCCTCGAAGCCCCTAGACCCTCCAAATCCAACCCTAAAGTTCACCCCCAGGTGCAAAATGGAAAGCTGGCACCCCTGACAGAAATGCTTATATTTTTCTTTTCGGGTCCGATTAATCATAAGTTTGTGGGTTTAAAGTTCCAATAATTTATTGCGTTTACAGATCTGCACAAGGCACATCCCACTATGTCCAAATAAATACTGTTTGGATGAACTGTTTTCAGATTTTCATCTTGAGGGAGCTGCCAGTTAGAAGTAACAATGAAAGCTGGTCACATGCAATTCACTGCTTCGTTTAAGGCAGAAATGACCAATTGAACCATATTTGTCTTAGTTACGTGAAGATGTTTCAGGCACTAATTGGGTTGATATGTACCCAACAGCAATGTTATTAGCTATGAAAAACCCCTTCCCAACCTGCGAATCTCATTCCTTTAGCAAACAGACACAGGTTTCTAAATTTCATTATTCCCTTTTACATTAGGTAAGGGGTCAGTCCTGTAAACTCCAGCTCTCCAAGCATCCCATCGGGGTTTATGGAATGTTTCAAAACTCTAACTCCTAAGTGTTTCTTAGAATGGTCATCTCAGGTATTATTTCCACAAGATGGTCTCTGAGCTTGCTATAAACTAGGTCTATTAAAGTTTCCAGAAACATATGTAAGGTATAAGACTTCCCCCAACTCCTCAACTCTCATTCTTCTGCAAGAAACTGGAGCTGCACTTGATGTCAGGACTTCATAACAAGACATCAAATTTACCCTGGAGCAGGGCAAGGTTTGTGGGTTTGGGGTTTTTTTCCCCCCTAAAAAAAGAATAGTCACCCCCTCATTTATAGAGTCACTGCGTTTACCCACCCTCTGGGAAGCTTGAAATGAGGTACACCTCAAATACAAGGGCATTTCATCTGTGTAAGTGCATTAAGAAATGTAACTTCAAACTTACTTGGCTTTCTGAATCCAAATACAGTAGTCTGAGATATAAAGGTCATTGAGAATATATGCAGGATCATTTTCTCGAAAAATCTTGTGAATGTCCAAGAGACACTTTAAGATGGCACTTTTACCTAAAATAATAATAATAATAATGTTGGTATTTGTTAAGCGCTTACTATGTGCAGAGCACTGTTCTAAGCGCTGGGGTAAACACAGGGGAATCAGGTTGTCCCACGTGGGGCTCACAGTCTTAATCCCCATTTTACAGATGAGGGAACTGAGGCACAGCGAAGTTAAGTGACTTGCCCACAGTCACACAGCTGACAAGTGGCAGAGCTGGGATTCGAACTCATGAGCCCTGACTCCAAAGCCCGTACTCTTTCCACTGCGCCACGCTGCTTCTGGCACTTTAATACTTCTGTATTAAAAAGTACAGTTGTAGATTAGTGTTATGAATAAAAATAATCCAGCCGGGTTGACTCGTTGCATACGACTATGGTCTTTATTAAACCCCTGAAATTCCAGAGCTGAATCTTCAAAAATAAATCTTTACCTTTCTTCCCCGTAACCACACCTTGCATAACATTACATACCTATTTAATTCTGACACTGACTGCCAGATAAGAAATTCAGCAGGTAAACTGAGAAACAGTGAAGCAATTTCAAATTAAAGTGAACATTTAAAGGTGTACAGATTTAACTTGAATTAATGTCCGTCAGGACATCAAGGAATTAGTATGCTTTTAACAGTGAAAATTTCTTGTTTCATTTTACAGACAGGTAAGACACACATTTTAAATGTCGAATCTCTAACTCTGAAAATAAACTTGAAAAGAGTCATTTTTATCAGTAAGCAATAAATATCCTCCTGTAAATGAAGAGATTAAGATTTCAAATTAACTTATTCTAGAAGCAACTGAAAGCTGTAAATCGGACCTTGAATGGTTCAATTTAGAATCATTTTACTCTTCATGTAATGTACTGGAGAAATTCATTTCAATGAAAGCCTTGGCTTAATTCGTAAAAAGGAAGAAGGCAAGACAGGTAACAAAATGCCAAATTGACTAAACCCAGAACTAACTGATCAGAGACCTCAGGGGAAAATGGAAAACATTACAAAAAGTAGAAATTTCACTAGAACACCAAAGAAATATTAGATATGTAGTGAGAAATTTTACTAGCTAAACCAACAAAAAGGGATGCAAAATAGCAAAAGACACAGACAACAAAAAGCATTCTGCAATTAAACTGGATGAAGGACCAAAGAAAACATTGTCTCTGGTACCCAGGAGGGGAAGCTGATTACACATTTCTGAAAAGCCAGGTGCTTTTATTAAGCAGATCATCCTGGTGAATTAACCTGTGCTATTGTCACTTGTGATGGGAAGTTGGAAAACAAGATTGAATAGGGAAAGAAATGGAGTACTTAAGAATTGGAACTACCCAATTCAGCAGAACCCAATGGCATCATTATTATAATAATGACGGTATTTGTTAAGCGCTTACTATTGTGTCAAGCTCTGGGGTAGATACAAGTTCATCAGGTCAGACACAGTGCCTGTCCAACATGCGGCTCATAGTCTAAATAGGAGGGAGGACAGGTACTGAATCCCCATTTAACAGCTGAGGTAACCGAGGTACAGAGAAGTGACTTGACCTTGGGCCTTCTTGTCCTCGGAAGCCTGAATTGGCTAAACCACACAAGGGTGCTAAACCCCAATTTTCTAGTGGGCCAAATTGTGGTATTTGTTAAGCACTTACTATGTATCAAGCACTGTACTACGTGCTGGGGTGGATACAAGCAAATCAGGTTGGACAGAGTCTCTGTCCCATGTGGGGCTCACAGTCTCAAGCCCCATTTTACAGATGAGGTAACTGAGGCACAGAGAAGTCAAATGACTTACCCAAGGTCACAGCAGACATGTGACGGAATCAGGATTAGGACCCATGACTTTCTGACTCCCGGGGCCCACACTCTATCCACTGCGCCATGCAGGGTGCAGTGACCAACTGAGCCAACAGTAAAAGAGTCATCTCCCCAACATCACCCAGCCTGCTTGAAACACAAGCCAGCCATCAGGCATCTTCCTAAGAAAGAAAAAATAAAAAATCCCATCTCCCCTTCCCTCAACTTGGCTGCTCCCTTTCAATCTCTCGTAGTCCCTCAACTGCAAAATGGGGATTCAACATCTGTTCTCCCATCTACTTAGACTGTGAGTCCCATGTGGGACCTGATTAGCTTGTATCTACCCCGGTGCTCAGTACAGTGCTTGGCACATAAATGCTTACTAATATTACTGAGCACCTACTATCTGCAGATCACTATCCTAAGTACAGTAGAATCACAGAATGAGGAAGCTTGATGTCTGCCCTGGAGAGGTTATTAATGATGTCCTTTTTCAGGTAGTCTGTCAATCAATCAATTGTATTTACTGAGGACTTACTGTGTGCAGAGCACTGTGCTAAGTGCTTAAGAGAGTACAATGCAACAGACTTGGTAGAAACATTCCCTGCCCACAAAGAGTTTACAGTCTAGAAGGGAATACAGACATAAATACAAATAAATCATGGATATGTACATAAGTTTCGTGGTGCTCAGGGTGGGGTGAATGTAGGGTGCAAGAGAAGCAGCTTGGCCTAGCGGAAAGAACACGGGCCTGGGAGTCAGAAGGACCTGGATTCTAATCTTGGCTTCGCCACTGGTCTGCTGTGTGACCCTGGGCAAGTCACCACTTCTCTGTGATTGTTACCTCATCTGTAAAATGGGGATTAAGAACATGAGCCCTGTGCGGGACAGGGACTGTGTGCAACCTGATAACTTTGTATCTATCCAACACTTAATACAGTGCCTGGCACAAAGTAAGCATTTAACAAATACCATAAAAAAATACAAAAAAAGATCTGGGTTCTAAACCCAGCTCCGCCACTTGTCTGCTGTGTGACCTTGGGCAAGTCTAGAATTCCTTAACTCCCATTCTCTCCTAGACCCCCTCCAATCTGGCTTCCGTCCCCTCCACTCTACCGAGACTGCTCTCTCTAAGGTCACCCATGACCTCCTTTCTTGCCAAATCCAATGGCTCCTACTCCATTCTGATCCTCCTTGACCTCTCTGCTGCCTTTGACACTGTCGACCATCCCCTCCTCCTCCATACCTTATCTCACCTTGGCTTCACGGACTCTGTCCTCTCCTGGTTCTCCTCTTACCTCTCTGGCCGATCATTCTCGGTCTCCTACGCTGGAGCCTCCTCCCCCTCCCATCCTTTAACTGTTGGAGTTCCTCAAGGGTCAGTTCTTGGCCCTCTTCTGTTCTCCATTTACACTCACTCCCTCGGTGAACTCATCCGCTCTCACGGCTTTGACTACCATCTCTACGCAGATGACACGCAGATCTACATCTCCGCCCCTGTCCTCTCCCCCTCCCTTCAGGCTCACATCTCCTCCTGCCTCCGGGACGTCTCCACCTGGATGTCGGCCCGCCACCTAAAACTCAACATGAGCAAGACTGAGCTCCTCATCTTCCCTCCCAAACCCGGTCCGCTCCCAGACTTCTCTATCACCGTGGATGGCACGACCATCCTTCCCGTCCCGCAGGCCCGCAATCTCAGTGTCATCCTTGACTCGTCCCTCTCGTTCACCCCACACATCCTATCCGTTACCAAGACCTGCCGGTTTCACCTCTACAATATCGCCAAGATCCGCCTTTTCCTCTCCACCCAAACGGCTACCTTACTATTACGGGCTCTCGTTATATCCCGGCTAGACTACTGTGTCAGCCTTCTCTCTGACCTCCCTTCCTCCTCTCTCGCCCCGCTCCGGTCTATTCTTCACTCCGCTGCCCGGCTCATCTTCCTGCAGAAACGATCTGGGCATGTCACTCCCCTTCTTAAACAACTCCAGTGGTTGCCTATCGACCTCCGCTCCAAACAAAAACTCCTCACTCTAGGCTTCAAGGCTCTCCATCACCTTGCCCCTTCCTACCTCTCCTCCCTTCTCTCTTTCTACCGCCCACCCCGCACGCTCCGCTCCTCCCCCGCCCACCTCCTCACCGTCCCTCGGTCTCGCCTATCCCGCCGTCGACCCCTGGGTCACGTCCTCCCGCGGTCCTGGAACGCCCTCCCTCCTCACCTCCGCCAAACTGATTCTCTTTCCCTCTTCAAAACCTTACTTAAAAATCACCTCCTCCAAGAGGCGTTCCCAGACTGAGCTCCTCTTCCCCCTCTACTCTCTCTGCCATCCCCCCTTTACCTCTCCGCAGCTAAAGCCTCATTTTCCCCTTTTCCCTCTGCTCCTCCACCTCTCCCTTCCCATCCCCACAGCACTGTACTTGTCCGCTCAACTGTATATATTTTCGTTACCCTATTTATTTTGTTAATGAATTGTACATCGCCTTGATTCTATTTAGTTGCCATTGTTTTTACGAGATGTTCTTCCCCTTGACGCTGTTTAGTGCCATTGTTCTTGTCTGTCCGTCTCCCCCGATTAGACTGTAAGCCCGTCAAACGGCAGGGACTGTCTCTATCTGTTGCCGACTTGTTCATCCCAAGCGCTTAGTACAGTGCTCTGCACATAGTAAGCGCTCAATAAATACTATTGAATGAATGAATGAAGTCGCTTCGCTTCTCTGTGCCTCAGTGACCTCATCTATAAAATGGGAATTAAGACTTGAGCCCCATGTGGGACATGGACTGTGCCCCTCCTGATTAGCCTGTACCTATCCCAGCGCTTAATACAGTGCCTGGCACAGAGTAAACACTTAACAAATACCATTAAAAAAAATCCAAACGCAAATGCAGAAGGGAGAGGGAGTAGCGGAAATGAGGGCTCAGTCGGGGAAGGCCTCTTGGAGAAGCTGTGACTATTATCAGCAATATCGAGAAAGGCTCGTCTCCCAGGCGTTTATTTCATACACTCAGAAGTCATTACTATTGAAGAGTGGCCATCCAGAATTCAAGTGAGTTCCAGGTCCTCCCCCAAATTTGGCCATGAACTCCTTACAGATTTTACGCATACAAGCAATAAATAGGACAAGGGAACTATTGCTCTGTAAAAGAGGCACCGTAAACAACCGACAATCTTCTAATGTAATGCCGGGTGATCTTATTGCAGCTGAAGGATGGGAACGATCAGACAGTAACTGAAGAATTAAGGTGGCTACGTAATTTCAATGAATTTCCTGGACCTCACTGACTCTAATTTGGTCATGAGGAAATAATTTATACACATCACTGCACAGTCTGTGACCTGAAACTATCAATGGCTTGTTCTACTGTGTGCACAACACTGCTCTAAGTGCTTGGCAAAGTTGAACAAACTTAGTAAACGCAATCCCCGCCAAAAAGGAGTCTACGATCTGTCAGGGGAGAGACACAAAAATAATTTACAGATAGGAGATTATAAAAGGAGAAAGAGGAGTCAAAGATAATCCCGAATTACAGGCTTCAGAGACAGGTTGGGGGTATTATCAACTCTGATGGGAAAGTTAGGTGGAGAAAAGTTGAGTTCCATTTTAGACATGGTACTTTTTTAAAAAAAAATGGTATTTGTTAGGTGTTTACTATGTGCCAGACACTGTATTAAACACTGGGGTAGACACAGGATAATCGGGTTGGTCAAAGTCCCTGACCCACAGGGGGCTCACAGTCTTAATCCCATTTTCCAGATGAGGTGTCGAGAAGTTAAGTGACTTGTCCCAAGTCACACGGCAGGCAAGTGGCGGAAGTGGGATTAGAACCCAGGTCCCTTGACTTCCAGGACCATGAGCTTTCCACTAGGCCATGCTGCTTCCTGTACAAGTAGAAATACACTGGCGGCAAGAGGAAGCGAGTAGCCAGGTTAGTGTGATCAATTCCGGAGTCACCTTCATAGAAGCGGTAGTTGAAACCACGGGAGGAGATGAGCTCCTCTGAAGGAGTGAGGCTTAAGAGAGGAGAAAGCAAGAAGAAAAGAGAACCTAGAAAGGTGGTCTGGGGGGCCTTCAAACTTAGAGGAGAGAGGTAGAGGAAGAGTTGGCAAAAGAGACTGAGAAGGGTAGCCAGAGGATGAGAACCGTATCAGTAAAAATCCAGGGGGAAGGAGTGGTCCCTAGTGTCAAAGGCAACTGAGAGGTTAAGGAGGATGCAGTTGGAGTGGAGTCTGTTTGATTTGACAAGGAACAGGTCACTGGTGACTTGAGAGCTGCCTCAATGGAGGGAAGAGGGCAGAAACCAGAATGTAGCAGCTCAAGAAGGGAGTCTCCAGCATTATTTATCAACAACCACCCTTAACACAAACGTATGCATCATTTTACACACTCCATTTATCCATTCTTTCCATTTTTCCGGACTTTGGCTTTTATCATTTATATATATATATATATATATATATATATATTTTCCTCCTGTTCCCAATGTACCTAATTCCATCTGCCTGTCTCCACCATAAGATCATCAACTACTTGCGAACAGAGGTCACATTTTTTACTTGTAATTTTACATACACGGGAGATGCTCTTAAATATTCATGAATGTAACTTTCCAAAAAAGCCAAGACATCCTTCACTAATTTCAGTCTGGCCTGTGGTCTTGTTTCGGAGTTGTAGCCAAGTTCGGAATGATCTTCAGTCTGTTCTAGATTAGGATCAGGAGGTTCTTTGGGAGGGGTTCACGTTAACCGACGGGGGGTTTGCGTTAACCGACGGGGGGTTGAGACCACATATTTCATCTTGGAGTCAGCTCAACAGTAATCAGAAACAGGTGAGAGATGAATTCCGACTTCAGCTGTACAAGCAACAATTTCAGTTGGATAAGGAGGTGATGCCTCCTACTGCCTACTGCCTGGAGAGGGCAAAACTAAGCACCCAGTTCCAATAGGGGAATAGAGGGTAGGAAGAGATACCCGACCAGCAGGGGATGTATGAGCCGGTCCGTCACTCTCCTTGTTCCCAATCCCCGGAGTGGGTTGCCAGAGTATTAAGTTAAATGGAAGAATATAACTTGGCTAATAGTGTCTCCCAACGCCTGCCTTGGATAATTCCAGCCTGAGGCTGGGGAAGCAAAATGATTTAGCGTTATACCTTTGAGATTAACTTTATATATTGACAACTTCTTTTTTTCGAATTTCTGCTGCTTCTCAATTCCTCTCTCTCTTTTTAACTGGATGCCTGACTCTGCTCGCCTGAGATTCCGTTAAAACAAGGCAAGAATAATCATCTGGAGTTGCCGGAAACTTAGGTTGACCAATTTTCCCAAATACCTAGTGTAGTGTCCTAGGTAGTAGGCCCTTAATAAATGCTGTTGCACTCGCCCCCTTCCTTCTCCCCTCCCTGACTGCTACCTTCAACTGCTCCATTTTTTATATTTATGGTATTTGTTAAGTGCTTACTATGTACCAGCCAATGTAATGAGGACTGGGGATTGTATGAATGGTTAAATGAATGCAAGCTAATCCGGTTGGACAGTCCATGTCCCACATGGGGCTCACAGTCTTAATCCCCTTTTGACAGAGGAGGTAACTGCGACACACAGAAGGTAAGTGACCTGACCATGGTCTCAGAGCAGGCAAGTGGCGGATCTGGGATTAGGACACAGGTCCTCCGACTCCCAGGCCCATACTTTATCCACCAGGTCATGCTGCTTCACTCTTCAATGGCTCCTTGACCACTGCTTTCCAACGTGTCCACGAATCCCCTATCCTTAAAAAAAACCTTACGCTGCTGACCCCATGGCACCTCCACTTATCTCCCCATCTCCCTCCCACTATTCCTTTCCAAACTTCTCGAGCAAGCTGTTCACATTTGCTGTGTCTGTTCTTCCTCCCTCTTAGACTGTGAGCCCCATAATGGAGAGTGACTTGGTCCAATCCCCTTATAATAATAATCATAATTATGGTATTTGTTAAGTGTTTACTATGTGCAGAGCACTGTTCTAAGCGCTGGGGTAGATACAGGGTAATCAGATTGTCCCCCGTGGGGCTCACATTTTTTAAAACCCATTTTTCCATATGAGGTAACTGAGGCCCAGAGAAGTGAAGTGACTTGCCCAAGGTCACTCCACAGACAAGTGGCAGAGTCGGGATTAGAACCCATGACTTTCTGACTCCCAAGCCCGGGCTCTTGCCACGGAGCCACGCTGCTTCTCAATAATAATGACGATGGTATTTGTTAAGCACATACTATGTGCCAAGCACCGTTCTAAGCACTGGGGTAGATACAAGGTTTTCAGGTTGTCCCACGCAGGGCTCTATCAACCCCAGTGCTTAGTACATAGTAAGTGCTTATATACCAAAATTATCATTAGGACTCTCTAAACATACTTCTCTAGCCCCAACTTCTCTCATCCTCTGCAGTCTCCCATTTGCTCCTGCCTTCGGGACATCTCTACTTGGATGTCCGGCCGACACCTCAAACTTAACATGCCCAAAACAGAACTTCTTACCTTCCCACAGAAACTCTGTCTTCTCGATGACTTTCCTGTCACTGTAGATGGCACTACCATCTTTCTTGTCTCACAAATCTGTAACCTTAGCATTATCCTTGTCTCATCTCTCTCATTCAACAAACATAGTGCCTTCCCACTCACTTTCCCATCACTGTAAACACCACTACCATCCTCCCGGTCTCATAGGCCTGTAACCCGGCATTATCCTCAATTCACCTCTCTCATTCAACCTACATATTTAGTCTGTCATGAAATCCTGGCAGTTCTACCCTCACAACATCACTAAAATCCACCCTAATCCACCACCTTCTCTCCATTCAAAACACTACCACGTTGATCCAAGTACTTATCCTATCCCACCTTCGTTAGTGCATCAGCCTCCTCGCTGACCTTCCTGCCTCCTGACTCTCCCCGTCCCAGTCCATACTCCACTCTGCTGTCCGGACCATTCTTCTGAATAATCATTCTGCACACATCTCCCCACAACTTAAAAGCCTCTCGGCATTTTGTTTCGATGTCTGTCGCCCCACCTTCTAGACTGTGAGCCCGTTGTTGGGTAGGGACTGTCTCTATTTGTTGCTGAATTGTACTTTCCAAGTGCTTAGTAGAGTGCTCTGCACACAGTAAGCGCTCAATAAATATGACTGAATGAATGAATATCCCTAGACTGTAAGCTCACTGTGGGCATGGAACGTGTCGACCAACTCTGTTACAGTGTACCCTCCCAAGCATTTAAGTACGGTGCTCTGCACTCAGTAAGTGCCCAATAAGTACCATCGAATGACTGCATCGAAAACACTCCTCACCATAGGCTTTAAAGCACTTGAACAGTGCTCTCCCTCCTACTTATCCTCATTCATCTCTCACTACAGCTCAGTTGGCACATTCTGCTTCTCTAACACCAACCTACTTACTGTGCCTCAATCTGGTCTCTCTTGCCGTCGACTCCTTGCTCACACCCTGCCTCCTGCCTGGAACTTCCTCCCCCTTCATATCCGACAGACCACCAGTCTCCCCATCTTCAAAGGCCTATTGAAATCGCATCTCCTTCAAGACGTCTTCCCTGACTCTCCTCGTCACCTATGCACCCTAAACCCTTTGATGTCCATCCCATCTCCCGTAAGCACTTATGCCCATATCCTTATATCTGCTGCTTCATTCATTCATTGATTCAATAGTATTTATTGAGCGCTTACTATGTGCAGAGCACTGTACTAAGCGCTTGGGATGAACAAGTCGGCAACAGATAGAGACAGTCCCTGCCGTTTGACGGGCTTACAGTCTAATCAGGGGAGACGGACAGACAAGAACAATGGCAATAAATAGAGTCAAGGGGAAGAACATCTCGTAAAAACAATGGCAACTAAATAGAATCAAGGCGATGTACAATTCATTAACAAAATAAATAGGGTAATGGAAACATATACAGTTGAGTGGATGAGTACAGTGCTGAGGGGATGGGAAGGGAGAGGTGGAGGAGCAGAGGGAAAAGGGGAAAATGAGGCTTTAGCTGCGGAGAGGTAAAGGGGGGGTGGCAGAGGGAGTAGAGGGAGAAGAGGAGCTCAGTCTGGGAAGGCCTCTTGGAGGAGGTGAGTTTTAAGTAGGGTTTTGAAGAGGGGAAGAGAATCAGTTTGGCGGAGGTGAGGAGGGAGGGCGTTCCGGGACCACGGGAGGACGTGGCCCAGGGGTCGACGGCGGGATAGGCGAGACCGAGGGACGGTGAGGAGGTGGGCGGCAGAGGAGCGGAGCGTGCGGGGTGGGTGGTAGAAAGAGAGAAGGGAGGAGAGGTAGGAAGGGGCAAGGTGATGGAGAGCCTTGAAGCCTAGAGTGAGGAGTTTTTGTTTGGAGCGGAGGTTGATAGGCAACCACTGGAGTTGTTTAAGAAGGGGAGTGACATGCCCAGATCGTTTCTGCTTCCCCCACTGGTAATTTATTTTAACATCTGTCTACTCTACTAAATAATAAGCTCCCTGCAGGCAGGGATCACATCAACCAACTCTCTTGAATAGTACTCTCTCAAGCGCTTAGTACAATGCACTGAACACAGTAAATGCTCAATGCTAGACTGTAAGCTCGTTGTCAGCAGAGAATGTGTAATATTGTTCTTCTGTACTACCCTAAGCGCTTAGTACAGTCCTCTTAAAAGGATGAGCACTCAGTAAATACGATGGACTGATGATGATTACTACAACTGATCTGACAGACAAATTTGACCCCTCCTTGTGAAATAATTTCCAGACCTAGTTAAAGACTGCAATGGCCTGGATGACAGGTCTCTTACCGTGGATGCCGAAAATGTGGCTTTTAGCCTGGATGGAAATGAGCCTAGACAATATTGCCAGTTGGAGGCACTCGGAATTATTTTAACTTTACTCTTAATAATATTCTCACTTCTGGGAAATGATCACTGAAATAAAGGAGCTCTTAGGAGGTCCTGCGCTAGCTTTATCTTTGCCACACTTTGCTCGGCAGAATGCTTCCCAATCCTTTGGCGATCCTTACGAAAGGAGTCAGAGAAGCATTAAGTTTTATCATTTAAGTACATAGAATGAAAACTGGGGGAAATTGGAGTCAGGCTAGCCAAAGGGAGATTTTTGCCTTGACCGGAAATTACAATGATTCAAAGTGCAATTAAAGCACATGTGGATGTTAAGGCATTCAAAAAGCTTCTGTAATCACATATTTACAACTTTCAAAATTCCCAAAATACCGTCTACGCTCTTATATTTCTGCACCGTATTAAGGAAAGCACGTCCTTGAAGCTTAGAGCTTGCTCCTATGAGTACTTATTATTAATTATTCCCCTGCCTTTGGAACATAATGTCCATTCATACCACCAGCCTTGAGTAATTTCAGAAAGAAGATTCAGAGCCAATATTCAGAATTACCCAGTAGATGGCCAAATTTTCCAAGTAATTTATAGAAACTGATTAATCCTCATAACATTCTGGGGCAGCTGTATTTTATCCCCATAGATATTACAGCATGACGACTGAGTTCTACAATCAACTTTAACCTAATTGTTCCAAGATACATAAAAGAGGGATTACTTTTCACGTCCTCCACAGGTTACAATTAAGCAGCCCAGTTGGGGTGTGACCCGAGGCAGCTAATCACCTTCAGAGACTCCCTTTGGCAAAAGAGGGATTTTTTTTTTTTTTTTTACCCCTGGTCTGGAGACTAATTAAGTAAACTGCACAATTAAGTAAACTGCATAACTGGCTTCCAAAAGGAAGGAGGATTCAGGTGTCAATTGAAAAAGATGCTTTAATGTAATATTGCAAAGTGTGCCTCTTAGCTCAGCCTGGAACTAGGCAATAATGTTAAACAAAGATACAGGATCTTTCCCTCAGATTCCTACCGAGACAGAGCAAATATTGGCTTTGGTAGTTAAGCAACCTCTAAAAGAATGTGTCATTATTTTTCCAGGTACTAAATGCCTCCTTTTGTATTACAAAAAGAAATCCAAGCCAATAACCATTCGGATTGGGTTCTTCTGGAGAATAGGAGAAGGAAAGAGGCACGGAGATGGCGGCGATGGAGAAGAAACGACAAACGTCTCCATGTCTATTGAGGGGCAGGGGGCCACCTAGATTCACCTGTGGCACGGTGACAATAGGAAAGACTGGGAGGGAATTATGAGATGTGGAGGAAGTGCGTCTCTGGGGCCCAGTTGAAATTCAGTATGAGATGCGAGGGAGGAACTAACCAACAGTTAAGTTTCAGAGCACACATGTCTCTTGGCTACCTTTGTTGACACCCTTGGCGTCTATGTGTGCCTGTGAATTTGACTGTGAAGGAATATACGGATGCCCGAGATAACCAATGTGAATAAATGTCTGGGTGCCGCCGATTCCACCGAATCCTGTCTAGTCACTTTGTGCTCCCCTTCTTCCCCTCTGGGGTTGCCTGCCTCTCTTCTCGGGGCGGCCCCCCACCCTGGCTATCCTTAACTCTAACAAATTCTTCCCCGCTTTCCCAATAACTCTCAACCGGGATGTTTATCCTGTCCTAATGATCTCCCAGCTCATTGGGATACGAGATTTTCCCACCACAAGGCCGACTGTTCTGCAGCTCTGCCACCTGGTGGTAGATCCAGCTTAATCCACTCTGCCGCCTACTCTCACCTGGCACACGCTTCAGCATATCCCTCTTCCTCTCTCACCACAAAACAGTCTACCAAAATCATCATCATCATCATGGTATTTGTTAAGCACTTACTATGCGCCAGACACTGTGCTAAGCGCTGGGGTGGATACAAGCAATTCAGGTTGGACATAGTCCCTGCCCCACTTGGGGCCCACAGTTTCAATCCCCATTTGACAGATGAGGCAACTGAGGCACAGAGAAGCAATAATAATAATGGGATTTGTTAAGCACTTATTATGTGCCAAGCACTCTTCTAAGTGCCAAGCACTGTTCTAAGTGCTGGACTTACCCAAGGTGACACAGCAGACAAATGGCAGAGCCAGAATTAGAACCCAAAACTTTCTGACTCCCGGGCCCGGGCTCTATCCACTACACCATGCTGCTTCTCCTACCTCTAACACAATGCCTTGCTATTCCCGGCACTCCCTACTCACTTCAGCCACTTGCTCCAACTATGTTCCCTACCTCGACAACCCTGAATGATCAATTTCTGATCATAATTTTTTTTATCCTGCCACCTCACTCCCATGCCCTCAGCCTCCAAAACAGCCCTCCTCTCTTGCCAAAATATCCAATACCTGCCCTAATTCAGTGTGCCTCTCCCAGACAACTCCCACATCCCTAGCACAAGGGCTCCCCGTTACGTACAAAACCCAACTCCAACATCTCTGAGCCTCTCACTTAGTCGACTCCCTCAGTCTGCTCCTGCACTTACGCAGCTGAGCATTCCAAGTAGAAATTCAAGTCTACTCCACCTCTACCATTAAAAATTTTTCTTTTCATGCTACTCTTTCTTCTGCTTTCATCCACCCTTTTGTCTGCTCTCCCACGATACTATACCTCCCTCACTGACTTCCCTACCCATAGCTCTTTGCTCCCCTTTCCTTGCCTGAACTCTCTGAATGCCTCGTTACTTGCACATCATTTCCATCAACTCTCTTCTTGATCTCTCGCAATCAAGTTTTCACTCTCTTCTATAGAGAACACCCTCCCCAAAGTCTTCAGTGACCTCCTGTAGCTAAGTCTAATGGGAGCTGCTCTGCCTTAATCATTTTCATCCTCGCCACAGATTGACATTATTCAGTCACCAAATCCTGTCAGTTCTACCTTCACAACATCTCTAAAACCTGCCCTTTCCTGTCCATCCAAACTGCTACTATACTGATCCAAGCACTTAACCTATCCCTCGATTACTGCATCTGCCTCCTCACTGACCCCAGCCTTCTGTCTTTCCCCACTATAGTCCATATATCACGCTGCTGCCTGGATCAATTTTCTTTAAAAAAAAAAAAAAAAAAAAAACAACAAACAACCAAAGAAACCCCTTCAGTCCTCATCTCCCCACTCCTCAAGAACCTCCAGTGGTTGCCAATCCACCATCACACAGAAACTCCTTACTCAATCACCTTGCCGCCTCCTACCTCACCTCACTAGTCTCCTCCTCCAACCCAGCCTGCATACTGCGTTTCTCTGATGCCAACCTACTCACTGTACTCCTATCTATCGCTCTCCCTTTGACCTGGAACTCCCTCCCCCTCCCCATACGCCAGACCACCACTCTCCTAACTTCAAAACCTTACGAAAATCACATCTCTGTGAAAACACCTTCCCTAATTAGGCCCTCCCCCGGCTCCAATTCTCTCTCCCTTGTGCATCATCTAGGCACTTAGATCTGTGACCTTTGGGCAATGGATATTCACCCCACCCTCAACCCCACATATACTATAAATGATTTATACTGTCTGTTTACCCCTCTAGACTGTAAGCTCACTGTGGGCAGGGAACCTGTCTACTAACTCTTGTACTGTACTCTCCCAAGTGCTTAGTAAAGTGCTCTGCATACAGTAAGTACTTAATAAATACCACTGCTGCTGCTGATGACTGCCTTGGCTACTGCTGACCACTCCCAAGTTTTACTGACACACAGTTTCCCTTCTGATCATTCCTCCCCTGGCTCCTCTGCTGGAATTTTGTCCTCCCCTCAGCCTTTAACACTGGGTGTCTCTCAAAGCTCTGTTTTGGGTCCCCTACTCTTCCTACTCTATATTTATTCAATGGGAAGATGACCCACACACATGGTTTCAGCAACCACTTCTATGCGGGCGACTCTCAAATCAACTTCTCCAGCCTCGACCTTTCATCAGCTTTACAATCTCCTATCTATTCCTACCTTTCCGGTGTCTTCACATGGATAACTGGTCATTCATTCATTTGATAATATTTACTGAGCACTTACTGTGTACAGAATACTGTACTAAGTGCTTGAGAGAGTACAATACAACAACAGGCACGTTCCCTGCCCACAACGAGTTTACAGTCTAGGAGGGGGAGACATTCGTATAAATAAATTACAGATATGTACATAAGTGCTGTGGAGGTGGGAAGGGGGGAAGAACAGAGGGAGCAAGTCAGGGTGACAGAAGGGAGTGAAAGAAGAGGAAAGGAGGACTTACTCAGGGAAGGCTTCTTGGAGGAGATGTGCCTTCCATAATGCTTAGAACAGGGAGAGAGTAATTGTATGGCGGATTTGAAGGGGTAGGGCATTCGAGGCCAGGGGCAGGACGGGGTAAGGGGTCGGTGGCAAGGCAGAGGAGATTGAGGCAGAGGGAGAAGTTTAGCATTAGAAACGTGTGCGGGCTGGTTATAGAAGGAGAGTAGTAAGGTGAGGTAGGAGGGGGAAGGTGATTGAGTGTTTAAAGCCAATGGTGAGGAGTTTTTGTTTGATGCGGAGGTGGATGGGCAACCACCGGAGTTTCTTGAGGAGTGGGGAAACATGTCCTGAAAGTTTCTGTAGAAAAATGATCTGGGCAGCAGAGTGAGAGATTGGGAGGTCAGCAAGGAGGTCGATGCGGTAAACCAGGCGGGATAGGATGAGTAACTGTAGCAGTTTGATGGAGAGGAAAGGCTGGATTTTAGCGATGTAGTGAAGGTGGGACCGACAGGATTTAGTGATGGATTGAATATGTGGGTTGAATGAAAGAGAGGTCAAGGTTAATGCCAAGGTTACAGGAAGGATGGTGGTGCTGTCTACAGTGATGGGAAAGTCAGGGGGAGGACAGGGTTTGGGTGGGAAGATAAGGAGTTCTATTTTGGACACGTTAAGCTTGAGGTTAAAGTGGTCAATGCTTTAAAACTCACTGCGATCGAAACTGAACTTGTCTTCTCTCCAAAATCTACGCACCTTTCCTATCCCTGTCCCAGAACCTGGCAACCTCTTCTCTGACTTCCCATATTCAGTCATTCTCTAAATCCCACTGGTTCTTTCTTCACAGTGTTTCCTGCATCTGCACCTTCCTCACCACCCTAACGGCCACCACCTCAATTCCAGCCCTCGCCAACAAGTGACAGACTGGATTCATTCATGTAAAAAAACCAATGCTGCCCAGAAGTGTCCAGTTTCCACAGTTAATCATCTTTTTTTTGGCATAGTGACCTAGAACGAATCCCTCCCAGCTGGGTAGCACAAAACACTGCCAGTCACTTGCCTGTCTGAATCTGGACAAGTTCACTGAGAACATCGACGAGGATTGTGGGGCAGTTGTACAATTCCCTTCATCACTAACCGACTTCCGAGAGCTTTGGTTTCCTGGCGAGAGTGTGTTCTTTACAGCATTTCTCTACTCCAAAAACACATAAGCAGAGTTGCTCACTGCCAAGTATGCTATACCGCCACTTTGATGATTAACTCTCCCATTTCCAGAAGCCACCAAAAAGCCACCCATGAGTGTAGAAGAACAGAGGCTAAATGTTACTGCCATTAAGAACTGATGGGTGATGAGACAGCCCCTCTTTAGACCTTCTTACAAGTCAGAGGAAGAACCGGGACTGAGAAATTGTGGTAGAAGCATAGATTCCTAATAATGATAATTATGGTATATATTAAGTGCTTACTATGTGCCAGGCACTGTACTGAGCGCTGGGGTAGTACAAGCAAATCAGGTTGGACACAGTCCTGTCCCACACGGGGCTCACAGTCTTAATTCCCATTTTACAGATGAGGTAACTGAAGCACAGAGAAGTGAAGTGACCTTGCCCAAGGTCACCCAGCAGATAAGTGGTCGAACCAGGACTAGAACCCAGGTCTTTCCCACTCCTATGCCTGTGCTCTATCCACTAGGCCACGGAAACCACTACCACAATAAATCCAATTTGTTTATGGCCCACAATAATGCCAGCAGAATGAATGAGTGCTGGACACCACTTCATTCTCTCTTTTCATTCATTCAATTCAACAGTATTTATTGAGCGCTTACTATGTGCAGAGCACTGTACTAAGTACTTGGAATGTACAATTTGGCAACAGATAGAGACAATCCCTGCCCAATAGAGCTCCCAGTCTAGGCGAGGGAGACAGACAGCAAAGCAAAACAGAACATAAACAAAACAAGACATCATTAAGATAAATGGAATCATGAAGGTATACACCTCATTAGCAAAATAAATAGGGTAATAAATCATATATACAAATATGCACTCCCCCCACAGTGCTGAGGGGGAAGGAGAGAGGAGCAGAGGGAAGTCTGGGAAGGCCTCCTGGAGGAGGTGAGCTCTCAGAAGGGCTTTGAAGAGGGGAAGAGAGTTTGGTGGGTGTGAGGCGGGAGGGCATTCCTGGAGAGCGGTAGGACATGGGCCACGGGTTGACGATGGAACAGGTGCGAACGGGGGACCGAGAGGAGGTGAGCGGCAGAGGAGCGGAATGTACGGAGTGGGCAGTAGAAAGAGAGAAGGGAGGTGAGGTAGGAGGAGGCAAGGTGATGGAGAGCTTTGAAGCCAAGAGTGAGGAGTTGTTTTGTGTGATAGTTAATTAACTAATCATATTCACTGAGCACTTATTCTGTACAGGAGCACTGTACTACTATATGTCTGCTGTGTGATTTTGGGCAAATCACTTCACTTCTCTGTGCCTCAGTTACCTCATCTGCAAATTGGGGATATGAATGTGAGCCCCACATGGGACAGGGACTGTGTCCAACCTGATTAACCTGCATCTACCCCAGCGCCTAGAACAGTGCCCGGCACACAGTAAACACTTAACAAGTACCATTATTATTAGTAGTAGCAATAATAATAATAGTTACTATTACTATGCACTTGGGAAAGCACAATAGAGTTAGTAATAATAAAATAATGTTGGTATTTGTTAAGCACTTACTATGTGCAGAGCACTGTTCTACGCGCTGGGGTAGATACAGGGTAAACAGGTTGTCCCATGTGAGGCTCACAGCTAATCCCCATTTTACAGATGAGGGAATTGAGGCACAGAGAAGTTAAGTGACTTGCCCACAGTCACATAGCTGACAAATGGCAGAGCCATGATTCAAACCCATGACCTCTGACTCCCAAGCCCGGGCTCTTTCCACTGAGCCATGCTGCTTTATGATCCCTACCTTCAAGGAGCTTATACGGTAGCAGACGAGACAGACACTGACCATATATTTAAGGGTTGGGTGCAGTAGAGAATAAAGATTTGGGCATAAATGCAATGGGAGGGTAGTGAGTACCCAAGTGTGCTCAAGTGGCAGGCCGGGGGTAGAAATAGGGTGGGGATATGAGAGCTCAATCAGGGAAGGTCTCTTGCAGGAGATGTGACTTGGGCTTTAAGGGTGGGGAGAGCTGTGGTCTGCCAGATAGGAAGGCAATTCCAGGCAGGAAGGAGGATGTGATCCAAGGGTCACTGCTGGGAGAGAAGAGAATGAGGCAAAGAGAGTAGATTGGCTTGAGGGGAGCCAAGCATTTGAGCTAGGGAGAGGAATGAAGATAAGTAGCGGGACAGAGCTGATGGTGTGACTACTTGAGAAGGTTTGTGCCTGGAAGTTGGAGGATGGACTAGATGACCCCTCACAATCTCTTTCAGCCCTCGGACGACCATCATCGGGAAGATGAGAAGAAGGGTGAAGGAAAGTGCAGCTAAAGCTGATTCAAGGCAGTGGGGCTGGAGACATTACTACTGAGGCGCCCGTTCATTCCCCTGCAGAAGGGAAAAAGAAGTGACACTCTCCCTTCTGGGCAAGGCAGGCAAGCCCCAGGGACTGTGTCCCTGGAAGTTTCGGCTGAAAATGGAAAGACAGATCTCCAAATAAAATCCTGTCCTGATTAAGACTGTGAGCCCCATGTGGGACAGGGACAGGCACTACCCTAGCACTTAGAACAGTATTCTGACAAACAGCAAGCACTGAACAAAAACCATTATCATCATCTGGCCAGGAACTACCTTTGTTCATTCTGGGCACCGCCCCTAATGCCCACCTGAGGCTCCTGGGGCTCCTTCACAATCTGGCACTTGCCACAGCATGGAGAGAGCTGCTCTGACCTGCGGAAAGATTTTTTCTCCTCTGGAGGACCGGACAGCCAAAGACAGGGGCTACCTCCCTTGGGAAATTCCTATGCAAACACCAGCTCACATTCGACTTTAAGCTCAGTATGGTCAGGGAACTTGTCTTGCTAATTCTGTTGGACTGTACTCTTCCAAGTGCTTAGTACAGTGCTCTGCACATAGTAAGTGCTCAATTAATACCAATGATTGATTAAAAATGGCTGGGCCTTCATATGTACCGAGCTGCCCTACCTGAAAGGAAGATTTTGTTTGGCTCATCCCTTACTTAGTCTATTCTGTTCAGGTTGGATACAGTCCATGTCCCATATGAGACTCACTGAATCAATCCTCATTTTATAGATGAGCCAACTGGGGCACAAAGAAGTGAACTGAGTTTCCCAAGGTCACACAGCAGACAAGTGATTCCCAGGCCTGTGCTCTATCCACTACGCCATGCTGCTTTTCACTTTCCTCCCTCTCCCTGGGATGAGTGATTAAAAAGAAACAAGGGAGAAGCAGTGTGGCAGAGTGGAGTCAGTCGGTCAGCCAATCGTATTTATTGAACACTTACTGTGGGCAAAGCACTTTACTAAGTGCTTAAGCGCTAGGGAGAGTACAATATAACAGTATTGCAGGCACATTCCCTGCCCAGAGCGAGCTAGCCTGAGCCTGGCAGTCAGGGGACCTGGATTCTGATCCCGGGTCTGCTGCTTTCCTGCTCTGTGCACTTAGGCACACCACTTCACTTCTCTGTCCCTCAGTTTTCTCATTTGCAAAAGGGGAATTAAATTCCTGTTTTCTCTCTGTTAGACTGGAAGTTTCATGTGGCACAGGGACTGTGTCAAATCTGATGTGTTGTCTTTATCCCAGTGCTTACTAAAGTGCATGGCACACAGTAAGCGCTTAAACAAAATACCACAACTATCATTCTTATTTTAAAGAAAAATGAAAATGTTCATGCCTTAAGGAAGAGACAGTTGACAGCACTCTCATTTGACAATCCTGAGTCCCTACTGAATGCAGAGCACTGTTTTGAGCATCTGCTCTGAGTGGAGCACTCTATACTCATGTGTCTGTTATACTTCTACATTGTACTCTTCCAAGAGCTTAGCTCAGTCCTCTGAACATGGTAAGTGCTCAATAAATATGATCGACTGACTGACTCACTCAAAACATGTGCTTTTATTATGCATTTTGGATATGAACCTGGTAGGGAATTATGAAACCTTCTTCCAACAATACATGTCTCCCTGGAGAAAAAATGAGGTGATGTCAGAAGAAACAGTTGTGCAAAAGTGCACAGTGCTGCTAAAGTAAGTCTCCTAGAATGCCAATTTCCTAGGGCTTTTCAGGAATGTAATTCTCGCATTATAGAAGAACTGAGAGCACTGGCCACCTACACAGAGCTGGACTATGAAGCAGCCTGGCTTAGTGGCAAGAGCATGGGCCTGGGAGTCAGAAGGGCCTAGGCTCCAATCCCGGCTCCGCCACATGCCCGCCCCCTGACCTTGGGCAAGCCACTTCACCTCTCTGTGTCTCAGTTACCTCATCTGTATAATGGGGATTGAGTCTTACTCCCTTCTACTTAGACTGTGAGCCCCAAGTAGGACAGGAACAGGGTCCAACCTGATTAATTTGGATCTACCCCAGTGCTTAGAACAGTGCTGGTGCATAGTAAATGCTTAACAAGTATGATAATTATTATTATTACAGTGTACAGAGGACCAAACTGCCCATTTAATGCTGAGAACATGTCTACCATCTCTCTTGCACTGTATTCTTCTAAGTGCCTACCACAGTGCTCGGCACACAGTAAGTGCTCAATAACTACCTATGATCGATTCACTTCATTAATAGAACTTTTTCATTCTACACTTACTCTCTTGAGGAGCACATTTCCTCACAGGTTTCAGCTACCCCTTCTCTGTAAAGGACTTCCAAATTTGTCTCTCTAGCCCCAACCTCTCATCTGCTCTGCAAGTCTGCATGCTCTCTTGCCTTTGGAACATCTCTTGAATGTTCCCTTTCCATGTCAATAACATGTCGAAACAGAACTCCTCATCCTTCCCCCAAACCCTGGCCTGGAAACTTTTCCGACGTAACACCATCATCCTCCCTGCCCAGAGCAACTCCAATCTCGGGATCTCACAAGTAAAGCCAAAGCTGCACTCACGAATGCAGCAGGGCCAACGAAGGGGAAAAGGAGGGGCCTGAGCTCCAAATCTTCCAAAGAGAATACCAATTCTTCCAATACCAGTTGCTTCCTTTAGAGTAGATGCAAGGAGAGATTTGAGGTCGTTTAGGGCCGCCTCCTTGCCCTGCCATGGATTCCCACTGTGAGCCTTGATCTGGCAGGGGTAGCAAATCTGATTCCCCAGCAGTTGTCCCTTTAATAGCACAGATTGGGAAGGAAGACCAGATTCGCCACCCAACTAGGTTTGGCTCAAGGATGAATGACAGGAGCTGAATTTCCCCAAGGAGTGGTGGGTGGGAAGGAGGAGAGAGAGGCCGTGGAAGAGGTAGAAAAACAAATCTATCTCGAAAGAAGGAATCTTAAGACCAGTAAACTCCTTGAGGGCAGGGATCATGTCTACTAATTCTACTGAACGCTCCCAAGAGTGCTCTGCACAGAATAAGCACTCAAAAAGTGTTTAATAAACTGTGCCTCTTGCCAAGAGACTGTGAGTAGGGATTGTCTCTGTTGCTGAATTGTACTTTCCAAGTGCTCAGTACAGTGCTCTGCAACCAGTAAGTGCTCAATAAATATGACAATGAATGAATGAGAGGGGCTATCCAACCTACTCAATTTGAATCTATCCCAGCACTTAGTATTCAACACATGGTAAGCGCTTAACAAATACCATTAAAAAAAAACAGCAAAGGAAACAAGAAGGTCCACTGTTAGAAGACTGACCATCCCCTCTGGGAGATGAAGGCAGGCAACAGTCCATCAGAAGGCAGAAGCTGAGAAGCAGCATGGCCTAGTAGATAGAGCACAGAAGGAACTGGGCTCCACCACTTATCTGCTGTGTGACTTTGGGCAAGTCACTTCACTTCCTTGTGCCTCAGTTACCTCATCTGTAAAATGGGGACTGTGAGCCCCAGGACTGTGTCCAACCTGATTAGCTTGTATCTACCCCGGCACTTAGTACAGTGACTAGCACAGAGTAAGTGCTTAACAAATACCATTAAAAAAAAAATAAATAAAGCAGATCTGGGCAGCAATATTGAAGTGTACTAGCTCTGAATCCTCTGACCATCCCGAAACGCCATCTCTTTGGGAAGGGATGCTTAACTACCTGTGAAGAATTATGTAGTCCTGTTACTCTGCGAAATTCAAATAATTAGTTCTGACCAAGGACCTTTCCTGACACTCGTTTTATCAAGTGTGCAAATTGCTGACCCATCAAGAGAACAGCCACAACTTAGTCACTCGTCACTTGACATTATCTTACAATTTAGAAACACATGACTGGACGACTGCATTATAAAATTCTGACAAGGCCAATTGCAAGTTCTGTACGTTGCTCAGAGAAGTAAAATCCTTAAATTCCAAGTAGAACAAAGAACTCAAGTATTTTATACCCAGGTCAAAACAAGGAAAGATTAAGAAACCAGACAGATCTGGGGTAATAAATCTTCATTCAAAGGTTACTTTTGGTTTTTTATATGTCCCAGTCAATTTACTAAAGCCTTGTACATAATTCATTGCAATCAGTTGCTAGAGAAGCACACTACCCGAAGAGAGATGATCTAAAGTGATTTTTAAGGATAGGTGGGTATAAAGGGCAATGTGGGTAATTTTGACTCCCCCATGGCCTAGTGGATGAGAGCACGGGCCTGGGAGTCAGAAGGACTTGGGTTCTAATCCTGGCTCTGCCACTTATCTGCTGCGTGACCATGGGAAAGTCACTTAACTTCTCCAAACCTCGGTTACCTCATCTGTACAATGGGGACTAAGACTGTGAGCCCCATGTGGGACAGGGACTGTGTCCAACCTGATGATCTTGCATCTACCCCAGCACGTAGAACAGTGCTTGACACAAAGTAAGTGCTTAACAAATACTATCATTATTATCTGACCCACACATCACCATGGTCTGGGGTGGGTAGAAGTTGGGGAGGATGAGAGTTGTCTTCTGGAATTATGCATTCAGCAGTGAGGATTTCTGACCAAAGAACCACCCAGGGCACCCTGAGAAGGGAACAGGCTCAGCAGGAATCCTGAAAATCCCTGGCTAACATGCACAGCAAAGACTATAGAAGTTATCTTGGCAGCTGCCAGCTGTCTATGCCACTACCTCTCTGGCCACTCATTCTCAGTCTCTTTTGCAGGCTCTTCCTCTGCCTCCCACCCCTTTTCTGTGGATGTCCCTCATGGCTCAGTGCTGGGTCCCTTTCTATTCTACATCTATACCCACTCCCTTGGAGAACTCATTCACTCCCATGGTCTCCACTACCATCTCCACACAGATGATTCCCAAATTTACCTTTCCGATCCTGAGCTCTCCTTCTCTGCAGTCTCGCATTTCCTCCTGTTTTTGGGATATCTCTACCTGCATGTCCCTCTGACACCTCAAACTAAACATGTCCAAAATAGAACCCCTCTTCTTCCCACCCAAACTGTGTGCCCCCCATGACTTTCCCATCACGCTAGACAACACTACCATCCTCCCTGTCTTAGTGCCTATAACCATGGCATTAGCCTAGACTTATCTTTCTCATTTAACCCACATATTCCATCTGTCACTAAATCCAGTTGGTTAACTGTTCATAGCATTGCTAGAATTCATCCTATCCTCTCAAAACACACCATGTTAGTCCAAGCACTTATCCTATCCCGCCCTGATTTCTGCATCAGCCTCCTCACTGCCTCCTGCTGTCTCTCCCCACTCCAGTCCTTACTTCACTCTGCTGCCTGGACCATTTTGGTAAAAACAAACAAACAAAAAAACCAAAAACCAAAACAAATATTCAGTCGTTTCCCCATTCCTCAAGAACTCCTCAAGTCATTGCCCATCCACTTTGGCACCAAACAGAAAATCTTTACCAGTGGCTTTAAAGTATCAATCACCTTACTGCCTCTTACCTTACTTCACAGAGTTCCTACTACAACCCGGCTTGCACCTTTCGCTCCTCTAATGCCACTCTACTCACTGTATCTCCATCTCGTCTATTTCGCCATCAACCCCTTGCCTCTGTCCTGCCTCTGGCCTCAAGCTCCTTCCCCCTTCATATCCAACAGAAGATCACTCCCCCGACCTTCAAAGTCTTATTAAAACCACATCTTGCCCTTGGATTTGCACTCTTTATTCACCCCACCTTCAGCCCCACAGCATTTATGTACATATCCATAATTTATTTATATTACTGTCTATTTCCTCCTCTAGACTGTACGCTCCTGTAGGCAGTGAACCTGTTTACCAACTCTGTTAATTCGTAGTCTCCCTTAGTGCTCCGCATACAGTAAGCGCTCAATAAATACAACAGATTGATGTCAGAGCATTGGCACCATATTGCAGTCAGAACTGTCAGTCAATTGTATTTATTGAGCGCTAACTGTGTGCAGAGCACTGTACTGAGTGCTTGGGAGAGTACGATATAACAATATAGCAGACACATTCCCTGCCCACAACGAGTTTACAGGCTAGAAAAACTAGACTTGTTCAGTAAAATTCTTGTTTGCAGGAACATGGCTGGCCAGGGAGAAAGAGTGTAAGTGGGTGCTGCCCAGGTCACTGGCACTTTAATCAATCCTTTCACACAGGCTCTTGATCCCCAAGTCTTCGGGAATGGTCCAAGGCTTGTATGTCACGTAGCCTTGTAGGTGAGGCCAGAAAACCACTACAAAAGTGCTTTTGCAAGACTTGAAAATTAGAACACACGCTTGAACAACACTCATTTGAAATAATGATGAAGTCCTCTTTTTATCTGTATTTCATTTATCGAAGTCTGAAAAGAGAGCTTAGTACAGTGCTCTGCATGCCGTAAGCGTTCAATAAATACGATTGAGGGGCCCGGTGACTCATTTCTAGTGAACTACCGATTTAAGTATTGACTTGTTTATCAAATCAGTGACGGAAATGGAAAGTATTTACTTGGAAAAACTCTAGTACCATTAAATTATCTGCCCACTACCTCACTCACCATGGCCCCAAGAGACTTCTGCCCTGATCAATGTAAGTTTCCCCTCCTCTAGAGGCCCCAGAAAGCATTCTACAGCTGCTCACCAAGATCTTTGACAGCTTTCACAGCCCCTCCAATTAGTCTGGACCCATTTCCACCCTCCTGCTTACTGTGGGCTATGTGGTCTGGAAGCACAGTAAATAGGGAAGGGGACAGGAACCCCTAAAATAGCTGGGAAGATACCAGGCCGTGCAGGAGAGCAAGAAAGGAAGTAAAGACTTCAGGACAGAAGCAGCAGGACGCTCAAGAGACCTTGGTGATCCACCAAGGGACAGAGGAGGAAAGGGAGCTAGGAATGGACAGATAGTTGGCAAAATGATCTGTGTCCAGATAAAGGGGGTATACTCTGTGTGTTTATACATCAACACCCTTTTTTCTCCATCCAAACTGCCATCACATTAATACAATCACTCATTCTATCCCATCGGGATTACCGCATCAGCCTCCTTCCTGACCTCCCAATCTCCTGTCTTCAGTCCATACTTCACTCTGCTGCTCATAGCATTTTTCTAAAAAAACGTTTAGGACATGACACCCTGCTCCTCAAAAAACTTCAGTGGTTGCCCATCCATCTCCGCATCAAACAAAAGCTCCTTGCCACTGGCTTTAAAGCACTTCACCACCTTGCCCCCTATTATCTCACCTCGTTTCTCTCCTTCTACAACCCAGCCTGCACACTTGGCTCCTCTAGTGCTAACCTTCTAACTGTCCGTCCGTCTCACCTGTCTCACCACTGAACCCTAGCCCATGTCCTGCCTATGGCCTGCAACGCCCTCCCTCCTCAAATCCAACAATTACTCTCCCCTCCTACAAAGTCTTATTAAAGGCACATGTCCTCCGAGAGGCCTTCCCAGACTAAGCCCCACTTTTCCTCATCTCCCACTCCCTTCTGCATCGCCCTGACTTGCTCCCTTTGCTCTTCCCCCTCCCAGCCCCACAGTACTTACTAGATATCCGTAATTTTATTTATTTGTATTGATGTCTGTCTCCCCAGCTCTAGACTGTAAGCTTGTTGTGGGCAGGGAATGTGATTGTTTGTTGTCTTGTACTCTCCCAAGCGCTTAGTACAGTGCTCTACACAGTAAGTGCTCAATAAATAAGACTGAACGAACACCTTACATATGCACAGCTTTGAGCTGCATCAAAATTAAGGGAGGGGTGGAGGAATACTGACGGCTGACTCTTAACATTCAGTCCCAGATCTAGATGCAAATACATCTTTTCTTTCAATCACTTGTAATAATAATAATAATAATTACTATTATTATTATTACAGTATTTAAGCGCTTACTATGTGCCAAGCACTGTTCTAAGTGCTGGGGCAGATATAGGGTAATCAGGTTGTCCCATGTGGGGCTCACACTTTTAATCCCCATTTTACAAATGAAGTAACTGAGGTATGGAGAAGTTAAGTGACTTGCCCAAGGTCACACAGCAGACATGTGGCGGAGCCAAAATCAGAACCCATTTCCTCTGACTCCCAATCTCGTGCTCTTTCCACTAAGCCACGCTGCTTCTCTTGTATTTATTGAGTGCTTGTTATTTGCAGAGCTCTGTATTAAGTGTTGGGGAGAGTACAATACTACGATAAAGCAGACACATTTCTTGCCCACAGCAAGCTTACAATCTAGAGGATCCTCACGTTAAAGAACACAGAGCCCCAAGTTGGAACTATGAGCCTCTATAGGTTAAGCCCTCTTGGGTGAAAAGGACTGGTATATTTCAAATGACATATTGGGAAAGGTGTTTTTCCATTACCAATCCTATTCTTCATTTAATAGAATAATATCAAGAGTTAAGCAAAAAGCACCAACATAGGAAGCAGCATGGCATAGTGGATAGAAGCACGGGCCTGGGAGTCAGAAGGACCTCGATTCTAAGCTCAGTTCTGCCACTTGTCCGCTGTGTGACCTTAGATAAGTCACTTCCCTTTTCTGTGCCTCATCTCTAAAATGGGGATTAAGACTCGGTGCCCCAAGTGTGAATGAACTGTGTTCAACCTGATAATAAATACATTTTAAAAAAATTTTTAAAAGACAAATTTGAGTTCCTGCTCCACCACAAGCCTACTGTATGACTTCTGGCAAGTCACTTAACTTCTCTGAACCTCAATTCCCTTATCTGTAAATTGGGGCTAAGGTAGATTGTGAGCCCCATGTGGGGCAGGGACCAAATCTGATGTTACAACCTTATATCTACCTTGGGTAAGTTCCTTAACCTCTCTGGGCCTCACTTATCTTATTGGTAACAGGCAGACAAAATAGAGAACATGCAGAGGCAGCAAGGTCTAGGGGGGAGAATGTGAGAGAGCAGGGTTCGAATCCCGGCTCTGACACCTAGGTGACCATGGACAAAGTCATTTAATCTCTCTGTCACTCACTTTCCTGGAGATAAGATACTTGGTCTCACTACCTTTCAGATCAGAAAAACGTTACGCAACAGGGGCTGTGTCCAATCTGAATGTCTTGTCACTACCCCCGTGGTTAGCACAGTGGCTTGGTACAAAGTAAGCGCTTAATATGTACTGCCAGTCATTGGCCTAAAAGTTCTGTTCCTCTAGACTGTCAGCTCGAGTGGGCGTGGAACGTGTCTGCCAACTCTGTTTATAAGAAGCAGTGTGGTTTAGTGGCAGGAACACGGGCCTGGGAGTCAGAGGTTGTGGGTTCTAATAGAGAAGCAGCGTGGCTCAGTGGAAAGAGCACGGGCTTTGGAGTCAGGGATCATGAGTTCGAATCCCTGCTCTGCCACTTGTCGGCTGTGTGACTGTGGGCAAGTCACTTAACTTCCCTGTGCCTCAATTCCCTCATCTGTAAAATGGGGGTTAAGACTGTGAGCCCCACGTGGGACAACCTGATTCCCCTATGTCTACCCCAGCGCTTAGAACAGTGCTCGGCACATAGTAAGCGCTTAACAAATACTAACATTATTATTAATCTCAGCTCCACCACTTATCAGCTGTGTGGCTTTGGGTGAGTCTAACTTCCCTGTGCCTCAGTTACCTCATCTATAAAATGGGGATTAAATCTGTGAGCCCCACGTGGGACAACCTGATTTTACCTTGTATCTACCCCAGTGCTTAGAGGAGTGCTTGGCGTATAGTAAGCGCTTAACACATACCATTATACTGTACTCTCCCAAGCGCTTAGTACAGTGCTCTGCACATAGGAAGCACTTAATAAATATGATTGATGATACTTAGACTGGGAACCCCAAGAGGAACAGAACTGTGTCCGGCCTGATTATCTTGTACCTATTTCAGCGCTTAGTACGCTGCTTGGCATCATCATCGTTATCATGCCCCGGTTGGTGACATAGAGAGACCCCCAGTTCTCCATGTAGCACCAAGTCTGGATTAAATCCAGGACTGAGGCACCACGAGGTTGCCCAGAGAGCTATGCCATACGAGGGAAACAGGTACCTATGCCACCTCAGTGGGTGGCAAACAGGAGACATCCAGCCTTCTCCCCTGCCTATTTTCCACGATGATGGTCTCTGGAAAATACGTGGGGCCACAAAGCCAGAGGAGGCACTATGTGGTCACTCAAATACTCATCACTGATCACACCTACGAGCAACCAGAGTAAAAACAGTCAGCGGTTAACACTGTTACTTCTCCCCGAGTGGCATGAGTAGGAGAAAGCAGTGGAGAGGATATGCCTCCAAGGTTTTATAATAATAATAGTAATAATAACTGTGCTAT
Source organism: Ornithorhynchus anatinus (assembly GCF_004115215.2). Taxonomy (NCBI): domain Eukaryota; kingdom Metazoa; phylum Chordata; class Mammalia; order Monotremata; family Ornithorhynchidae; genus Ornithorhynchus; species Ornithorhynchus anatinus. Next base: position 53,520,706 of record NC_041749.1, read on the forward strand.
TTGTTAGGCCCTTACTGTGTGCCAGGCACTGTACTAAGCACTGGGATGGATACAAGCAAATCCACAGTCCAACCCACAGTCCACAGAGAGGTAACTGGGGAACAGAGAAGTGAAGCGACTTGACCAAGGTCACACAGCAGACAACTGGGATTAGAATCCACGACCTTCTGCCTCCCAAGCCTGTGCTCTATCCATTATTCCATGCTGCTTCTCATTTCATTTCATTTATATTTCCTGGCACTTTTTAAGGGACAGTGATGCCCCTGCAATTTAACCGATTTTCCAGTAGAGAAGTGATTACTAATACTAGAAGTTTAATAAAATCCAGAGGGATCCATCTCAGGTAATGTTTGGTTTACCAAACATTTGAGAAACAGCGTGGCCTAGTGAAAAGAGCATGGGCCTGGGAGTCCAACGAACCTAATCTCAGTTCTGCCACTTGTCTGTGTGTGCCCTTGGGCAAGTCTCTTCACTTCTATGAGCCTTCAGTTACATCACCTGTAAAATGGGGATTAAGACTGTGAGTTCCATGTGGGACAGGGACTGTGGCCAACCCCATTTGCTTGTATCTACCCCAGGGCTTACAACAGTGCTTGGCGCATAGTAAGCACTTAAAAAAATACCACATTTATCACTGTTATTATCACTACCACTATAATGAAAAACTGCTCACCTCCTCTACCTAGCAGTAGATTTTAATCTGCAATAGTTCAGCTTTATTTCTGTGTCAGGCAAAGTGTTTACACACACACACACCCTACACAAGAAAAAATTATAATAGTGGTATCTGTTAAGTGCTCTGTGCCATGCACTGTACTAAGCACTGGGGTAGATACAAGATAATCTGGTCCCACATGGGCCTAGGCTCACCGTCTTAGTAGGAGAAAGAACAGGTATTGAATCCCCATTTTGCAGATGAGGAAGCTGAGGCACAGAGAAGTTAAGTGACTTGCCCATGGTCACACAGTAGATAAGCGGCACCATTAGAACCCAGGTCCCCCGACTCCCAGGCCCGTGCTCTTTCCACAAGGCTACGCTGCTTCTCTAGGGAAATGTTGGGCCAACTGGAGATAAGATACTTACTACCCAGAATATTCTAACATTTTTGATACCTCTAGTCTGCAAGCCCCTTGTGGACAGGGGACGTGTCTACCAACTCTATTGTACTGTACTCTCCCAGGCGGTTAATACAGTGCTCTGAGCACAGTAAGCACTCAATAAATGCAATTCATTGATACCCTCCTCCCAAAACAAGAGGAATAATTTCTTATGGGAAAGCCTCCACCCAGGAGGAGTTTACAAAGATAGGTATTTGCCCAGGTTCTCCCCCAGAAAGAACTAAGTGCATCTGGATGGTAATAATAATAATGTTGGTATTTGTTAAGCGCTTACTGTGTGCCCAGCACTGTTCTAAGCGCTGGGGTAGATACAGGGTCATCAGGTTGCCCTACATGAGGCTCACAGTCTTCATCCCCATTTTACAGATGAGGTAACTGAGGCACTGAGAAGTTATGTGACTTGCCCAAAGTCACACAGCTGACAGGTGGCGGAGCCGGGATTAGAACCCATGACCTCTGACTCCTAATCCCGTGCTCTTTCCACTGAGCCATGCCACTTCCCGCTGGTATATTAATGATCTAACCTGCAGCCTTCTCATGAAATTTTTCTCAGGAGTCTTACTAGGGCCATCTTGGGCAGAAAGATGGGCAAGCACTGAGGAGTTCTGATAGGCAAACAATTTCAGTGCTGCTGGATGGCAGGATCTCAAGAGATTGCATTCCCACCAATCTCTGAATTTAAACCTGGCCATGATCCAACTATTCAGTAATGCGCTACTTCCCTCTGATGCTTACTACTTTTGCCCAAGATCCTCCAAATGAAGTAGGTTTTGCTTTTCATTGCAAGTTAACAAAAGCCTGAATTAATTATAAATTGCTCCCGCTGTGAAGGAGGGCAGAGGCGGGGGGGGTGTGTGTGTGAGGGGGAGAATGACGGGGAGAGGCACAGGCATGAATAGGATACATCTCCTGTTTCCCCATTCTGACTTAAAGGAACAAACAAGCAAAGAGAAGGCGAGCACACAGACACAAACCCTCAATCCCCCATAGCGGGTGACACAATCTCACTGACACGAAAAAGGGCAGAAGAAACAAGCAGATAAAGGCATGCCAACACATATACCCTTTCTCCCCTTTAAATTATGGAAGCTCTGAAACCTTGATAATTTAACCTTCCAAATTTCCATTGATTCAAAAGACAGAGCATTACATCACAGTGTTAAGTGGGTTTTTACTAAACTTGGAAGTGGCTTTTTTAGGGGTCGGAAGGAAAAAGAGGAACTGTTTCAAATCCTAGCTCTTCTACACGTCATGCTCAGCTTCACCGTGTGAGATGCTGAAAAATATTTCCTAACGCAGAGCTAGGTTGAAGAGGCCAAGGCTTTTCCTCTTAATATTCAGCGGTGCTGAATATCAACCATCTCTGGACTAGTGTGTGTTTCTACAGAATATTCGCACAGAATACTCTTCAAGGAGGACTGATAGAAACCTTACAGGATTACAGATTATCGTCCTCACATCTTCAAGTGGCATAAGACAGGAAAAGCTAGACTGTTTGGAGAACAAAGATTTAGCTTTGGTGGAACTAAGGACTAGAGGGAAGTTGCTCAGTGCCCTGGCGGGGGGGCCAGTAGGTAGCAGCATTTTTGGTGGTAGTGAGTTAATTACTCCATTAGCTCAGTTGGCTAACCTGTGTATAGCAGGATAGTTTTCTCCTTTTCAGTCACACAGTAGTTCTGAGTACTCTGATACATGCTCTGAAGAGATGTTCAGATGCCTCATGCTGTTCAGCCAAGTGATCAGCAAAAGAGACATCAAAGACGACAAGCCTAACTGAACTGAAATTCTACTACGTTTACCTTGGCTTTTTTTAGCAAGCGATATTCCCGCCTCAATTCTCACGGACTCTTTACGGAGTGGTGAGAGAAGTCAACTGGAAAGAGAAAAAGCACACCTATGGGAGGAGCTAAGAAACTAGCAAATAAGCCGAGCACTCTGCCATAGGATAATGTGACAGATTAACACAAATTCCTCATTTTAGGAAGGTGAACCAGCCAGCAGCATTAAGCAAAGACTGAAATGGGGAAAGACTGCCAGTGGGGAGGCTGACAGAGAAGTCTGACAGTCACACATGAGAGCATGAACTAGGGTGGTTGGTGGCTGTGAGTCGGAGAGGAGGGAGTGGTGGATCCAAGGAAGAATTGGGAGGGATTGTCAGCTGTGTGACTTTGGGCCAGTCACTTAGCTTCTCTGGGCCTCAGTTACCTCATCTGTAAAATGGGGATTAAGACCGGGAGCCCCACGTGGGACAACCTGATTACCTTCTATCTACCCCAGCACTTAGAACAGTGCTTGGCATGTAGTAAGTGCTTAAAAATACCATCATCATCATCATTATTATTATTTAGCAGTTGATCAAATATGAGAGCTAAACGACAGCGAGGAGTCAATAAGGACCTCCTAGACAGGGAGGACGGTGATATTACTGACCGAGAAGGAAAGAAGTTAGGAGCCAGAGTGGATTTATAGTTAGGAATTGGCACACCTAGCTTTTCACCTCTAGTGGCTTTGCTACACTGAAGTTTTCAATTTGGTCTTGTCCTTTTGCCCTAAAACTCGGTTTCCGACAGGAGGCTCCATCCAAACTAACCTCGATCTGGTTCTGCTGGGAAAAGTGTTTGCTCAAGGAAGATGAAATGTCAGGGACCAAAGAACACTTGCAGAGCTCTATGGAAAAACAAATGCACAAACAAAAGAATACATAGCACTCACAAACTCTTTGACAAGCACTTTCAGTCTTACAATTTCTTGAACACAGACTCCATGTTTTTAATAAAAATTCACAAGTCACCACTTAATATCCTGACATAGCTCTTTTCTTTCATGTTAATTATGCTATTCTATCTACAGAATAATTTAGAAAAGCAATAGGCTCTGAACAATTGGCTATTAATCCAGTTAATGACTGATCTGTAGGACTACTAATTGTCAGAGGTAAGAGTGACAAATCCATTTTTTAATTGAGAAAGCCTTCAGGAAACCAGTCATTGTCACCAAATAACTTTCACCATATCAATCTTCATGAAACATCTACTCAAAACAGTTTCAAATAGCCTTATCTCAAAGAAAAAACTACAAACACCACGATCGTTGCAAAAGTGAAGTTCTTCTACGTAGACTTACTATTCAATTAAAAGAAGAATACAGCAGAATATCCAAATAACCTTTAAATATAAAAAGCATATTGGCGACCTAACATATATTGCAAGCATGAATAGAAGTTTCCTAAAAAAAAAAAAAGGTACAAGTTAATATTCATTCAAAAGTATTTATTGAGCGCTTACTATATGCAGAGCACTGTACTAAGCACTTGGAATGTACAAATCGGCAACAGATACAGTCCCTGCCCATTGACGGGCTTACAGTCTAATTGGGGGAGACAGACAAAAACAATAGCAATAAATAGAATCAAGGGGATGTACAGCTCATTAAAACAATAGCAATAAATAGAATCAAGGTGATGTACATCTCATTAACAAAATAAATAGGGTAATAAAAAATATATACAATATGCATCATCATACAGTAGAATCTGGGTTAAATAAACCTAAAATGAAAGCCTAGCCATAATACACCTCACTATTTGATCCCATAAACTCCCATACAGTGCGACATACATTGAGTAGGCAGAATGCTATATCCAGTGTATCACGAAAGACGGCAACTAGAGAAGGTCCTCACCACTGGCTTTAAAGCACTCAATCACCTTGCCCCCTCCTACCTCACACCTTGCTATTCTCCTACTACAACCCAGCCGGCACACTTTGCTCCTCTAATGCCAACCTTCTCACTGTATCTCAAGCTTGTCTATCTCGCCGCAGACCTCTCGCCCACTTCCTACCTCTGGCCTGGTATGCCCTCCCAGACAGACAATGACTCTTCCCCACTTCAAAGCCTTATTTAAGGCCCATCTCCTCCAAGAGGCCTTCCCTGACTAAGCCCTCCTTTCCTCTTCTCCCACTCCCTTCTGCATCACCCTGACTTGCTCCCTTTATTCATCCCCTTTCCCTGCCCCACAGCACTTATATACATATCTGTCATTTATTTATGTATATTAATGTCTGTGTCCCCCCTCTAGACTGTAAGCTCATTGTGGGCAGGGAATGTGTCTATTATTATATTGTACTCTTCCAAGCACTTAGTACAGTACTCTGCACCCAATAAGTGCTCAATAAATACGATTGATTGACTGACGAGAGAACCCAATTGATGAGCGAGAGAAAGAGAAGGGGGAAGGGGACATGTGGAGAAAAGAGGATAATTAAAGAAGACAGAAAAAAGGAAGAGAGAAAGGGAAGACAAGGAGTAAGGAGAGTGGAAAAAAGAACAGGCAAGCAGTGATCAATCCTTCCCTGTTTCTCCCTAATCTCCAACCCTAGCCCGAACATTTTTCTAAAATATCATTATCTATAAACTCCTTATGAGAAGGGATTGCATCTACCAACTACCAAGTGCTGTACAGTACTCTCCAAAGCACTTAGTACAGCGCTCTGGACACAGCAAGCACTCAATAAATACCACCGATTGATGAATCATGCACACATCTCCCCACTCCTCTAAAATCTCTATTGGCTACTTATCTCTGTGCTTCAAGCAAAAACTGCAGGCATGTGCCTTTAAGACTCTCAGTCGGCTCTTTCCCTTATTTATCCACTTCTTCCACTGCACCTCATCTCATACTCTTCTCCAAAGTTCACCACCTGACTGTGCCTCATTCTCATTATCCCCCACATCCAATCTCCTCCTCACACCCTGCCTCATGCTTGGAAATCCCTTCCCCTTCAAACCCACCAGACCATAGTTCTCCCTATCTTTACAGCCCTTCTGAAATCTTATCTCCTCCAGGAGGCCTTCCCCAGTTATTTTTTCTTCTCCAAATCATAACCTTGTAATTGTCGCTAATGCACACTCATAGCATTAAACACCTACCCAAATATTCATTTTTCCTCTTATTTGTAAGTATTTTGGGTCTTCCTCTCCTGTTGGACTGTAAATTCCTGAGGGCAGGGATTATGTTTTCTATTGAACTCTCCCAATTACAATCATATTTATTGTGCAAATACTTACTGAGTGTTTATTGAGTGCCTTCTCTGAGTAGACCACTGTAACAGACATTTGGGAAGGTACAACAAAATTAAGAGACATGTACCTTGCCCTCAAGAAATGAACAATCGAGTGGAGGAGATGGATGCTAAAGTAAAATACAGATAAAAGAGAGAAGGAAAAGAGGATTTGTCCATGAGTTGGTGCTTAATGACCGGTGGAGAAGGAAAATTAAATCAGGAAAAGCTTCCTGGAGGAGGTAGGATTTCAGAAGGGCTATGAAGATAGCCTGTCCATGGGTAATCTAGTTTACTGGCTCTATAAATCAGCTATGATGGCCAAGAGCAAAAAGCTTATGAATAATAATAATAGCAGTTGCTAAGTGCTTACCATGTG